>NC_141696.1:1386554927-1387204427 GCF_964263255.1 Lissotriton vulgaris | reverse complement strand
AGAAAAAAAATAATCATAAAAAGTTAATCAAACAGCATCTAAAGGTGTCTTAAGAGGCGATGAGAAAGAGAGCATAAGTGATTACATTATATGATTGAAAACGCAAAAAGACATCGAAATAAACCTTTAAACAATAAAGTATTGTTCAGTCGGCATCTGAAGGTGTTTTAAGAGGCGATCTACATTTGTCCCTCTGCGGTTCCTTTGTGTGAGTAGGGACAAATCGCAAAGCTGAGGTCTTATCATCTTGAGGACGATTAAGTCTACTAAAATCTCTGCCTCGTTGTCTGGAGTTGCTAGTAGCAGGTGGATGTTTGGTTGATACATTTGAGGGGGAGGAAGGAGTGACTGGGACTGTTCACAAGAAGAAGACTGTGTGTCCATGTCGTGGGTTTTGATGTCATCCAAAAATTGCTGCAGAAGCGCAGGATCATAAAACTCCTTGGATTCACCATTTCTGGTGATGCGAAAACAAGCGGGTTCAAACACGGAGGGCCAATTCGGTTGGCTTGTTGGATTTCCAGAGGTGGGGTGAAGGAAATGCCAGTCATTAATGGGAGATTACCACAGAGGAATGTTTTCATGTTTTGTCCTTCAATATTCTCAGGAAAACCAAAAAAACTGACATTATCACTGTGACTGCGATCTTCCAAGTCAATGATTTTACTGTGCAGAAAAAGAAGATCCTGTTCCGAGCTTTGAACCAAATCCAGGCGATTCTCCATAGCAAGCACTTTAGAATCAAGAGTTTCAATTTTCGTATGAAAAGTGGTGAGGTCCGTTCGAATCGATTTAGTTTCTGCAGCTAAGGATGTGATTGTAAGATCCATGCCTTCTAGTCTGCGATTGACCCCAGAAAGGTCTTGCAACATTCTTTGCATAGTGTCTGTTAATGTTTGATCATTATGAGTTGACAGAGCCTGAGGTACATTGGATGATGAAGATAAGCCCCCCTTCGTTGACATACTAGTAGGTTGCTTCAAAATCTCAGCAAAAAGTGGCTGTTTAGGTCCTTTACTACCATTCCTATTGGTAGACATTGGTGCTGCCCGCTTCACAGACGACCTACAAAAGCGAATCGATGTGGTAGCGTGATATGAGCATGCAAATCCTCAGGAGGTTGCTTCTTGGTCAATGTGTAGCAGATTTTGAAATAGAGCACGTTCCATCAAGAGATGGTCTGTTTCTGGACCGCCTTCCCTTTCTAGGCTCTGACATAACCCATGAAATGTTGATCGTCCACCTGAAACTCTTTTATGTGGTCAAGGTAGAACATCAATGCTCTTTTTGGGTCCAGCCAGGTGAGTAGCTCCTCTTCCTAAGAGGGATGAGGCAGAGCGTAAAATGTAGGCAGGGTGATGGCCTGGCTTACATGAAAGGGAGTGATAGCTTTAGTGCGAAGGACCAGCTTATCTGGGAAGATGTTGAGGTATGGAGACTTAGATGAAAAACCCTGGAGCTCGCGGACTCTCAAGGCAAATGTTATTGCCACTAGAAAGGCCCTATTGATAGTAAATAGCCTGACAGGGCAGTTGCGTAACAGCTCGAAAGGAACACACATCTGAAACATCAGAAATACATTTAAATGAGGTATGATGAAGGGTGAAGGTGGAAACAAGTGTTGGACCTGAAAAGGGATGGCTGATCTGACAATGCAGATATGCAGAAATGGCAGAAAGTTAGTCTTTTAAGGTACCCAAAGCAGAGTTCTGCTGGACAAGACAAATAATAAACAGAAGGACCAGAGAAAGAGGGCCAGAAAGGGTCTCTTACCTGTTTTTTCTGCACATAATGCCGCAAACTTGCCCCAACAGTAGGCATATACTATATTGGTGGAGGGAAGGAGTAGTTTCTGTCCTGTAACTCCAGTTCTGTAGTAGGGGTATCTCTATTATAGTCATAATCTAGTGAATAGTCCCGCCCATGTGCGTGGACCCCGGAGCAATCAAAAATAATCTCTTAAAATGTCGAAAAAATGCATACCTGCACAGACACTTAAGAGAGAATTTAAAGACAGATAATGCAGCCTATAACCAGGCTACACTGTCCAGTACTTCAACTAGAAATTCCACCAAAAAAATCCACAAACAGCAAAGCCTGTCCAGATTTCCCTTGCCTTAGCAGCAAAAACCCTCTGGAATGATAGAGAGGAAGACATGGACAGACAAGCCCCATAGGCTGCCATTATGTGGCTCAAAACAAGATACTGTGCCTTTAAGAGAACTTTCAAGAACTTCACAGTATCCCAGAATGCACTGCAGGTCCCTTTTACTTTCAGTTCTTTTTGAAGGCGTAACACGCCAGACCTGTAGCATTCCTTACATGAATATCTCTCTCTCCACCGGGGAGGAGGGCCGGCGCTTATGACTATAACAGAGATACCCCTACTACAGAACTGGAGTTACAGGACAGAAACTACTCCTTCTGTAGTAGGGGATCTCTGTGTATAGTCATAATCTAGTGAATAGAATGGCAAGCCCATCCCCACACCAAAGCGGCGGTGGAGAAAAGAAATTAACACCACTATTGTGCGAACAAATTCTGCAGCAAAGCCTGTCCAACCTGAGCATCTGCCCTGGCATCAGTGTCCAGACAGTAATGCTTAGCAAAGGTATGAACCGACTTCCAAGTGGCGGCCTTGCATATTTCTGCAATAGGAACATTACGGAGCAAAGCCGTCGTGGCAGCTTTGCCCCTGGTGGAATAAGCCTTAGGTTTACCTCCTAAGGTCTTATTAGCTTTCTGGTAACACAGTTGTATGCAGGACACAATCCACCTAGAGATGGACTGCTTAGAGGTAGCAAGACCCGTCCTGACTGATCCATAATTGATGAACAATTGGTCTGACCTACGAATATCTTTGGTCTTATCCAGATAAAATTTCAACACCCTCCTAACATCCAGGGAATGTAAGGACCTTTCCGCTGGAGATGAAGGATTCTGAAAAAACGTAGGCAAAGTTATAGTCTGGTTGACATGAAAATCAGAAATAACCTCGGAAGAAATTTAGGGTGAGTACGCATAACAACCTTAGCAGCATGAAATACAGTAAAAGGTTCTTGGCAACACAACGCCTGAATTTCACTCACCCTGCGGGCCGATGTAATGGCCACGAGGAACGCCGCCTTCCAGGACAGGTGCTGCAACGAAGCCTTATGAATAGGTTCAAAAGGCTCCTTCATCAATCTGGACAGCACCACATTCAATTCCCATGAAGACGAAGGAAGCCTGACAGGAGGGAACACTTTCTTCAAGCCTTCCAAAAAGTCTTTGATCACAGGGATCTGGAAGAAGGAAGCCTGTGAAGCGCTTTTCCTGTAGGCAGTCAATGCAGCGAGATGAACCTTAATGGAATGAACATTAAGGCCAGACTGCGCCAAATGTAGAAGCTAAGGAAGGATGACATCTTCCTTGCACGTCGTCGGGTCAAAGTTCTTGGACGCACACCAGATACAAAACCTCTTCCACTTGTAAGCATAGGATGTCCGAGTGGAAGGTCGCTTAGACTCCTTCAGTATGTCCATGCAATCTTCGGGCAGATTCAAGTGGCCATATTGCACTATCTCAGGAGCCATGCCGCCAAACTCAAAGACGAGAGGTTGGGGTGCAACATCTGCCCCCGAACTTCGAGAGAAGGTCCGGCCTGCATGGCAGCCGTATGTGCGGAAGGAGAGACCGGTGAAGCAGGTCTGTGAACCACCACTGCCTGGGCCATTCCGGGGCAATCAGGATCATCCGTGCCCTGGACTGGGACAGCTTGATGAGCACCGCTGGAATCAGGGGAATGGGTGGAAAAGCGTACACAAAGCTGTTCGACCAGTTGATCCATAGCGCATTCCCCAGCGTCCCTTGCTGGTAGTACCTGGAGGCGAAGTCTCGGCATTTGCTGTTTTCGGCGGTGGCGAACAGATGTACGTCTGGAGTCCCCCACCTTTCGAAGACTTCTCCTAGTACTTCGTCGTTTATGACCCATTCGTGGTTTTCCTGAATCAGTCTGCTCAGTGCATCTGCCTGAACATTCTGCACACCTGGTAGATGGGTAGCTGTTATCGTCAATCCTCTGGCCAGAAGCCAGTGCGAGATCGTCTGCGCCTCCCGAGACAGGGTGCGCGATCTCGAGCCCCCCTGCTTGTTGAGGTATACATCGTGGTCGTATTGTCCGTCTGTACAAGAGAGTTGGTCTGGAAGGACGGATGAAAGGCCTTCAGTGCCAAGTGAACAGCTCTGAGTTCCAGGAAATTGATGTGATACGTGGACTCCATCGGAGACCACGTTCCTTGAATCTGTAAGTCTCCGAATGCGCTCCCCAGCCGTGGAGTAGGAATGTCCTTGTGGAAGGGAACCCCTCTGAGGAGATTCTCCGCTGAACACCACCACTTCAGAGACTGAAGAGCATGCAGAGACAGTCGTATTTTGTCGTCCCAAGATCCTTTCCTCTGGTCCCACTGGTCCTCCAAGCACTCCTGCAGAGGTCTCATATGTAGCCGTGCATGAGGAGTGAGGAAGATACAAGAGGCCATCGACCCCAGTAGAGAAGACACCGTCCTCACTGTTGTAGATGGAGCGGTCATAAGAGCCTGAGCCTTCCGACGGATCGATCGCCGTCGCTCCTCCGAAGGAGACACGCTTGCTGACAGCGTATTGATAGTGGCTCCCAAGTACTGAATGCACTGGACCGGGATCGGGACAGATTTGGACATGTTGATGTGCAACCCCAACTTGTTAAGGAGAACGCACGTCTTCTGGAAGTGTGCTTAAGCTTCCGAGAAGGAGGAGGCCTTGTGATCAACCAATCGTCCAGGTACGGGTAGACAAACACCTTGTTCTTCCTTAGGTGTGCCGCTACCACTGCCATACACTTCGAGAATGTTCTGGGCGCAGATTTCAGCCCGAATGGCAGCACTGTGTACTGATAGTGATTGGTGCCGACTTGAAATTGCAGAAACTTCCTGTGTTTGCATGTAATGGGCACATGGAAGTACGCATCCTGTAGGTCTATTGCACAAAGCCAGTCTCCCTGTTGCAACTGAGGATAAATTTGATGCAACGACAGCATGCAAAACTTTTCTCTGCGAATCCACTTGTTTGCCAGCCGCAAGTCCAGAATGTGCCTGAACTCTTGTCCTTCTTGCGAACCAGGAAGAACCGGGAGTACAGACCTCTTCCTCTTTGAGACAGAGGTACGTCTTCTACCGCCCTTTTCCTTAACAGGATATCGGCCTCCGTCTGGAGCTCGCGCAGTTGATACTGTGAGCTGACCGGAGGGACCGCTGGAGGCGGGCTGATGAACCGAAGACTGTATCCATTGCAAACAATATTCAGCACCCACTTGTCCTGAGTAATTTTTCTCCACTCTGCCAGAAAAAATTGAACGCTTCCCCCCACCGGAGCGGGTAACGGATGAAGGGGAAGTAACCGCTCAGGGTCGAGACCCGGCCGGGCCCTTGTTCACGGTAGAGGACTGCTGTCCCCCTCTACCCTTTTGCCGTTTCTGGAAGGGTCTCCGGAACTGCTGCTGTTGTTGTTGCTGCTGCTGTCCCGAAGACTGCCCCCCGTCCTTTTCCTTGTGCACCGAACCGTCTCTGGAACGGCCGGTAGGACTTCATCTCTTTGGACTTCTCTAAGCCCACAGCCGTAAGGGTCTCCGCCTCCGCCTTCATGCAGGCCATCTCATCATCTGCGTGTTTTCCGAACAAGGTTTCCCCGGAAAAGGGCAGATTGGCCACCCGCTGCTGGGCCTCCGGCTTGAGTGACGTGAGCCTGAGCCAGGCATGTCGCCGCTGATTGATTCCATGGCAGTAACCATGGGCAGCCAACAGGGAGGCATCCGCAGCTGACCTGATTCGACACCAGCATCCCTTCCTTGAGGATCTCTTGGAAGTCCTCCCTCTTGTCTCTTGGTAGCAGTTCCACGAACTGTTGCAGGGAGTCCCACAGTGCCCGGTCATAACGTCCCAGCAGAGCTGTATCGCTGGACACCTTCATGGCTGTGGAAGCAGTCCCACAAGCCTTCCTTCCAGCCGAGTTGATCCATCGACTTTCTTTATCTGGCGGCACGGTGGATGACGGGGAGGTAGAGTGTAATTTCCTGGCTGCCGTCACTATCACCGAATCCGGTACCGGATCTACTCTCAGAAAGGCAGGGTCCGAATCCGGGGCCCTGTACTTCTTTAGAAGTCGGGAGGGAGCGGCCTTCACTACCGCTGGTGTGAGGAACAGCTCCTCTGCAGGTTCCACCAATCCATGTACTAGTGGTAGAAGAGGGCGAGACAAATGCTTCTTGTGAAGCGTTTCGAATATCACGGACGTCGTAGGTGTTGGAGCCGTCACCGTGATACCCAATTTCGCAGCCTCCCTCAGGAGAACCTCCTGGAATGTGGTAATGTCGTCCACCGGAGACACCCTGGTCCCAGGGGAGTCTGATAAGGTCGGCGAGTAGGAATGGGTCCTGGAGGAGTCCGTGCGGGACCTAGACCCCCGCCTCCTATGGCGACGCCTCGATCTGGTGAAGGATCTATGACGACTCCTCGATCTTCCTCTCCGTCCGGAGCGTGATCGGGACTTTCTCTGCCTTGGTCGATCCACCGGTTCCACAGGAGCGGACGACTTAGGTTCGGCCGGAGCCTTAGGTTTAGGAGTCCCCTTGGGCGGAGTCGGAAACCTAGGCAGTGACGTAGACCTCGGAGGAATCGGAGGCGGTTTGTCTGGCAACCGAGGTACGGGCTGAGGTGGTGGTAACGGAGGAGGAGTAGGGTTCCTCGGCGGGAGACCCCTCGGTAACGGAGGCGGTGGCGTAACCTGCTTCTGTGACGGGGTATAGACTTCGGAGTACACCGAGACCGGTGAACCACCATCTCCACCAGCCTGGGATGATGGGGAACCTCCCATGGCGTCAGGCCTTCCTCCACCTTTCTTCAACGTCGAAGAACGGCGACCGTCGGTCCCCTGACGTTGAGCGTCTTCTCCTCGGCGTCGAACGCCTCCGCCTCGATGGCGATCTTCTGCGCTTCGACGGCGTCCTGCGCCTCAACGGCGATCTGCACCTCGAAGGCGATCTTCTCCGCCTCGACGGCGAAACTCGGCGCCGACCTGTGCCTCGACGGCGATCCAGTCCTCGACGACGAGGACCTCCTCGACGACGATCGTCTCCTTTTCGCCGATGGCGAACGGCGGTGCCGCCTCGACGGCGAGCGCCGACGCCGGGCCTTTCGACGTCGACCACTCGACAACGACGAAACAGTCACCGGAGACTTCGATGGCGGTCTTATAAGGTCCTTCGACCCCGAGCGTCGACGTCCTTTCGCCCCCGACGACGGGGAACAGACCGTAGTCATCTCTCTCAACGCCGAAGTCGGTGCAATCGACCCAGACGGAGAATGGGGACGTTTGCTGGTCTTCCTCCCCCTGAGGAGCCCCCCAGAGTCCTCAGCATGGGCAGATGAAGCCCCTCCAGACCCACCTTGTGCCTTCAGTCTTCTTTCTTCGAGGCCCTGAAGTCTGATCTTCTTTCTGTCCTTCAGGGTCCTGCCAGAGAAGCCTTGACAGATCACACACTCCTCTGGGACATGGGAAGTTGGAAGGCAGAGGATACACGCCTCAAGAGGTTCCGATTTGGCCTTCTTCCTGGAGCACTCCGGGCATTTATCGAATAATGCAGGCATATTCGACAAAAAACAGAGTGCAAGAACCAAGGAGAAAGGCACCAAAGTACTATGAAGCCCTTAACTTTTGAAACAAGCAGTGAAAAATCACCAAAAACCCTTAAAAAGGGAGAGCTCAAAGCTCCAGGGTCCTGCTTGCAGGAGCCCGAAAAAAGAACTGAAAGTAAAAGGGACCTGCAAAGCATTCTGGGATACTGTGAAGTTCTGGAAAGTTCTCTTAAAGCACAGTATCCTGTTTTGAGCCACATAATGGCAGCCTATGGGGCTTGTCTGTCCATGTCTTCCTCTCTACCATTCCAGAGGGTTTTTGCTGCTAAGGCAAGGGAAATCTGGACAGGCTTTGCTGTTTGTGGATTTTTTTGGTGGAATTTCTAGTTGAAGTACTGGACAGTGTAGCCTGGTTATAGGCTGCATTATCTGTCTTTAAATTCTCTCCTAAGTGTCTGTGCAGTTCTGCATTTTTTCGACACTTTAAGAGATTATTTTTGATTGCTCCGGGGTCCACGCACATGGGCGGGACTATTCACTAGATTATGACTATACACAGCGATCCCCTACTACAGAAGCCTGGTTGCCAAGATGACATTACAGATTTCGGACAGAAGGTTGAAAGTGGTCAACTGTCCCCACTCAATCTCCGCACATGAAGGAGGAGCACTGACAGGTCCGGAAGAAAAACCCTCCCCTACTGCTGCAATAGAAGATCATCCCAAAGGGGCAACCTGGTTGGAGAACCGATGGCCATGATCAACAGCTCGGGATACCAAACTCTCGGAGCCCAGTCCGAAGCCACAAGGATGACTTGGGCACGGTCATTCCTAATCTTTTTGAGAACTCTGGGCTGGAGTGGTATGGGCACCCAAAAAGCATGAGAGTAGCCTGAAGGCCATCTGAGATAAAAAGCATCTCTGAGCATGAGCCCCCTTGGAAACTCCAGCGAGTAAAACTACTGACATTGCACGTTCTAGGTGGTGGTGAACATATCTTATTAAGGTTCTCCCCACTGCTGAACGAGACCTTGCAAGAGACTACAGATGCAGATCATCTAGGTATCTTCGGCGGAGTTCATCTACTCTGGCGTTCAAGGATCCCACCTAGTGTTGAACCACCCGGGAAATGCCCTGATGTTCCACCCATGTCCACCCTTGACAAAGGGTCCACGACCCCAACTCGCCCTGTTTGTTTCAGTATCACATGGCGGTGGTGTTGTCCGTTGACACCTGCATCACCCTTCCCTTGACGGAGGGTAGAGAGGCTGTTAACACCATGCGCGCGGCGGCTTTTCCCGTTGCGTGCTGACTTTTTAAAAAACCTGCGTTACATGACGAGCTCAGCTTGTCATGAGCGTACGAGAACCGTAACTCATGACGAGAGCGTCGAAGGGGTTATTGCCAGTCAAATCACTCAGAGCCTAAACAGGTTGATGTGGGGTCTGGATTCCGCCAGAGGCCTCTGATCTCTACCTCTCCCAATTGGCCGCCCAAGCCCAGGAGTGACACATCTGTCACTACTGTTAGATCTGGTTGGGGAAGGGAGAGGGTTCTGCCAATGACACAACTGCAGTTCGTGAACCACCACTGTAGATCTTTTGCAGTGACCTGAGACCTGGACCATGTTGGAGAGATTCCACTGATGCTGCGCCCACTGGAACATCATCGCCCACTGCAGAGCCTGCACATGCCAGCAGGCATGTGTCATAAGCAAGATGTAGGAGGCCATGAGGCCCAGCAACCTCAGATTCATTCTCACTGAAATCCAGGGTAGAGGCTGAAACATTGGTATCACAGCCTGAATATCCTAGACTCACCATTCGGGAGGATAAGCCAGAAACTGCGATGTGTCCAGAACAGCTCAGATGAAAGGGAGTGTCTGGGAAGGGTCAGGTCTGACTCTGGCACGTTGATAGGTAACCCCAGCAGTACAGGAGGTCCTCCATAATCTTGACCTGGGCGACAACTGCCTGGGACAAGCCCGTCTTCAACAGCCAGTCATCAAAATAAGGAAAGACTGGCACCCCTGATCTCCACAGATGAGCTGTAACCATCGCCTTCATCTTAATGAACAGCCTATGGGCGGTGGTAAGGCCAAAGGGAAGCACTGTGAATCGAAAGTGCTCGTGGCCTACCGTGAATGGGCAGGCAGGATGGGATTGTGGAAGTATGCATTCTGCAAGGTCTAACACTACCATCCAGTTACTCTGGTCTAGGGCAGACAGGACTTGAGCGAGCATGAACATTATAATTTCTCCTTTTTTAGGAAGAAACTGAGTGGTTGCAGGTCTAGGATACGACAAAGGCCTCTGCTCTTCTAGGGCACCAGAAAGTAGTGGGAAAAGCAACCACAACCTACTGTTGATGCACCCTCTCTATGGCTCCTCTGGCCAAGAGAGGGGTAGTCATGAAAGGGAGGGAGTAGCCCCCTTTGGACAATCTGGAGAACCCAGAGGTCCGATCCTGTCTCGAGCTGGGTGCCCATGATGGCTAGAGGCCAAACGAAAGAGGTTTGGAGGCTGCGGCTGCCAGGAGAGTGGTGGACTGGCTTGGACCAGGCCCCGAGTAGGACGTCCATGAGTGCTTCATTAAAAGTGAGAAGTAGATTGGAAGCTATAACTCCCAGCTGAAGCATCTCTGTTGAGACATTCGTCTTGACAGGCACAGAGGGCAGCTGAAGGATGCCCTCCTCACCACCATTATAAATGAGGATCACGCCTCTGTCGCCATGTAGGAGGAGAGACAGTCAGTATCGGGGGAAGTGTCCAGTCCACTGATATCCGCCAATCCTCACACCAGTTGTTCTCATTGGGGTCAAAGGGCTGATATTCATGGCCCATAGGAATGAGGCACAGATTCTTGCCTGGATGGAATGCCTCCAGTCGGCGCCGGAGTCTGCGTCACATGACGCCCATCAGGCTCCATGTCAGTCAGGGATAAGAATGGGGGTGACACCGCTGGTGGTTGCCAGCGGCATCAGGGACATCAGGAGTAGGACAGGCGCCAGGGAAGGTGGCTCGATCGGTGCTGGTCCGGATCCGTCCATGGATCCAAGGAACCCGACTGATGCCAGTGGCGATCCTGTTGACAGAAAACCAGTAGGGGACCCTTCCGACCTCGCGGGGCCCGAGGATGCACCAGAGGGAACAGGCCCCCTAAATATAAGGTGCATGGCCTCATAAAACCCACGGAGTTGGGCAGGGGTTGCACCGTGCTCCATGAAAAAGGGGAATGGGGGGTGGGGGGAGCTAGGGAGAGGGGGCATTGAGGCGGCTGAGGTGCAGGCTCAACCATGAAGCAAGGATTTGAATTCCTATGTTTCCTTGTCTCGTTGGATCAATTTGACGGCTGGGGCGAAGTTGAAGACTTCTTCGGCTTCTTGTTTCTCTTCTTTTTGTAGCACTTACCTGAACATCCGAATGACGTTGACTGCCACAATGATTGATGGCTCTGAACAGATTCCGGGACCATCCTTTCAACCGGGATCGAGACCGTGGTGGCGTTGCACGCTGAGCAGCAAGGAGCTTGAGGGACCTTTCAACAAAAGGTGGAAAAAGGTCAGGCAAAAAGTGACTGGGAATAGCTCTTCTCCGGATCTGTGCTGACGGATGCGGAAAGAAAAGGGCTGATGTCAGCGCACTGGGGTGGCACCTACATTGGTGCTGCAAACATCACTTCTGGTATGGACAATACTGACGACACCAAGCGGAGCTGAATGATGCCACCTACCGGCACGCGTGTACTGATCACAAAACAATTTTCAGTCTGACTCCTGGAGATAATTCGAAGGTAAGGAATCTGCAGCTAGATCTCTATCAGATATTGACATTTCACTTTAGAAAATGTTTTTACCTTCAACCCACAGAATGCTGAGCAACAGGCCAATTTCCACATCCGTTATCATATAAAACATCCTCCAGAAGACATTGGTAGCCCCTGCTAGCTAGCCTAAGTACAAGAATGTGTCCACAAAGTAGTTCACATTACTCTGTTTGATCATCTCTCAGAAGCAGCTGTAGGGTATGACTCCTTATTCACCTAGTTTGTCCACTTCCCATCCAATAGCGTTCATCAAACGGAATGGAACTAAGTCCATCCCCCTAATGCTTTCCAGGTTTACAAGGTGACATGCAGAGTGTTTCTAGGATCACTCTTGTTCAAGTTCAAGAATTTGTATAGCGCACTACTCACCCAGAGGGTCTCAAGGCGCTTGGGGAGGGGGTTCATTATTTATCGAATAGCCAGGTTTTAAGTTCTTTTCTGAAGGAGATGTGGTTCTGAGTGAGGCGGAGGTGAGTGGGGAGTGAGCTCCAGGTCTTGGCCGCTAAGTAGGAGAAGGATCTACCTCCCATGGTGGACCTTTGGATAGGCGGGACTGCGGGGAGGCCTTGATTGGAGGACCTTAGTTGGCGGGTGGGTGTATAGAAGGATAGTCGAGTGTTGAGGCATTCGGGACCTAGTTTGTAGAGGGCCTTGTGTGCGTGGGTGAGGAGACGGAATGTTATTCTCTTGTTGACGGCAAGCCAGTGGAGGTCTTTCAGGTGGCCGGTAATGTGATCTTGGCGAGGGATGTCCAAAATGAGTCTTGCTGATGCGTTTTGGATGCGTTGGAGTTTTTTCTGTAGTTTGGCTGTAATTCCGGCGTAGAGGATGTTTCCGTAGTCTAGTCGACTCGTAACCAGTGCGTGGGTGACAGTCTTTCTTGTCTCGGTGGGGATCCAATGGAAGATTTTTTTGAGCATACGAAGTACGTTGAAGCAGGAGGATGAGACGGCGTTGACTTGTCTGGTCATTGAGAGGGAGGAGTCTAGGATGAAGCCTAGGTTACGTGCGTGGTCTGTGGGTATGGGTGCGGAGCCCAGATCCGAAGGCCACCATGAGTCGTCCCAGGCAGAGGGGGATGATCCTAGGATGAGCACTTCCATTTTGTCTGAGTTAAGTTTTAGGCGGCTGTTTTTCATCCATATGGCTACTTCTTTCATGCCTTCGTGAAGGTCTGCTGTGGGTTTCTTCAGGAGGGCGCTGACTTCGGCATGTTTCCAACTTTCTGGGAAGGTAGCAGAGTTGAAGGAGCAGTTGATGACATCACGAAGATGGGGTGCGATGATCGAGTCTGCTTTGTTGTAGATGTGGTGGGGAAATGGGTCGGTTGGCGAGCCAGAGTGGATGGAATTCATTAGGCGGATGGTGTCTTCAGTGGTGATTGGGTTCCAGGCGTTGAGGTAGTTGGAGGGCGGTTTAGGTTCTGAGGGCGGTGGAGAGGATTGTTCGTTGGAACTGTTTTCGAAGCTGTTATGTATGTCAGCAATTTTGTTGTAGAAGAAGGAGGATAATGAGTCGCAGAGGTCTTGGGAGGGAGTGATGTCGTTTGAGGCTGCGGTGGGGTTGGTGAATTCCTTGACGATGTTGAATAATTCCTTGCTGTTATGGGCGTTGTTGTCGAGTCGATTCTTGAATGCTGATTTCTTGGTGGATCTTCAAGATTTACATCTCCATGTATGGGCGCCCCGGGTTTTAGAGCATATTGCATGGCGGGTCAGTTGCAATGTGTAGGAGAGTAGGGTCTGCAATCCTATGATCACCCAGATATTTTGCTTTTGTTTCACTGGTTTACGACTTTCTCTGGCCGTGGGCCTGCCAATCAGACCCACAGCCTAGCTGTTCTCTCACTAAATTGACATGTGTACCTTAGGTGCATTATCCAATTGGTACTGGGCCACCTTATCAGACCCTGTAACTCAGGGCATAGGTGTACCCAGGGCCTACCAGGGGCTGAAGCATGTATTATGCCACCCCTGGATGGCCATCTAAATCTGACACAACTGGCTGCACGACAGCTGGGGCAAGGTGGTGTAATCACCCCTTGCTTTAGATATAGTATACCTATATCTAACCCTAAAAATGGACACACGGATTCCTATCAGTCACTCCTATGGCAGGCCTTGACAATCCTGAAGGCAGAGTGCATGGAATCGTGTGAGATGGTGCTCTGGCATGAGCTGAGCCCGTTTGCAGCTTGCGGAACCAAGTCCTAATAGCTGTTCCATGATAACGCATACCATATACTCTTAAGTGCATTATAATCCTCGCGGTTAAATGCTATCTTTGGTATTGCTTTATCAAAACATGTCGAGTAAGGTGTCATACGAATTGGAATACTAACCCCTCGCCAATTCTGGCGAGGGGGTTAGCATTCCACCCTTCTAGAGGGACATGACATGTATGTAACTGTGAACCCCGGTTAAAGTTAACTGAAGCCTCAGCTCCACAAAATGGATGCTGCCACCACAGACACGAGTCTGACCTCCTGCTGCTGGGAGTCCTTCCAGCGAGGAGAGCTTAGACAAAGGGTTTCCTGTCAGGGGCGGTGCTAGCACCATCCCAGACAGGGTTTTGTGTATCCTGGGTAGGCAGGGCTTTACAGGAAGGTGACTGCAAGTGGCACCCCGGTGCTCACTACGCATCTGCCGGCTAGAACCACTTCCAGGGGCACACCAGTCCCTGGCCTGGGGTAAGTCCTGCATGGGAGAGGGGTGTAACCACCCCCCTTCCTGTTCCCACCCCTAGGGCAGGACCTAGTCGCGTACCCACCCCTTTCTTTAGGATAAAGGCAGGAGCGGGGACCCTTCCAAATTAGATCATCTTTGAATCAAGAAACTACTTTCTACGAAAGGAACTCTCGACTTCTTCTCAAGATTTCTCCCTTGTGGCTAAGGAGTAGTCACCCTGCATCCGCAGGCACCATCTAAGAACTCTGCGGTTTGCTGCACGTCCTTCCTCCGGAATCAGACTGACCAGCTCGACGAGACCCGGCTTCCCTGGCACCTCTGACCTCTACCTACCTCTACAGCTAAGCTGAGAACCGTAGGTGCGACGAGACCTCGAGGGACCGGCCATCATCAGAACTGCACGACTTCTATCCAGCACGACCGCCGAGGGATCCTCTGGTGAGTGCTTTGGGGTCCGAGAAGCCCCGACCCTGAGCAGCTCCAGCACCGAAGTCCAGCCTCCCAGCATCTCCACGATCTGCGTGGGGCCCTTCTGCTTTTTGCTGCTCACCGCGTTGTCTGGCTACTAGCCCGCTGGCTTGTGGCCTTCCCGACGACGATCAACGACGACAACACCGCTGGTCTGGTTGCTCCAGACTGGCCCTTGCTCCCTTCAAAAAGAGGAGCACCCCGGACCCTCCTGGTCCACTCCAAATGCCATTTGAGGTCCACCGCTTGGGCTTGAATTTGCCAAGACTTGTTGCCCCAATCCTGGGTCCAGCGACGTCGACAGCATCAACCATCGTGGGACAGCTCGCACCTCCATCCTGGTCGCCGACAACGCCTCCTGGTCCGTGAGACTGCAGAGCCCAGCGTCGCCCACTCACCTAGTCGAGGTGACTACCATCCGGTGCCCTCCTGGTACCATCTGATCACTGGCTAGTGGTCAAGAACTTGGTCCCCTCTGCTTTCAGGTGTCATCCATCTTCGATCCAGGCTTGGATCACTCGAACTATCTTCACTGGTCGCCTGCCAGCAACTTCTTTCTTCAGGCTCCTGGTTCGTCAACGAGGATTCCCGACGTCTTTACAGACCTATGCAGCTGCAGCCCCTGGGCTAGGTAACTTCGGCATTTCGGTGCCCCAGCATATCCTCACTATCCAAGGGTCCAGATCCACTTTCCTTTTCGATCTACCTAGTCGGGTTCGCCCGAGAACACTAACTTTGCTTTTACTAGCTCCCATAGACTTTGTCCCGCATCCCGCTTGAGAGTGCACACTCTGCACCCGAGTCCCCTAGGCCTCCTACTAGTAATCTGAAGGTTCAGTAACGTAGTCCTAGCGATTCCAAAGCCTATTAGTACAGTACTTACCTGCTAGTAATTTCGCATTCCACTTTCAGAGTACATGGTTTTTCGTGCCCCTCGGGCATTTGTGTAAATTGTGCAACTTAAAGTATTTTCGTAAGAGTTTTGTTGTGTGCTTAGTACCCTGTCCTCATAAAGAGTACAGGGCTGTTGTGATCTAAATAAAAACACTGTTTATTTTCATAACAATTGTGTGGTGTTCAAGGGGTATATGTGATGGTATAACAGCTGGCTTAACACGCCCTCTAGAGTTTAGCCCGAAGACTGCTTGTATCCACGCTACTAGGATAGCTGGTCTGTAAGGTTGACTTACAACCAATCACCATAAGGGTTGTTTGGACTGATACAAAGTGTTCACTAGAATAGTGAACATTATATATCAGGCCAACTTCTCACACAATGGCTCTCATACTGGCTCGAGGGCCGCAACCTGCAAGAAATTGGCTACACACCCAGAACGCTGGTGCAGGGAAAATTGCATGCAAAGCTACATAGTGTGAACTTAATTAACAGCGCAGATTCACCACTATTTTAAGTAGAGTTGCAGTACTGGAAATACGCATTATAGTATACACAACCACGTCCGTCATATTCATCAAATACCCCCTCATGGGGTTACCCAAACATACAGGCATAGTCATGCAGGGTCAGCTAGCAGGGTGGAGGGATAACTACAGTGGGGGCACTGTTCCACAAGAGTGTCCTGCTGCCACACATAGACTTTGTGCATACCAATGGCCTAACAGACACCCTATTTCTGTTACATGCTGGACTAAAGCACTACATAACAAGCATTTACAATGCAATGGTCTCAGCATTATTAAAGGTAGAGCTATCGGCATTGCTCATGACATTTTTTTTTTAAAATCATAAATAAATGGCATTGTCATTTACATTGCCAATATCTTAATCGTTAAATAAATGGCATTGTCATTTACAATGCCAATAGCTTAATCGCTTGCGAATACATGACCTATTGCATTTACACCCACAGAGTCACCCACACAAAGCCACCCACACACACATACAGAGCCACCCACACAGAGCCACCCACACAGAGTCATTCACATAGAGCCACCCACACACACACAGAGCCACCAACACAGAGCCACTCTCACATAGAGCCACCCACACATAGAGTCACCTACACAAAAAGCTATCCACAAGGAGCCCCACACACAGAGCCACCAACACACACACACACACACACACACATACAGACAGAGCCACACACACAGAGCCACTCACACAGAGCCACCCACACACACACACACAGAGCCACCCATACACACACAGAGCCACCCACACACACACAGAGCCACCAACACACATGCAGAGCCACCCACACACACACATAGAGCCACCCACATATAGAGTCTCACCTATAAGTGAGTCTGCTTCTTGGAAAGCGGGGAAGAGGTGACCCTTTGATACCAACTCCAGCAGTTGGTGTCCGTAAGGGGCAAATCCCACATTCCTTTCCATGCACTCACACTTCTAACTGCTCCTAAATGTCTGTGGAGGCCATGCCTGGTGGATGGATGTAGAGGGAAAATGTTGCCTTCCTGGTGGCATTGGCCCCTTTCTGAAATTGATTCCTAGTGGTTCCCAGACACTTAACAGCAGCTGACCTATTCACATGTCTACAGTCTGCAAATATGCGCCCCCTCCTTGCTGAGACAGAAACTGCAACATTTGGGGACAGACACTGTTGCTGAGGGACTGGTGCCAGTGTAGGGAGACAGGCAGACTCTTACTGGTGTAAGGACGGACATGGTGTTGGGGCAGACCTCAGTGGTGAGGATGGGCACTGGAAGTGCGAGACATAAACAAGTGTAGGTGGCGACGGATGTATGGGAGGGACATATATGGGGATAGACACTGGTATGAGGGACAGATACTGGGGGAGGGGTGGACACTAAGCGACAGACACTGGTGAAGTGGAACAGACACTGGCGACAGGAGCCAGACACAAGTGTAGGTGGCGACGGATGTATGGGGAGGGACATGTATGGGCATTAGTACTGGTATGAGGGACAGATACTGGTGTTAGGGCAGATATTGGGGGAGGGGTAGACACTAAGCAGCAGACACTGGTGAAAGGGAACAGACACAAACAGACACTTGTGTAGGTGACGACAGATGTACAGGGAGGAATATGTATGGGGATAGAGACTGGTATGAGGGAAAGATAACTGGTGTTAAGGCAGATATTGGGGAGGGGTGAACACTAAGCGACAGACACTGGTGAAGGGGAACTGACACTGGTGAAGGGGAACTGACAATGGTGAAGGGGAAATGACAATGGTGAAGGGGAACTGACACTGGTGAAGAGGAACTGACACTGGTGAAGGGAAGGAGACAGTGGTAAAAGGGAGCAGACAGTTGTTAAAGGGAGCAGACAGTGGTTAATGGGAAAAGACAGTGGTTCATGGGAAAAGACAGTGGTTAATGGGAAAAGACAGTGGTTAAAGGGAGCAGACAGTGGTTAAAGGGAGCAGACAGTGGTTAAAGGGAGCAGGCAGTGGTTAATGGGAGCAGACAGTGGTTAAAGGGAGCAGACAGTGGTTAAAGGGAGCAGACAGTGGTTAAAGGGAGCAGACAGTGGTTAATGGGAAAAGACAGTGGTTAATGGGAAACGACAGTGGTTAAAGGGAGCAGACAGTGGTTAATGGGAAATGACAGTGGTTAAAGGGAGCAGACAGTGGTTAAAGGGAGCAAACAGTGGTTAAAGGGAGCAGACAGTGGTTAAAGGGAGCAGACATTGGTTAAAGGGAGCAGACAGTGGTTAAAGGGAGCAGACAGTGGTTAAAGGGAACAGACAGTGGTTAAAGGGAACAGACAGTGGTTAGAGGGAGCAGACAGTGGTTAAAGGGAACAGGCAGTGGTTAAAGGGAACAGACGCTGGTGAAGGGGAACAGACGCTGGTGAAGGGGAACAGACGCTGGTGAAGGGGAACAGACGCTGGTGAAGGGGAAGAGACTGCTGCAGAGGGACTGGTACTAGTGTATGGGAACAGGCTGACACCTGTGTGAGGACAGACACTGGTGGTAGGGCAGACATTAGCGGTGAGGGTGGACACTGGTGGCGGTAGACAAATGAGTGCAGGTGGCAAAAGATGTACGGGGAGGGACATGCATAGGGATAGACACTGGTATGAGAGACAGATATTGGGGGAGGGGTGGACACTAAGCAACAAACGCTGGTGAGGGGGAACAGACTGGTGACTGGGGTCCTGTACTGTTTTAGAAAGAGAGAAAGAGAGAAAGAGATGAGCTGTGGGACAGGTGTGGGAGCGAGTGAGATAAGGGAGATCAGACAGGCGACAGGGCTCCCCGGCATACTGAAGGGGTGGGAGACCGTGAGGAGGCGACATGAAGAGCGGAGGGTGCGCGGGAGAGAGAAGGGAAAGGAGATTGAAGAGAAAAGAGGGAAGGCCAGGAAAGAGTGGAAATTTATTTTATTTTTATTTCTTTCGATTTATATAGCGCGTTATAACCCAGGGGTCTCTAAGCGCTTGTCCGGTAAACACCGCAGAAATCCTGAAAAGACCCTTGCCAGAAAATTATAGCCCACCCCAGGCCTTCTGGAAAAGAACAGTCTTCAACCTCTTCCGAAAGGACAGCAAGTTAGGTTCCTTACGCAAATCCGCCGAAAGACTATTCCAGACTGCTGGGAGGGTATTCGAGATGGCACGGCCGCCCACTGTCGCTAATCTGAAATGTGGTTGTGTAAGAAGGGTTGCCTCAGCAGATCTTAGCACCCTACCCGGTTTGTATGGAATCAGGCGGGTCTTAATGTATCTTGGCGCCTTACCATAGAGAGATTTTTGTGCAATACATAACCCTTTGAAGAGCACCCTCTGCCTTACTGGGAGCCAATGTAGCTCACGCATAAGTGGGGACACATGCGTGCTCCTGGGTTTCTTATGAATGAGCCTGGCGGCATCATTCATCACCATCTGAAGTTTGTCCAGGAGTTTTTGGGGTAATCCTAGATAAAGCGAGTTGCCGTAGTCCAGTCTTGCTAGAATCATTGCGGAAACCGCCCGTCTCAAGGTGGAATAGGACAGTAGTGGCGCAATTTTTCTAAGTTGACGGAGCAGGCCAACACAAGTTCCTACCACCGTGGTGACTTGTTTCCGCATGGAAAGTTTATCATCCACATGGATGCCTAGGCTTTTTACCGCCACTGCCGGCTCCGGGGCGGTCCAAGTTCCCTAGGCCAGAAACCGTCATGCCATGGATTGCCAGCGATGGTGATAGGTAAAACCTCCGTCTTGTCCGGGTTAATTTTTAAGGAGTTCAGCGACATCCAATTAGCTGTGTGCTTAAGAATGGTTTGCAGATTTGCTGACGCCCCAGGAGCATTATCCATTTGGATAATGATTTGGGTGTCGTCAGCATAGTTGTATACCTGACAATCCATTTGATTCAGGAGTCCATCAATGGTTGGAGATATATATTGAATAACAGGGGCGACAAAGCCGACCCCTGTGGCACTCCACAGGAAATTGATGTTGCAGTAGAGAGCAATTCTCCCAGCTGAACTCTTTGTGTTCTCCCTTGTAGGAAAGAGGCAAACCAGGCGTGGGCTGTGCCCTGGATGTCGAAATCCCTCATCCGCGACAGAAGTTGTTTGTGACAAACGGTGTCAAACGCCGCGGAGAGGTCTAACAGCACCAGGGCACCAGGTATCTTCTTATCTGCCCTATTCCGAAGCTCATCCATGATAGACAGCATGACCAGTTCCGTGCTGTGATTTGCACGGAACCCCGATTGATTTGGTTCCAACAGACCGTTCCTTTCTAGATGGTCAGAAAGATAGGCCAGAACATGCTGTTCCAGCACTTTGGCCAGGAAAGGGATCTGGGAAATGGGCAGGGGTGGGGAAATCATATCGCCCGACGCCCGAACCATGTTGATTTTTAACATGGGCAAGAAGATGTAATGTTTATTTTGCCCGACGGACATGCAGACTATAAATCGCGTACATGATACAGGCTGTGGACACTCTGAGGCTCACAGCCAATCGGAAAGGCTGGCGGGGAGCTGCAGACGTTTTTGAGGCCTCTGATTGGTTAGCAGCCCAAGACTGGGCTCTAGCCAGTGATTGGCTGGGGGACTGAAACTTCAGTCTCAATAAGCGGAGGTTGCAGCAATCGGGTGTCTTGCTTCCTCAAGATCAATGGGGTGGACGTGCAGAACCCTGCAGAAGCGGTCTCCATTTTAACAGAAGAGGATTGCACAAATATCTTGCCGATGGTGGTGTGACCTGGAACTGGGGTGAGGAGGCAGGGGGGCATTCATGTTGCAAGGCTAATGCCAAGTGAGCTCGCGGCATCAGGGGCGTAGGAATACAGTTAACTTTATCCTTGTTGCTCGCGAAGGAAAGAGGCAATGCAAACATCCTGCTGAGAGCTCAGTGGATTGCAGTCAAAATAACAGCATGACGGGACCGCCCAGTTAAGATTCCACAAGAGAAAACCGAGCGCTAACTTGGGGTTTGGTGCGGACTGATTTTTAAGTGGAGCTCACCAATGCAGCAATGCATATTATACTACATGTGGCGTTAAAGAATTGTACTGGGGGGTAATTACATTTAAAATTCCCGCCCTCAGTATAACCAAAGGATAGCATTAGAGCAAACGAGCAAAATGTTTGTTTTACCCTGCATTGCCTTTGAAAGCAGGTGGATTTTAAAAGTGGCGGGCGGATGTATGATTTGTTTTAATTTTCTTTATAAGAGTGCAACAGAAGCTGCTATCCGTTCCTGCAAAGTGCCTGATCGAAGTCGTCTACTTTTTGCCGGTGAACAGTGACCTGCTGTGTGCTGTTATGTAAAGACAAAGAGATGTTGAAATTCCAGTGTCCCGAATCCGTCATTACCGCAGACACTCATTCATTGGTGGTCTAGAGTTTGCGCCTCACATTGCACACAATGTGACATGAGTTAACAGTATTAGTCTGATTCTCTCTCTTTAGTCTTATTTTTCTCTCTTTAGTCTTATTTTTCTCTCATGCGCCCATGTTTCACGCTCTCTTTCCTGCTATTTTTCGGGAGCGTGTGCCCGTGTAACAACATAGTTAAATAACTGCTTGGTTTGTGAGTGCTTCATGCAGCCATATGCTGCAAGCGCCTCGGCCCGGTCTCTTTCCCCCCAAAGCCCCTCCTAAGATGTTTCTCGCACCTCATTACTTGCACTTTAACTGTATGGGTCAAACCACATCAGTTCAATCAGAGGACGCCTGGCACCCTCCCTCTTTGGCACATGACATGTTGCGAGTTCGGGGCACACATTGTCTGCTTTCTTCCAGGAAGCCACACATAAAAGCATTTCCCACTAGTGCTCTAACGTCAGATGCAACTATTGTGTGTATTTACAAGCCACGACGGAACTGGTGGAATTTATAGAATTGAAAATCGGCCAATTACCCCCAACACTCACCTGGCACATAATTTCCTGCATGTTGGCTGCACAGGAGGCATGCAGAGTTTGGAAGAGACACCCCAGCACTCTGTAGTAGCGTGTCCATGAGCTCCCAGTCACGAATCGTATCGCAGCAGCCGAATTCCGGTACTTTATCATGTTGATATTTACTCCTTTCACTCTTGTAACCTGCGCTCCTTAGTTCTATACTGCTCTAAAACGACCCCTCTCTCGCTCCCTACTGCTCAGACTGTTTATGTCATAAACTAACTGAAAAATATCAACAAGAACTGCACATGAGTTCACAATCCACTAATGCCCGACTAACTACTAGTCCTTGCATTCTCTTCACAGACTCCACGCACAAAATTCGGTTTTTGCTTAAGTACCTCCAGTTAGGGTGTTCTTGCTGTTATAAAAATTTTCTCTGTAATCCTTCCTGTTGCTCCAGGGAGTTAAGTTAGACTATATCAACTACTGAACATGCAATAAAGATACCAACAACTCCACACTTCCTTGCAATAATACACGCTCACATGTAGTAAGTCTCTCTGTGTCTCACTCTCGCTCTCTCTGTCTCTCTCTCTCTGTGTCTCTCTACATCAAACCTTCAAACTAGCATACTGGCTGTAGAGCCTTACGCAGGCACTTTGCAAACAGATCACCAAAGAAAAACTCAGCCTGCTGATCTAACCCACTGGGATCGAAGCAGAGGTGATGCAGGTGTCTCTTTACCTTGTATGTGGTAGCAGGTTCAAAAGCCAACCAAACTACCATACTCGTATCTATCTATGGCACGTAGGTTACAAACATATCACTGCAGCAAACTTTTGACCTCCTTAACAGTTCTTCTATCGGTAATGGAGGCTGTATTCAGAAAGTGTCACAGTTTGCCTGTGATATGATCAGATTTTCTCAAGATCTATTTAGGCAAAGAGCCCACAATTCTTGGTTATGTTAGAGGTACATGAAGAATGTGTAGACTGTTCTACCCCCTATTAACGCCTCTGACCACATGCACGGGCCAAAATCCCTCTTGATGTCTGAACTTGCCCTCCACATTCTTTTTTATTTGGACTGCAGAAATTTTTTGCGTTTCTCAGGGTCAAAACCCAGATTGATACTGGTTCAGTGTCACTACTAGGTGGCATTAAATCCTACAAGACAGGCCCCACGGATACAGAGCTGTTTCATTGAATGTGAGCAGAACTTGCCCCTTCCACCTCCGGTGACCAGAACCTCTTTCAGCAGAGACCCAGTGTGCAGGCATCTCACAGCTCAGCCTCTACCCCAGATAGTCAAGGGCTGACCCAGATCTTTGATAGTTTCATGTTTTCTCTGGTAGAGTTCAGTGGCCTCCAAGACGGCTGCAGCAAACCTTGCACAGCCACCAGTGCATAGGGATGCATGTGTAGTCTGCACATGTGGGTGCCTGTGTCTAGGATGGTCTGTCAGAGATTCTTGCCTGTTGTACTAAATGTTCATGGTCAGGTCGGTGCATAAACTAATCGAGGTTTCATAATGTCTCATACTGCATTTCTCACTGATCAACATAGTTTTCATTTCAATTAAAGCTATCCAGTATTATACACGTAGTTACCTGGAGGTGAAAGACCACAAAAGGTAAAAAAATATTTCGTTTTTTTAGCCACTGCTTTGACCCTGCCCCCAGACTCACTCCAGCCTTGCACACTGTGCCTGCTACCACCACTGCACTCACACTGCCCTCTGAATACAGTATTCAGGTCTTGCTGCATGGGTGTGACATGAAATGTTGAGTGATTGCAGTTACTCACTAGTCCCTGTCACAGTGATGCTCAGCTCTCCACTTCTAGATTTACTGTCTTTTCTTAACACTCCTTCCCTGTGAAACTAATGCTTGCTTTTCAGCTGCGTGACTGCTACATGTCCTATACATCTGAAGGAGACAAACTCTAACATCCATTGCTGACCTGCAGCTCTTCAGGTTAGGGAAGCTTACTCTGCTGAAGCCATTACTAATTGCAATAGACAACCCTGTACAGCTACTGCCAGTGCTGCATATGGTCTTTGTGTGGGAGAAGAATGTGGAGATGTAGCAGTGAGTGCACAATAATATAATCACATCACACCTGCCTCTTGTGTATTGGATACTGTCTCAGTGAACCAGAGCGCATCTGCAACCTGATTTTGCTGCCCCATGAACCATTCGTAGCCTCTGCCAAGAAGTGCAGTTATTCTCATCCACACGTTTATCAGCGCATCACATCTGAGGATTTTTTTTAAGTTGGACAGCTATGAGATAGCTCTATAATGGAGAACACCCTTCTGTCCTACAGGTTCATTTTTCGACAGTCTGGACTGTACCAAAAACATTTCAAGAAATGCAGTCTGCCCTCTGCCTTTAGGTACTATTTCTCTACATATGAAAATGGGTTACGTGCAAAATAGTTGATAATTGGGTGCAGCGCACACTGACATATCTGTACACATGCTGTACAGTCAGCCAGAACAACAGTTGCATTTAAGAGTGCATGACCATGCACTGCATAATTGGACTTTCCCTTGAAATATATATTGCACAGTATGTTGCACGGATTGCAGTGCGGGGTCTCTCTGTGCAGACCTACCATAGTGATTTATGGAGTAGGTGGGACAAGCAGCTACCTTCCCAGGACAAGTAGATTTTTGTAACGTTTTGTCCTCTGGCCAAGTAGATTTTTGAAAAATTTCCACACCCCTGAATGGGCCTAAAATTTTTTAGGCATTTCACATCTGCCCCAGTCTTTTTTAGCAGAGGGATCAACCTTGCCTCCTTAAAGGCAGTAGGAACCTTGCCTAGTGCTAAGGATGAGTTCAAAAGAGTCAGAACCTCCTCTTCTATTCCTGGCATCGCCAGTTTGAATACATCAGGGGGACAAGGGTCAGCCTGGGAGCCAGACTTAACTCTCCCAATAAGCAGGGACAGTTCCTCTTTCGTGATAGGGGGAAGAAAGTCCAGAGGTCTGTCCACCAGCTTCTTAGCCAACGTAGTCAGCATGCATGGGAGTACAGGCAATTTCTGAAATAAGATCTTTAATTTTGCTAGTGAAGAAGTTCTGAAATCTCAGACAGTCCTCTAAAGTGAACTCCGGCCTTTGTTCTTTTACTTTCTTGAGTTCATTTAGGACTGGAAAGATTTCTTTTTGAGGATCTGTAGCTGTAGTGATCCTTTCCTCATAAAAGTCCGCCTTCCTAGCTATTATTGCCCGTTTATAGTTCGCTAATTCTAGCATGTAGAGACTTCTCGCCTTAGTATCGTAGGTTCTACGCCAAGCTCTCTCCGTCTTGCGTAAAGCTCTCTTTTTCTCCCTTAAAGAGTCATTGTACCAAGGGGACCTCCGGCCTCTCTTTACTAGATTGACCCTGCGTGCTGGCGCCACATAGTCGACCGCCCTTCGAAGTCTCTCATCTAAATTACTGCAGAGAGCATCAGGATTCTCATCTTGACGATTCTGAGATGAGTTCGCTAAGAGATGTGCCACCATTTTGTCTCCATTGATGTTCTTCCACTTCCTCACCAGCCTCTGGCCTTCTGCCGGTTTCGTTTTATGTAAGTTCATCAGGAGATCTCCCTTCAATAGGTGGTGATCCGACCAGACGCACGGTCGTGAGATCGTCGCTCCCTGTACCAGAATTGACGTCCATACCAAATCAAGCGTGTGACCTTTCACATGTGTCGGTCCCCTTACTTGTTGGGTTAAACCTAACGAGGATAATGCCTCATCAATGTGGCCAGCCTGCCCTTCTCTTGGGGTAGTTTCCCAATGATAATTGAAGTCTCCCAGGATGACCAATTATCAAACCTCGAGCGCATATCCTGCACAAGTTTCAAGAATAGTTCCGGGAACTCCGGCATGGCCCAAGGAGGACGGTAAACTACCAGGACCGTTAAGCAATCTGTCCCCAGTCTAAGTTTAACACCCAGAACCTCCGCCCCGCCTATATCTTCGGCCAAGATTGTTTCTCCACGCATACGATCAGCAAAGAAGAGTGCCAACCCTCCACCTCTTTTCTCTCCCGCTCTATTGCAATGTAGGACCGAGAAACCTGCTGGTGAGGCAGCCACAAGATCCGGTAGCGAGGAATCCTCCAGCCACGTCTCCGTGATCCCCAACACATCAAATTCCCCGTCCTCCAGCAATGAGAACACCTCTCCACTATGTTTTTGGAGAGAGCGGGTGTTTAACAACCCATAATGCACAACCCCCGCTTTATAGGCATGAGGCCAGCCAAGACCTTTCTCCTGAGCCTTCCAAAGTCCTACCTGTCGAAGCGCCGCCTCGCTCCCCTCCTCAAGGGGTGTGCGCAGCAAGTTGATTTCCAGCAGCTCACCTCTGTCATATATAATGCGCGAACCAGGGGTTCTGGCCCCGGGTCCCGTCTGGGCCTGGATGGGCATAGATGGGCTCGCCTCTGGCGTGCCCACGGCGCGCGTACGCTGCGCGCACGCTGCGCGCGTACGCTGCGCGTTAGCATATGGCAGGTTTAAATGGCCTCTTGTGTGCCTATCACGTCAGCCAGCAGCTAGCCTGCTAACCAAGACGTCTGCCGCAGCCGGCACTACCTCACCCAAGATGTCCCCCTCGCAGATAGAAGCAGCTAAAGGCCCGCTGTAACAGCGGTGAGTGGAAAGAAGAGTGAGCGGAGAAAACACGAGCGAGAGGAAGAGACACGGATAAAGGAAGCAAGAATCAGGGGATTAGCGCGAGTGCGCAGAGTAATGAGACACGGAGAAGGGATTTGTGCTAGCTCTGAGTGGGATCAGCGCAAATAATGGGGGCAGCAGGAGGGGGCGGAGACAGGCGACAGGGCCCACCCGCAAAAACATCGCATTCTGGATGCAGTGATTGTCCCCAACCCCTATATTCAAGCCATGTCGGGAGAAGGGGGGCTTCTTACCTTCATGTACACACGCACAAAGCAGGAGGGTGTCTATGGCCAGACCGTGCCAGCGACGGGACCAGCTCCAGTGAGATCCACGCAGAAAGGCTGTTAGGGCCGGACCAGAATCAGCCAAATGACAGGCTCACCTCTGAAAGGCTGGTATGGTTGGACCAGAATCCATCACTTGTCAGACGCATCTCTGAAAGGCTGGTAGAGAGGGAGCAAAATCAGTCGCATATGAGGCTCACGTAAAAGGCCGGTTGGGCTGGACCAGAATCAGTCTTATGTCAGACTCATCTGTGAAAGGCTGGGAGGGTTGGAGAATAATTGGTCACGTGACGAGTACCTGCTGCCCATAGGGCGGTGGTAGAACTATTCACATGTCAGGCTTGCTTGTGAATGATCATGAAGGATTTGCTAATGTTATGTTAGTCCTGACTGACAGGCTGGTAAGGGCTGGAGCAGAATCATGTGGCAGAATACGTCTTGTAACGCTTGGCTCCGAAAGGCACGAAGGGCTGGGACAGAATCAGTCAGATACCGCGCTCGCCTCGGAGCACTCAGATAGACGCGTTTGGGTCCAACGTGTGTGGGGCAGGCTTGACTCTAAATGCAGTAGGGCTGGGGTAGAGCGAAGCACAAAGTTGCCATGCCCCTGAGCTACCTACAAGACACTCCACCTCTTCGAGGGTGGTGGGGTGGGGGGCAGTTGTGGTCTCCCAAGTGTTGCTCCTGAGCAGAGCCATGGTGTGTCAGAGGCAGGCAGGGGTGCATTGTGCTGAGACAAGCGGTGCCAGAGGCACGAGACACGGGCCTAGGTATCAATAGTGCAGCAAGAGCAGTTGCACCAAGGTCGACTGGTCTGAGAGGCACACAGCACTCCAGTTTCTCTTGTTTTTACAAAGTAGTCTGCAGAGAGGTGCTCACTTTTCGTGCTTGCATTGGGACCCACTGCACCTTTGCTGAGTCACGAGGAGAGACCCTCTGCCAAATGAGACGGCGACGAAGGGGGCCTGTGTTGATGCAGGAGATGCTGTCTCCTGTGAGTCCGCTGTGTGCTTAGGAAGCAGGGGGCAAATTTCACAGCGTAGGTGAAAAGTCACCAAAAGTAACAAAGTAGCATTCAGCGCTGCACTATTCCATGGTGCAATAGTGTGTGCCCGGTCCTATGCAGCCTCAAAGTGCACTCGTAAACAGGAAGAGAGCGAAGTGCCCCATCCATGTGGACAGGGTGCGATCCGCTCTCGCGCTTTCACGCAACGGAACAGAACACCTCGGTTGCTGCGGTAAGTTAAATAACAGTACATTTTCCCTGAGGTGTCTTGAAACGAGATGAGCTCTGCGTGGGGGATGGAAAGGCCTCGGAGCTCCTACATTGAGGCGGCTCCTGTCCCCCTTGTGATAAGCTAGCAGGGTCACCCGGAAGGATGCGGGCTCTCTGGGGTTACTGGTACTTCGGGGGCACAGAGAGTAGGCGTGAGCTCCAGACTTCTGAAGTAAGCTGGGGTTCAGGGGACCCCATTCCCCCGACAACTGAGGGCGGCAGGAGAAGGGGCTCTTCTGCAACCACAGAAGAATTGAAGGCAGAATTAAAAGATGGAGCGCAAGAAATAGCACGGGAGGTGAGCAAGAGAAGGGGCAGAACAGAGAGGGGAGGAGGGTTAAAAGGAAGGCTGAACTGCACAGGGAAAGAAAATGAGTATGAAAGGAGGGACCGGCACCCCACCACAAAGCAGCCGGGTCGCAGGGACAGGGGGGCTGCTGGGGGCCATTGCAGGGGAAACTCACCGCCTCTCCAGTCAAAGGGCACAGTACGTTCCCGCAATCCCCAGGCACCAGTCACAGGAGCTCCTCCCCTCCGACTTGGGGACTCCCCGAAGCAGTTTCCGCATTGCGATGCCTCCCATGCAATCCAGGGCAAAGGCGACAGTCCGGCATCGGTGGGTTCAGTCGCGGAGATCGTCGGACAGCACTAAAGGCGGGGCGTAACACCGGCACTCACGACCCTCACCAGCAGGGAGCCTGGGGCCTCGGTGACCTAAAACCTCCGGGAGGACACAACGGGAACGAGGACACGGACAGCAGGAGGGGGGCGGGAACAAAGACACAGACAGCGGGAGGGGGGCGGGATACAACGGGAACGAGGACACAGACAGCGGGAGGGGGGCGGGAACAAAGACACGAACAGCGGGAGGGGGCAGGAACGAGGACAGCGGGAGCGGGCGACTTCATCTTAACGAGCAGCAAAATGGCTGCCACAAACGTCCGAAAATGTCGGATTCGGGGGCGTGTTTTTGGCGTTCTGAGTGACGGATGACGTCACAGTCGAAAGAACGCAAAAAAACACACCCCGAATCCAAAAGAGACGGGGCTTGAACTGAGTGATGCCCCTCTCATCCAATGGCTGGCCTCCGTTTAGGGAGCCAGCCAATGGAAGAGAGAGGCGGGTTCAAGACCCATACTCAAATCATTAAATCTCCCACCGGAGACTGCGCAAGCGCAGCCTTCGGTCCTCGACCTAAAAAGGATGTGGGCCCCGGACAGGCAGGAACCGCTAACGAATGAGTTAGTCAATATGCGTCACTTAATGGGTAATGGAAGGCACTTAACGAAATGGCTGTATGCAGGTATCAGAGAAACACAGACCTCCCGATTGGGGCTTTACGGACCAAGTGGGATGCCGACATGGAAACAGCACTTGCTGACAGAGAGTGGAATACACTTCGAGCCTACCCAAATGCAGTATCACGCAATGCACGATTTAAATTTATCCAATATATGATCACACAGAGGGCATACCCGACACCTCATATGCTACTCAGGATGTTCCCTGCAGTTGCGTCAAACTGCACCAGATGTGTAGAAGAAGATGCAGGGTTTGTACATATGATATGGGCGTGTCCAGTGCTAGCACACTACTGGGCACAGATAGCGCAGATACTAACAGATGTGGTTGGGGGAAGGACTTGGAATTCAGCAAAGGGCAGCATATAAGTGCTATATCCACACCCGAAGGGATACAAGGTACAGGCGCGCTTTCCGACTTAGCGCTACTACTAGCGAAAAGACACATCACTAGAAGGTGGAAGGCAGCGAGGCCACCAAAAATAGAGCCATGGAAGGAGGAAGTAGCGAAATGGAGCTTAGCCGAAAGCGCCGCAATACGTAAGGAGGAACAGTGGGGGCAGAGGAAAATACCAATTGCAATGGCATGGGATATGCTGCCCGAGTCCTTTAAAGCATGGGATGGGACAACTCAGGTTGCAGTTGATCAAGTAAATGACATGCCATAGGCACCGATGCTGGGCAATTATACTGCTACCAAACACCAATGGGCAGATATCACACGATTCAGGGCCACAAGAATTAGAAGTACATGTACCATGTATACTATGGCCTCAAAATATGATGTTGTACAAAGAAATGTGTAGCTTGATAATGTTTTTCTCACCACAAATGCAATGGATGACTACTCTGTATGCTAGAGAAGACAATGATTGTGATGCCCAGTTAGTTAGTTGCGGGATGGGTGGGTGGGATCCAGGGTTGTTGGATTGAGACCAAGCGCAATATGTGCCGCCTGTTATAATTATTAAATACGGTTAACACACGGATTTAAAAACATGCTAAGTAGATGTGATAGGCTGAGTAAATATAAGCACCGTATCTAGGAGATGGTGACTATACGATACAATGATGACCGGAACAATTGCAAATGATAACAGCAAAGGTACGCTAATGTATTGGAACGGGTGCCAATTGTACAAATATACTCTTCTGTAAAAACTCAATAAAGTTTATTTAAAAAAAAAAAAGATTTACATCATCACAATCTCGTTCACAACAACAACTTGTTCTACAACAGCTATGTACAACAACACTCCATTCTGCCTATGAATTAATAGTCAAAGACCTATGCCAAACCCTAGATATCTTTTGCTTGAATGGTGAGGAGTATAAAAAAAATTACCACATTTCATGTTATTAGTCCACCTGCAAATAATGCAGTTTACAAAAATAATCTTGGGATTTCACTAACAAGCAATGGGTTTAGATGACATATAATCCCCTTCTACAGTCACATTATTTATGTGCAGTGGTATGCCACTTTATATATTGCTTCAAAGAGGTCTATGCACAATCGTTCATTTTTCAGTAAAGTGCAGGTATGTTCCCAATGCAAATCAATGCATCGGACTGAGCTCATTCAAACTACAGGCGCCACCGTTGATGAGTGCATATTTTACGAAGTTATGCTAAGCTATGCTATAGTGGCAGGTCAAAGTAGGTAACATTATATCAGTGACAGCAAGAGAAACAGACAACAAATGAGTGTGCTAAATGTGAAATCACAGAATGGGGAGACATGAGAAATCGTGGCGCCAAGAACCATAAGTCAGAGAAACCAGCAGTGAAGCGATGCTTCTCACAGTAAAGGTGTGGCTTACCGATTGTAGTGGTAGGCCCTACAAATCATACCCAGTGGTGTAAATACAAGTCATTAATGTGGAGCATTGTGTTAGCCATTGGGGTAGGGCTACTAAAAACATGAAGTATGTATTTCGGGTACCCAGTGTCGGTAAAATAAATTAGAAGGATGAGAAACCTAAATTATTTTTCAATGTTTCTACTGTATCCAATAGCACTATGGTGTAGGGTGTTGTACACCGAATATGTGTACTATCACCCCATCCTGGAAACTGTATGAAAATGAAGCCCAAAATATTATTTTCTCTTGAGTGTTTTAACAAATATTACCTTAAATATAAATACTATTACTTTAATTATGAAGTGCTACAAATAACTGAACTGCTCAGTAATGCGAGCATCTTACATTTGAAATAAAGGCATCTTTTCCGGAGGGAATGAAAGTGCTGTGTCCAAAAACTTGCAGGCTGCCAGGTACAGGTCGAGGCCACTCTGCTGTATGTCACAAAGGAGAGAGCCACTGCTTTCTGCAGCTGTGATTTTTTGCTTGTTGGCTTTACTGTTGTTCCTATAAAATACATGATGCAGAAAACAATATTAATCATAGCTAGAACGTACTCAAACTTGCTGCATAGGACATTTGCCCCCAAACCTGGATACAAAGATGTATGCATGCTCGCAATATGACAAAATCATTTTCATAAAATGTGATCTCTAGACCAATATATGGCTTCCCACCATTAGACGATCCAGGGCCTGATGAATTAAAGGGACTTCATCTTCACTATGCATGCGTTGCACCAACTGGAAGGATGTGTGGAGTGAAAGCCCACATCAAATCAGAAAGCTTTAAATGAACACTGCGAGTGGCAAATGTAATGTATCACAATATTAAAACTGATTCCACCCGATTTGCAAGGAAACTGGAGCGGCAAACAGGTGGCTACTCCCTTGACTTGAAACCTGTAAAGAGATGTGTGGATACTTTCTGATGACACAGTCAGTCGAATATTCTTTATTCGATAAAATTAATATCATAAAAGACAAGGTACAATTATACAAAAAGTTACAATCTAACAAATTTCAGTACAGTACATTTTTTCCATCAATGTTAAAAAATACAATACATATTAAAAAGAGAAATTTCTAATATTAAAAGTTTTAAAAAAAGAAAATATATACCATTTAAAAACTCTCAGTACTACTGCCTTGGTAAAATGGAATACGTATTTACACAAGAGAAACATTACTCAAAACAGCTTTGGATCTGCGGAAGGCTGATGGTATTTTTCCTTATGCGAGTGGCTGCCGTCAAAAAACTGGCCACACAGAACATAATATAAGGGTTACCCAATTGCATTAGGTATATTAGAGCGGGCCTCACCTGAATAAAGCCCGCCTTCTTCAGGAGTGGTAACAAATATTTCCGTCTACATACTTCATAGTGAGTGCAAAACATGACAAAATGGAGTGTGTCTTGTAATGAGAAGCAATCACAAGTGCAGGGGTCCGCCTTGTCAGGTGCGCACCAAGTGCGGAATACTCCTAAGGAGTAATGAATCAGGTTTAGGCGGAATCTTGTCAGAAGAAATCTGTGGTGTCGATTATTCACCACTATTAAATATGGTTCCGGTCCTGGGCAGCTAACCAGTCCATAATTTTGTCTAACAAGAGGCTTTCTCAGCTCCGTCTCCTCCCGATCTAATTTAAAAAGGTCCTCTAGGGCCTTTTTTGTTGGCAAAATATCCTTTTTGGTTATTAATTCGGGAGAATAGAACATGTCTGAGCGACCTATTTTTTGCAGACCATTTTTGATATAATTCAGCCATACAATTTTATCAGCCCTCTCTAGATGAAGGCAGTCTTTAATAATGGAGTGGTTTAAAGTAATTTCTTTATTAAGCCAGATTTTTAGCCAATACAGAAGGGGTGCTATTTGGATATGGTCTGAGATATATCCGATCCCCACTTCCGTGTGTGTTGTAAATGTGGGCGTAGACTGGGGGACTGAAAGAAGCCCCCTCAGAAATTTATTTTCTACCAGTTGTATTTTTTTGGGTACGGTGCAACCCCATATTTGGCATCCATAGGAGGCCACTGCCAAGCATTTAGCTTTGTAGACCTTAATGATGGCTTCAACCGGTCTGCCTCCCAGTTTTTTAGCAAAGCTCATAAGGCCCGAAACACTTCTACAAAAAAGCATACTACGACTTGTATTTTGATGACACATGGGGTTTCAAGCTTTGAAAAGTTTCCAACAGGTGGTAAACGTTTGCCCAGAAGAAGGTGTTCATCAGGACCCGTTTTTAACATGTGACTGGCAGGTGTAGGCATAAGAGAATGCAAACAGAGGTCACACAGAGAGTGCAGGCTGCTCCCTTTGTTCCATTCGCAAAGTGCTTCTTTTTTGTCATTGCCAATGCAGACATGGAGGTCTGCTATGCCTTACAGGCCACATTTGAACGTGGTCACGAAAATTCACAGGAGGAATGTTGCTCATGAATATTAACAATTCAGGGTTAATTCAAATCACTGCAATCAATTATTTCTTTAAACAATTTATCATTTTACATAAAGGTAACATTCAATCAAATAAACAGTAACACAGCATTTCAGCAATGGCACCCCAATACTCTTTTCAGCTCCTGTTGATACTCTTCCGCATCTTGGATGTTCAGTACATCACCATTGCCACAACAATTTTAATTACAGTCTTCCAACATCTCTGCCTGCCTTTGGAGTCTATGGCTACTTCAATGGCCACCGCTTTCCATTTCAGTGTCCTTCTTCTTATCTCACTGATGGCATACATGGCATATACGAGGGCCCTTTAATGCACCCACCCTGTCGAGGTAACCCTTCAACATCCCCTATCAATTCAATTCAAATATACTTTATTCTATTTTACACATTAAAAATCAAAAAGGTAACATAGTTAAAATATACTTTCACATGTATGTATAATTAATTTCATCTATACAGGGATCTCGATTCTATCTATAGAAAATAGATAAAAAATTAATGTATATTAAAACAACTTCGTGTTTTAGGCAGTTATACTTTTTCTTTTTCTCAATACACTTTTCAGAAATCCAGCCATAATTCCCACACAATAAACATTTTCTAACTTTTGTAAATATAAAAAAGCAAGACGACATTGCTTCCAACCCCCTCTCTTCAACACTGATAAACTCCATCTAACTCTTTCACAGTAATAACATTTACAAAATAAAAATACATGTATTGTTGATTGGGTAGACGTCTCATCACATGGACATGGACATAAATCTCTGGTCCAGTCATTTGCCATGGGAAAGCTAACTAACCGATGGAAATGATCAAACCTTAATCTGGTAAGGACATACCTGTTGTACCCTCCTGTGCACCAAACCAAATACAGTTGTATACTAAAGGTTGTCAAAATTAGCTGATGCTGAGTCACAGTACTTTTCCTAATTTCCATTACAACTCTTAAGGATTCTAAGTGCGTCAGGCATAACAGTTTGAAGTCCTTCCTGGAAATAGAGCTCATAGTATCAGGATGAGTAAAATAATCAATATTCAAGTCTATCCAAGTCTTTTAAAAAAATTCTGATATAGTTCAACCAGGGGATCTTATTTGCATAGCACAGACTCGTGGCGTCTCCAATAATTTCCCTGTTCAACCCTGTATTTGCAGAGGTCCAACCTCTATGCCACAATAGCAGGAGTTGCATTTTAATCATGTTAGAAATATAGGGGATCCCCAATTCATTGTGGCAATTAAAAACTGAAGTGCTCTGCGCAGCTGCTAAAATGAACCTTAAAAATATATTTTTCACAATTTGTATTGGGGATACATCACGGTGACCACAGACTCCTGCCCCATACATCGGGATACTTATACATTTAGCCTGGTAAATTTTTAGTAAGATCCCCGGAGGTCTTTTGCCCAATTTGTTTTGCAAAGTTAATCACAGCTCCTAATTGACCTCTTAAAAAGGGGAGTCCTACTTTTGACCGCTGGGTGCCAGGAGCCAGTGTGTTCCAATAAAACACCTAAATAGGAGAATGTACCAGTTGCATCTATCCTATCTTTCCCAAGTACCAAACTTTTCATTTGTTTCTCCCCTTCCCACATATCATTACAAAGGTTTTCTTGATATTGAGTTTTAACCCCCGACCATCCAGGAAACCAATATATGCCGCAAGAGCGCTCCCTAAGCCCAGCTTGGTCCTGGCCATAAGCACTGCGTCGTCCGCATAGAGCAGGGACACAATCAACTTATTTTTATACTGTGGAGGATCTCTTGTCCTGGCCACCAGTTCCTCCTCTGGGGCTTTGGTATATAAGGAGAACAAAAATGGGGCCAGGACACAGCCCTGCCTCACTCCACTCTCCTTGGGGAAAGGTGCAGTGTATTCACCCTTCAAGTCATACCTCACCTTAGCACATGCCCCAGTATACATCTGTCTCAAGAATTGAACTAATAGTGGGTCAACGTTTAGATCCATAAGGAGTCTATTATGTACAACACAATCAAATGCGGCTGAGAGGTCCACAAATGCCACATACAGTTTCCCCTCCTTGTCTTGAGTATACTTTCCCATTAAAATAGTAACATTTTAAACCTGTTCGATAGTCCCTAACCCTGGTCTAAAACCATATTGTACTGTACTTAAAATATTATTGTCCTCAGCCCATATTTGTAATCTATTCAGCACAATCCTGTCTGCTACCTTAACTAACGAATCTAAAAGCGAAATAGGTCGGTAGCAGGCAGGATTATCACGTTCCCCTTTTTTAAAAATCGGAACAATCACCGATTCTGACCACGACTTTATGAAGTCCCTCGCACCGATTCTGACCACGACTTTATGAAGTCCCTCGCGCAGCACGCCTCTTATACCTGAGTCAGCAGCGGGCACCTCAGTGATGGAATGGATTTGAATAGATTCATCGGTACGCCATATGGCCCCGGGGCTTTGCCTCCTTTACTAGCATTTATTGCTGCTGTAACTCCATCCAGTGTTTTATATAACTCAATGGGGGTAAAGCCTACTGTGCCTTCCTGTTCTATTAGTTTCGCGTCAGTTGAATATTCTTCGATCCTCTTAACACCGTATACTTTCGAGAAAAAGTCAACCCATACTTTTTCCTCGATTGCAATTTCAACCCTAGCACCATCATTGTTAGAAAGAAATGGGCCATTAACTGCCTGCCAAAATAAAGTGCAGTCCTTCATAAATGATGCTTCATAGAGCATATCCAATGCTTGGTCTTTCAGTTCTTTTTTCCTATTTTTCCTGGCTAAATTTTAAGCCCTCCTACGACCACTAATTTCTTCTTGCTTTCTCTCTGTCTTATGTAATGCTTCTTTCAATTGAGTATAGGCTTTGGTACATTTTGAGCCGAACCAACCATTGTTCCGAGCCAGGGGGACCTTATTTTGAGCTCTTAATGAGTTTTGTATCTGTAACGTAATATAGGAAAAGGGCCTCAAAGTATCCTCAAAATCTATTCTGTCTTGTAAGCATGCCACTATATGTTCATAATTATTAACAACTATGTGTTTATTGACCTCCTCTGGGTTTATCTTACCCCATCGCAGGCAATACCTATTCTGACATGCTAGGGCAATATTTTACATCTATGCTATATTATTATGTTTAAGATGCTTAACTTGTTTCGTTATAACTAGATCAATACTCAAGGGTAAGTGGTCACTCAAGACAGTAAAGTGAGTTTATTTATTTATTTATTTATTTATTTATTTGGCAATTTTTAAAGCGCGCAAATACCCTTGGGTGTCTCGGCGCTGTAGATGCAGAACTCTCATGGGGGGAGGGGTAGGGAGGTTTAGGCAGGGAACAACCAGGTCTTTAGTTTCTTTCTGAAATTCAGAAGGGTCGGAGCACACTTGATGTGTAGAGGGAGTGTGTTCCACAAAATGGCTGTTGGCACTGAGAAGCGTTTGTCGCCCCAGTTGGCCCTTCTTGTACGGGGGACCATGAGTAAATGTGCTGAGGATGACCGCAAGGTTCTTGTGTGTTCAAGCGGTCGGAAGGCTCTTCTTAAGAATAGGGGTCCGTGATCATGGATAGCCTTGTATGCTATGCATAATGCTTTAAATTTGATACGGCTCCTCACCGGTAGCCAGTGCAGCTGTCGGATGTAGGGGGAGACCGATGCAAACTTAGGGATGGATAGCAGTGTCCTGGCTGCTGCATTCTGCACTGTTTGCAGTTTATTGAGGACCTTTTGTTGTGCATTGAGAAACAGTGCGTTGCAGTAGTCAGTTTTGGAGAATACCAAAGTACTGACCAGGGTTTTGCCTGCATGAGGAGGAAGGTATGGGATTAATTTTTTTATCCTTTTTAGTGTGTGGAAGGAAGAAGAAACCACTGCATTAGCATGTTGCTGAAATGACAGCTTGTTATCGAAGATAACGCCCTGGTTGCGTACCTTCGTTACAGGTTCTGGGGGTTGTCCCCAGTTTTAAAACTGTCAATCCATGTTGCACAGCGATTGGGTACAATTATAAAATCAATTAATGATTCAGAACCCATTCCAATAAATGTATGGGTGAAATTGACAGGCGGGGAGAACAACATATTTGCAAAGCCCAGATCGTGTAGAGCCATTATGTCATTAAACTCCTCCCTCTCAGAATGCACAAAATGTAACCTAGGATCTTTTTCTTTCTCGTGTACACCACACCGCCCACATTCTACCTGTGGACAAATGCTAGTGTTAAAATCACCACCCCAAAGAGTAATCATATCAACGCCATTTGGGACATTTGTCTCACTTAAATTATTACTGAGTAAATTTAAAATGTCACCCATATGTCCCCGTTCAATGTTGTTATAAAAGTTAACTATCCGCACTACTACATTTAAATTCAAACGGATGGCCACAATTTGATAATATGTTGTAGTTTTTATCATTCAATTTTTTTTAACTCATAACATATTTGAAATATATACACAGATACCCCCTTTATGTCTCCCATGTACTGACTGTGCAGCTGGCGTGTGGAAGGTCTTATATCCATCTATGTCTATTTTATCCAATAGCCATGTCTCCTGGAAACACAAGATATTAAAACTATATTTAGATTTGGTGCAGATAATATTTACTTTTGATTGCAGGCCTGCAATATTCCAGAAAAGGTTTCTAATTCTCCCTGTGGAAGGTGCATTTGAAACATCAACTACATGATCATGCTGAACCTGTCCAAGCATCCCATCCCCTTCTCTAACTTTGTGTCTACTTGCATCACCAATTCCAACTACTGGGGATTCCACAGTTTCGTCCTTAGTAATCATTATCTCTCTTTGGGCCGGGTAAAGTTCCACAGCGAGGGTCGATAACGTATTCTCCCGGAGATTACAGTATACACCACTATCAGAACAAATGTTATTGTCAGCACTATCCTGAAGTCAATCATTCTCATCTAGGGACAGAAGGGGTCTAAATCTATTTACCACCTCTACGTTGTAAATCGTTTTATTAAAGGGCTGACATGGGGAATACAAACCCCTATTCTGATTTAAGGAGTTTGGCTGATGAAAGTAAATCAGGGGCAAAGCCTTAATACCTTCTACTGTGTCGATATTATTGTCATCTATTCTGCAGAAAATTTCCTGGACAAGAGATGGCGACCCAAATGAGAGGACTAAATAATCACCTCGGAAAGATTTTCTAGTGGTCCCCACCCATGGCACACGCCTAATCATCTTAAAGGCTGAAAACATCTCAGGTATTAGCCCTATTCTGGCCCCAGGAAATTAATTGCCCTATTCCTCAAAGTATACCACGCTTCCTTTTCACCTTCTGGAGACGGGGGACATTTACCAGCAGAACTGTATATGGTACCTATCAGTGGCCGCAGCCTATGCTTAAGCCAGGATGTCTCCAGGCAGCTCCCGCAACGTGTTGATCATTTCAGACCATGACTCCAAATCCTCCTCTGCCCCCTCATCCGCTCTCACAGCCCTCATGCTTAGTTCATCTGCCATGGCCTACTCCAGCACATCTTTTTCCATTCCTCTGTCGTGGGAGCTCTCATGAACAGCCAGTGTACTGTTATTCTGTGCTCTGCCAGTAATAATCCCAGTACAGTGAATCTACATTGGGTTTTTCGTCTTTTGGGCCTGTGTGTTACTCCCAGTAGACAACGTTTGAGTGTGGTGTCTATGGTAACCCTTCATTACTGCTTTCACAATTGCCACCACCTCTTCTCAGTATCCTACCAGGGTGCTGTAACTCAAGGTCATATGTAAAAATGTTGCTTCTAACCCGACAGCCATGAGGCAGGTAGAGGATTGCAACCAATTCTAAATGTGGTGCAGGAATGATACACCTGTGCCTGCCTTTCAGCCTTTTTAGGTTTCGCTGGGGAACGGAGCCTTTAGGCTCCGCCTCCAGAGAAATCTCTTGATTGCAGTAGTGACTCTGGAATACGCCCCCCTGTCCCATTGGCTAGCTCCATAAATGGAGGCTAGCCATTGGAACAGAGAGGCGTCCGTCATGGCCGGAGGAGACTCGGGGGCGTTCCCGAGATTCTTTGGCTTTTGGCGACGTCACGCGACGCCGGGAACGCCCCCGAATCCATCGACACGTGTTTGGTGCAGACTGAAGGTTTGTGAGCCTTCCCCGAGCAGAGCGCACTAAAATAACCTGTGTGCAGCTTCACCACCGCGACCCGGGATCAGTAAACCCCCGACGAAGGGCCCCGTACCTTGCTGGTACCAACGCGACCGAAAACGAGCCCGCTGCTCTCCGATTGGACGGGAGAGCCGAGCCCCCTCACCAAACGCCGCGACGGGATTGGCCCGTGCGGCGCAGCGTCACCACTGTTGCCGTGTGGTAATTGGCTAGGGCGAGGAGCGTCATCGCAGGCTTGACCCGGGAGCCGCACTGCCATAGGCTGACTCCCGGGTGCTTTGGAGGCTCGCCCGTTCTGCCGTGTCTGGATTAGATGTTAGTGAATACAAGGCTAATGTACAGGGGCCGCCAGTGAAAGGGAAAACCAGCTCTCTTTGCCCAGTGCTACATGAACGACGGCTGTCTCCATTGGCTATACTGTGTCCCTTTGGGGGTGTCTGTCGATTTGCCATCTGTTACATCATCGACTAGAGAGTCCTTTAAAAGTGGACATAGAGTGAAATGAAAATACAAACCGCGTTTCACTTGTACAGGACAATCAGCAGTGCAATAGCGAAGGTATCAGAGGCCTTAATTAAAGCAAAGAAATATCTCCCACCCCCTCGGTTGTCTGCAAAATATGGCCATCATTGAGGTGCAGCGATCGCCTCAGCCCTGGGCCTCGGTGCCACTGCCCTGCTGCGCTAATTATAGCCGCGTCCGTAATTGCCAGCAATCAGCTTTTCAGGCTGCCTCATTGGTGACCACTGATTGGCTGCTCAGCCCTACGACCACTCCCTCGCCCCCCACACACACGTCTCTTCACTAGTAAGTCCCTTTAGCAGTCGCTCTGCGCTGCGAGGGAAGGGGTGGCAGCCGCCGCCCTCCGCGCCAGACCTGTCATGCCGTACGTAGCTCTGGCACCCAGACTTCTGCCGGAGTCCATTAACAGACGTTAATTTGCTTGTTCTTGGAGGCAAAGGTGGGCCTAATTGGCAGCGCGAGTTGAACATAAGCGGGGGTGACTCGCGCTCGGACTGTCAGAGTGATACAACCACACTTAGAAAGCATTCTGTCTTCCGAGCAGGCCGGGCGCGAGCGGCCCCCACCCCTGGGCCCCCTGTGGGCCGGGCGGGCGCCAGCCGCCCCCACCCCTGGGCTCCCTCCGCTTTCTGTCGCAGTCACCGAGCACGTGACCCACTGCATCAGGCGGCCGCGAGCGCGAATCTGTCCATCTCCCAGACCGGATGTCATTTAATGGGACTGACTGCTGGTGTGATGGCTGCTAAGCAGCCCCGATCCCGCGCAGGCACTCCGCCGAGAGCCGGAGAAGCGATTTAGATAAAGAGAAAATGAGGCTCAAAAATCCGATTATTTCTCGGAGGTGAGCGGGGGCGTAATACAGGGTGCAGCAATCGGAGCATGATTCTGCGGGGCAGCCAGTACCCCTCCTTCACAGGACCTGCATGTACCACTCAAGGCACCCTCATTTGGGGGGTGTCTCCTCCTTCTTCTAACAACTAAAATGATTCATGATCTAGACTGCAGTGGGGTCATCACCCAGAAAACGTTAGTCATGACAAACCTTTGATGAAAAAACGGACAAGAGAGAAATAGGTACCAATCTGGTGGTCGAATTGCACTACTGTAACATGAAATCCCATTTCACCGCTTCAGCAAATTGTGTGATTCTAGGCAAATATGTTTTTTTCACAATTTTTTCATTTTAAGAGCCTTCAAACGTGCGTTCAGAATGTGCGCTATACAAACCCTCCTGTTGCTGTTTAATATACTATTAGGCTGGTACAATGTTCCCCCGTCTGCAATAAAACACAATATATAGGGTGCACATGACAGCTGACTTACCTCTTGCTCAATAATGCTTTTGTCAGGAGAGCCGGTGTTCGAGGAGAAAAGCTTTTAAGTTAACGATCAGAAATGATCACTTGATAAATACTTAATGGATGATACAATCTGAAGTACTGAAATGCACCTGCATGTTAAAAAATACCATATTTTTAAATTTTATTTTGAAGCGACTTCCCCCTGTTTCATCATAATGTTTGTTGCATGACATACATGCCAAATATTTTTAGGGTTCTGCTCGTGCAGGGGCTCTTAGAGCCTAGCCAGACCCTTGGCTCTGCTCTCCCTTGAGCCGCCCCACCTCTATTTATCATCTCCATTGATCTCAGTGGCCCCGCCCTCCAAAATCACTCAATCTCACCCTACTCGAAGACTGAAAATGTTGAGCTGTGTATCTCTCTTGGCACCGCATCATATGACATCTTCAGTCATTTCTGGCTTTTTGTTGATTAGCTTGGTGCATTGTTAGCAGACCATGCAACTCACAAAATGCCACCCATTCTCACACGGTTTCAGCACCATTCACCCAATGAAGAGGCACTATCACACAGTGAGCAGGAAGGTGAGCTGGGAACCCCTGCTTAGAATGAGATCCCGTCTTGTGGGACGGTGTTCTACACTACCGGGCTCCATTTAAGGTTTTACCTCCGGCCAGTATTTACTAGCTGGCTCGGACAGACTTTGGTTTTGCTAAGAGGTGGGGGGGAAGGGGGGGGGGCGGAGGGGCTGCCCAATCAGTGCCCAGAAGGATGGGTGGCAGCAGAGCCCCTTCCACCCCCGGCCTTTTCTCCTAAGTCCCCATTCCCTCCTTCCCTGTACTATCACACAGTAGCATAGTTTCCACCTTGTCAGGTCTGTTGTCAGATGTATGCTTTTCCATTGCAACCGTTGTCCCACTATTAGTGATGGGGACAGAAAAACACAACACTGTTTGTGGATTTTACATAGACAAGGTTATAAATTCCTAGGCAGCGCCCAAGACACCAGCAATGGAAGGTAAGAGCGACCCTTGACCCCCACCAGGTAGGTCGCTCCCCCTCTGCACAGCACTGCCTGTGTGTCCCCTGCCTCAGCTGCCGCTGCTGAGAAAGTTCGAGGCCGTCCACCACCCGCAAGCTACCATCTGCACCTCATCCCTGGTGGCCAGTGGTAGGCCTTAGGTTTGTTTGTCATTTGTCATTCCATTGTATTGCACTCTCTTGGTGTCTATGACTGCTGTTGTCTGTCTCCCCTCCATTGCCCCCGTGATTCTGTGCCTTTTTTCTCCTGTCCTCTTCGCTGCCCCGGTGATTCTGTGCCTTTTTTCTCCTTCTGCCCCGGTGAGTCTGTGCCTTTTTTCCCGTTCTCTGCCCCCGTGATTCTGTGCCTTTTCTCTCCTTCTGCCCCCGTGATTCTGTGCCTATTTTTCTCCTTCTGTCACCTTCGTTGCCCCCGTGATTCTGTACCTTTATCCTCCTATATCCTTTGCTTCCCCCGTGATTTTGTGCCTTTTTACTCCTTCTGTCCCCTCCGCTGCCCCGTGATTCTGTGCCTTTTTTCTCCTTCTGTCCCCTTCGCTGGCCCCGTGATTCTGTGCCTTTTTAGGTTTCGCTGGGGAACGGAGCCTTTAGGCTCAGCCTCCAGAGAAATCTCTTGATTGCAGTAGTGACTCTGGAATACGCCCCCCTGTCCCATTGGCTAGCTCCATAAATGGAGGCTAGCCATTGGAACAGAGAGGCGTCCGTCATGGCCGGAGGAGACTCGGGGGCGTTCCCGAGATTCTTTGGCTTTTGGCGACGTCACGCGACGCCGGGAACGCCCCCGAATCCATCGACACGTGTTTGGTGCAGACTGAAGGTTTGTGAGCCTTCCCCGAGCAGAGCGCACTAAAATAACCTGTGTGCAGCTTCACCACCGCGACCCGGGATCAGTAAACCCCCGACGAAGGGCCCCGTACCTTGCTGGTACCAACGCGACCGAAAACGAGCCCGCTGCTCTCCGATTGGACGGGAGAGCCGAGCCCCCTCACCAAACGCCGCGACGGGATTGGCCCGTGCGGCGCAGCGTCACCACTGTTGCCGTGTGGTGATTGGCTAGGGCGAGGAGCGTCATCGCAGGCTTGACCCGGGAGCCGCACTGCCATAGGCTGACTCCCGGGTGCTTTGGAGGCTCGCCCGTTCTGCCGTGTCTGGATTGGCCCGCTCGACTGGAGGAGCCGAGAATTCACCGCGATCACCGCCGGGCCCGGGGAAGACTGACCTGACCTCGCCGAGGGACCTGAAAGAGTGCTCCAGCCCCCGGCCTGCCGTCTCTGCCCCCCGCTGTTCCCTGGAGAACCGAGAGCGGGCGGAGGAGCGTCCTGAGACCGGCCGGGCTGGAGCGCTAGTGAGCGCTCGCCGCGGGGTGCGCCTGGAAGGGAATCCCCCCTCCCAACAGCATTGCGGTGAGACGCGCTAGAGGCGCGAAGGGTCCCTGACGCTAGGGGCCGGGTCCCGTTAGCGGTATAAAACATTGGCATGATTCTTGGCTCATTTTGGGAGCGTTTCTAGCATAAAACATTGGCATGGTTCTTGGCTCATTTTGAAGAGCGTTTTCAATCACATAATATTGGCATATCGTGTGCTGATTAAAGAGACTAGAGACATTTGCTTCAAGAACTTCCTGAAATTTTGAAACACCAATTAAGATTAAGTTCATCATTGCTATACTGAAGTGATTATCGTGCAACTGCTTATTTACATTGCTGCAACCAGATAAAAGTTATTTCTATTTTTATAAAATACTTACCTGTGTGGTCTCAGTTTGTGGTGGATTCAAATTGTGAGCGGCCCGGTAATTCTGTTGAGGCTGTTAACAGCCGTTACTTACCCCAGTGAAATTAGAAGTGTGAGGCAACACTGGAGTTCCACGGTGTTTCACCTCCTGCTCGCGCGCAGAGTCTCAATGCAGCACCTGGGCAAAAGCGTAAAATCGGCACAGTAAATCCGATTTCCGTATGTTGTTTCTCCAAAACTCCGAATTGCTGTTACTTTCCTGTCCCCTAATAACCAGGATCCCAGGCAGGTCATGGTAATTCTGGTGCGGGGAAATAAGGAAATGATCACGGGTCACGAGGTCCTCTCTTCTTTCCCTGGTGATCCTTTCCTGCCTGTCTTCACTCCATCCCCATCCTCTGCCCGCCGTTGGCTCTCTTCTCTCGTCCTCTTTCCTATCTGTCCCTCGCATCTTTTTCACCCATAAGACTCCCTCCCCAGCTCCTCCCAATTCATCAGTCCCGTTCACACTTTTTTAAATGTCCCCCTACCTTCCCTCTCTTCTGCCCTCACTCACCCCTCTGCCCCAGCCGTCCCCTCTCGCGTTTCCCCTATATTTCCTTGTTGGTTCCCCACTCTGCCTTTCCCTCTCTTTCTTCTCCTCGCACCCTACACAGCTCAACCTCCTCCATTCGCCGTCCCTCCTGCCCGCTCACCGTTGTCCTCACACACTCCTCTCCATTTCGGATGCCCCCTCCTTTCCTTTCTCCCTCCCATCCTCTCACATCCTCCATTGATACATTGTACTCACCCTATCTTTCTTTTGCTTTCCTCTTCCAAATGTACCTCTTGCCCTCTCGGCTCATTCCATGACCCGCCGCTACCCCTTTACTCCGTCCCCTTTCCCTCTCTCTCTCTCTCTCTCTCCCTCTCTCTTGTGCTTTCTCCACATCTTTCCCTCTTAGCTTTCTTTCTTCCCTCTTACAGTTTCGGTTTCTCTCGTTCTCTCACTCTCTCTCCCCTCCTGCCGTCTCTTTTCCTCTCACCCCTCCTCTTTCCTCGCTCAATCTGTGCCCCTCGTGTCTGCTCTCTCTGGTCACCAGAAGAGACAGCGCCTCCCACCGCCGCAAAAACGCCCGCCATAGAAAGAGCGCAAGGGACAGGAAACGAATAAACAAGGGAAGGAAAGACACACAACCAAGAGTGGAACACTTAAAGCTGCTCCAGAGAGGGGGAGCCGAGCAGGTCCGCCTGGAAATGTACATGTGTAGAGACACTTCCTCGGGAAGGTCCCCCCTCCCCCGATCAGACCCTTTCAATTATTCAATAGCTAGAGCAGACCAAGTGACTGCCAGGTGCAATACATCAGGCTTACGAAGGGCTTTCATTAGATTCGGAGAGATTCACGCTGCTCTCTCCCTCCATCCCTCCGCCCTCACTCCTGTGTGGGTGGCTCTGTGTGTGTGTGGGTGGCTCTGTGTGTGTGTGTGTGTGCGTGTGGGTGCAAATGCAATAGGTCTCACATTTGCGAAAGATTAAGCTATTGGCATTGTAAATGACAATGCCATTTATTTATCTGTTTTCAAAACCAACACATAAATAAAAAAATTTGTCATTTACAATGACAATAGCTCTAACTTTTACAAAGGCGAAACCGTTGCATTGTAAATGCTTGTTTCAGTTTCTCGTAGGTGCCTACGAGCATCCTGGACGCTGCATTAGCTTGGAGGTTTTGTGCTTCGCCAACATGATTAGGGCAAAGGATTGATTCATCAATTGTTTTGTTGCTTTTGTTTGTTGAGTGCTGCTCACAGCTGCACAATATCAACACCTTATTTACTGGGACAGCAGCTCACGTTTTGGTAGCCAGTTTTACTTTAGACATAAAGCTAGAATAGTGTTTATGTGATCACAACGCCCCAGAATGCTGATTTTAAAATGTTAATGGTTTAATTTGCCTTGATCTTATTGAGATGTCCTCTTTGCTCTAGGCCCATTTGTCGATCCTGTCGAATTTGTTCGGACATCACCATATTCGATTGGGAGTTTTCTCTGCTCCATCAGTGTAAGGGTCACTGGGAGTGATATGTCACCAACCAAGCCGTTATAATCAAACACACAGCGTAGCCAGACAGTCAGTGCTTTACTACTTGAACGTGCAATATGGCTGTCACCGTTTTAACCACCAAGTACAATATTAATGGGACCATATATTGTAGAGAAAAAATTGTTTCTTTTTATCAATTTAGGGCTGGAATAGCATTAATCAAGCCTATCTTAAAAAACACTTAATAGAGTCCCAACCGGAAGCTGTGCCAGACCCTGAACTGGCCTCTACTAATTATACTGAATGGCTTCAACATGCATTTAGCAGACTAGTACCCTACAAAACAGCTTCCAAAAATAGAAAGACTCCCTCAGCGCCATGGTTTACTGAGGCATTTAGATTGGAAAACCAACACTGTAGGAATCATGAAAGACACTGGCGCCTAGAATATGACAACACTGAAAAAATCACGTTATAAGGCGGCTCTGACAAAGTACAAACATCTTATAATTAAAGAAAAAAGTAAATATTATACCAGAAAAATCGAAACAGCACAAAATTCAACCAAACAGCGGTTTCAGGTAGTGGCCAATCTGGCAAGGCCAGTGGTGAATTCCACTAAAGAGGCGTCTCAATCACTCTGTGATTCCTTAGCCAGCTACTTTCAAGACAAGGTGGGCCAAATCTATTCCAATTTTCCACCCCTACAGGGGGCTGGAACCAATTGGTTGATAACAGTAGAAACAGAGAAATCCCCAGCTTTATGGAATTTAAGCCAGTGTCGGTGGAACACATCACTGATTTAATCAAACCAGTCAAATCAGGCTCCCCGTGCGACCCATGCCCCCTGCTAGTCCTAAAAATGATCCCGGACTTGATAGCCGCTAATCTAGCGAGGATTTGCTACTCTATGTTTTGCTCAGGCACCTATCCGTCCATTTGGAAAAAGCCCATCATTCAGCACTCTAGAAGTTGTTTAAATAAATTATCCAGTTATACATTTCTAATAATGACCTATGATAAGCATTCTTTTTTTTTATTTGAGGATGTCAGTTGTGGTTTTGAGATGTATTGTGAAGTCATTTATTGGATGTCTCCTTTAATAGTTTAAATTATTATGGTGGGGGGTAGGGCTCACCACATCAATTTTTGGGAACTTAAGGTTTATACTAGTTGATCAAGTTCTGAAATGCACAAGTACGGGTAACTTGTAGAAGTTGTCTATGCATTAATGAAATTAAATTCAGTTCATCCATAGCATAATCTGTAATAAATTGCAATTCCCTGGTTAATAAATAGGTAACCTGGTTGGTGAACTCGGGAAGTATTTTAACGTGCCATTGGTTTTCATAGTTTGCAAACAAAGCCTATGGAAGTAGCTTCACACAAACATTGAATGCAGTTTAACGGCTAGTAGGTGTCGGTAATTGTAATCACTTCACTTAGGCTATAGCAGTGACAGTCATAAAAGACCAATCATTGCACAGTGTTCACTTTTATTTGTAAATGTACACCAGAGCTGGCAAACAACAGCAGACGCTTAATGAAACAATGACAAGACTGCTGCTTCGATTCAGCCATTTTAGCAGCACAGCAACCTTATCGGTAACTCTCAATGACCCGCTGCAAAGGATTGACAGGAATGCGAAACACACCTTAGGCGTTCAACAAATAGTCACCAACATGAACAAATAGCAGCTACATGAAAAACAACAGCCTGCTCCCACATCACGTGGAGAAGTTTTCTCTGTGCTCAAGTAAAAAAGTGGTAACGCCCAAATGACACGAGGGCAAGTGCGAAAACTAGCTACAAATTCAGCTGCGGCTCCCCCACTAAGGCGGAAGCGCATCGCCCCACAGGAACAATAAAATGATAATAACATCATGTTATCATTTTATTTTTCAGTGCTGCTTCTGTTGTGTTTCTGTTAGGGGCTGGCTGGGCTGCCCACAGAGCAGGGGATGGCGTGGTGGGCACTTTCTAAATGGGCATGACGGTTTGGCCAGCCGTCTTGGGCCAGCCAAACAGACATGCGCACTTAGCATGTTCTCCACCTGGCTGTATTGAGCAGCCGGGTGGAGAACATGCACAGGCTCCCACTACCTGTCTGAGCACAAAACGAGGCCTCTCAGACCAATCACGACGCTGCTGTCATGCTGATGATAGCAGGGTCATGATTGGCTTAGGGGAGTCTGGGGGCCTGTGCGCTTCATGCGTCGACTGAAGAGGACGGAGGAGAGGCAGCGGCTAGCAGGCAAGTGACATTTTCTTCTTTTCCTTTTTTAACCACCCCTTCTCCCCACCCCACCTCTACTGCCCCTTAGCAGTCGCTACATCTACAATCATAATTTGAGCACCGTGTCTCATATGACCTCTCTGTAAATAAATGACAACAAATTCAGAGCTTCCCTGTTTAGGTCTTTAGCTTGAATTTATTATGAAACTTGTGTTCATTTTCAATCAAAGCGTCCTTGAAGTTAATGCAACAGGTCCAATGAAAACCTACACGAGTCATGAATAGGACAGTGTCGAAGGATGCAGATGCCTTTATAGTGCTCACTCCCACGTTGCATTCTACAATCAATAGCCATGCTTAGTATGGTTCCTTGATGCGTTTCAATCCACTATAGGAAAACGTAAAACAGAAATGCTTTGGTCATCAGAAAACACATTTTTCTGTTTACATAAACAAACCATGGGGACAAAAGGGCAGGCGACCACAACCACCGTCTGTGTCAAACTGAAGAGGAACTAACCGACGTGTTAGAAATGTAATAGTTTAAAAATATATATATATCACAAAAAAGAATTCAGGGATCCCTGAATGAGTGCCTTTGTATCCAGTGAGCCAGGGATAAGCGGCCGGAGACTAAACTGAGGACCCGTCTCGGTCTAGTTCTAGTCAAAGTAAGAATAGATGGAAATGGACCACTGTTTATAATCTCTCTCTAACACACAAAGTCCGTCATGCAACAGCAGGCGCGGGGAGACGCACAGATACCACCAGGACTTGGCAACGGCCCTAAAGATTAGATGGCTTGACCCTGGCCCCATAAATGGTTTCGCAACACAACCCTCAAGCAAACCTCAAAGGCTCATAAACCACTGCTCTTCGCGAATGATCTGAGCCAGAAACAGGATGCTGTGGTTAACACAAATGTGGCGTTTACAGCCACGGGAGCTCCAGAGAGATTCACGCATTCATAGGCTGTTTGAGGATGTGGCATAATGGCCAGAGGCACCGACCTTGGACATGGGGAACCAAGTTCGAGTCTCGGCGTCGGCTCAACATCCAGTGATTCTGGGAAAATCATTTATTCTCCCCGTGCCTACCAAAATTAATGAAATATATATCCTTCTGTAATGTAACTGGTTCTCGGGTAAAGCGTTCCAATAGCCTAGGGTCGAGTTCGAGCTATATAAACTACAAAAACAAAACGCCGCCAACGCCCGGGGTTGAGGGCAGCTACTGGCAGGGTGCGCCCGGGGTTGAGGGCAGCTACTGGCCGGGTGCACAGATTTGCGGATCTGCTACTGCCTGAGGGTATTTCCTCTTCCCAGATAAGATCTCTGTAATTTAGTCTTTCATGGGAGTGTGGCGGGATCCGTCTGTCAGCCTGTAAAAAGCCAGCTTCGACTTTGAGCCTGGAAACGTTTAAGCGGGGCAGTGACTTCAGAAACATGGACATATATAACTTCATTTAACCATATACCCATATACCCAAATGTGCGTCTATGTCAAAGAGCGCACAGCGAGCATGTGATAGGATCGACTCTAGTGCTTCACTTCTGAAAACGTAAAAGGTGGGCGCTTTTAGCGCCTCCATACACTCGGCTCCAAATCACTACATTGACCCTTTTAAGTATACATCGAACCAGCTATCACTGTCCTTGCAGCTGAGACGGATAGGTTAGTGGAAGATAGTGTGGCGCCTATAAAACCTGTAGAATTGATGGAACTGACAGAGCCTATTGAACTGATTGAACAAGGCTCCTTTGAAGAACTTGACGCCGAAACAGAAGATGAGCAGGGCGAGAAAGGGGAAAAGGACGACCACTCAGACAACTTGACAAAATCACGAATAAAAAGAGGGCGCAAACACAAAAGCAAACCCAGCGCAAAGAAAAGTGGCAAGACTGGCTCCTTATTAAATCGTCCCATTGCAAGCAATAGTCAAACTTCGAAATAGGTTCTTCTGGTCAAAAGCCAACTAAGAAAATGGATTGAAGAAAAAGGCTTAGTAAAAAATATGACATTGAGATTATCAGGGGCCAGCCCCTCAGAGGCAACGCCCAATATAGAAGCGCCCTGCATCACTGCCAGCCCTATCAATTTGGAAAGCAGCTCCCTAACCGTTTTACCTGATCCGTCATTGGACGGATTAACCGATCAAGTATTGCTGTCGATGCATGAGTCTGTGGCTGACTCACCAATTATAGAAGCCGATACCTCACAACCTAATGTAATTGCCACTACCTCAGCGACAGATACCACCCTTCCCTCACCTGGGGGTTCTTCTGTTGCATCTACACCTCCCTCAGTCAATCCTGAGATAGATAAACACTCGAGTGCTTCTAAAAAGGGACAAAGCCAAAGGCAAGAATCAACCGATCCCTCTTCATTAGACATAATACTGCAATTGTTGAGTAACCAACGGGCTGAAGCGCAGGAACACTATCTACAACTGAGGGAGGATAACAGCAAAGTACAATCCTCCCTACAAGAACTCACTACCAAATTCGGGGGAGTATCACAGGATATTGTGGAATTGCAACAACGGGTGGTTATGATGGAAAAAACTAGCACAAAACAACGTTTGTAGTGAACAAACACGAGACTCAGCTCGCAGCACTCCAACAGAAGGTCGAAGATTTGGAGAATCGACAGAGACGATCTAATCTAAGACTTTTTGGCATACCGGAGGGATCAGAGGGATCTGATCCGAGGGCCTACCCAGTGAGGCTGCTTCAGAAAGCATTCCCAGACCTAGCGGATTGAGACTGAGACTCACAAATTCAGCGAGCTCATCGTTTTCCCTTGATCCAGAGAAATAGGGAGAATCAATTTCCACGTCCCTTTATAATTTTTTTGGGAAATTTTTTACTGCGCCAGGCTGTTTGGCAGAGAGCTCGTCCCAATACCCCTGTAGCAATTGGTGAGATTTCAATTTTTGCTCGCTCTGATCTAAGTAAAGAAACAATGGACAGACGGTGGATGCTGCGCAAGCTGATAGATCCAATTAAATCTAGCGGGGGACAGGCGTTTCTCCAAGAACCAGCCCGTCTTAAGGTCATTAAAAATGGGCGCACTCATTTTTTTACAGATGTAAAGGAAGCCGAAGCATATTTAGCTGGTACCAGTATGGGCAAGAGCAAGACTTAAAATAATCCAAATATTGGTTCTACTAGCATGCGCAAAGTGCTAACTCTTATTGGAAAGTTCTGTACTTTGGAAACATTGATTGCACGGGGGGTCTATTTAGCTTTAGTTTTATGCATCACTATGTACTTGAAAAATGTTTGGTTTATTTATTTTATTTTTTTGCTCTCGCTGACAAACTGTTAAAGAAAGAGGGAGGGTGGGGGCCTCCTAAGGTGACTTACTATGCAGGCTGCCTCTCCAGCGGCAGCAGATGCAGAAGGGTGGCTCTTCCCTAGCTGGGTAAGAGCTAGGGGGGGGGGCACTATTCTCCGCAGAATGGGGGGCTGGGGGGGACGGGGAAAAATTAGAAAAAATTGCTTTCAGGCTGATGGGGTAGATTGCCGTGAGGACATTATAATTTATTTTGCTTTGTGTATTAATGGCATTAGAACTAGGAAACGTATGAGGACTTTTGGACGCTTCGGACAGTTTGAGATAGGCTTAAGGCTTATTTTTTTACTTTTAAATGTATGAAATAAAATGCTTAGCCTGGAATGTAGCGGGGCTAAACAGTAAAAACAAAAGGCGCTTGATAAAAGAAGAATTGAAACTGCACAACCCTCGCGTTGCTCTTTTATCCGAAACACATATTGCGGGGAAGGATAAAAAGTTACTCAATCAACTGGGATACGACATTGTAGTCTGCTCTACCTTTGGGCTCTCTACAAGAGGGGTTGCTATCCTCAAGGATAGACGATTTAGGGCTGAAATAAGCAATAGCGCAGATCAGTTTCGAGAATCACAAATATGTTTTATGCGTGGTTTACGGCTCTAATATAGACGAGCCTATTCTTTTTGACCAACTGAACATTAAACTCTTGGATTGGGAGGAAGAACTTATCATCATCATCATGGGGGATTTTAATTGTATCATGGACTACAGAATAGACATAACCAGGTCTGGTAGCTATCAAAGGATGGCCGTGACTCACTGCTCTTCCACGAGCCGAGTGGTCGCTCCCAGGGTCCCTGCTGACTGCTGGTATTGTAGCGCTATTTGCTGTTCTCACTGCCTGGTATTTTTGTTTTGTTATTTGCAGGATCAGCGCTTTGCTGTAGGAGCGCTTGGTGCATCTCTGTGCTGTGTGCTGGTTAGACTGTGTAAACGCGCTTTGCCGCTAGCGCTCCGCTGTGCCCCCCCCCTCCGCCTCCATTTTGTTTGTTGTGCTTGCCCTCGTGTGCCCGCCCCGCCTCCCAGCTGAGACGCCCTCCCACTGTCCTGATTAACGCTCTCCTCCCTCCAGGCGCCGTGACTCACTGCTCTTCCACGAGCCGAGTGGTCGCTCCCAGGGTCCCTGCTGACTGCTGGTATTGTAGCGCTATTTGCTGTTCTCACTGCCTGGTATTTTTGTTTTGTTATTTGCAGGATCAGCGCTTTGCTGTAGGAGCGCTTGGTGCATCTCTGTGCTGTGTGCTGGTTAGACTGTGTAAACGCGCTTTGCCGCTAGCGCTCCGCTGTGCCCCCCCCCTCCGCCTCCATTTTGTTTGTTGTGCTTGCCCTCGTGTGCCCGCCCCGCCTCCCAGCTGAGACGCCCTCCCACTGTCCTGATTAACGCTCTCCTCCCTCCAGGCGCCGTGACTCACTGCTCTTCCACGAGCCGAGTGGTCGCTCCCAGGGTCCCTGCTGACTGCTGGTATTGTAGCGCTATTTGCTGTTCTCACTGCCTGGTATTTTTGTTTTGTTATTTGCAGGATCAGCGCTTTGCTGTAGGAGCGCTTGGTGCATCTCTGTGCTGTGTGCTGGTTAGACTGTGTAAACGCGCTTTGCCGCTAGCGCTCCGCTGTGCCCCCCCCTCCGCCTCCATTTTGTTTGTTGTGCTTGCCCTCGTGTGCCCGCCCCGCCTCCCAGCTGAGACGCCCTCCCACTGTCCTGATTAACGCTCTCCTCCCTCCAGGCGCCGTGACTCACTGCTCTTCCACGAGCCGAGTGGTCGCTCCCAGGGTCCCTGCTGACTGCTGGTATTGTAGCGCTATTTGCTGTTCTCACTGCCTGGTATTTTTGTTTTGTTATTTGCAGGATCAGCGCTTTGCTGTAGGAGCGCTTGGTGCATCTCTGTGCTGTGTGCTGGTTAGACTGTGTAAACGCGCTTTGCCGCTAGCGCTCCGCTGTGCCCCCCCCCTCCGCCTCCATTTTGTTTGTTGTGCTTGCCCTCGTGTGCCCGCCCCGCCTCCCAGCTGAGACGCCCTCGCCCCTCCCCCTCCACCATCCATATATGACAGGAGTTCCCGCGTGCAGCGTTCACGCGCAGCGGCCGCGCCCAATCCGCGCCGAAGGTGCGCCAAAGGTAAGCCCGTCTACGCCCGTCCGCGCCTGGACCGCGCCCAGCGTCAGACCCCCTGCCCCTCGCGCTCCCCAGCCCCCCCGCACTACCTACGATGCCGCCACCCTCCTAGCCCTTAACCCCGGCCGCGCCCCCAACTGCGTCCAAGCCGCTCCTGGACGCACCCATGGACCGTTCTCCTGCTACTCCTGCAAATTTAGAGGCACCGACAACATCTCCGCTACGACCACACCACAGATTCCCGTCCCCAACCACCTACAATGCATCCTTCTCAACACCCGCTCGGTCCACAGGCACGCCATTGACCTTTGGAACCTACTAGACACCATCTCTCCTGACGTCGCCTTCCTAACGGAAACATGGATGAACGCATCCTCCGCCCCTGACATCGCCATCGCTATCCCAGATGACTATAAGATCACACGCAAGGACCGCACCGACCACACAGGAGGAGGAATCGCTATCGTCCATAAAAAATCCATCCGCATCTCTACCAGCTCCGACGCCAACCTCGCTAACTCTGAACACCTTCACTTCCAGATCCACATCGACCCCAAGACCACACTCAGAGGCACCCTCCTTTACAGACCACCAGGACCCCGCGCAAAATTCAGTGAAGACATCACGGACTTCATCACCCCACACGCGCTCCCCTCCAAAGACTACATCCTTCTGGGAGACCTCAACTTCCACCTTGAAAAGATCAACGACCGCAACTCCGCCACCCTCTTAGACAACCTCGCCAACCTCGGACTTAAACAACTGGTCACTTCCCCCACCCACATCGCAGGTCACACACTCGACCCCATCTTCACCTCCAGCAGCCATGTCTCCTTCAGCCACACTACGGATCTCCTCTGGACTGACCACAGCTGCGTTCACTTCACCTACAACAAGCCGAAACCCATCATCCACCTCCAACCAACTCTACAAAGAAACTGGAACAAAATCACCACGGATCAGATCTCCACATCGCTCCTTCGAACCTCCCCAGCCCTCTCTTCTAACGCCAACGAAGCTGCCTCCAACCTCACCCTTTGGTTATCCAACACCGCCGACACCTTAGCACCACTGAAAAAACGTCAACACAAACTTGGCAACAAGAAGGCCTCATGGTTCAACGATGATCTCAAGAAGTCCAAGAAATTGTGCCGCTCCCTTGAAAAGGCCTGGAAAAAAGACCCATCCACCAGCACCAAGGACGCCTTCAAAAGCGCCACCCGTACTCACCACCAACTGATCCGAAAAGCCAAGAAAACAGCATTCAAGGATCGACTTGACAACAACGCCCACAACAGCAAGGAACTTTTCAACATCGTCAAGGAATTTTCCAACCCCTCGGCCAACTCCAACGACATCACCCCCTCTCAAACCCTCTGCGACTCCCTAGCCTCTTTTTTCCACAACAAGATTGCTGACATCCACAACAGCTTTGACAACCAACCCGGAAGCCAACCCACCCTACCATCTGCTGACCATCTTCCCCCCGTAAACACCCTTAACGCCTGGAACCCAATCTCCACTGAGGACACCATCCGCCTGATGAATTCCATCCACTCCGGATCCCCCACAGACCCATGCCCTCACCACATCTTCAACAAAGCAGACTCCGTCATAGCACCGCACCTCCGAGACGTCATCAACTGCTCCTTCAACTCCGCTACCTTCCCAGAAGACTGGAAACACGCTGAACTCACCGCCCTTCTGAAAAAACCAACAGCAGACCCCACCGAACTCAAAAACTACCGCCCCATCTCGCTTCTTCCATTCCCGGCCAAAGTCATCGAGAAAGCCGTCAACAACCAGCTCGCCGCCTTCCTCGAAGCCAACAAATCACTCGACCCCTCACAATCTGGCTTCCGAGCCAAACACAGCACTGAGACCGCCCTCATCGCAGCAACAGACGACATTCGAACTCTACTGGACAATGGAGACACAGTCGCCCTCATCCTCCTCGACCTCTCCGCAGCCTTCGACACAGTCTGCCACAGCACCCTTTTACAACGCCTCAGAAACATCGGAATCCAAGGAAAAGCACTGGAATGGATCACCTCGTTCCTCACCGGAAGAACCCAGAGAGTCCGCCTCCCACCATTCAAGTCCGAGGCCTCTGAAATCATTTGCGGCGTACCTCAAGGATCCTCACTCAGTCCCACCCTATTCAACGTATACATTTGCCCCCTCGCGGCCATCGCCCGCCAACACAACCTCAACATCATCTCTTACGCGGACGACACTCAACTGATCCTCTCTCTCACCAAGGACCCCAGCACCGCCAAAACTAACCTACACGAAGGAATGAAAGAAGTCGCCGAATGGATGAAACAAAGCCGTCTGAAACTGAACTCAGACAAAACAGAATTCCTCAACTTAGGTACATCCCCCTCTGCATGGGACGACTCCTGGTGGCCGGAAGCCCTCGGAAAAGCACCCATCCCGACAGACCACGCACGGAACCTTGGCGTCATCCTGGATTCTTCACTCTCAATGAACAGACAAGTCAACGCCGTATCATCTTCCTGCTTTAACATTCTTCGCATGCTCAGAAAAACATTTCGCTGGATCCCCTCCGAAACAAGGAAAACAGTCACCCACGCTCTAGTCACTAGCCGACTGGACTACGGAAACACCCTCTACGCAGGTACCACCGCTAAACTCCAGAAAAAACTACAACGAATCCAAAACGCCTCAGCCAGGCTCATATTAGACATCCCACGCAACGAACACATCTCTGGTCACCTTAAAGACCTCCACTGGCTACCCGTCAATAAGAGGATCACTTTCCGACTGCTAACCCACGCACACAAATCACTCTACAACATCGGACCAGATTGCCTCAACTCTCGACTGTCCTTCTACACCCCCTCCCGCCAACTTCGCTCTTCCAGCCAAGCCTTCGCCACTGTACCTCGCATCAACAAGACCACCATGGGAGGCAGATCCTTTTCATACCTGGCTGCCAAAACTTGGAACTCACTCCCCGCTTACCTTCGCCTCACCCAGAATCACCTAGCGTTCAGAAAGCAGCTTAAAACGTGGATATTTGACAAATAATCCTCCTCCCCTTCCTAAGCGCCTTGAAACCCTCTGGGTATGTAGTGCGCTATACAAATTTTATGACTTGACTTGACTTGACAAAACCAGGTCGTCCATTCTTGCTTTATGTCGTATTCATAACATTAAAGATGCTTGGCGGTATTTATACCCAAAAATACCGGGGTATACTTACTATTCTGCGCCTCATAAGCTATGCTCAAGGTTAGATATAGCATTAATAAGTGATAACCTATTGAAAGTTAGCTCCATGGTTTTATGCCCCCGAATCTCTTCCGACCATAATGCAATAATGTTGATATTTACAACAGCACAAACCAGGGCTTCTCCCAGACCATTTTCCTTTCCCAGACACTTAGTTTCAGATACACTTTATATGACGCAGCTAAAATCACATCTTAGTGAATTTATAGATATAAACATCAACTCAGCTTCACTCTGTACGGTATGGGATGCTTGTAAGGCAAGCATTAGGGGTTTCACTCAGGCTTACGTGATCAGACAAAACTCGGAACGCAAGAAAAACAAAGACATACTGATCTCAAAAATAACCACCCAAGAAGAACTACTGTCCTCAGTACTCCGATCAAATTTATCAACGATCACAGAAATTGGCCTTAAACTTTGTTCATTAAAAAACGAAATTAAGACTAAATTTATTCAGAAAAGTATTACCAATATACACAAATTTAAGATAACACAATATGAGGAGGGGGGGGACAAAATTGGAAAAATGTTGACTTACAAAGTTGCCGAGGACAGAGCAAACTCTACAATTACAAACATTCGGGGGGCTGGTAACAAGATTTATAATCAACCACAAGATATTTTAGAACAATTTTCTGATTTTTATAGAATTTTATATACCCCAGAACTGGAGCCTAATTTAGACGACATACAGAAATATGTCGAAGAGCATTCAATAGACACTCAGAATATCTTAGAGATAGATTCACTATCTGACGATATTACTATGGCAGAACTACACCAAGCCATAGCTCTATTACCTGTAGGAAAAGCGGCAGGGGAAGACATCATACCTCTAGAGATATACAAATCATGCTCAGAGGAGTTAGAACACCTACTACTGAAAGTTATTCAATCTGTAGGTTCTAATGGAAAAGCTCCCAAATCCAGGAATAGGGCGAAAATAATATTCTTCCTGAAGAAAGACAAGCCGAAGGAAGAGAGAGGGTCATATCGCCCTATCTCTTTGATAAATACGGACGCAAAAATATTTGCAAAAATTTTAGCATTAAGATTAGCCCCTATCATGCCTCAAATTATTAACCCACAGCAACATGGGTTCATAAACGGGAGAGACACCACAATACATGTTAATATGGCCATCACGGCATTTGACGTAGCAGAGACTGAATCCACCCCACTCGGCATGATTCTACTACATGCTGAGAAGGCTTTCGACCGAGTGGGGTGGGACTTTCTCTGGTGTGTACTGTCTAAAATAGGGTTTGGGGGACAATTTTTGCGGTGCATACAGGCATTGTATGATAATCCAACGGCCTATACTAGCTATGGGGGGCTGATATCTTCAGACTTCTTAATCCAACGCCAGGGATGTCCCCTATCACCTCTTTTATTTGCCCTCTCATTGGAACCTTTTTTGTTTGCTCTTCAGTCCCAAATCCAAATTGTACCTTTTAGATCAGGCTCACAGGAGCTAAAAATAACAGTATACGCCGATGACATCGCGGTCTATTCAGAAGACATTGTCAAGGCATTAAAAGGAATTGCTCTAGAAGCCGGAAAATTTGGGAAGGTGTCTGGTTATAAACTTAATTTACAAAAGACACAAGTTATAGCTAACTACACTCCAGCCGTGATAGTACCTGAGATCTGCAAAATTGCTACCTATTTAGGGGTCAAAATAACGGCCAAACTACAGGAAATTACAACATAAACTATAATGAATTAACTAAATCCACTAGTCTATTATTAAAAAAATGGCATAGACTACCTCTGAACCTAATCGGCAGAATCAATCTAATTAAGATGAAGGTACTGCCTAAATATGTGTATCTATTTCGATCTATTCCATTAGCGCTAAATAATCAATTCTTCAAGAAACTAGATAGAGCATTTAGTAGCTTCATCTGGGGTTATAAAAAAGCGGGAAGGTCGCTGAATCTTATGAAAAATAACACGAATGAGGGAGGGCTTAATTTTCCTGACTTCAAATTGTATTTTTGGTCTGCTTTTGTTATTCGCCTTCATTCTTTATTTAATGGAGGATGGGCATTGTTCTTCCATTCTTTCATGTTAAAATCTGATTCAAATATGTTTTTGTTTAGAACCAACGACCCTAATTATTACAAAAGGGTTAGATTCAAGACCGCAAGGGACATAATAAAGATCTGGGGCAATATATTAACCTTTTGTAAAGCTAGCTTTTTCCATTCAAAGCTACCGCTGTGGGGGAATCCGGGTCTCCCAAGTATCTTTAATGACAATATTGCACATGGCTGGTCTAGGTCAGGAATTACTGCTTTAGGGGACTTATATGGCACACAAGGATTCTTAGACTTTAATACTCTTAAATTGCTATATGACCTACCTGAAAATATGAGGTATAAACACTCACAGCTACATGATTATCTGATTAACAAAAAACAAATTTCGGAAGTTTCCGAATGTGATATTTGGACTTGCTTATACTCCTCAAAAAATAAGTCAGTAATAAGTGAAACATATAGACTCCTAATCGATTTCAAACCAAACGACTGCATTAAATTGGCTGACAAATGGAGCAGACTACTGGGCTCAAATATCACATCAAAACAGATAGAATGATCCTTGATAAATATCAATAAACGAGTACGGTCATCTAGTCTAAGACTCCAACAATTTAGAACAACCTGTATGTTATACTACACCCCTGAAAGAATTTCTAAATGGTCTCCTAATAATTCCTACTGCTATCGCACAAAATGCCCCAAATGCTTCGCCGATGCAGCCGATTTGGCACACATGTTGTTCTCCTGTCCTAATCTTAAGGTCTTCTGGCGCGACATACAGAAGGTTTTGAAAATGAAGCAGGTTCAGTTGCCTACACTTACGGCTGCTTCTGTTTTGTTAGACACCTATTCCGTCTCTCTCCCACAAGCAGCCTTGGTTACAATACTTATGTCTTGTGCCAAGCTAACTTTGGCTAGAGCTTGGACCTGCCCAGAATCACCTACGGTCTGGGATTGGTGGGCACTTGTAATTGAGATTCACTCAATGGAACTAGCCTTAGCAAACATTAGGGGAACACGCACACTGAGTAAACATGAAAAAAATTGGGGAACTTTTGTGGAATGATGATCCTAATTTTTTTTTTCTTTATTGGGTATAGGCAATTTTATGCTCTAATGAATTGATATTTAGTGTCTCTAGGACAACATACCTTGCATGACCATTGAAAGAAACTGTTATTATACTTTTAAAACTTCCATTAATGAATTAATATTCTTTTTCCTTTTGTATCTTTTTTCCCTTTTCATATCTCATGTCCTATTTGTTTTATTATATTGTATATTTATGTTCGTTAACATATGTATTAATGATTCAATGTATTTCTTCCTTGTCTGCCTGTTAACAATAAAAAGATTTAAAAATAAAAAAAAGACTGAGCCTGGAAACGTTTAAGCGGGGCAGTGACTTCAGAAAGATGGACACTATATCATAAAGGCATACCATTGAAAGTGGCGTAACTTCATTTAACCACACACCCATATACCCAAATGTGCGTCTTTGTCAAAGAGCGCACAGCGAGCATGTGATAGGATCGACTCTAGTGCTTCACTTCTGAAAACGTAAAAGGTGGGCGCTTTTAGCGCCTCCATGCACTCGGCTCCAAATCACTACATTGACCCTTTTAAGGATACATCATTACATTTAAATCATCTAATAAATAGAATGGTGGTTCCGCCAGGGAGCAAGACACATCTTGAAGTGCATACCGAGGACAGCGCTCGCTAGAAGTCGCCGCTTTTCTTCACACCCACTGGGTGATCTGCAGCCGCAAGGTCACATGGGTGTCTGCAGGGGGGGCAAGGAGGGGCGCTTGCCCCCCTTCCCCCCCCCCCCCCGGAGTACCCCTCCTTGCCCCCCCTGCGGACGCCCATGAAAACCATGACTTCAAGACAGGGTTCCTACTCTCTTTCCTCTCCTTTCTTTTATTTGCTTCCCTGTGAAATGGATCCAAAAAAGAAAGACGCTTTTGCTGGAAATGTCGTATTTTTCTGACATTTTAATTCCAAAGTGCAGCATTGGGATTAAAAGGCTAAACATATGAAAAATAGATAAATAACTAAATAAAGTACGACAGAGTGGTAGCAAACTGCCCAAACTGATTTTATTCACACCGAAACACATTAGCGCCACTTTTACAGAGTTTTCCAGTGAAGCGCTATTTTTGTTTTCTTGTCTTTGTTTTCCCTGGACTTGGAACTAGTGCACCAATCCTGGAGGTACTGCAATGTGTGGATTGGAAAACAAAAGGTGTGCTGCGGCTCTGCGTACAGGGATGTGGTCTTTTTACCATACTGCTTATGTTTTGTAAAGATATAAGCAATGGCCATTGAAATGGGTCCATTCAGGGCCCTGTAGTCGTGTCCTTAACTTTTCAGGCAAAAGCACTCACTGATTTCTGAATAGTAGTATAAAAGCATTAAGGTAACCATGTTGTTCCTGCTTACATTTCCCATGGTTTGCTAAATGTTGCATTCCCTATAAGTGTTTGCTTTTTCCAGGATGTTGTTACTTTTTTTTTTGTAGGCCGCATATTGCTCTTGTCTAGTGCGTAATTTAACTTGAGCCGCATCCAGGTGTTTATAGCGGGCAACAATTGGGTTGTAGTTGAAGACAGTGGAAGTTTTTCTCAGTGGGGCAGTACGGTGTTCAGTGGGGGAGAAGATGTGGAACTATGGTCAGAGCTGCTGAATTTGGAACTGGGAACCAGGTTCAGCCTTAATAACCAGTCCACCAGACCACTCTCCTGTGAGAGCAAAATCCCATGCTAGACCTTAGAAGGCTTCGCAACACCTTAGAAGCCCTGGTGTCTTCGCACCAGCAGGTGGACCCTAGCATGACAAGTGTAGGTTAACCTTCAAGGCTTGTCCACCACTATCCATACTGAAGTTCAAAATTTGTAAACTAGGATATTTTGCCATTCATATTTGAACTGCTGTTGTGGAAAAAGGGAGAAGTGCTGATGACAGAAACTCCATGGCTCGGAGACAAATGGCAGGTGTTTCCATATTTTATCGTATTTGGTACATTCTGTGATTAGAAGCATTTCCCACTTTGTGAATATATTTTATTGTCAATAACTAACCTTAAATAATCATGTGTATCCATTGGTTGATTAAACTGGGCAGTGAAATGCCAAACAAATACTAAACATTGTTCTGGCCACACCTCTGGCTCCACCCACAGATCCAATCTTTGGGTTATTCCCGCCCTCTGATTCTCCGCCCACTGTTCTCCTACTTTTTTCCCCCACTTCGACCACTGTGTAAGACTCAGCATCCCTGGACCTGTGATGTGCCGCCGCTGCAGGCGCCGCATGTGCCACACATTTACGGTGCAGGGCTTCCGCATAAGGGAGCTGGCCATTATTGTATCCCTGAACATGTGCACGTTGTCAGTTTGAAATTGACTACACGTAGAAGGACTCTAGGTTTCCTTTCAAAAATGTAGCTAACATTTGGACCTATACATTTTATTTTGTATAAATTAATTGAATGTGTGTAACATTTTGCAATGCCCGGGTAATTCTAGTAAAGGGAGCACTCCTTGGCGAATCACTAGCATGTGTGATTGCTGTATTATTTATTACTGACTTTGATGTTGTACTTTAACTTTGGATAATATTTATCACGAATTCTAGCGCCAAGAAGCCAATATTGGTAAATATGTGCGCTACAAATAATCCCTAACATACACTGTGCATACAGTATATTTAATCTGGTGCTTTAATCATAGGCTGTTTTAAAGTATTCGGTGCTGAAGACAGCCTTGATTGGTGTTGGATCGAGGACCCGGAAGTCTGCACACCTAGCAGACAGAGATAAAGCAGCTTGTCAGAAAGTTTAGCATTTTCCCTGCAGGCGGTGTTTGTTGGCCTGTGGCAGGGTCAGTCACATGTCCTGGATTCCTGCCATTTAATTGAGTCTATCCCAGTTCTGCGCCCCAGTGTTTCTTGTGCCCCACCTGGCACACATCATGTCTGAGGATGGTGATGACTTAATATTTTGCCCCCCCCTGGAAAAAAGTCTGCGGACGCCCATGCGCAAGGAATGGTGTATTGTATTGTAATTGCATTTATATATCACATACCCCCCATACCAGGTGTCAAATCGCTTTTTCGGCGAGTAGCACGCTACTCCGGGACCCATAAAGGATTAGTAGTGAAGTAGTATAGTGAAATATGAAAGTAATTTGAGTGGTGGATATGTTTGTCAGTTATTGGGATTCAGAAGGATAGCGGAGGAATAGAAGAGGGAAAAAAAGGTTTGAATTTATATAGTGCTTCTTGCCCCTGAAGGGATGTTGAAGCGCTTTTTTGGAAGTAGCACGCTAATCTGGAACCCATAAACGATTAGTGGTGAATTAGTATAGTGAAATATGAAAGTAATTTGAGTGGTGGGTATGTTAGTCAGTTATTTGGATTGAGAAGGGTAGGGGAGGGATAAAAGAGGGGAAAAGGTTCATATTTATACAGCGCTTGTTACCCTTGATGGGGTGTTGAAGCGCTTTTTTGCGAATAGCATGCTACTCTGGAACCCATAAAGGATTAGTGGTGAATTATTATAGTGAAATATGAAATTTGAGAAGTGGACATGTTAGTCTGTTATTTTGATTGAAAAGGATAGTGGAGGGATAGAAGAGTGAAGGTTTTTTGTTTTATGTATTTATTTATTTATTTTTGGGTTTTATAGAGCGCACGGCTACCCCCGAGGGGGTGTCCCGCGCTAACAACTAACAAGACCAAGAATGAAAATGTGAAAACAGAAATTTAAGAGGAGAACAGCCAAGTCTTAAGTTTGCGGCGAAAGATGGGTTCAGTGGGGACAAATCTAAGATCCAAGGGAAGGTTGTTCCAAAGTCTGGCGGCTGATACTCCAAAAGCTCTACCGCCCACTCTAGAAAGACGGAAGCGTGGCACAACCAAAAGGCGTAGACTATTGGAACGTAAGGCTCTGACAGATTGAGATAAGACAAGCCGTTTTTTCAAATAGCCTGGGCCGAGGTTGTTCAAGGCTCGAAAAGCAAGTATTAAAATCTTAAAATGGATACGTCGTGCAATAGGGAGCCAGTGCAATTTTTTGCAATAAGATGCTACAGATTGACGATATGGAATGTTTCCAATCAGTCTTGCCGCAGCATTCTGCACAATCTGCAGCCGTTCAATCCGGTACAGAGGAGCACCAGCGTAGAGACTGTTAGCATAGTCCAAGTGAGACGTAATTAATGCCTGGACCACGGTTCTACGAGCATTTAGAGGGAGGTATGGAAGAATCTTTTTAATCATACACAATTTCGCAAAGCATGCAGAGGTAGTTTTGTTAATGTGGGGAGTGCAGGAAAGGGTGTTATCAAACTGGAAACCCAGATTGCGAACAGTGAGAGCTGGAATAGGACGTCATAGCAGTAGTGGGAGGCTTGGCATGAGTAAAAGGGATGTGTAGGGGAAGAGTCAGAGGAAAGAGTTTAGAAAGGCTTGTTTGGAGGGGAATCAATATAGTAAAAAGGTGTCAGATGATGCAAGGAGGGGTAGAGTAGGGGAGAGTCTAGAAAGTGTTCTTTTGGCGATCATAGTAGTGGTATGGGGTTTGGGATAAATGAGATAGTGGATGTAGAGGATATATTGATAGAAGTATAGGGTGACTAATAGGGTAGTGCATTGGAAAGAGTATTAGAAAGAAGTTAGAGATGAGTCAGAAAGTTGGGGTAGAAGATGTATTGAGAGAGGTATAGGGTGAGAAATAGGGTAGTGCAGTGGATATGCCGAATAAGATGAAAGTGACAAATATATAGATTCATAAGTACATGGAAAGTATATAGATGCATAAAGGACAAATGTACATATAGATTAAAGATATTGATAGAGGTATAGGATGAGAAATAGGGTAGTGCATTGAATATGCTCTTTTAGGAGAAAAGTAATAAATATATAGATCCAAGTACATGGAAGATACATAGATGCATAAAGAAAATAAGTATATGTAGATTAAAAATGCATTAGATAAACTCTGGTATTCAAGTGTTGTTGTACTTAAGTTCGTGACCGCGTGACAGCCTATAAAAATGTGCCCACATTAAAAGACACTTTATCATTATGTAAAAGTAATAAGAATCTAAGAGCGGGTCTGCATTGATTTAGGCCATACCAGTACTTCTTAAAAATAGGGGTTAAAAACAACTTGAAATATTGCAAGTAAAATCTGCAGAAAAGTTACAATTCAAGATAACATGAAGCATAGACTGTTTAAAAACATTGTCACAAAAACAAAATATGGAATCAAGATTCTTATCTCAATTATCTACCTCAATATGCAACTAAAACTGTCTACATACATTTTGAGGGAATTTACTGAAATACTGATAGTTGACCATTATCACTGAGCCTCAAAGGGAACAACATAGTACTTTGCTGCCCTTTGGCTGGAAGTTTCATAAGGTCCTTAATAGCGCTTCTATTGCTAATCTACTTTATGGCCAAAATGTAACGCTGTCTCCCTCCATTATCTAGGCATTTTATTCTGCCCCAGTGCAGCTTTTTTGACACTGTAAGAGAAAGAGAGAGAGAGATAAACAAATACAAAAGGGGAAAGAAGGAGCAAGAGAGAACGAGCAAGGGCGAAAAAGAACCCACAAGAGTGAATTAAAGGGGCCTGTGGTGTCTAATGGAGGATGTGTGAAGCTTTAGGTGGAAACTTTAGTATTCCACCCTATCCAATAGAGCCGGCCACAGCCATCTGAGCAAAACTTTGGAACAATTTCTCGAGTTGCAATATATGAAGAAATCCAGCAGTATTTCTAGGACTCTGACTGTTGCAGCTTCCCTGGCGCAGTCACACCCGAAAAACTATAAACATTTGAAAGCAAGTGCTTATTTCCACATGTGCAAAGGTAAAACACATGAGCTTGGTCAGTTTTTAGATCTCGCCTAGCAGCGCGCATGCGCTGAATAGGAAAAGACTTTTAGGGATCGATTCCTTTTTGCTGCCAAAAAAGTGCATGCGTTCCATTGCTTTGAATGCAACGCGTGCATGTTTGGCGATTCCCTTGCGGGAGCGAGCTTTGAAACCATCTAACAGATGGTTTCTGCGCGCTCATGCGAGGGAATCAGGCAAAGGCACCCTCCTCTCTCCCTTCCCCCTGCTGCCTTCCCCTCTTTCATGAGTCTCGCACGCGTATTTCCTTTCTCACTCTGAAAATGTTTTTCTCACTCCCAGAGCGAGCAGCTTAAGCAAGGTCTGCTCTTCATTTTGTTTCCTCTGCGTTTTGATATACCTGCGTGCCGTAGGTTTGTTTACATTGCCTATTTGTTTATAATAAGGTTTAATTGTGTTTAAATGCTTCCCCTGCTGTGTGCATTTTCCCCAACAATGCAAGAGGCTGTTTGTTGCTGGCTGCTCAGTTGTGATACGGCCTTCTGGATGCTGGGTCCTCCGAAGCCCAAGATAACGTGTTGGAGGATATCAGAGTGCAAGAGATTGTGGAAGCGCACTACAGTGTGCAATGAAAGGCAGGGAGGCGCGCGCACTGTACAGGAACAGAGGAGCGAGAGTGGCATGAGCTAACTGCCGAGTGTCTGGAACTACCTGCAAACTAGTCCTCAGAAAAACATAATTCCCAATTGACCTACTTTCAAAAGGTCGTTTGACCACCAGAAAAAAAGAACAATAATGAGGGACATCTTTGCTGCACTTAGGGCCACTGTAATTTTACTATTGTGCTTCATTTTTCGCATAATCATGGTTTTGTCACATTTGCCATCTAATCTGTCCTCTGCTGCATAATCTGCAGGCCTTAACAAGAAAGAAAATGTTGCTCCTAGCTAAAACGGTCAAAAGTACTAAAACGCAGCAACACGCTGCAGCGCAGTGACAGGCCCTTTGCAAAGGTTGACTGGTCACCTTTCTGTTACTTATACCTAAACGTGAGTGTTAAACTGCTATTATTGAGGTGTAATTTATGCTCAGAAGGTTTTTTCAACTGTAAAAATGACAAAATAATGAGGTAATAATATCACAAAATGTGAGGCTTTTCGCTGAATTACTTTTTTTCCTGCTATATAATTTAAACCTGCTACATAGTTTGGCCTCCCCTGTTGCATAATTCCAGTGACCCTGACTACTGGCAGCCTAGTCTCCTTGAGGGTGTAGAAGTATCCGCAGTGTAATCTGTCATCAGAGAGGGTGGAGGGTCTGCCTCCCCCTAAATTTCACACCTATTCCCACCCGGGACATGATGCCTTATTACAGAGTGGATGGCTCACTGCCTCTCTTTTCTTTTACTGAAACCACAGCATTGTTTTCAGCATAATCAGTTGTCTCTGTTCCTCTTGGGCATAATATATGCACCACATGGTCAGAGCCTGGCACCCGCCCACACCTACACATCTTGAGATCAATTTAGGCCCCTAAGGAGTTCTCCCTTGCAGTTTGAAGACCACAGCCCTATTGATTACAAAGGGTTCAGGTTCATGTCAATGCCTTCAAATTGACTGGCCACTGGTACATGACTGAGTCCAGCTGGCTTGGCAAACCAGACTGAGTGCCCAGGCTCATCATGAGTGTATGACTGCTGCTACGATGATACTATGACATTGGAACCATATTGAGACGTGATGCACAAATGCTGTCACATGTAATGAAACATTTTTTTTTTAATGTGCATGACTGCTGCCAGTCAGACTTCTTTCAACAGCTTTGCGAGGGGTGCAAATAAATATATCATAACCATAGACTTAATTCACACTGCTGCAGCAGGTGAAGTGGTACTGGGTTCGGATAATGTAATGGCCTACTGCCCCCCAGTTCTGACTGTTGTTAAATAGCAACCTGAAGTTAGAGAGTCACATTTTCCTTGCTTGCATTAGTGCCTGTGGCACTGTTGAAACACTCACTAGTTGTAACACACAGAGAGAGCATAATCACTTCTGCATTTTAGGATGGTGAGCCACACAAAAGTCAGAGGCAAGCATTGTCAAAGCCAATGGGTCTCTTATTTGAATGGCATTGTTCTACCTTTCTCCCGTTGCAGTGCTTATTGCAGAGCATCCACAAAAATAAATAGGCGGCCCCAGTGAGAGGACGTATGCACGCACAAGTCCTAATGTAAGGGCTACTTTGACTTTTGTCCCCACCATGTTTTTTTGTTGTTGCCCTTCTTGAAGCAGTAAATAAAAATAAGAATTGGCATAGCCAATAGGTCTCGCCTTTGGGACCATATAAGTGTTTAGCCATGCAACAGGTGATGGTGTTGCACCAAGGATATTGTGCTGGATAAGTAAACACTTATAAGGTCCCAAAGGCGAGACCTATTGGCTATGCCAATGCTTGTTTCTATTTCTCAACAGGGAAATTATTTCTCCTTGTGAAGAAACTGCTTCCCATTATGCCCTCTCATAAACAGCTTTTTTGGGGTAGCTACTTGCAACAGGGTAGTGCGTACATTTAAACTTAGTGAATGATGCTATTTACCTACTTAGATGTCGCGTTGGAATTCAAATGGATTTTTTAATTGGGCCTGCAGTTTCCACTTTGCGTTAAGTTAGAATTCTTTCGAACAGTCGTATATAGCAAATCGCACACTGAATCCCATGTATTAGTTCTTATTCCATCTTACTGTGCCTTGCACTGACTATACTGGATTACTATTATAGTTCGTTTTTCTACATCACCAAATAACCTTCCGCAATGCGGCCACGGAAAGGCATGTAGAGACTCCCTGTGGGGGCCCGTTGCGGGCCCCCTGGGACTCCGGGGGGTGGAGGGTGCACATGGGGGGGTACCTATAGTACTCTCCCGCATTTCAAAGTGCAACATGGCAGGCACCGCCCGCCGCAATGGTAAAAATACAGGATGTGCCCACCAGTGTGGCGGGAGCATCCTAATCGCCAAGGCGGGACCGCCGCTCCTATGGCGGGCGGTCCCGTTTTGCAAGGGGATGGCGGGCGGGCAAAGTCCGCCCGCCATCCTAATGGGGGCCCTAGCCTCAGGATGGTCGAGCTCCTCTGCCAGGCTTCCCGTTGATGCCAGCAGAACTAGCCCTGACCCTCAGGTTCCCTTTCCGCAAGTACAACCTTCACTTATGGACCTTGAAACTTTGAGCAACAGAGCATCCGCAATAGTTCAGAGCATCCATAAATCCATTCTCGATTTGAAGAGCATCCTTCACATCAATGAAAATTCTATCGCGAACATCAAGCTCTCCTATAACTCAGTTTATCCCTCACTCACCAGGCCCTTCCTCCAACCCATGACGCTGGCTATTAGACACATTCGCCCTCGCAAGCATCCCAACTACCTCTCGGAGGATGTAACTCTAGCCCTCCTCACATCCTATAAGACCTCTCCCGACACCCCCAGTCCTCCAGACAAGAAAGATGAATACTTAATTCATACGGTCTCAATCAACACTAATAGATCGGCCCCCAACGACTCCGGGGGGTGGGGGGTGCACATGGGGGGTTCCTATAGTACCCCCCAGCAGTTCCATGCGCAACATGGCAGGCACCACGGGGTGCTTGCCATGTTGTGAAAAGAAGTGCACTGCATGCCTTCCTGCCATTGTGGCGGGCGGTGCACCGCCCGCCACAATGGTAGGAATGCTGGATGCGCCCACCACTGTGGCGGGTGCATCCTAATGCCATGCACAGGACCGCCGCCCTTATAGCGGGCGGTCCCTAGTACCATGAGGATGGCGGGCGGGCAAAGTCCGCCCGCCATCCTAATGGGGGCCTAAGAGCCTAGACCTCGAGAAGCTGGCTGGCTCGTTGCGCGAATTACCTCCACCCCACCCCCTAAGTCTACTTAAGGTCAACGACCTTACAGAGCACTACAACTCGACTATGTCTGCCATGATTGATGTTCTCGCCCTGCTAATGCTAAAAAGATTCAAAATCAAAGACAAGAAGCCCTGGTTCAATGGATCTCTCAACAATGAAAGGAGAGCACTCCAGCGAACAGAAAGAAACTGGAGACAGCACCCCTCAGCATTCCAACTAAAACTTCTCTGACAGACCAGAAATGCATACAATAGGAACATTCTCAAATCCCAAAAAAGAGTTCTTCAGATTGGAACTGGAAAATACTGAGAACAGATCTTCCCCCAGATGCATCAAGAACTCATTTTCCTATTCCTTAATAGCGAAAAATATCGATTCGCTATTAAGGAATAGCAAAATTCAATGCATGAAGAAATCACAAAAAAATTGCGATTTCTTAAAATTCCTTAATTGCGACTCGAAAATTGCGAGTCGCAATTAAGGAATACATACCCATTTATTCCTATGGGCCCAGAGGCCCATAGGAATGAATGGGAAGACATTCTCAATTTGCGAATCGCAATTAGCGAATTGCAAATTGAGAATGCGATTTCAAGGGTGCAGGGTTGTCCAAAGGACACCCTGTTGCACCCCTGAAATTGATCTGTGCACATATGGTGCGCACACACATGCCCTTAGGGCATGTGTGTGCGCAACATCAAACTTTGAAAAATGCACTTTAGTGCATTTTTCGAAGTTTTTGCAAATTACCAGGAAGTTCAACTTCATGGTAATTTGCGAGCCCTATTAGCGAAATCGCTATTTTTTAAACTTTAATGTATTGCATTTAAGGAATCTCAATTTGAGATTCCTTAAATGCAATAGCAATTTAAGTAATCACAATTTTGCGATTTTTCAAATTGCGATTTTTGCATTTGGGATGATGCATCCCAAATGCAAAAATACCGGTCGCAAAGGGGCAGATTCTGAGAATCTGCCCCTTTGCGAGCGGATTTTTGCTTGATGCCCTTGTCAGCTCTTTAAAATGGTCAAACACCAATCAAACAAATTGGCTAAAACCTCCAAAGAAACTACAAAATCCTTAATAACCTATGAGGATTTCTTCTCCTTCTTTACAGCAAAAATTAACTCCCACGGAAACAAACTTAATTCCTCCACAATCATCCCTTCTCTTTCTGCCTGGACGCATCTCTCTTCTCATCCCCGCAGGCAACACCCAAAAACCAAGCACACTGGTCCAACTTCAAGTTATATGACGACCATTCCATCTCGAAAATCCTATCCTCCTTAAAACCGAATAACCACTTTAATGACGCTCTACCCTCCAACTGCTTGGCAGTGACCTCCCCATTTATCATTCTCATTTGGAGTACAATTATCAACGCTTCGCTACAACAAGGGTTCATACCTGACTCTCTAAAAACCGGCCAAGTCATCCCTATCTTAAAAAAAAACCCACTTTGAATCCTGCTATTTCAGACAGTTTCAGACAAATATCCAATATTTCACTTATTGCGAAAGTGCTGGAGAACTGTGTACAACTTTAACTGAGCCAACACAGCTCTAATTTCAACCTGTTAGATAAATTCCAATCTGGTTTCAGGCCTGAGCACAGCACGGAAACCACCATTCTCCATATTGTAGATGATGCTCTTCAGGCCCTTGACATAGGCAAAACATGCCTCTTAATCCTTCTGGATTTATCCTCGCCATTATTTATAGTCAACAAAGAGAAACTTACCGTATCCTATGAAAGGGCGCCTCTGTGAAGGACCCAGGCGTGACTTCAGCACATTGACAGTGAACCCCAACAATGTCAGGAGCTCCGGTATCATCTGGAGCTGGTCTAAGAGCCACTGCGGCCAGCCTGCAGTCCTAGCTAGCTAACCATCGAGGTTGCGGAAAACTGGAATTCCCAACCTCTGAGCGTGTGCTACAACTATCACCATCACTTACATGAACACCCAAGGGACACTGGGAGGTAAAAGGGAAGCACTGCACACTGAAAATGCTCATGGGCCACTTGGAACTGCAAGTAGCATCTGTGAAATTGCAGGATGGGCACATTAATGTAGGTGCCTAAGGCTATCATCCGATGACCTGGATACCAAGCTAACAGAACCTAAGCCAACACAACCATCTTGAATTTGTCATGCTCAAGAATGCATTTGGCGGACATAGATCTAAAATCGAACAAAGACCTCTTTGTCCTTCGGCATGAGGAAACAGTGGGAGTAAGAGCCAATATCTATTTCTGGTACCGGAACCCTCTCTATAGGGACTTTGGCCAAAAGAACCCGCACTTCATGGGGCAAGATGGTGTTCCTCCAAAAGATGCTCTGGTTAGGATAGAAGCTGCAGTGGGTCAAAAAGTAATTGCAGGGCATAGCCTTGTTGAACTATCTGAAGGACCTACTTATTGAGGTTATATTTTGCCACCCTTGGAGGAAATATCTGATCCAGCACTCCCAATTTAAGCAGCTTGGAGACTGATGTTGCAGGGGCGGGAGACTGAGAAGCTGATTGCACCGGGTTGCCTGGGCATTGTCTGCGTGTTCCTCTCTCCGGAATGGCTGGGGTACCTGTTGCCAAGGTGGTGGCCCTTGGCGTTTCCATTACGCCAAACCTTCTGGACTAGATTCATAAAATGTATAATTGCTAAGGGTGCTGGATTGCCTGATTGGAAAGGCCTAAGGAGCTCACCATGGCTTTCTTTGAAGTGGCTCAAACTGATTCTACTTTCTCACAACCGAATATGCCTGGTTATCCCGCAGGCTTTTTCCCCTGCAGGGAATTACAACGCGGTCGTTAGAACGACCGCATTGTAATTCTGCATACCATTACCCCGCAAGTCGTAAGAACGACTTGCGGAGGGGGGGCCCTGGATGTTGGGAATAGTCTAATTTACTATTCCAACTCCAGTCTGTGCGGACATTAGGGAAGGTGTTGGATTTAAAATCCAACACCTTCTCCCCCCTTCGCAAGCCGTTGTTCCGACTTGCGGAGTAATGGTATACGGAATTATACGACCGCGTTATAATTCCCTGCGGGGAAAAAGTTTTGTGGTAAACATTGTTTACCTCTCACAACTGGTGAGATCTGTCAAAAAGCATATCCATCAGAAACGCCTGCTCGTCCCCAGAGAAGTCTGTGGATGTCATACAAGTGAAGCGCAGAAACATTGCATTAGTCTTGAATGCTCTGCCCAGGTTCAATGATAGAATACCGATGTAACAAACATCGATGTTCTAAATATCGGGAAAAAAATATCTACTGCAAAAATATCTACTCCAAAACCTCAACAGGCAAGTACTAAATTATTGAATGAAAAATATTGAGGTAAAAAATAAAGATGTAAAAAAAAGATATAAAATAAAATATATAGAGTACATATATTATATATTTATCTTATTTTTAACGAAATAAATCAAATATACATTTTAACTAAATATAACAAATAAACTTAATAAAAAAAATATAAACACACAAATATAACAATTTATACCTATACATATATTTACTTAAACATAATCTATTAACTGTCATCTTTATTTAATTTTTAAACCATAAGATTATATGCATATTATATAAATAATTTAAAATAAAAAAAAACATTCCATAATAAATTAAAACATTAAACTATAAAAAAATATTAAACTTACATTTCTCAATACAATAAGTGCAACAGTAGGGAAAGTGTTGGATAGCGGAATTATTAAATTTACTATTCCAACTCCAGTGATTGCAACAGTAGGGAAAGTGTTGGATAGAGGCGGGGTAAAAATGACTATTCCCACTCCAGTGATATCAACAGTGGGAAAAGTATTAGGTGAGGGGGAAAAAATACTATTCCCACTCCAAACAGTGCAATTGTAGGGAAAGTGTTGGATAGCGGATGGGTAAAAATTACTATTCCCACTCCAAAGAGTGCAACAGTAGGGAAAGTGTTAGATAGCGGAGGGGCAAAAATTACTATTCCCACTCCAAAGAGTGAAACAGTAAGGAAAGTGTTGGATAGCGGAGAGGTAACAATTACTATTCCCACTACAAAGAGTGCAACAGTAGGGAAAGTTTTAGATAGTGGAGAGGTAAAAATTACTATTCCCACTGCAGTGAGTGCAAAAGTAGGGTAAGTGTTGGATAGCGGAGTAATTAAATTTACTATTCCAACTCCAGTGCGTGCAACAGTAGGGAAAATATTGGATAGCAGAGGGGTAAAAATTACTATTCCTCCTCCAGTGAGTGCAACAGTAGGGAAAGTGTTGGATAGCGGAGAGGTAAATATTACTATTCCTACTCAATTGAATGCAACAGTAGGGAAAGTGCTGAATAGCAGAGAGGTCAAAATTACTATTCCCACTCCAGCGATTGCAACATTAGGGAAAGTATTAGATAGCAGGGAAACAAAAATTACTAATAACACTTAAACAATTAAAAAAAAAAAAAGAATATTACATTTTAAAAATCATAAAAATAAATATTAAAAAATATCAAATTAAATGTATTAAACAAATAAAAAGTACACATATAAGATGAATTACATATACTAAAAACCTATAAATATATAAAATAAATGAATACATTCATAAACAATAATTATTTAAAAGTAGCAAATATTAACAAACAAAAACATTTATTAAAACATAAATGTATTATTTTTATTGCCTACCCTATAACAACACACCAATAACAAAACACTTCAACATCTTAAATGTATTTCCATAATTAATAATCAATTAAAAAAAACTATTAATACAAAAAAAGAGCATTCATTAAGTACACGTGCTTTAACACTATAATACCTACAACACACACCTAAATGAAACTATAAAATAATACAAACAATTAAATATTATTTTTAAAAGACAAACTATTACTATTAACAACTAATGATTAAATATTTGAAAATTTCTTTAATACCCACCTTTTACATCAATTACACAAAATAAATAAGTATCAAATAATTTACATTTACTATATAACAATAAATTAACACAATACTTACCACAGTTTACTCCTACCTACACCACAACACACACCTAAAATTAATTACACGATTACCTTAACTATTTACTAATTAATTAATTAAAATGAAATGAAATAACTAATTAACTAATTATGAATTCATCATTTAAAAATAAATTACTTCCCACCCTTCACACCTATAAAGGACCCAACACACACCTAAAATGAATTACACAATTACCATTATTAATTACTAATTTACTAATTAAAATTAATGAGCAATCAATTATGAATTAATTAATAATACATTACTTTACTCATTCAACACTATAACATCTCAATTAAACGAATAATAAATACAAAATATTAAATCAATGTTATATAATTAAATTACTTCCCACCCTATTCCCTTATAAACCCACAACCTCCTACGGAACTAAAAACGCAAAATTCAATTAAAAAATATTAATAACCACTAGAAATAATCAATTAATTTGATATAATTAAATTACTTTCCACCCTATTCCCCTATAAACCCACAAACCGCTACGGACTCAAAAACACAAAAATCAAATTAAAAAAAGTGAATAACGAAGCGTGGCTTGTTTAAGATGGGTTGCGCGATTTTTAAGGTTCTTCATGGCAACAGCCCAGATTTTATCTCGTCCAAGATTCTTCGCTATGTCCCTACTCGTAACCTACGATCCTCCCACCCAACCTATTAGTAACTCCTACTTTTAAACGCAAAAAAACATAGTGGCTCCCGTTTTTCTGTCTTGGCCCCTCAGTTCTGGAACTCGCTCCCTGCAGAGCTGAGGTCGGTCCCCTCCTATGCACCTTTCAGGAAAAGGCTGAAGACATGGCTGTTCTCTCAGGCATATAGAACAGCCATGACTAGGTTTTCTCTCTGATGCTGCATCACTTCCCACCCCAGCGCCAAGAAACCGTTGGTGAACGTGCGCTTGATAAGAATCTTTAACATTTAACAAAAATGTAACACATATATTAAAAATACGAAAGAAATACATCACATCCATATAAAATATACATTAAAATACATAACATTGTGGAACATAGCTCAGTCATGGGGGCGAGGGAGCAACCCGGGGTGAACTCCTGGGAAAACGACATGGACTGGTGAATGTTCAGGGAAAAAACAGTGTATGCCTCCCATAGATCTCCCACAAATTTGGTCCTCCAGATGTATCTGTACCCCCCCCCCAGACCCTGTTTCAGACGACCAACTTACGCTATAATCCCCGTTGTCACTCATTGCGATTTGTATGTCTGTACCCATGTAAGCTTTAAGACTCGAAGTGTGCATGTACTCATTTGTAATGCCTCGTATTGCCGACTTTTTGGATTGTTAATAAAAAGAAATATAAAGAAAATAACGATAACATTAGTAAAAAAAAAAAGATATTTTTAACAACTGTATTGTTGCAAACAATATTTTACACTTCGATATTTTGAACATCGATATTAGTTACTAAATTAGATATTCTTAACTACGAGAATTAGTCTGTTGATATTTCAGACCCACAATATTTTTAACTTGATATTTGTGTAAATCAATATTTTTTCTCTGCACCCTCTGCCCACACAGTCAGTAGTGTCAAGTCCTGTACGGATTAAATATTTAGCCAAATACAGACCATCCTGGATGGTTTGCACTAGGTTGGCCCTAAATTCCTAAGAGACAAGGCAAGATCTCGTCAACCATGTCCCATAAGACCTGGGAATATCTACCCAGCAATCTACTGGCATTAACTGACAAGAGGGAAATGGCTAGCTGAGGAAAACAAACATTTCCCAGATGCCGAGATTCTTTTTGACTCTCTGTCTGGGGGAGTAATGTTGATTGAATTGGGGGTTCACCCTGCTGGCAGAAGCCTGGACCAACAGACTTTCTGGCACAGAGTGCTGTGTCAAGAAATCAATATTGCCTGGCGTTGGCCTGTGGTACTAGGCAATGTGACATTTTTCTGGCACCTGAGTGAGCCAGAAAAATTTCAAACATTTGCAGCATGGACTCTCGAAAAGCTTTAATCTTCTGCAACCTCACAGACGACCATTGAAACTCTGGGTGCAAGGGGATCAGTTGTGAAATCCACTTCACATAGAGCAAATCCACGAAGTCCTCACGACTTGTTACTCTCATGTAGTGGCAAGACTGGGACAAATCCTGCTTGGCTTTCTTGTGTTTCCCCTTTAACTTCTGCTTACCGAAAGAGCTGGACAACGATGTGGACCTGTTGCAGGATTGGGGCCATGCCCGAGACTTCGAACTAGAATGAGACCTCCAAAACGTTATGGTATTTATCCATTCGCAGATTTAATTTATTTTCACAGATCACCTTTTAGTTCATAAGAACTTAGAGGACTTGGAGTCATTCCCCGAACCCAGATACAAGAGGCAAACCTCATGGGGATCTGTCACAGACATATGCAACAGTACTTGCATGGTTTAAAAACTGAAGTTTTATAAGGGAGCATAGTTCCCTTGCACAGTAGAAAAACACCAACTTTTTAAAAATGACAAAGTAGTCAACTGATGCGAAAAAAAGTTGGGAACAAGCTGTATCTGCAAACGGAGGCACAGGAGGAAAGGAACTGATGTTGAAATGTAAGGGTGGTACTTATAGGCTGCTAGTCACTTATGGAGCGGAACAAAATCAGCGCAGAGCCACATGGCACCACCTACCAGTGTACAGGAGTAATGCCGTTTAAATCTTCTGGATCCAGTCTGACTCCAAATGGATAATCTACAGGTGAGGAATCTGAGGTAAGAAGTATCCATTATAAACTCCACTATAACAAAAAACTTTAGAGGTTTAGGACACCTTTGCTTCCATTCCTGTCCCTTCAACCTATTTTATGTCAAGATTGAAAATAACAGTTATTGTTTTATTAACTATTCAAATGAGGAGAAAATTTAGCATGCTACTGCTGAACAAGCTACAGGAGTATGGATTCTAAAAACTCCCTCTCACCTCCATTCAAATCAATGGAATTCATACTCAATCCGAGACTCAACCATTATTATTTTCTAGGAGTAATCACAAATCCTGGTTGCAACAGTTAAACCTCAAAAAGGTCATGAAGCTAAAGCATCTCCTATCACAGCGATGCTATTACTTGTCATTGCAAGACTAGTCAAAGTGGTATTTATAAGTACACCACCATCAGTGTGTGCTCCCCTCAAATCTATAAGGAACTCTGAGGCTTATCGTCTCAAAATGAAACATGACCATGATTGAGTCAGATGTAATGACTTGTAGTTTAAGCCAGAATAAGTATAAAAATCTGCTCTTTGACTCACAATGCTATGGCCTCAATAAACCTCCATAACTGATTCATATATTAACTTGTGCAGGGGGCTTGAGAGGATTTAGAATCAGAGACTTCCTCGACCTCGGGACATTAAACTTTAAAAACTCTCTAACCCAAACCCAACACTTCACAAGTGCTGCAACCTCCAGCTACAGCAAGTTGACTTTCCCTACATGTTTATCTTTTCAGGCTTAACATAACTCACTTGTCTGCTGCCTTCTGTCTGACTGAATTCTTCCCTCCTACTCTACTGTCACTTAGAACTTGTGCTCGCTACTCGTTTCGTTCTGACCTTGCTCTTCTTTCTTATCCTGCAAAACATTTTATTGTTGCTCTGGTTCCATGAAGTGCCCAATACCACTCAGGGTGCAAGCAGGTTCTATAAAATAGTTAAATAATATAAATTATAATGCAATCCACAGATAATTTTCAACTGCGCTAAATGTTTGTTAATTAGTTGTACTACAAAAAGGTCTTTATAAATACAATATGTAATGAAGCTTGTACCTCAGTAACTGTCTACAGCATCTGGCACTGAGCTCAAGCTAATACACATTTGTTCTCATAAATGTACATTTGGACAAATGAAATCAAACTCACACTAAAAATGAACATACAACGGAGGAAATGTTTATCATCCTACAGTATGTACATTCAGAAAAACAAATGTATGTTTGTGCTTGCAAGTGTACATTTGAATCAAGAAATGTACAACGTGAACATGCCATAAAACAAGCTATTCAACTTCAGGAAAAATTCATTATATTTTTACATATACACCCCTGAACAAATATGGAAAGAGTATATATTCAGGCTGGTGAGCTGTGCACTGTGAGCTGCACAACTCATTCACAGATATTCAATATATACATTAAATGTATAAAATGAGTTTCAGTTGTAGATAAGGCTTCGATTAGTGCAAACAAAAGCAGAAAGTTAAGGTATAAAAGTACTGACATGCACAGACATGCACTACACACACTCACTCTGCATGCACAGACCCGCACTGCATCCACCAGACAGGCACGGACATGCTTTGAAGAAACAGAAAGTGCCTTAATTTACCATGAATAATTCATTACGAACACACCACAGAACCTCACCAATAAAGTATTATTCACGATGAGTTAAAACGCAGCCTAAGTGATGTATTTCACCTCTTCTCAGAATATATCTTTTCAATTGTTGTAGTGAGAAACCACTGTAGCTAGGACCCCTTTTTTATATCTTAATGGGCAACGTTTGCCTGTGGGATAGTATTGTTTTTCAATAAGATCACACAAGAAATTATAAAGTCCCTTGAAGCAAATGTCAGTTGATGTGACTCTAAGATTGTAATTCAAAACCTAACAATTAGTTACTATGAGCTGCACAACCATAGTCCCCCATGTCCTCCTAATGGTATCACAAATCATATCAATGATATCAACAACGTGTAATGCAGGTGATAGGGTCCACAGGTGATTATCTGAGTTCATATTGTTTAGGAAGAGAACATTGTAAGCAGTATGTAAACAGTGTAAAGCATTCTGAACGTGACTTTCAATCAAGATCTTATACAGCAGGCACTGGGGAAAAGAGTATCACTGTATGGTATACAACTGTAGATAATCATTATCCCTAAACAAAAGACGCAGGTGTACTGGTCATGGCCTACAGGCATGCATGTTAGGTTGTGGTAACAGGGACCAAACACATCAGCATGTAGTGTGTGAAGGACATGGCCCAATGCCATGCCCTATACTTGCTAAACATTGGCCCACAAGGCAAAAAAGGACAAGGACTCTGGCTATGTACGGTACGATGATTAAACACAGCATGGCTTACAGCATACAGGGGTATAAGGCACACCTGCATGTGTGTGCACATAATAGGATTCATAAGGCACACACAGTATCTTGCATCATGTATTATTTAATTAGTGATATCAAATGAAAGGTCGCCAATAAAGTGAGTTATGATGACTGAAGTCCTGATGCATTAATTTATTTGTTTAGGCAGCAAAAAACTGCAAAGAAGTATTAGGGTATTTTATACCATTTCTGTTCTTAGCCCTTTTTTCAAGGATATTTTTGAGTTTTGCAATGATATCCTTAAGACAATGACTTCAGTACCAGTGGCTATGACTCCTGAAACCTGCGACAATGCTTTAGACCATGCCCCACATGACTTTAGAACATGCCCTTCCCGCAAGCTATGGTAAATTATACATCCTGCAGGAGAATTTGGCTGGGAAAGTCCATCAGCTGAAGTACTCACAAGATATTGCTTCAATCACGCACTGTGCACATGCCCTATGTCCTTAACACCCACAGACCATACCCTTCAGCTATTGGGCAGGGTCATCTGGGTTTTCAAGAATTTAAAACTCTCTTTCCACCCTCTTTTTTTAAAGGTCCACGATTAGCAGTTTGCAGAAATGTAAAAATATGTGTGCCCATCCTGCGCAAAAAAATATAACCTGAAATGTACATAGCTCTGCCACTTCAAAACGTAGATTAACAGTCTTTCTTTGGGCTGAAGCACTATATTTATTTTCTGCACATCATAGCCATGTGTGCAAATTTGTGGCCTCTAGCTTCACACTTGTTAGGCCAATAAGTAAGCATCATGTCTTACCTTGAGGAATCATCTTCTACAGAGAGTTCTTCTTCCAACTGTACAAATGCCTGGATCTTTAAAAAGAAAAAGGTATCGCTCTGTTAAAAATATGAGCCACGTTTTACTACACCACAAACACTATCTAATGGTGCTGGCATCCCAGAAAAAGCCCAAGAAAGGAGCCCTCGTCTGAGGTATGCAAAAATAACAATAGATGGACAGAATGAAGAACATTGTCATACATTCACCCCAGTACAGAGATCAGGGCCTAAATCCATCGTTGTTTTGCTCCCCAGGCCATTCCAGATTTGACCGAGCCATCTGCACCCAATGGGAACACTTCAGCTTATTGAACTGTATTTTTTTTTTGTTTTCAGAGTAGACGATCAATAGTATCATTAATTGTAAAGGTTGGTGAACCAAAACAACGTAACTCATTATTTGATTGTAATGTTCATGATAGGGCAGAAATCTTGAACAGTACAAGCTTGACCATTCCATAAATACAGGAACTTCATTGGTTGTAAAAATGTTTATTCAGAAGGTATTAGTATGTATTCAAAAGATCTCCTGAGCATCAATTAATGTTCGGGAAAGCCCACCAATAGTTGGTGTTTCTGTTTTCACCTTATTTTTCTATCTATACAAGCATTCAGACATCTTCCACAAATCTTGTAGCCAACACGTGTTTCGTCACATAGTAAATCAACATTTGACTTCATCCAGGCTCACAAACTATGAGTACAGGCTCACAATAGAAACACTGTAAGTAGAGCTGGTAATGCTCTCCAAAATTTAACATTTCCTCTCTTTAGGAAGAGAGAATATATACTCTGTCGCTGCTTGGGTTGAGGCGACAAGCATGTTCTAGAACTCCTATGTGGAAGCCTTTATAGGGAGCAGCTAGTGTTACATGGAGCATCTTTTTGTCCAGGATAGCCAACCAATGAATTAAAGGGAAAAGGTAGATAGTTCACTGCTTAACATTCACCACTGCGTATTTTCATGCTTTTACGCCGTGGCACTAGTTTGGAAAGGAAAACATACTTCACAAGTTTATTTGACACACATCTTAGGTCTTCATTAGCACTGTGTCAGAATAGTATAATGTAACTTCTTTGCAGTAGGCGAGGAAAAACTGACACAATTTAGCCATAGCTTCAGTTGATGCCAATAGCAGACTTCTTTCTCTGTCATTGAGATTAGTACTATCTCAAGAATTTTAGAGCAGACAAGAATTCTGCCAGTTTCTGTGGTCACTATAACTCCTTTCTGAGGATGACAATACCAACTTGGTAACAATAGCTCTACACTAGCAGGTCTTTCTTAAAAAGGTTATGACTCTGAAACTGGCAAGATCACGGCAGTATCCCAAACTTAGAAAGGCCCACAGCTTGTAACAATAAGGGTCTGATTCTGAGGCGGTTTGGCAAGCTACTCAACAGAATGGGTTTGGGAATGGTTTCAAACCAAATCGGATCAAGAGAGTAAGATGCATCAGGATGCTTCCAGATATGCTTTGGTTGGACTCCCGATTTGGACAGAGCAAATGCCATTAGGAGGCCTTCCTAACCTCATTAGAATCAGGCCCCAAGTTGTAATTAACAAGTTACTTACCTTTGATAACACTCTTTTTGGTGCATACTCTATCTCACTGCAGATACTTCACCTTTAGAATGTTTCCCAGGAGCAGGACTGGATCGGGTACATTTTCAGCATTGTTCTTGTTTGAGACCTTTTCAGATGTTAGAGAAGGCAGCTCCACAAAACTAAGAGAAAGAAGGGCAGCAAGGAATCTGCGTTTACATAAAGTATCCCCCAGAAAGAGTGTCACGAAGGTAAGTAATTTGTTTTTCTAATGGATACTTCTAACCATAGATTCCTCACCTTTAGGACAGACACCCAAGTAGAACCTTCCAAGGGTGGAGGTTTTGTAGAGTGGGCTCAGACCAAAATGTCCTGCAAGATAGAATGGGCATGATGTCCTTACAGTTGGACTGCGTTATGATGGCAGTAGTGCTTCGTGAATGTATGCACCGATGCCCACATCTCAGCCTAGCAGATGTTAAAGACGGGCACTTTGCATACCAATGTAGTGGTAGCAGCCTTAGCGCTCCACCACCTTCTGGTGGAAAAAAGAGTCACTTTTAAATCTCTCTAAAATGCAATTTAAAGCTGTTCAGAGTATTTGCCCAGCATACCTTTAAAACAAATTCCATAAATACATTCCTGTACGCTCCTCTGAGGTGCAACTGCTGATTCCTCCTACAATCAGACGGTGTTGCTCGGGGAGCAAAGATTTTTCTGTTAGGGCAGTTAAACTCTGAAATTAGCTGCCTGGTACCTTGTGGAAGAGTTCCTTAATAACACAATTTAGCAAGGCCTTAAAGGCTTTTTTTAAACCTGGGTCGTTTATTGTACCCTGGTATATCTGAATTAGAATATTTTCCTTTTGTTGCGCAATTTACTCTATTCAACCTCAGGACACCCTATGGGTAATCGTGCACAACTATCAAGTGCTAACATAACATATCATAACACTTCAAGGCTTCTGTGCCATTTGTGATCTGCCAGATGCTGCCAGCTGAGCATGTCTGCCCAGGCATTTACGGACACCACGAGGTTGGGTCATGATCAGGAACATGCCCTGACGCTCCCGCCAACTCTAAAAGCGCAAAGCCTCTTGGCAAATGACCTAGGAGCCTACCCTGGTTTCTGAAACATCAGGGTCATAGTTCGAATGTCCTGGAGTCGTTGCAACAGAGGGACTGCCCTGAACAGAACTCTATCAATGACAGCTCCAATGAAAGAAAGCCTCTGCGATGGAATCAGGTGCCACTTTGGCTCATTGGCTGTGAACTCCAACAATGTTAAGAGGGTCGCTGTGTTCTAGACATGGCATACAACTGTTTATGGTGAACCCGCCTTTAACAGGAAGTTGTTGAGGCATGGAAGACTGGCACACCCAACCTCTGAAGGTGTGCCACAACCACCACCTTCACAAAACACCAGAGAGACACTGGCGCGTCCAAAGGGGAGTTCAGGTAACACGTGTGGGACCGCAGGACAATTAAATCAAAATATGCGTCCTACAGGTCCAAGAACACCATCCAGTCGGAAAACATCCACAACCACGCAGTATTTACCATGCGTAAAATTGCGGGTTTGGGGTTGGTAGTGGTATAAGGTGGTAAAGGTATTTTTAGGGATTAGGGGTGGGTAGGAGTTTGAGTTGTTAAGGGTATTTTTATGCTTTGGAGATGTGTACAGGCATAGGGTGGTAAGGTTATTTTTAGTTTATATAGCGGGTGGGTAGGGGCATAGGATGGTAAGGTTTTTTTTATGGTTTTGGGGAGGGTGGATTATATGATGGTAAGAGCATTTTTAGAGATTAGTAGTAGATAGGGGTATAGGGTGGTAATGGTATTTATAGGGTTTAGGGGTGGGTAGGTGTACAGTGTGGTAAGGGTATTTTTAGGGTTTATGAGTGGGTAGGGGTATATGATGTTAAGGGTATTTTAGGGTTTAGGGGTGGTACAGGTAATTGGTGAATGAGGGGTTGAGGGAGTTCCCTCAAAAAAGAAAACAACTTATAATTAGTAAAAAAAATAATTTAAAAAGGAAAAGAAGTGGTGGGAAGAGAATTTAGAATTATATGTTATATATATATATATATATTTTTTTTTTTTTTTTTTCTGAAACAAACTGCCGCACTGTAGGGACTTGTATCAATAATATTTTTTGTCACTCACAAGCGACAGCATCGCCGTGTTTAGACCTTCGTGGTCTTTTTATTGATGGGGAGTCTACTGTTAATTTCTAAATGATCAACTCCCCTGCTTTCTATGACTATGAGACAAGTGATTTCTTACTCAGTGCACAAAATAAACATAAATCTTTTAACAAACAATCAATATTTTAAAACCACAAATGATGGTGTAAAGAAAAATGCCCAATTTTATCATCATTCATTGCTAAGTGTCCTCGGATATTCAAATGTTCGACAAAAAGACATTAATATTTCTCCATTGAGTTCTCAAATTCCTTTTGGCATGTGGAAATTCTCTTGTGCCGTTTCTCATAACTTGCATAATCTACATGTTTACGCATGAAGTACCAATGATTTTAGGTTCTCTCCATTGATGGCCTCAGTGACCTAACTGTAGCTTGTCCCCAGGTTCATCAATTTAGTCTCTTGAAACAGAGGGATGTCAGCTTTCTATCTACTCACTTCCTATGTCAACCATACTGTATGAAGCTACACGACTTTTACATTATCTAAATCAACGACTTCAGTGGCTTATTTTAGTTTGTTATCAATATGGTCTCTTGTGTTGGAGGAATGCCAGCATCTTATCCACTTCAATCCTTCAACACCCATGCTATGTTACTATATATTTGAAACTGCCCTGGCAATATTGTTCATTATTAATGACCATGCTTACTTCTTCAGTTACCACCCTACTTTTCAGCTCTTTTTCGTGCTCAGATAGGTGAAGTTACTATATTATGTTAAAGATGTAGATGCATTTCTTCATCGTCAAGACAGAACAGTTGTTTGGTGTGGAGTCGGAATATGTATTTAGATTAATTGTCAAAGTTGTTTGGTTCTGTCTCCTCCGTGCTCATTTTTCATTATTCTGTTAACACTTTAATAGAATAATGATTTTCAATTGCTGTCATGATATTTAAAGTGATGTCAGGCCACAGAATAGTTCTCATCTTTTGTTCTCACCTCTCTTATGTGTTCCAGGATGGGTGCATGGTATGCTCCCAACGTATTGAAGCCCACACTCACATTCAATAATGTATGCTACGAATTGTGAATTGCATGTAATTTCATGCTTGATCGTTATGGGTTTGTCATTTTTGTCCATAACATGTTCTGCATTTTTTTTTGTTTTGCATGCCTCGCAGTTTGAAAATGTTACAAATTCTAATTGGGTTTTGCTGATCTAATCTGTGTCAGGTTTATTCTTAAAATTACTTCTGACAAGCTGATCTTTAAGTGGTTGGGCTTTTCCATTCTTTATTTCAGGTGTCGGTCGCAGCTTTTTACCAATGTCTTGATCCTTACATATTAGATGCAAAAGTTTTTGAAAACTCCTCAATATGTCTTGGGTTTCACTGCTAAACGTCAGGATCAATATCTTCTTTTGTTGTTTCTTATTTTTTGTGATTTAGGTTTGCTTGTTTGTGGTCGGTTGGACTTGTTATAAGCCTTTTTTTTACTGCCCCCCCCCCCATTTGTATCCTCTTTTTGAAAATCTCGATGAGACTTCATCACATTTTTCACTGAAGTCTTAGCAGCTCCCCATCAGGGATGATTTTGATGAGTGCTCTTGGAAAGAAGCTATAGTGCCATGCAAGATACTGTACTTTGTTGTAGGTTTCCTAAAGTCGGTGGTCTCAATTATATTGTTCTCAATAAATAGTGTTCGGTCCAAGAAGTTTATATACTCCTTGCTCAATGAGTAAGTGAATTGCAATACACAATCATTATTGTATAGGATATTGAAGTATTCAAGAAACTGATCCTGTGTTACGTGCCATAATATGAGTAGGGGGTGGTGATGGACGGAGCATCCGAATCAATCAAACACTCACACCCAGTCAAAAGATCGGGGTTTAATTCATCACCGTTCTTTAGCCCACTCTGCCACCCCAGTTCAGACATGGCCAAATGCAAATCAGTCTGAACCTGTGCCTCATGGGAACAGTCCAGCCCGAACTGCCAAGCCATGCCTTCCCTGGACCAGAAACAAGCTTCCGAGGACTGGTTTCTGGCATTCCAGCCGTCTTCAGCCCGGCTTGCTTGAATCCAGTGGCAAAGTGAGCAAGGGACTCTCGTCTGAGCATACCCTGCCACACTTATGGCGGCCAAATGCGGTACAAAAGGGGGTGGTGATGGACGGAGTATCTGAATCAATAAAACACTCACACCCAGTCAAAAGATCTGGGTTTAATCCATCACCGTTCTTTAGCCCACTCTGCCACCCCAGTTCAGACATGGCTATATGCAAATCAGTCTGATAATATGAGTAGGTCATATTGGATATATTTGTTGTAATCTCACTTGGTTCATTCCCACCCCCCCTCCTTCCCGTCCCTGTTGGTATAGTCCGCTCAATAATGCATGAACATTCCGAGCTGCCTCCAGCTGACTGGAACCTGTGGTGATGATAAGATGGAATAAAGAAGACTTATACGCTACTTCAGTGTACCTCGTTATTTTATTACACTGGCGACAGAAGACTGCGTGGGGGCAGTTCACCATCACCCCCAAGTGATACTCCAGCACAGCAAGTTATTAAAATGGCATAAGGGAAATATTTTTTCCTGTAAGAGACGAAGACGCCTTCTCACTTACCTTCCCCGCCTTTGAAGTAGAGAGCTGAGGGTAAGGTGTCAATTCTGAGAACCTCGCTGCGTGCTGTCATCTTCATGCTGAGGTGAGCTGTGGGAATCCCTCCTGTGCGAGCATCGGCTGTGTCTTCCAGCAAGTTGTCCGTGGTCAATGGGGGAAGGTGTTCGGGTGGGTACCCAGGGGCAAAGGAAATTACAGCCTCGAGTGTGCCTGCTCACCTTATTGTCATCTCCCTAAGGTGAACGTGTACGTCTGAGAACGGGTACAGCGTTAAGTCAACCAGCGTTACGGCATGGGCAGTTGGTGGTGGCTGCCTAGGAGTTGAGGAGCTGTGAGGCACGACCGTTTTCTGTGGTGTTGCTGTGTGGTCCTCCTCAACGCGGTTTCCGTCAGATGTGTGCCTGAGCTTGGGAGCTGTGGAGAGAGCACCGCGTCTGCGCAGTTCCTCAATGTGTTGTAGTGGGGAATAGCGTTGACTGCACCGCACCTGCGTGTCAGTTTCCTCACAAGCGCCGGAGCAGGGGAGCTGTGTAAGGCACACCGCACCTGCGCAGTAAATTCTCCTCACAGCGCCAAAGCCGGGGAGCGGTGGCAAGGAAAACGTCTCCTGCGTTCTGTTTTTCCCTCACAAAGGTATCCACAAGCAACGGTGAGCTTTAGTGGTGCCCTCTCCTGAGTGTTAACGGGAGCCTTAAAAAAATACTTATTAACCCCTTGTTGGTGCTTTTCGGTGTGGCCTTCAGTCTTCGCTGACAGGCACAGCTGTCCGCATTCACACGGTTTTTGGGGTCAAGGCACTGCACAGAGCCACCGGTTCTTCAAGGAGGCAACAGACGACGGTGGTGGCGGCTTTTCCAAAGGTACTTTCTATTATTCCCCATCGCACCTTCGCTTTCAGGCTCAACTGGACTATATTTTTGCCCTGCATGTTCGAAGAGTTGCCTGTCTATTTTTCGCTGATGGGCACAGCTGGGTAGAATTTGTGGAAAATGTGTTTTTTCACAGTGTTTTGACAGGAACCTTTCATAATAACGTACTGTCTACCCATACATTATTACTATAATTGTACTTTGAAATCGTTAAGAGCTGTATGGTTCAAGGGGTCATTTCACCTGTGGTGGTGTTGTGGGGGAGGACAGTTACACGTTAAGCATAAGATTGTGTTTTATCTGTTCCTCACGATGGCAAGCACGAGCATGTCTAAACCACCACCATTCCTGAACGAGGTGGGTGAACCACAGTTACCTTGGAAACAGTGGTTAGGACTGTTAGAATCCTATTTGATAGCCATTGGGGGAGAGAAATTCTCTGCCTTAAGAAAATTGCGCACCTTACTCCATAACTTAGATGTAGAAGGGCGCAAAACGTATGATAATATAACTGCGGAGGCAGAGGAGGATAGCGATGATGATGATAATGTGTATTTAGCAGCAGTTGGCAGACTGGAAAAACATTTTGGCAAGACTATTAATGTGGTTTTGGAGAGGCACAAATTTTTCTCTAGGGTGCAAGGTAAAAGAGAAAAGGTGAAAACTTACATTGCAGCACTTAAAGGTTTAGCTAACACTTGTGATTTTGATAGTTTATATGACTCTCTTATTAGAGACCAGCTAGTTAGGTGTACTAATAACAATAAAATTCAAGAGAGGCTCTTGGTGGCCAATCCGGATCTTAAACAAGCGGTAGAAATTGCAGTAGACATTGAGCACACAGCAGATTGTATGGCAGCTATGAAGGGAGAGGGACCGAAGAACACGGAGGTCAATGTTATTAGCAAACATGAAACTAGCAGGGAGGCTAAGGGGAAAGGCCAAGGTCCGGTTCCTCCTGGTACCAAACTTAAGTGTTTCAGGTGTGGCAGCCCCAACCATCTGGCCAATCATGCAAATTGCCCGGCAAAATCAGTTACATGTCATAAGTGTGGGAGGAGAGGCCACCTAGCGAGACGGTGCAACGATTTTCAACCTAAATCAGTTCACTCTATTGAACAGGGGACAGATCAAGAAGTCAAGTTGGTGTTCAAGGTGGATGATGAAGAGGGAGCAGAGAAGTATCCGTCTTGCACTATTACTCTAGATCAGAGGGAGGTCTGTGTTTTTGCTGATTCGTGTTCTCCGTATACCTTAATTGAAGAGGAGACATTTCATAGAGTGTTCCCCTCAGAACAGTATACTTTACAACCTGCAGATGTGCACCCGGGGGGGTACAATAAGGACCCCATACCCTTGGTGGGAATGACAACCATGAAGATTGGGTTTAAAGGAAGGTGCACGGTGGGCAAGGTGTATATTACTAAGAAAGGCTCTTGTTTGTTGGGGTGGAGACACCAACGGGAGCTTGGCATCAAACTAGACCCCAACAGCCCTTACCAAGTACTCCTGGTTGATCAGTCGGTAGGGGGCATGAAGGTGTGTGAAGAGTTTCCCCAGGTATTCACAGAAAAATTGGGGTTACTCAAGGGTTATCAGCATTCTATTAAACTTAAAGGGAAAGCGAAACCTGTGGCCCATAGAGTAAGACCTATTCCCCATTTGATGCAAGCTCCGCTTCAAGCTGAAATAGACAAATTGCTAGCTCAAGGTGTAATTGAGCCCATTGAGAGTTCACAGTGGTTTGCCCCGATTGTTCTTACAACCAAGTCTACAGGAAAGGACATCAGGCTATGTGTGGACCTTAGAGACCTTAACAACAGTATCTGGGTAGACAGACATCCATACCATACACAAGGTCCTCACTTTGATCAAAGGTGCCAGCTGTTTTAGTGTCCTCGACCTGTCCTCTGCCTACCACCAGGTAGAGTTACACCTCAACTCAAGGCATTTAACCTCTTTCATTACACCCTTAGGTGCCTTTCAGTACATCCGCATGCCGTTTGGCTTAGCCTCGGCTGCTGCTGCTGCATTTCAGAGGATTATGCAACATGTGCTGGAGGGTCTACCTAAGACGTTATGCTTTCAGGATGATATCCTCATCTATGGTAAGGATGTTGAAGAGCACGACCACATTTTGAGGGGAGCCTTGGTTAGACTAGAGGCTGCGGGTCTAACCTTAAAAAAAGAGAAATGTCGCATTGGGGTGGGGTCAGTGGAGTACTTGGGCCACACCATTTCTGTGGCTGGCATTAAGCCCAAGCTTAACCTTGTGGAAGCCATTCGAGACACCAAACCTCCTACTAATGTTGAAGAGTTAAAGTCTTTTCTCGGACTTTCTGAGTATTATGCCAAATTTGTGAGGAATTATGCCAGTTTTGTGGAACCCCTTAGAATGTTGGTGAAAGCAAGGAATCCGTTTGTTTGGAATGAAAGTTGTCAAGGGGCTTTCACTACAGTGAAAGATTGCATAGCCTCAGCCCCATCTCTGGGAAGATTTGATCCGACCAAACCCACGATCCTATTCACTGATGCTAGTAACAAGGGTGTGGGGGCTAGCCTTGTACAGATGGACAGGAATGAAGAACAGGTAGTGGCCTTCGCGTCACGAGCTCTAAAAGGGGTGGAGGTTAACTACTCTGTGGTTGAAAAAGAGGCACTTGCTTGCACATGGGCCATTAAACACTTCCGCTTTTTCTTATGGGGCATTCCTTTCACTGTGCGGACCGACCATAAACCCCTCATGTATGCCTTCACCACGAAGGGTTCAGAGAAAACCACACCAAGAATTTCAAGGTGAATTTTAGGTTTGGAGGGGTACAACTTCATCGTGAAGTACTTGCCAGGATCTCAGAATGTGGTTGCAGATTTACTGTCCCGTTCACCTAATAAAGTGGGTGGGGAAGAACCTATAACGGAGGATGAGGAACGGGTGTTGACACTCACTTCTTTGGGTAAGGAGGAATGGGAACAGGGATTGAACCAAGACGGGCACTTACAGACACTCAAAGACCTTATAATAAATGGGTGGCCCAGTGATAAGAGCAAGGTAGAGCCCGAATTGAGTGGGTTTTGGGAGGTGAGACTGGAACTTAACATTTTTGATGATATGGTGTTCAGAGGAGAAAAGGTTGTCCCACCGGTCTCCCTAAGACAGAAAATTGTGGACCTGGCACATGAGGGACACTTGGGCCGCAGTTTAACCAAGAGTAAGATCAGGTTGGACTACTGGTGGCCAGGATGGATGCCATGGCTGAACTTGTCGTGAGAGATTGCATGGAGTGTTGCAAGGCGGATAAAACCCATCAAACCCGGAAACCACCCCTGTCTCCGGTGCCCATACCCGACAAGCCTTGGTCCAAATTGGCACTGGACATAATTGGTCCACTAAATTTGAAAACTTTGAGAGAAAGATTCATTGTGGTATTGGTGGACTATCACTCGAAGTGGGTGGCATTTAAGTGTGTACACCAGATTGACACTAAGGCACTCGTGAGCTTCCTTAATGAAATCTTTTTCGAGGAAGGCATCCCAGACATTCTAGTCACGGATAATAGGGTGCAATTCACATCAGAAGAGATTAAGTCATTTCTTTCAGACATGGGTATTGTTCACCAAAGATCTGCCTTATACTGTCCCCGCGCCAATGGGTTAGTGGAACGGATGAACCGGGTGGTAAAAGAGTGCTTACAACGGGCAGAAATGTTAAACACACCCGCTGCACAGGCTCTGCGAGAAACAGTCTGGGCGCACTGCACCACTCCCAACTTGGTCACGGGGTGTCTCCTTTTACATCATTGAAGGGGAGGGATCCTAAAACTAAACTTTCTCCCCCTATTGAGAGACAAAGCAATCGTTTGGTGGACAGAGAGATGATTGGTGAACGTTACAAAAGCCACCAAGAAAAGTATGTAGCAAGGTACAATGCTGACAAACATGTTAAAACCAGACAGGTGCGTTAAGGTGATTTGGTGCGCATTGATCTCCCCTAGTTGAGACGGAGAGGTGCCACCAGGTTCTCCGATCCCATGGTGGTGGGTAATGTGGGTAAGAATGTGGTACAGTTGGCCAATGGTCAAACCTGGAGCATGGATAGAATTGTTCCATACTAGGAATTTAAGGTTCCCCACTTGCAAGTGTTACCTACAGGAATGAGTCAGGTGACCCCCAGAAGGTCATCTAGACCCACAGTTGCACCCCGCTGGAGCAAGGATTACTACACCACATAATAATCCTTTAGTCACCGGTTACTGTGTTTTGGCGTGCCGCCTTCTGGTGGCCTACTTTATGTATTGAATTCTCTTATCTATGCAATGTACCCTATCCGTTCCTTTCCCTTCCCCCATAAGGAGATGTGTTGTAATCTCGCTTGGTTCATTCCCCCCCCCCCCCCCCACCCCCCCTTCCCGTCCCTGTTGGTATAGTCCGCTCAATAATGCATGAACATTCCAGAGCTGCCTCCAGCTGACTGGAACCTGTGGTGGTAATAAGATGGAATAAAGAAGACTTATATGCTACTTCAGTGTACCTCGTTATTTTATTACAATATTGTACTGAAAAGACTCATGGTTCAACCGTTTGAGTCCCTCCACTCCTGCCCCTTTCAGTTCCTTTCCTGGAATGTGGCATTTTTGGTCGCAATCACTTCACTTATAAAGCTACTTATGAGCTACAGGTACTAAACTTAGACAAACCCTTCTTCCAAGTACATAGGGATAAGGTTGTCCTTCGCACTGATACCAAATTTCTCCGTAATATGGCCTCCTGGTTTCTCCTTAATCAATCCATTTAAACCCTTGTCTTCTTCTCCCAACCAGACTTGTTTGCGGAACAGGCTCCCTATACTTTGGATGTGAAACAAGCTCTTATACTACATTGACAGAATTAAACCATTTTAGGAACGCACAACTTTTTGTTGCTTTCTCCAAACTCCATAAAGTGAAAGCTGGTCCAAATAAGCATTGCCAGGTAGATCGTGAGATACATCCAGACATGCTATGCTAAAGCTAAAAGGACTTTGCCCATTCCTCCTAAAGGCCACTCCACTCGGAAACAAGCATTTGCAATGCAAAAGGTCTCGCATTTGCTATAGGTTTAGCTATTGGCATTGTAAATAACATTGCCTTTTATTTATATATTTTGAAAACCTGCAAGTGGTGCGTAAACACGCAGTTTGTACTTCTAGTCGTTGTTTAAAAGAAGCAAGGCTGGCAGTGAAACAGGCACAGTTATTGTCAGATTTGCTTATTGTAAGTAATGACCATAAGTAGAAATTGCATGTTTGAAAACCTACAGGCGTTGTGCTAACACAAAATTAAAAGGCATTATAATTTACAATGCCAATAGCTCAAAACCTCGCAAATGCCAAACCTAGTGCATTACAAATGATTGCTTACTTCGTTCCCATTCTTAAATTCAGGAGATGAAAAACATTTGCAAACGAGGAAGCGGACGCCTTTAAATAAGGGATTTCTGAAGTCAGGAACAGCAGAGCTTGGGAGAGAAGCGCCGGGTTGCATGCGACCCCGGGGAGGAGGTGACAGGAGGACAGGCAGGGGCAGAGGCCTCTAACTACAAGGTGACCTTTAATTGGCTACTTCATCGGAGCAGGTTTCTTTAATTGCCAGCCGAAGCCACCCAGTTTGTTGTGCCTAAGATTTCTGGGGTGTAAAACTGCTTTCTAACTCGCTGAGGTGCTGTTCAGCCCCTAAAAGTGCTTTCCCATAGACGGGCTGGGTGCAGCTGGTCTGTTCCAGCTTTGCCCCATCAGAAGCAGGTTCAATTGGATCACCTTCCTCAGAGCGGCAGACAACATAACATCAAAAGACACACCGAAAAAGGAGATGAGGAATTCCCTGGACCATTATCTGAGCTCACACAAACCACCTTAGCAAAAAAACAAAGACCGCTGCCCGCACATACCCACACACACGATGAACCCCAGCAGGATGGCCTCTGGCTAGACGCACCAACCACCCTGTCTACTCCGCTCTATCTCTCCTTTCTGACTTTTCTCTTCCTCCCTTTGAGGGCAATATGCTACAAGGTCAAGTTCCAGCTCGCCGAACCTCTCTCAATGTAAATCTGTCAACCGCACGAACAAGCAAGACGCCAATGTAACTACTCGGGCGCACAGCCGCACTATTATTGCCTTTAATCTACCTGTACTGTACTTATAAAAGTCTTGTAATAAAATCTGTTGAATTAAAAAAAAAAAAAAAGCATCTTAAAATGTGATCTGAGGGCACGTAGAAAGGGTGTCCCTGCAGTAAAGAGTGGTAACTCGACACCTGCAGAGTAAAGACAAAGGAAGATTAAAGCGCACCAGGGCGTCCCTGCCCGGAGACATCTTGTTTTTGCATACATAGCGCTTGCTGCAAATGGCATGCAGCTTTGGAGAAGTGTTAATAAAAAGTAATTACCTTTCTTGTTGGCTGTAGTTCTTAGCAACTAAGAGGTCCGTCATTGCGTTGCTCCTGATTTTGTGCTGTTATTCCCCAAGTCAGTGATACTTGTTTTACTGACCTTAAAAGGAGAAAATGCTGAGCCATTCTGTGTACTCCTATTAAAAACACGATGTGGCAAGGCTAGTGAAAGCAAGGTCATTTATTATACCGCTGGACAGCACTACTCTCTTTACTGCCTATAGAAGAAGGGCCTCGGAAGGATAAAAGGCAGAGTCAGTCCATATCAGGACCTGTGAAAGGCAGATTTCAAATTTTTCCAACAATGACTACTGAAAGGTAAAGACCTACATTGAGGCAAATGCCAATGGTGTTGACGTCAGCTGTGGGTGGATGACACGCTGAGGACCTGCTAAAATTCTAGCTGATGAGTATTGGATTAAGATACAAGTATCAGCACTGAGCGACCACACTCAAGGGTGGGGGAGGGGAGCCAAGGCACAAACCTTACAATGCCAGCATGTGTGACTGGACCAGAAGATGCATCTATCTATGTAGCGTTTCGAACAATATCTTTAAGCCAGCTACTTTGTGTCTTATTAGTAGCTCTTGCATAGCGCTTGTTACCCCGTGTGAGGCGCCAAGACGCTTAATGCTAGCTCACATCTTCATGCGTCCAGGCGCACGTTTGCCAAGTAAAGATGACACTGAGCAAACCAGGCACACCCCAAATACAACACGTGTTGCCTGGTGTGTAACATTTCAACCAAACATGTTTTTAAGCACGCCGTGGGGAACCATGCCAGTCACACCCTGAAGCACAAGTTACTACTTGTGTAACGATATATCTGTAAGAGACATTAGTTAGTGATAGATTCCTTACCTTAGAATATCCCCAGGCGTCAGACTGGATCCGGAAACTTTTGCGTAGCAGTACCCTTGCGCGTCGGTAGGCGTCGTCTGCGGCTCCGCGTCCGTCGTCGGCGTCGTGATGACGTCGTCTGAGTACTTAGACGCCGCCTCCGCGTGCTGACGTCAGTTCTTAGCCACAGCTTTTCCGCGCCAGAAGCGCAGAGCCATGACAAAAACCAACACTGGTGCCATGAAACTAGGGCCCTGAAAGGAGATGACCTTAACCCTAGATATCGGTTCGCAGAACGGGGAGGATGGGTGGGATGGGTGGGTCGGTAAGGAATCGATCACTAACTAATGTCTCTTACAGATATATCGTTACACAAGTAGTAACTTGTGCATCTGAAAGAGACACGTTAGTGATAGATTCCTTACCTTAGAATAGATACCCCAGCAATACCATCCCCGTGGTGGTGGGTCTACGAACCAATAATCACACCAGAAAGTCCTGGAGGACGGAACGGCCAAAGTAGCCGTCCCTCCGGACTTGACTGTCCAGGCAATAGTGTCTTGCAAACGTGTGCAGCGAGGCCCACGTAGCTGCCTGGCAAATGTCCTGCAAGGGCACACCTCGGCCCAAGGCAGTAGTAGTGGCCGTGGCTCGAGTGGAATGAGCCCTCAGCCCAACAGGGGGTTCCTTCTTAGCCAAGGAGTAACACACCTGGATGCACAAGATAATCCACCGGGAGATGGTCCGCTTGTGCACCGCTTTCCCTTTCTTAGCGCCCGCGTACCCAACAAAGAGTTGATCATCCACCCGGAACTGTTGTGTGCCATTCAGATAAAATGAGAGCGCACGTTTTGGGTCCAGACGGTGGAGCCTCTCCTCCTCTCTCGAGGGGTGCGGAGGCGGAAAGAAGGTGGGCAACGTGATGGATTGGCCAATGTGGAAGGCCGTGACTACCTTGGGTAGGAAGGAGGGCCTAGTCCGTAACACAACTTTGTCCGGATGGACTGAAAGGAAAGGAGGCTTACAAGATAGAGCCTGGAGCTCACTCACTCTCCTGGCAGAGGTGATGGCTACCAGGAAGGCAGTCTTCAAAGAAAGAAGGCGAAGAGGACAGTTGTGAAGTGGCTCAAAGGGAGCGCACATCAGAAACGTAAGAACCAGGTTCAAGTCCCACTGAGGCATCACGAAGGGAACAGGAGTAAACGTATGAGTGATGCCCTTCAGGAATCGATTAACGATAGGGGACTTGAACAAAGAAGGTTGGTCAGGCAGCCTCAGGAAGGCTGAAAGAGCTGAAAGATAGCCCTTGACAGTGCCCAGAGCAGAGCCCTGCTGGGCAAGAGAGAGAAGAAAGAGGAGAACCTCAGAAAGAGGGGCATTGAGGGGATCCACAGCCTTTGCTGTGCACCATGCCACAAATCTGTTCCACCTGCAGGCATATACCGACTTTGCGGAGGGACGCCTGGCTGCCAGAATGATGTTGCAAACTTCAGGAGGCAATTCAAATGGCCTCCACTGTCGCCGCTCAATCTCCAAGCATGGAGGTGGAGACTGGACAGGTTCGGGTGGAGGACCGTCCCCTGCTGCTGCGACAGAAGGCCCTCCTGAAGAGGCAGACGAACCGGGGGATCGACTGACATACTGAGTAGCTTGGGATACCAGTACCTTCGTGCCCAGTCCGGAGCCACAAGGATGACTTGTGCCCGGTCGCGCTTGATCTTCTTCAGCACTCTGGGCAGAAGTGGTATAGGCGGAAAGACCGCAGCTCCACTCACGACGAAAAGCGTCTCCGAGCGAGTGCCGCCTTGGAAATTCCAACGCGCAGAACTGATGACATTGCGCGTTCTCTTCGGTGGCGAATAGATCTAACCAAGGCTCTCCTCATCGCAGAAAGAGGCCTTGCGCCACGTCCGCGTTCAGATGCCATTCGTGATCCATCGAGCACCGACGGCTGAGTTCGTCCGCCCTGGCGTTCAGTGAACCTGCCAGGTGTTGAACAATCAGAGTCACGCCCTGATGTTCCAGCCATTGCCAGAGGCGCAGAGCCTCCTGGCAGAGGGTCCACGACCCCACCCCGCCCTGTTTGTTGCAGTACTACATGGCGGTGGTGTTGTCCGTGAACAATTGCACTACACTCCCTCGGACAGATGGGAGGAATGCCTTCAGTGCTAGACGAATCGCCCGCAGCTCCAGCAGGTTGATATGGAGCCGGGACTCCGCCGGAGACCAGAGGCCTCTGATCTCCGCCTCTCCCAAGTGGCATCCCCAGCCCTGGAGGGACGCGTCCATCACAACTACGTGCTCCGGTTGGGGAACGGAGAGGGATCTGCCGTTGACCCAATCGCGATCCGTGAGCCACCACTGCAGCTGTCTCGCAGTGCCCTCCGAGATCAGGACATGGTCGGACAGGTTGCCCTGATGCTGGGCCCACTGAAACTTCAAGTCCCACTGCAGAGACCGCATCCGCCACCGTGCGTGATGCACTAGAAGGATGCAGGAGGCCATCAGCCCCAGAAGCCGCAGCGTCAACCTGACCGAAACTCGGGATAAAGGCCTGAAGATCGGAATCAGAACCTGTATATCCCGAACCCGCTGTTCGGGCGGGTAAACCCGAAACTGCGCCGAGTCGAGAACCGCTCCGATGAAAAGGAGATTCTGAGAGGGGCACAGGTGTGACTTCGGCACATTGATGGAAAATACCAGCTGGTGCAGGAGATCCGCCGTAGTCTGGAGGTGGCTGACGACTGTCTGGGGCGAGCCCGCCTTCAACAACCAGTCGTCGAGGTAGGGGAAGACTGACACCCCTAACCTGCGCAGATGAGCTGCGACCACCGCCATTACCTTCGTGAACACCCGTGGGGCGCTGGTAAGGCCGAAGGGGAGCACGGTAAACTGAAAGTGCTCGTGGCCTACCGTGAACCGCAGGTAACGCCGGTGGCCCGGCAGGACGGGGATGTGGAAATACGCGTCCTGCAAGTCCAACGCTACCATCCAGTCTACTGGGTCTAGGGCAGCTAAGACCTGAGCCAGTGTCAGCATTTTGAACTTCTCCTTCCGGAGGAAGCCGTTGACGTTCCTCAGATCCAAGATAGGGCGTAGGCCCACTTTGCCCTTCTTGGGTACAAGAAAGTAATGGGAGTAGCAACCACGTCCTACTTCTGGCCCAGGAACGCGCTCGATGGCCCACTTGGCCAAGAGGGCCGAAACTTCCTCCTGCAGGAGCCGCAAGTGATCCCCCGATACGCGGTGGTGTTGGGGTGGCATGGCTTGAGGGGTCGTCTCGAAGGGGAGGGAGTAGCCCCTTCGGACGATCTGCAGCACCCACCTGTCCGAAGTGACAGTGCGCCAGTGAGAGAGGTGATGGCGAACCCTGCCTCCCACTGGCGTCACATGGGCCGAAAAGCACGGACTAGGAGGGCTTAGAGGTGGATGCCGCGGGGGCAGGTGTGGACTGACTCCGCCTGGGTCCCCGACCGCCTCCACGGCGGTTACCACGGCCGCCGCCGCGCTGGACGACAGTTTGCGGCGAGTGGCTGGCGGCACGTGTGGGGGCGCCCCTTCCCTGGCCACGAAAGGAGCGAAAGGCACCCGTTTGCTGGCGCGGGGCCGAAAGGCCCAAGGACTTGGCCGTAGCCCTGGAGTCCTTAAAGTGCTCAAGCGCGTGGTCTGCCTTGTCGCCAAAGAGGCGACGGCCATCGAATGGCATGTCCATAAGAGTGTTTTGGACGTCTGCCGAAAAATTGGCTAATCTCAGCCAGGCGTGGCGTCGTACCGCCACCGTCGTAGCCATCGCTCTGCCCAGCGAGTCAGTAGTATCCAGCCCACACCTGATGGAATACTTGGCTGCGTCCCGGCCCTCCACAAGGGCTTGGCCGAGTTTGGCCCGTACCTCCAACGGGCACTCTGGCAGCACTTCCGCCACCGTCTCCCACAGAGAGTGGGTGTAGCGGCCCAAGAGGCATGCGGTGTTGGAAGACCGCTGTCCCAAACTAAGGGACGAGAAGATCTTCTTGCCATAGTTCTCGTACCTCTTGGATTCCCTGTCCGGCGGGGCCGTCGGGAATGCAGTCTGGGAATTAGAGGCCTGGATGACCAGACTCTCGGGGGTGGGGTGGGAGGACAGGAAACATGGGTCGCCCGGAGCCGGGCGGTGGCGTCTGGCCACGTTCCTATCAACGGGCGAACACGTAGCGGGCCTGGACCAAGTGCCCAAAAGAACGTCTGTCAAGGCCTCATTAAACGGCAGCAGAGGCTCCATGGAGCATGACTGCGGCTTAAGGACCTCAGTGAGGAGGTTAGTCCTCACGGCCGCGACGGGGAGCTCAAGGCCCAAGGCCTTGGCAGCCCTCGTCAATACCACACCATAGGTAGCTCCCTCCTCCGAAGCCACGGTAGGAGGAGAGACAAACCCAGTGTCTGGAGAGGTGTCCAGGCCACTGGCCTCCCCAAGGTCTCCTGCCCAGTCCATATTAGACTGACACTCCTTGGTCAGAGGGTCCTCAGACCCCTCCCAATCCTCCTCATCCCTCATCTCCTGAGATTCATTGTATGAGGTCGGCTCGTAGAAGCAAAAATCTCCAAACGGCGTCGAGAGCGGCGCCGTCCCGACGTCGGAACCGAATGAAAGGAGGCATCGGGGACGGCGCCGCCCGAGGACGGCGCCGGAGGGGAGACCACACGGACCGACGCTGGGGGGGGTCGTAAGGCCCACCGGTGACGATCCAGAGCCCGATGAAGGTCCAGCGGCACCCTGCGGCGCCGGGCCCGAAGGCGCCGACACCACTGTACCCTGCGGCGCCGGGCCCGGGGGCACCGGCGGTGTCGGATCGTGGGGCCCTGCGGCGCCGGGCCCGAAGGCGCGGGCCGAAGCACCCAACGGCGTCGGGGTCGAAGCCCCCGACCCACTAGGGCCCCCAGACGGGTTCGCTGGGCCCGAAGGCGCCGCGGAGCCCGTCGGAGGAGAAAGGGACCTCATGGCCATGAGGAAACGCTCAATCTCCTCCGGCGTCGCGTTCAGCCCAGGGACCGGAGGGTGTGGGGCCGGATGCGGCGCCCGCGACTCCCGAGGAGCCGCGTGGGCGGTGTCACCCGAACCCCCGGCCGCATCGTGCGAGCGTCGGGGGGAGTCAGAAGAGCGATGATGTCTCTTCGACTTCTTATGCTTCTTACCTGACGACTTGGACCCGGAGGAGTGGTGCCGACTCCCGGAGCCGTGACGGCTCCGTCCCCGTGACGGCTCCGTCCCCGTGACCTGTCCCTCGACCTCCCGTGGGACCGGGACCGGGACCTCACACGGCGCGGGCCGACTGCCGGAGTTCGAGCCTCCTGCGGGACCGCTCCCGCCTGGCTTTCCTCGAAAGGGCCCGACAGTCGGAGCAGGCCTCGTCATCATGGTCGACGCCCAAACACGTCAGGCACAGGCGGTGGGGGTCCGTGACCGACATGGTACGGTCGTACTCGTCGCAATGCTTGAATCCGGGCATCCCTAGGGCACCGTCGGAGTCGTACAGACTTCGAAATGGATCAAAAGATCACCAAAAACTCAGTCAAAAATTGACTAGGGCAGCTGCTCTTTCCAGATCTGCTCTGGCTGGCGCGGAAAAAAGAAGAACTGAGGTCAGCACGCGGAGGCGGCGTCTAAGTACTCCGACGACGTCATCATGGCGCCCACGAAGCGGACGACGGACGCGGAGCCGCAGACGACGCCTAACGACGCGCAAGGGTACTGCTGCGCAAAAGTTTCCGGATCCAGTCTGACGCCTGGGGATATTCTAAGGTAAGGAATCTATCACTAACGTGTCTCTTTCAGATCACATTTGCACTAGGGGGTGAACGAACCCCAGTGGTTTTCTGTAAACCCAGCTCTCATTGCATGAACTTTCAAGGATTCGGCAGCAGCTGCTTCAAGAAAACTCAGAGTGTGGCAGCCACTGTCGGCAGCCTAGGGTGCTCGGGAGGATTCCCAGGCCGGGGCATGCAGAAACCCTGTATTGTGTTTGCATTTATATAGTGCCTACTACCCTTGACGAGGCGTTGAACTATTACATTGCTGCTGCGGGAGACCTTCAAGGCGAACGTCTGTACAGAGAATAAAGAGATGGTGGATGTCTGCAAGGGAAAACGGGTGCAGTGGCGGCTAAATGGCTGGTCTGTAACCTATGCATTAATCCTGGCGTCGCTACATCATCTTGCAATTGTGTGATCCTGGTGTACACGCTTGTGCACTCGTATTTACAAGTTACAGATACTGTACAATGGAGGCCTGTACTGGAAGCAGTTGGGTGACGTCATCGGCACCCAGATCAATCAATCAATCAATCATAGCATTTGTATAGCGCGCTTCTCACCCGGAGGGTCTCAAGGCGCTTGGGGGGGTGGGGGGGGTGGGGGGGGGTTACCGCTACTGCTCGGACAGCCAGGTCTTGAGTTGCTTCCTGAAGGAGAGGTGGTCTTGGGTCAGACGGAGGCGGATGGGGAGAGAGTTCCAGGTTTTGGCAGCCAGGTAGGAGAAGAATCTTCCTCCCGCGGTGGCTCTTCGGATGCGTGGAACGGTGGCGAGGGCGTGGCTGGTTGATCTTAGCTGGCGGGTGGGAGTGTAGAAGGTCAGGCGGTTGTTGAGGTACCTGGGTCCCAGGTCCTGGAGGGCTTTGTGTGCGTGGGTGAGGAGTCGGAACGTGATTCTTTTACTGATGGGGAGCCAGTGCAGGTCTCTCAGGTGTCCGGAGATGTGGCTGTCTCGGGGGATGTCCAGGATGAGTCGTGCGGAGGCGTTCTGGATGTGTTGTAGTCTTTTCTGTAGTTTGGCTGTGGTTCCGGCGTAGAGGGTGTTTCCGTAGTCCAGTTGGCTGGTGACGAGTGCCTGAGTGACCGTCTTCCTGGTTTCGGTGGGAATCCATTGGAAGATCTTTCGGAGCATGCGTAGGATGTTGAAGCATGATGATGAGACGGCGTTGACTTGTCTGGTCATCGAGAGGGAGGAGTCCAGGATGAAGCCCAGGTTGCGGGCGTGGTCTGTTGGTTTGGGTGCTCTGCCCAGGGCGGGGGGCCACCAGGAGTCGTCCCATGCAGCGGGTGATGGTCCCAGGATGAGGACTTCCGTCTTGTCTGAATTCAGTTTCAGGCGGCTGTTCTTCTTCCACTCGGCTACTTCTTTCATCCCTTCGTGTAGGTTCGTTCTGGCGTTGGCGGGGTCGTTGGTGAGGGAGAGGATCAGCTGGGTGTCGTCGGCGTAGGAGATGATGTTGAGGTTGTGTTGGCGTGCGATGGCCGCGAGGGGGCTCATGTAGATGTTGAAGAGGGTGGGGCTGAGAGTAGATCCTTGTGGTACGCCGCAGATGACTTCGGTGGCCTTGGATCTGAACGGGAGGAGGCGAACTCTCTGGGTTCTTCCGGCGAGGAAGGAGAAGATCCACTCGAGTGCCATCTCTTGTATACCGGTATTGTTGAGCGGTGCGGTGGCAGATAGTGTTGAACGCTGCGGAGAGGTCCAGGAGGATGAGGGCCCCTGTTTCCCCGTTGTCGAGCAGGGCTCGGATGTCATCAGTGGCTGCGATGAGACCAGGACTTTGCCCTTTCTCCATATTATGTGATGAAAATTGGACGCTGCCTCCTTTCCCAGTCATAACACGCTCTGCCAAACTTGTTATACAGTAACCCTGGAGTGCAGCAGGACTGCTAGCAAACGTGTTTCAAATGAGCATAGAAAGGGTGGGATATTTCGTATCAAACTTACAATTTAAAATATTTACAGACTGTAGTTCTCCGATATATATCTCAACTTATTAACATCTTACTAAATCACAGTCGTTGAAGAAAAAAAACGGCAATAAAATTGGAAGCAAGTGAAAATATATTCATGTGTTGGCTTGAATAATTTATGTAGCACCTTTTACCCCAGGTAAGATGCAAAGCACTCTGTAGACTAAGAACAACATATCATACATAAATATCCCCTCTCCATGAGTGTACCACGTGCGCAGAATCCGCGGAGCCAGAGCACTGCTCTGCTTTTTTACTGCCTCCAGCTGATCCGTGAATGCAGCGGCACGGTCATTTGCAATGAGGTTTTAATTTGTAATAGCTGAAGGATAAAGCTATAATTACCGGGTGAAGCCGGAAACAAAACAAAGAGGAGCCGAGCTGCGAATTACAGCCCTAGCGCTGCAGTGATTACCAGCCGCGTCTCATCTCAGCACAGAGGCTCTCGCATCCGCTTTCTCAATGTCCATTCGAGTGACAGAAGCAGTCTGCGCCATTATGCTGTTGGTTCAACACTGGCGCTGCTTGACAACAGCCCCGGCCTACTTCTCTGCAGACGGGCACTCTCAAAACAAAGCTTGGCAGGCTGCCTTCCCACAAGTCTCGTCATCCACACCACCGCTTCAGAAGGGCTTCCTTTGGCTGTCCTCGCTCTCGGGTCTGTGGCTGGTAATGTTTTGAATATCAAAGCCTGTCTAATACTTTTTTTGTAGAGATGACATTTTTTACAACGCACAGATCATCTGACAGAACTGAACAGACTTGAGCCAGCACAACAAACAAACACTGAGAGAAGCTTAACAAGGAGGGTCTTTCCAGAAAGGAGAACGAGGCAACAATGATGAAAAACGCACGCACACAAAATAAAAAAGGGGGCGGGAACAGGATACTGAATCCCGCCCCTCCAGGACTCCCTGACCTGCCTCATGATTGCCAAGGCAATATTTCTAAATATATTGTCGTGCTAGTGCTACCGTAAGGCAAGTCATGGAGTTCTCGAGAGGCGGGATCCAGAGCAGACAAATCTGCTAAACAGGAGCTTTTTCCAATGGCAAGCTTCTGTTTCCAGAGGCCTGCCAATGGAAAAAAGGGGCGTGGCTTCACGCCATACTGAAATCCCCTGCTCACAATATCTCTTTGCCTGCAGCAGGGCATGCCCTGCAATGCAGGCTTCGACCTAAAAAGAAGCCTCTATGGCCCTCCTGGGGAACATTCCAATAGCTGACATATGCAAGGCAGCTACCTGGTCCACCCACACACTTTTACAAAACATTACTGCTTGGATGAGCTAGCCCGCCAACAAGCCAATGTTGGCCAGGCAGTGATACGTACACTTTTTCAATCTACTGCAGCACCAATGGGAGTATTGCTTTACACTCTATGCTCTGCATGTATATCTACAGCCACACATGCTTCGAATGAAAAATGCTACTTCCCCTGCAAGCATCTGTTGATAGCATGTAGTGCTGGTGATTGACATGCATCCCCCCTTCCCCTCCTGTTGTGGACGCCTGTGGCAGTTGCAGTGTCCAGTACTATCTCTTTTCTCTCTTTTGCATGGACATTTCTCAATACACGCCTTGCTTCACTTTCCATCCTCAGTCGGCGTGCTGGAAAACAATCTAATAATGAAGTTGATGACCATGCGCATTGTCAACAAGAAGTCATTGTACCACGTGACTTAAATGACTTCTTTGAAGAAAAACACCTTGCCCACATCAGGCCCAACACTCAATGGCAAGGAGAATGGACAGCATGTGTATCTACAGCCACACATGCTCCAAACACATATTTTCGGTAAACTAAGCCACAGGCAGAATCAATGCACCCATAAATCTAACGGCTTAAGTTGCTAAGAAATACAATGAAACAAATCATGATGATGACATCTCATGCCCACACCCCGGAAAGATAAGGTGAAAATTAATCTATAAATGTAATACGTTTTCATTTATTTTAATATAGTCATCCTAACCAACAAATAGAATATGACTAGATGTATTGGTTGGCCAGCAATAGGGGTGCACTGGTTTCTAGTAGGAACAAACAAAAGAGAGGTGCTAATACTTACTTTCCACAAAACACTATGGATGGCAAAATGACATAGAGACCAAAACACATTTAATAACATTTTGTTAGCATATTCATGCTTACCAGTTCTGTCACCATGATAGGCCACAGTGAGGTCAGGTGCTGTGGAGAAATCCTAAGCAACAATACTCGAAATAAGAGAAACATCTGGGCAGCAACTACAGAACTCTGTCCATATCGCAAATTCTCAGTCAGTCGCTCTAGCAAAACCAAAGAAGACCTACATTTAGAATTTGGAAATTGTAAACTTTTCTTAAAACATTTTCTGTTGAATATAAGATACTTATTAAATACCAAAAGAATCAAATTGATTGGCAAGAATTTCTATTAATTTGATCGAAATTAAAACAAATTCACGAATTAGGATCCTTACACATTAAATCGGAATAAAGCCAATAACCTTGCATCTATTTCTTCTGGGGAAACTATAATGATTGCTACTATGCACTGATACAATGTCAAATTCATTGCAATATTTCGAGGGACACTGATAAAAAAAATATGTTCTAGGCTGAACATTACTCAAACCCATTCTAGGGCATCTATTCCTTTGACTTCTTTTTTCTGTTCCATGTTCGGATAAAGGCTTGTGTATGAGCTTGCAAAGCAGAAAATGCCCCAATCAGGTAAGACTAATTCTTATTAAAAGGAGCCTTACTGACATTCCTCACATAATATGCATCTATACGCTATGCACCCTCTACCAAAACAACATATCTGTTTGCTTTACTTAAAAAAAAGAAATAATAATGTGTTTCCACTTCCCATGAGGGAAGATACATGGTCCGCCACCAATGTATCAATGGTTCTAAAGTCACTGAATCATGGAGTAACCTCATGTGGTCAGTCTTGCTGAACATTTAAGGGAGGAAGGAAGAGGGCTTAGTGGTAAGGACTGTGAGGAGAAACGTTAAGGGCGTAATATACCAACGATTACTGGTAAGGCATTGTTGTAAACAGTGCTCCAGCGTGTCATTGATGATAAAACAAAATGCCACTCAAAGCTCTTTTACTGCAGGAGTCACTGCCTTGTGCTTTCTAATCCCCTTTCTGCATGCATCGGTTTTGGTGGATTTAAGCTTTAGTGAAATTCCTGGTTTATGTGTAGCTTCTTTTACTAAATCCAATAAGACTTCCAAAAGAAACAAATAATATTCCATACGTAGTAACAAGATAAGTCTAGCGTACAAGAAGCATGCACATAATTGCCCCAATGTCTGCAGGCTGTAAATATAAAATCATTAAGACAACTGCATGCCAGTGTATCACATTTCGACGGCTATTTGTCCACAGGAGAGGATGTGGCGTAATTGCTAAAGAGGCCGACCTTGAAACTGGGGAACCAGGTTTGAGTCTCGGCATTGCCTCACCAGCCTGTGATTTTGGGCAAATCACTTAATCTCCCTGTGCCTAGTAAAAATGAATGTGCCCTTGTGTAATGTAACCGGTGCTCGTGTAAAGCGCTCCAATGCCTTCAGGTCGACTTTGAACTTTATAAAAACTGCAAAAATATCTTCAAAGAAAGTCAATCTATGCCCGGTGCTATCTGTATCTGATGCATACAAATAGGGTAAACAGTTTGGGTGAGGTGTATGTGTAGTTTAGTGTGTGTTTTCATGGATTAAAACTTCAAGGTTAACCTCCTTCTAGGATCCTCTATTAAACACTATAAATGTGAGGAGGAAAGAGGATTATTTTGTATTGTAAAGGTTTTCCATATGTTTTGAGAACGACACTGTAAAAAATGAATTTTTTTCTCTCTAATATTTGTGAAGAATAACAAATAATTCCTGAGTAATAAAATATGAGAACTCTCATGCATGTGTATTTGCACAACTAAGACCACAGGTGGAGGTGTGCTGCCTAAAAGCTAAAATGCTCAGCACTAAGGTGCATTGGCAGAGCTCTCCAGCAACAACCCTCTCCGTTACCTCTGTAGTCCAGCTGCCTTTATAAGACTGCTCCAACATGGGACTTTGATAAAGAGTTGGTGGTTAAACCGCTCTTATCCTTGGTAAAGATTTAAATAATCTTAAAGATGATGAAGACGAATGAAACTGGAAGAATTCTCTACTTCCAGTGTTCTTCTATTGCATGCTTCCTCATGTCACCCGAAAAAGCACAAATATGGTCTACCCCCGAAACATTAGTCATAAATGTTCTGCTTTCATGTCCAATCAGACGCTGAAGAACATGCATCAGCTTGTTGAGTGTTGCAAGTGGTAACAGACCTAAGGTGCACTTGCTTATGTGTCCCAAATATGCAACTGGGCACAATATGACCATTCTCAGCAGCTTGGATTGAGTATTGTAGTACGCACCCATTAGCACTGTGTATTTTCCTCTGTTTTCCCGCTACACCTGACAGCATCAGAATACTGTAGGTAAGGGTGCTTGTGTGTGCAGCCAGACTTCTGGCATCTCTCTCAGGAAATGCTGCTGATGGAACATGATCAGCAGGATCTCTGTGAACCAAAGGAACCTCAATACTTATCTTTTAATGTACTTCATGTGTGGCAGGAGACCGACAAATACAAACCAGGAATTATGTCTTGGGGTCTACCTGTATCCCACCTTTAGTGAAAACTAGAAGGAGGAAGGGCAAAGGGGGAATGTAATTGTATTTATATTCATATTAATGTGTGTAAATTGTGAATTAGTTAAGGGCCCAGGGATGTCAAAGAGTTGCAAAGAAACACTAAGATTACAGCTCTGCAGCCAGATTCTGTTAATCTGTAAATCCCAAATAAATAGAGAGAAGATTTGAAAAGTTAGTCCATGATTCTGTACTTTTCCATGAAGGTATATCTTTCAAAATTCTCTGGGCTCTCTCGGGTATCGCTCATAAGCTACTATCATTCTTTCTACAGGCCCTTAACAAGAAAATCTAATACAGTGATAACTACAGATGGTCAAAAGATGACTATTGTCACCTCCAGGTGCTTCAAAATGCTGAAGGTATTCATTCAGAATTAGCCATCTAAGTTTCTTTCCACATTACACCAATAGGAAATATATTGTGTGGACTATTTTTCACTAGATGGAGTTGTATAACATGGCAGCAGAGGCTACAACTACAAAAGTTTAGAGGGATCATATTCTGTACTACGTGTTCAAAGTCACTGCGACTATAGATCAGAGGGGCTCCACATTATGTACAAACCATGCAATTACCAATATCCTGAAATGGTATCTAGGTGTGGATAACATGGGACAAGAACTATTCTTACTAGAGTATGTTGTAGTGGTAAAAACGTACATTACCGTTTAACCGTCTCCTCAAGCTACACGTCGGTAGATACTAATACTAATTCTTTGAATTGAGATCTATAGCGTGGTGAATGTCTAATGGCCTGTTATGTAGATAACGAACTACTAATTATAGAGAGTGTGTAAGTCATAAATAATTATATATTTGAATAAATAGCAAATTGCTTGGAACCATTCCCTCTATGGTGTGTTCTGTGGTCACAGAATGTATTGATATGAATGAAAGGCACTGTAGTAATGGATTTAATTACATGTTCTGAACACTGTGCACATTTTAATTAAATGTGATATAAACAAACACGCAAACATTTGGCTGTTCTATGATACATGACCACCTAGCCTATGTGACTATTATCAAATGGGTATGATACTGTTCTGTTCTAGGCTCAGGGGTTACCTATGGAACTATTAATGGTCTAGGGCACTGTTCCACAATGTTTAAGAGATAAAGGAGGATTCTATGATGAATGGTGGCTCTTCTGTAGATGGATTTATGGCTGTAGTGCAATTGATGTCTCAGTTTAACAAATTATTACTGTGCTAATCTGTTACTCTTGCCTACATTATGGTTTACTGTTCATTTGTAAGGCTATATAAAAGGATAACAACCTAATGCCATTTTAACCTCTGCCAAAAAAGAAAACTGTCCTTATGAAAATAAACTCCAGTACCCATATCATTTATATGTATTAGACTTGGGAACATATAAGCAATGTGCTTTAAATTAGTGTTGTTATGCTTGCACAGGTGATCTTATTGAGAAGAGTACTCAATGAAATAATGTGAACAGCACCTCTCGAAGGATAACAATTCATGCTCAGCACACTTCCTACCCAATCTAAAAAATGTAAAATGCTCTACCTTGTATCAATGGTAGGAATAGATGATACTGATCAAGCTCCCCGCTGAACACTGCAAAGGCTTGGCGCTTTAACAACATGGCTTTCTGCTCATTGCTTGGGAAAAGTTTCAAGGAACTGCTCTGCATACCTGCAACAAAGTCATTTTGGAAAACATGAAAATAGGTTAGTTAACAATATTTATTTTCTGACTTAAGGTTTGACATGTCATAAACCGAATAAAGTTTGACTTGACTTAAGGTTTGTTTTTTAAATACCTACACACTTTAGGGGTGGACATTATTCATTTTATTTATTCAATCAAAGGCAGGTTAGTTCACTAGAAATTGCAAGAAATAACCATGATAATGTTACTTGCCTACAACAATACTTCTCCAAAAAGGGTAGCAACTATAGTCAGAGACATCATTCCCTTATGGATTTATGGTGTGTCAGAGATACTGGTATGTTTTTCTCAATTTTTTTTAAAAATAGATATGATACAACAATAGCACATACATAAAACAGGGGCTAAACACAGTAACACTCTTACTTGACCTGATAGCCTCCAGTTCAACCATTATCTGTGTATTAGCCGTTGTAGAAAGCTCAAGCAAAATAAAAAAAAAATCATACACCTCCAGTGCATATGGTACTCATTTAAACATTAGGCGGTCATAGAAACTCCCTTTGTCTCGCTCTCTCACGCCGTCTCTGAGGAAGTATATTGGTAGATTAGCACATTGACTTTATTAAGAAAGCTAGAAAAGATGAATATGTACAAGCTATAAGGATTTGATTTTGCCCCAAATGAAGCAGAATTTCCCACGGCAATTTTACCCTTGAATGGGAATTGTTTGATGTTGACATATGAACCAGTCATCTACAGAGGAAGACATTGCAGCTTTTCAAAATCTGAAGATACTCAGTCTTTTAGCCACCATTAACAATGTGGAATGAACTAACCAGAGTTCTAGTCCAGTTTAGAAAAGTTTACATAATAATGCAATAAAATATTTTGTCTTCTTCAGTCAACAATCAAGTTGTGTCTCTGAAAATCTTCTGCTCAATTTGATTTTAGTTTAGCCAAAGTCCAAAATAGATGCTCCACTGTCTTTATTACATGTCTTGAACCAGACATAACCCTGAAGACATCAGCAATATAGTTTATTCAACTATAATATTTTCAAAAGAATACTGACCACTGCAATGAGCTTTTATTGTATATCTAGAGTATCTGTAGTAGATAATTTCAAAACAGCTGAGCATACCTCACTTGAAAAACATAGGTCTAATTCTAATTCATATTGTTAGAGTAACCATGAACTTGTGAGGAATGATTCAATAAACTAAAGACTGAGAAGGAGGTATAACTCCATACCACTTTTGAGGAGTTGTAGGACGAGTCCATTTTGTCAGATGGAGTCAAATGCTTCCTAGTAGTTGATAAAGCATGCTAATATTTACCCCATATAATTTTTGCTGACACTTTTATTAATGTACACAAAATGAAAATGTTGTACGTAGTACTGTGACTAGTGACAAATCCTCTTTGAATTTTGTATAAAATATTAATGTTACCAGTGTTAATCCGAATCCTGTTGATTATGAGGGCACAACACTTTCCAGAGGTTACTAACCTATTCAGATGCCTTTGTAGTTCTTGAGATCTAGATGCTCAAGGATTTTGTAAATAGATTTAAAATATCACTCATATCACCCTCTGGACAACTCTACTAAGCTGAGTGAAATATACTATACACTATTACTGATTACAGTGTGATGGTGACCAATGTGTGCAGTATTATGCTGCTATACTATTCACTAGTGAATAGTGAAGACAGGAACAGCTTCAGACCCTCTAGAAGAACTTGGCTGCCAAGGATAATCTAAGGGTCTCCAACCTTTCCAACCTTTTCACTAATGAGAGCAACAAAATCGTCCAGAGCTACCAGAATTATAAGGGCTGTACGCTTCAGAGGAGAGTACATTAGTGGTCACCCAATGCAAGATTACCAGCCATGATCACCTCAGCGTAGGATTGCTAGCAATAATGTAAAAAAGGATTAGTCAGTTTGGAATACCTCTACAAATATAATACATAACAGCAACTGCTGCAATGTACCCTAGCACAAAGGGAATAACACGTTAGTAATATGTCTCCCCAAACTACATGATTTATCATTCACATATCAGCTTTTAATAAATATATTTGTGAAATTATGGATTTTGAAAAAATACCCATTTTTGTCTCAAATACACACTTTTGGTATACACATATTAATTCCAGCAAGTATACATTTCTAATTCAGTATGCTGGACTGCATACAGGAGAGCTACTCACAGGTAGCTGGAAAGCTACCAGTAGCTCATGAACTACTAGTTGGAAAAGTTAAACCATCATTTAGCAATCCTCCAAGTTGAGGATACAGGACAAAGAGAATAACAATTGTGTCATGACACAAGTGATAGTGATTAAATATTTCACTGAAAGACAGATAAGAATGGCTTGAATGACCTGTTCCACTGTTACAAAAGCCTGACATTGATTCTAGCAGTCCATTCATTTCGTTTGTTCTAACTGATGGTCTAACAAGGCTGAAACATGTCAAGGGTGGCTTGTGGTTTCATACAGAGGTGACCAGGCTAACACTTTGGGGTGGATTGTCCCCTGCTCGGCAGAACTAAGATTGATTTTGTATGGTTGCTCCCTGTGTCTGTAGCGGCATAGTGAGCAAAAAACAGCGTGGACTGGTACTCAGCCCACAGAAATTACCAGTGCACAAGATTAGTTGAAACATTTCAACAATATTCATTCCTCTCAGCGAATAATGCGAAGTGAGACAATATGCCTGTGATAGTACATCATCAACTGTGTCATCACTGACATCACTGGTTACTAAAATGGTGTTATCCCAGAGGCCTGCATTTCGGATGCCTTCTCACACAGCTTGCTAACCAGGTCCCATCAGTTCTGAGCTCAGAGGGCAGTGTCCAGCAGGTTCTGGGCTCAGCACGTGGATTTTAGCCAGGCCTGCATTCCGGATCCCTTCTCACACAGCTTGCTGACCTTGTCCCGTGGGTTCTGAGCTCAGAGGGCTGTGTCCAGCAGGTTCTGGGTTCAGCACATGGATTTTAGCTAGGCCTGCGTTCAGGATCCCTTCTCACACAATTTGCTGATCATGTCCAGTGGGTTCTGGTCTCAGAGCTTGGTGTTTGGAAATGCCCTGTGCAGAGTGAACTCTGGCTGACACATCACACTGACAGTTGTCTCAGCACAGGGCCTAACCTGTAAATGGAGTTCGAAGGATGGAGTGCTAGTGTCAGCAAGTAGATGTCTTTGTTAAGGGTATTTTAGCTCTCCACTATCAATACTAAGCTTCGTGCCCATTACTGTTAAAAGACTGCACTCCCATTTCAGTTGCAGTTTTTAAATGTAGAAAAGATCTGAACTGCAGCAAAGAGGTGAATAGAAGATGAAATTCTTGCAGCAACGATGACGTTAGTGGACACTTCAATGGTGATGTGCGTGTGATATCATCAGGGAGATCATTGTTAAAGTAATCTTTGATACCTTCAATGAGGAAAACATCAGTATTTTTGGGGTTATGGTTGCATTGCTCACAATAACTAAACATTTCAAGGGTTTTTAGGTTTTGGACTGTAACCATATTAAATGAGCTTTCAGGAGACTCAGTATGTTTAAAAAAAAATGTTTTACACGTTACTTTACATTAACTTTGCCACACAAAGTTCCCTGATCTTGTGGCTCCTAGAAACCAGTGGGCATGCAATTAGCTTTTCTGACCAGACAAAGGGTGTGAACTGGCAAAGAAAAGAGAGAAGGCGTCGAACCACACAATTTGCACGGTCACTTGACCTCAAATCCCAAAGAACATCATCTTCATCCATACCCAGTAGGCTCAAGGTGCCTGCCCCAAAGCACCCTCACCATACAGCCTGCATGAACACTTTTGGCTGCCGAGCATGGCTGACTAAATAACCTGACCTCATGTAACACATGCACTCTCCCTAGCAGCAGGTAGGACTTTGGAAGTGCCGGCACTGTGCTCAGAGTGTGGCCTTTAGCCATGCCATGCACCTACTACCCCATATTTAAGGGGTATTGGGAAGAGGGCACACGCTCAGGCACCTAGCCAAGATGATATGTTTTGGAGATATGGTCCACAGCGATGAAAATATAAAGAAGGTTTCAAGAGGTTATACCTACTGATTCTCTCCACAAAGAACTACAATATGGTGAGGTTTTGAAGTACAAACATATTGTGCCAATGTGCTGGTGGCCTAACTACAGCTGTAACTGTATGCAATAAAGTTTCTAAGTCCACTAGGGATCTTGTTGATGGTGACATTTTGTGAGGTGACGGCACAAGGGACAGGAGACAGAGCCTCCTTCAGACTCCCAAGATAGGTGTATGGAACTCCACCCACGACCTAACTTTCACCTCGTTTGACTAGGCCTTGCTTGCTGAGTAATCCTAAAACACGTGGAATTATGGGGATGACTGCATATAAAAATTTACAATATGAGTTAATTAGAGACATTTGTTAGCCCTTATTTTCCCAGCTTGCAGTGAAAAAGAACCTTCCCATTAATGGATTTAATGAATGATTCTTGGTGGTCAGAGGACTCTTATTTGGGTGATCCATTTTTTATTTTTTTGATTAGAAAATTGGACCAGCAGTTCACTGCCAGTAGACGCCAAACTTTGATATATGCAGAGCTGCAGGGCTGATCTGCAAAGATTTTTGTTCCACAAACTAGAGTTTTAAAACAGTAAGAACACCTAAACTACATTTAGGTAGGGGGCTGTCCAAGAATGAGGACGCCAAGTAGCAGCAGCTCGCTCTGAGGCTCCTGCCACCTTAGCGAATGTAGTTAGTAAACTACACGGAAGAAGAAAGCAATTGGGGGAAAATACTTGTTTCTGCTTGTGTTTACAATGATGGCGACTCGGAGATGAAATAAGCAGTAACTCTTCCGTTACCTGATCATCGGCTGAAACCAGAAGCTGACGGAGGCTACCGGACCCGACAAGCAGAAGACTGGCGGGGTTCAACTGACCCGTCTGAGTGCCTGACTGGAGCATAGCGGGCTGTGAAGCGGTGAAGTAGCAAGGCGAGCTGACGGACTGGTGAAGCTCGCCTCTGACCCGTCTGTGTGCCTGTGCCTGACTCGTGGTGCATAGCGTGTATAGTGGGCTGTGAAGCGGCGAAGTTGCAGGACGCACTGGTGAAGTGGTGTTGCAGTCTCAGGATTGTTTTCAGGAGTGTTTTTCATCGTTTTTTTTTTTCATCGTGGGAGCGCAGTAAGGCTGAGGCGACGAATGCTGTGGCTCTATCTCGCCAGCGGCTCCCTGTCTACAACGAGGCACACAATCCCGTGGCTGGTTCGGGCTTCGACGCTTAGCTGGCTAGGTCTGCCACTGCAGCAGGGGCGGTTCTCTCCGGCTCAGGTCTAGAGAGGAAGGAGAGAATGGCACCTAAAAATCCATCAAGATCTACACGGACGGCTAAAGCAGCCGCAATGGAGTCTGCAACTACCTCGCAATCAACCCCCCAGCCTTCAGTTGCGGCCCCTGCCTCAGCCTTGGTTTCTGCTTCTGCTTCTGCCGCTGCTTTAGTTACTCCGGCCGTATCGGCGGCAGCAGCAGCAGCAGCTTCACTTCACCATATGTCAACGGACACACTGAACCTGCCCTCGGAAAATGCGGAGACAATCAGACTGGGTAAGCAGCCCTTTTTATTACCAGTTTCTGTTACAGTGGATACTTTGTTGCCCGATACTGAAGCTACAGATATCAATTGTAGCAATAATTTAAACACCGCTTGTCACAAAGTAATCTCTCCCTTAGACCGGGCGATCCCTGGTATTTCTGATATTTCTCCCACTTCTAACTTAAAAGCTCAACCCCTAATGGTGCAACTGCTGGAAAGGGGCCCAAATAATGCTAATTCATCTGTCTTGATTGAAAGGCCACAGGAGGTTCGATCAGCTCCATCAGTTGGGGGCGGGATTACTAGCGCTCGTCATGAAGCAGAACGACTGAAGTAGGGAGAAACTGCTCTAGAGGGCACTCTGGAAGCGGAAACTAGCCTTGAGCTGGCGAATACGCAAAACCCGCAAGTCAATAGAGAAATCCATCCCTCTTCTTCTCCCGGAACGGCGGAGGCTGACGGCATAGGCTCTAATGAAGACTACGAGGAGGTGGAAGATGAGACTGAGGACGTGGAACCTGTCAATCTTACATCTGGCTCCTCTCAAGATACAGTAAAATTTCTGGCTAGCCGAAGGGAAAAATCTAAAACTAAGGCTAAGTCAAAGAGCAAGAGAGGGAGAGTTCCCTCATCTGAGGGTCCAGCGATAAATATTTCTAGTTTGAAAAAGTCTTTTCTCACTGAAAAAAGTCCTCTAAGAAAGTGGATACAGGCTGAAGGGCTTGCTAGAAATACGACCTTGCAGCTATCTGATTCCTGAATCTCCGAAAGGGCTTCCTGTGGTTTTAAGGGTTTTATCTCCTACATATACAAACACTAATACCAATACCAATACCCATATCACCAATACTGACAACGGAAGCATAAGCTTTTCTCCACCGAACATTAATGCCCTGTTATCTTTGGTAGCCTCAGTAGCCCCGGTAACTATACTACATGCTCCTCCCTCTGACTCTATTTCGGCTTCTAGTTCAATCACCACTGCAGGTCCCTTACCAAATCATAACGTTTCATCTCCTACAGCAACTTTAAATCTACATGGTCTACCCCCATCGTCTAAATATAAATCAACCGATTCGATCTCTGACGCTGCCAATACAGCAGCACCGTCTACCATCTTTAGAGAATCTGAATCTGCCATCTCTCCCCTTGATATCATCTTGAAAACCCTAACAAATCATCGCTTGGAAGCTCAAGAACATTTTCTACAATTGCGGGAGGACAACAATAAGCTACAGAACTCATTATCAGAGGTGACTTCTAAATTGGGGGGCTGTCACGGGATATAGAGGAGCTGCAACAGAGAGTGGTACATTTGAAGGAGGACTGTGCCCATACTGAGTCTTCCCTGAGTCAACATGATGCCCAGATTGCATCTTTGCAGTTGAAAGTGGAAGACTTAGAAAATCGCCAACGGCGCCAGAATCTGAGACTTTTTGGCATCCCAGAAGGGGTGGAAGGGTCAGATGCGAGGGCTTATCTTGTTTCGCTACTATCTAAGGCTTTTCCTGATTTAGCGGATTGGGTTTGGGATTCCCAGGTCCAGAGAGCTCACCGATTTCCCTTAGTTCAAAGGAATAAAGAAAGCAAATTCCCTAGACCTTTTCTTATTTATTTTGCTAATTTTCTTTTGAGGCAAGCAGTCTCTCTGAAGGCACGCCCCAACTCTCCAGTCACTATTGAGAACTTTTCCCTTTTTGTACGGTCAGATCTGAGTAAAACCACCATGGATAGGAGGTGGAAGTTAAGGAAACTTATTGATCCTTTTAAATCGAAAGGGGTGCAAGAGTTCTTACAAGAACCGGCCCGTCTTAAGGTAATCAAGGGAGGCCACACTTATTTTTTCACGGATGAGAAGGAGACAGAGACTTTGCTATCTCAACTAGGCTAATGTCTGAATCCTTTTTTCTGTCTGTAGCTTAGCATACATATTTTTCTTATCAAACGTCAGGAACTGTCTCTTCTCCTTCTCTTCGGTACTTTTTTTTTTTCTTTCTCTGTTCTTCCAGTGCTTATCTTCTTGAAAAATAGTCAGGCAGCAGGTAGCTCTCAAGCTGCTGCTCTCCTCAGCTGCCTCTACAGCGGCAGCAGGTTCAAGGGGGGGGGGGGGGGGTTCTCTCTCCTGATGGAGAGTAGGATAGGGGGATGGAGGGGGGGTCCGGGCTCCTTGGGGAGGGTCGGGCTTCAGGGGGTAAAATAAGGAAAAAAACAACACGACGTGGCATATTATGGAATATGTTGGGAAGAAGACATGTATGTTTATATAATGGACAGAATAGTAGAATATTTTTTTTTATGCTTTGAGATATATAAATTAAAATGCCTGGCTTGGAATGTTGCGGGGTTGAACAGCAAGAATAAAAGAAGACTTGTCTCGGAAGAGCTTAGATTATATGACCCACATTTTGTTTTTTTTATCCGAGACACACATTGCTTTCAAGGATAGGAAGGTACTCAGCCAACTTGGATATGATGTGATAATTAGCTCAATGTTACAAGTATCAAACAGAGGAGTTAATATTCTTAAGGCTAGACGAATTAGAATACAAACTCTTAGAACTACCTCAGATAAAAATTGCCGCTGGGCAATTGCTCAAATATCCACAGGAAACCATAAATATGTACTTTGTGTAATTTATGGGTCAAATAGCGACGAAGACTACGTCTTCGACCAATTAAATACGGAGCTCTTGGGGTAGGAAGGGGAATTACTTTTGATGGGGGATTTTAATTGTATGAAGGAATATCGGTTAGACACCACTAGACAGGGCGCTTTTCAGCGCATGCGTAAAGTACGCGCAGCTATTTTAGAAATTGGCCGATTGCATAATATTAGGGATATCTGGCGTTCTATATACTCAAAGATCCCCGGTTATACATATTACTCAGCTCCACATAAATTATGTTCCCGTATCGATATGGCTTGGGCCTCTACTAATATACTATCTACAAGTTCTATGGAGATCTGTCCTCGTGTTACCTCGGACCACAACCCAATTCTACTAACTTTTAATAATTTGCAAGCTCCAGTTGGCCCAAGGATGTTCTCGTTTCCTCGCTATTTATTATAAGATGTGGCATATATTACACAACTTAAGCAACATATCTCCGAATTTATCCAATTCAATCTTAATTCAACATCATGCATAATTGTCTGGGACGCCTGCAAGGCCAGCATCAGAGGTTTTACCCAACAATTTGTTCTTAGACAAAACTCGGAACGCCGTAAGGCCAATATCTCTAATATTTCGGCACAAGAATTGCTTTTGGCAGATGCCGTTCGAATTTGCTCTCCAAAAATAGACGAGATTGGGTTAGTATTGGGACGGTTAAAAGCTAACTTGAAAACTGCACAAACTAAAAATCACTGAAGGAGGAGATAAAATAGGAAAAATACTGGCCCATAAAGCTTCGGAGGATAGACCTTATACTATGATCAAAAGTATTAGGGATTCCAATAATATTACATATGAGCAGCCAGCACAGATATTGGCACAATTTGTGGAATTCTATAACCTCTTTTATACCCCTGAGAATCCACCTAATGCTGGAAAGATTCAAGACTATTTGGAAAGCAATATTAGAGAGAAACACAACTTACCAGGGCTAGATCAATTATCTGAGGATATTACTAGTTCAGAGATCAGACAGGCTATCTCCTCATTACCATTGGGGAAGGCAGCCGGTGAAGATACCATCCCAGTCGAACTTTATAAACTGTGCACCGAAGAATTGATCCCTCTTTTCTCCTGGCGCACTGCAAAAATGTTTTTTTTTCTTAAAAAAGATAAACCGGCTGATGAGTGTGGGTCTTACAGACCCATTTCTCTGATCAACACCGATGCTAAGGTCTTCGCAAAAATCCTCGCTAATCGATTAGCGCCATATATCCCAAAAATAGTAAACCCACAACAGCATGGATTTGTAATAGGCAGAGACACCACGGCTCACATAAATACAGCTACAACTGCTTTCGATATAGCTGAGACGGAGACCATCCCACTCGGCAAGATCTTACTAGACGCCGAGAATACTTTTGACCGAGTGGGATGGGACTACCTCTGGTCAGCTCTGTCTTTCATGGGATTCGGGGGCCTCTTCGTTAGCTGGATAAGAGCACTATATGACAGACCCATGGCGAGTATCAGCTATGCTGGGCTGACTTCTTCAGTATTCCCCATCTCTCGCGGCACTCGGCAGGGGTGTCTTTTATCACCCCTGCTCTTTGCCCTATCAATGGAACCCTTTTTATTTGCCCTCCAGCTCCAATCTCGTATCAAACCGTTTAGATATGGCCTTCTCTCATTGAAAATTACCGCATATGCGGACGATATTGCCATATATTCCATGGATGTATCCCAGGCATTAGAGGGCATCAATATCGATGCTAGCAGATTCGGTGCTGTCTCAGGATACAAACTAATATCAATAAAACACAAATAGTTGTGAACCACAAACCACAAGGAATTATTACTGGTATATGTAAGGTTGCTAATTATCTGGGGGTTAAAATTTCGTCTGAAATCTGTGACATCATCCCCATAAACTACGATGCTCTATTAAAATCTACTGCTTCGTCACTAAAAAAATGGCACAAACTTTCCTTAAACATCATAAGTAGAATCAACCTGATCAAAATGAATGTGCTCCCTAAATTCCTTTACTTATTTCGTTCTATACCCCTAACACTCCAAAATTCTTTCTTTAAGAAGTTAGATGGTTTATTTAGCAGTTTTATTTGGGGATATAAAGAGGTTCGTAGATCCTTGACGCTACTAATAGGGACAGTAGAGGCAGGGGGACTTAATTTCCCAGACTTTAAATTATACTTTTGGTCCACTTTTATAGGCCGGCTGCGCTCCATGCTGAATTCTGATACTCAATTTTTTTTCCATATACTTATGCTTAACTCAGACTCCAGAATGTTTTTGTTAAGATTAAACAACCCAAATTATTACAGAAGGGTCACATTTAAGACTGCCAGAGATTCTGCAAAAATTTGGTTTAATATCTTGACTTTTTGTCACACTTCGTTTTTTCATCCCAGACTACAATTGTGGGGAAATCTGGGTCTCCCTGGGATTTTTAACGATGGCAGGGCAAATAAATGGTCCGCTCATGGAATTAAAACTTTGAGGGATCTCTATGGGTCTGAAGGTTTCTTAGACTTTGGGGCACTCAAAAATGTATTCAAACTTACGGACTCAATGAGGTTTCAATATATTCAAATCCACGACTTTTTAATACGCAAGATGAAAATTTCAGAACCTTCAGACTCTGACATTTGGGAATGCTTCTACTCATTGACGACCCAGTCTTTAATAAGTAAAAGCTATAAATGCTTAAACACCTATAAGACAGGCGACTGCTCTAAACTAATGGAGAAATGGAGCTTGAAGATGGGGTGCAATGTAACCTCTAACCAAATTGCTCATTCTCTTTCCAACCTGAACAATCTTGTTCGTTCGTCAGTTTAAGGCTACAACAGTTTAAAACCACCTGTTAGCTTTATTACACTCCCCAAGTAATTTCTAAATGGTCTTTAAATGGTGCCTATAGCGATCGTACTAAGTGCCCCAAGTGCGACCTAGATGGTGCTGACCTAAAACATATGTTTTTTTCTTGCCCTTTATTAAAGGAGTTCTGGTCAGCGTTAGAAAAGGTTTTGAAAATGAAACTGAGCAAGCCACCTTTACTGTCGGCTCCACTGATATTATTAGATATTCACCCCTTTTCTTCTTCTGAGCAGAATCTAGTTACTATACTAATGTCATGCGCTAAATTAACTATTGCTCGAGTATGGATCTCCTCTAAACCTCCTCACGTTTTGGAATGGTGGTCGTTGGTCAATGAAATACATTCCATGGAGGCTGCCCTGACCAAGTTCAGAGGGGTACAGTCGTTAAGGAAATTGGAAAAGATATGGGGAAACTTTTTATAAAATGTCAAACTAAATTTATCCCAACGATATTAGCTATATTCTGTTAGGATTGTTATCTCTGCTCCACTGTCATTGTCATTGATTTTCCTTTGTGTCGTTTTTGCTGTCTACGAACTGATTCATTCATTCTACCATACATTTGCTAACGTTTTCCTCCCTCCGAATGTTTTGTATCTGTATTTTGTCTTCATCGTCGTGTTGTCAATAAAAATGTCTAAAAAAAAGCAAAACAGTAAGAACACCTAAATCAAGGGTACGGCACCACTACTAACAAACAAATATGTGTGATTCTGGCTTTGAATGAATTATGAAGACATTCCATCCAATAAATCACTCAGATTCAGGTACTTTATAAAGGTTTCTTAACAACTTTCCCACATTTACCTTTCTTTCTGCCACTCTCTTGTTCTCACTTTTGCTCTCTCTCTTGCATTCTTTGTGCTCCTTCCTTATATTCACGTTTTAATTCTCAGTCATGAACCCTTTTGTTGAAAGTGAAAGTGATCTCACTCTGCCCATATCTCTCTTACAATTTCGTTCTCATTCGTCAACCCCCCACCCCCCCTCCCAATCTCTTTCTCTCTAATGCTCCATTCAATTTCCTTCCCTCTTCCTTCGAGGTTTGCCCTTTCTTTGGTTTTCTTTTATTTCTTGCTCAGTTACCATTACACTTTATCAACCCTCTCTAATTCTCACTGCTACTAAACCTGCCTTTCCAAACTCTAACAGGTTAACCTAATTAATCAAACCCAACCGTGCTTCTGTTTTAGGGGATTTGAAAGTAATGGATATACGCCAATGGCCTCTTGTGCTCAGCTCACCTTCTCTCTTTCTGCTTTTGTTGTAGATCTGCTCTACTGAAGCTGCTTCATGATCTTCTCAGTGATTACCAATCTCTCACTCTGGGTTAGTTTGTCCTGATATCACTTTTTCCTATACTGTTTGTGCAGTCCAAAAGTAATTCCCCCAAAATAGGCTTTCCCCATGCATAAATAAACTCAATATGACAGTTGTGTGGCTCTCTAGCTAATATTTTGAATTGCCTTTTTTGCCTTCGATCTTGAACACATGCTTTTCTGATGAGTTGGAAGCTTATTTTGGCAGTTATTTCCACATCTCTGGGCAGGTAAAAACAAATGGTAAATCAAGTTTAACTTTCAATTGTGAACAGCTAGAGATTTGGAGTTTGGGTTCTCTGAACTCATAATTTAACTACACACCTTTTAGTAACGGTGGTTTGTAAACTGTGAGTTTGAAAATGCCACTTTTAGAAAGTATTTTTTCAAAAAGAATTATCTGGCCACCAGTTTTGGAACTGCTAGTTACTCATGCAGATTTGGAAATACAACCCATCACGTCATTGCATTTTACTTTCACAGTTGTATTAATTCAACTTAATTTCAAACATCCTTTCATTTTTTTTGAAGCATGACAAGAATACACATTTCATTCATTTATACATTCCTCATTAATAAATGTTAATAAACACATAAAAAACTGGACAATTCAAAAACTTAAACATAACGACAATAAATTCAAATCTAACGATTAATTCAAACAATTACACCAGTCGGTGCTTCAAACAATGCCTGTAGGCGCTATGACATTTAGTATTGTTCAGTTCGTTAAGCGCTTCAAACCGGTATTCTGCGGGGACAACTTTCTCTGGAAGTGATTTGCTCTCGGGGTATATTTGATGTAGTGGCACCCTGTCTAGAGCTTCAATTAATGTGGATCCCTCGCAGGCAAAATATTAGCGCGCCAACGCGTTTCCAATCCCCCTCTGCTTCAGGGGATTATCATCAGGGCTTAGAAAACGGTGTAATCTAAAGTAACAAATAACGAATCGTTGAACACGAGACACCCAGACATCAAGTTCACAATGACAAAGAGTCGCTCAACACTCACATTTCTTGATGTTGAAGTTTTTGAAGAAAATCAAAGATTGACCACAACACTACACCGCAAGTCGACGGATAGGAACACTATACTGCACTATCAGAGTTCCCACCCCAACAATCTAAAAAATAATCTCCCTTACGGGCAACTATTAAGAATCCGACGCAATTGTGCACATAAAGAGGACTTCATGGCCCATGCTTTGATGTTTTGTGATCAACTCAGGGATCGAGGTAACCCACGAAAATTGCTGAAACATGCTGTAAAAAGAGCGTGGTACACCCCACGAGAGACTTTGTTAACCATAAGGGTAAAACCACCAATGGAAAAGCTTGTTTGTGTATCCACCTTTGGCCCTCACACCAATAAGTACGAGAAAATCATTACATCAAATTGGCATCTCCTGTCACAGTTGGAGTGTCCAATTGGGAAACCCTTGTTCGCCATGCGAAAAACACAAAAGCATAGGCCAGAAAATAATTCGAGCAGACATGGAGAAAACGAGTTCCACAGTTAAAGACTTGCGGACACAGTGGAATCTATCTCTCATACAAGGCCATCGCAAGTGTGGAAATTGTTCAGTTTGCAGCATAACTATTGAAGGGCAAGAGTTTACACATCAAATGGACCCACTGTAAATTTACAAATTGTAAAACGAGAAACATTGTGTATGCCATCAAATGTCCATGTCCCAAACTGTACATTGGGAAAACCACGCAACAGGCCAATCAGAGGATTGTGCAACATCAATCGCGCATACAAATCAAAGTACTGACTGCCCCAATGGTCCAACACTTTGTGAACCATAACCATTCAGAAAAAGAATTTGAATGGACTGTTTTATCCTGCGTTAAGCCACCATCTCGTGGAGGAAATATGGAAAACATGTTGGCCAAAAAAGAAGTGCATTTAATACTTAAATTCCATTGCACAACCAATGGGCTGAATGACCTGATAGAACTAAATCAATTCTGAACAAGCGCACCGTTTTAAGATTCCAAAAACCGGGTATTGTTTCATCACAACTTCATCAAACTACGTGTCCCAGAAACCCTGCTACAAGGAACAGGAAGAAGAACATATAAGCAGAGGCAGCACAAGTGCTGTGTAATGAATGTTTGTGGAGAAATGCCATTTGCCAAGTGAAGCTTGAAGAATATCGCCTAAATGTAAGTGTGGAGAACTGTTTGGCTTTAAGGTTTATTGGCAAACATGTGCGCAGCATTTAAGCACGTTTTAATCTAGTGCAAAAAAGCAGCCACGTGATGAACTGTTTGAGGTTAATGACCCGCAAAGAAGATGTAACTACAAACTAAAAGCACAAGTCCAAAACATTTGGCCAGGAGGGGTATTGCTAAATATATGTACACCATTGAAGTGCTTCTCAATTTAATGTAAATGCACAACCATAAAAGTCCTAATCTGAAAATATTTGCACATGCGAAGGAAAGAATAGAAACACCAAAAGCTTGAAAATGTGACATACCGCGAAGTAATTCAGACTTTCTTACCATTCTTCCAGTTCCATCAGCAAGTCATAACCTGTTCAGAAGAGCCAGAAACTCCTCTGAAAAAGGATTACAACATTCACAAGTAAGGGAGAGGCCACATTAAGCTTGTCCTGTACTTTTAACATTGGTTCATAATGGTTGTCCAAATGACCACAATTTCATTGTATTTTAGGGTGGAATGTAAAGCCCTCAATAATGTATTTTGGCTCAATTTAAATTGCAAATAAGGATACAAGGTGGAAGTCATCGCAAGTAAACACGAAGACTCCAGTAAGTCTCATATATTTAGACAAAAATGAATCATACCTGCTGAAAATGATCAGACTCAAAACCTCACACTTACATGATTTATTTACCCATGTTTAGGTGTCTAAGAGGATACTATTAGGAGATTGAATTTCAGCAAAGAAGATAAGGTACCAAATAAACTTAGTGCCCACTTTACATATTAATTGCAGAGAAAGAAAGAGTGATGCAGTGTGTCATTTATATATCTCATTATTTGTTACTTTAGATTACACCGTGGTCTAAGCCCTGATGATAATCCCCTGAGGCGGAGGGGGATTGGAAACTCGTCGGCACGCTAATATTTTGCCTGCGAGGGATCCACATTAATTGAAGCTCTAGAGAGGGTTCATGAAATATACCCCGAGAGCAAATCACTTCCAGAGAAAGTTGTCCCCGCAGTATACCTGTTTGAAGTGCTTAACGAACTGAACAATACTCAATGTCATAGCGCCTACAGGCATTGTTTGAAGCACCGACTGGTGTAATTGTTTGAATTAATCGTTAGATTTGAATTTATTGTCGTTATGTTTAAGTTTTTGAATTGTCCAGTTTTCTTTTTGAAAAAATATTGCACGTCCTATCGGGTACCCGAAACGGACGTAACCCCTATAGTTTAAACTTTTAGAAAGTAGGCATTTTCTTGTTTAATCATCTTGAGTGCCTCTACCTACTTGTGTATTCACTCTCTGGGATTCGACTAACAGGGGCTGTTTGTGCATTCACTCTAGGTGTGTAATCCCGTACCCTGACTAGACGGAAGGGTCCCTACTTGGACAGGGTGTACACCACTGCAAAGTAGAGAGCCCCATTTTGAACATCGGTGGCCAGCGGTGAGGATTGAACTTGCATTTGTACTTGATCTGAATACAAGGACTTCTGGCTACCATTCCAAGGTCAGAATGAACTGCGCCCACGTCCTCGCACAACTTGGGGAGTCTGTGCAGGACAGTGGCTGGGATATGGCTGACGCGTTTGAAAACCCTGATGAACAACAAAGGGGTATTGGCAAGACCAATTAGAAGCATGGTGAACTGAAAGTGCTAATGGTCTACCTTGAAAAACAGGTAACACCTGTGGGCAGGGAAGATGGGGATGTGAAAATAGGCATCCTGCAAGTCCAACGCTACCAGCCAATCTCCATGGTCTATGGCAGACAAGACCAGAGCCAACGTGATCATCTTGAATTTCTCCTTTTTTGAGGAAGAGATTGACAGTCCAAAGGTCCAAAATGGGCCGCAAACTTTTGTTCTTGTTCGGTATCAGAAAGTAGTGGGAGTAACAACCACTGCCAACTTCTCCAATCTAAACCTTTTCTATAGCTCCCTTGGCCAAGAGAGCTGTAACTTCCTCCTGGAGTAATACTAGTTGATCTTCCACTAGCCGTTCTTGTGTTGGCTGTAAAGGAGGAGCAAAAGAAAGAAAAGGAAGAGAATAGAGTTCCTGAATGATCTGCAAGACCCATTGTCCAATGCTATGGACCTCCAGTGGAGGAGATGGCGTTGAATTCTCCCTCTGACTGGAATAACATGTCCTTGCAGAACCAAACTAGGAATGCTTGGAGGCTGCAGCTTCTGAGGGCTGGGGGACAGACGACTTCTGGCTACTATTACGAGGTCGGGATGAACCGCATCCACATCCTCGCACAACTTAGGGAAACTGTGCAGGATGGTGGCTGGGATGTGGCTGACGCGGTTGAAAAGCCCTTCCATTGTTACGAAAAGGACGAAAGCTAGACTGGCCACGAGGTGTAACCGAGAGGCTTAAGGATCTGGATGTAGCACGAGTTTCCTTGAATTGCTCCAAGGCAGAGTCTGATTTCTCATCAAAAAGACGAGTCCCCTCAAAGGGCAAGTCCATGAGGTTAGCCTGGACATCACCCGAGAAGCCAGATGTTCTCAGCCAGGTGTGGTGCCGTAATGCCACTGTCAACTAAACTGCTCTGCCCAGCGATTCAGTTATGTCTAAGTCACACCTGATGGTGAATTTTGCTGTAACTGCCCCATCCTTCACTTCCTGGGACCTGTGGCAGCATTTGTGCAACTGTTTCCAAACGGTGTGCAAGAAACGGCCCAATAAGCATGCGGTAATTACCGACCACAATGCCAGGCTGGTAGAATAAAACATCTTCTTCCCAAGTGTGTCCAACCTCTTGGATTCCCTATGTGGAGCAGCGGAAGGGAATGTGCCATGAGACGTTGAATCCTGAACCACCAAGCTCTCAGGGGCGGGGTGTTGACTGGGGAACCTTGGATCGTCTGGTGCAGGGCAATGGCAGCGTGCAATTGTTCTGTTCACCTGAGTCCCTGTGCTAGGCTTGGACGACGTGCCTAGAAGGAAATCTATTAGTGCTTCATTAAAAAGCAAAAGGGAATCGGACGTGGAAGACCCAGGCTGAATCACCTTGCTCAAGAAAATAGTCCAGACCTGCGCCGAGCACAGCTCCAGGCCAAGGACCTCTGCTGCCCTCCTCTCCACCGTAGCATAAGATGCCCACACCTCCATAGCCACACTAGGTGGAGAGAACATACCAGTATCTGGAGATGTGTCCAGTCCACTGGCTTCTCCAAGATCCTCATACCAGACCAATTGTTCCACAAGAACATCTAGCTGCTGTTTAAAGGATCCATGGACCCCACCCAATCCTCATGCGTGCCTGAAACTTCCTCAAATTGCACGACGTCGCGGTCACCAATATAGGCGCCACCCAAGTGCGCAGACGTGAGTTACTTTTCACTTTTCCACACCAGAAGCGCAGAGCCATAAAGTGAACTTACTTGTGTGTGTCACAACTAGGACCCTGAAAAGGGAGCAATCCTAGCCCTATCAAATGAGTCCTGAGAGCGAGGAGGCATGGGTGGGTTTGTAAGAAATCTGCCAAGCTAGATATTGTCTCTACCAGATATTGTGTTACTGAAGGTAGGTAACTTTTTTATCTGATAGAGACTTCTAGCTGCGGATTCCTTATCTTTTTTTTTGGGGGGGGGGGGGGGGTGGAGTTTTATACAGTGCAAACTAAACCTGAAGGTATCAGAGCACTTTACATGTGCACCAGTTATTACAGACGGACAGATTCATTTTTGTAAGGCACAGGGAGATTAAGTGATTTGCCCAGAATCACAGGATGTTGAGCACTCCTGCCGAGACTCGAAACTAGTTCCCCAGCTTTGAGGTCGACCGCCCTAGCCGTTAGAGCACATCCTCTCCCCACACCTCTAAATATATACCCAAGCCATACCATTCTGGCGGTAGGCTGCAGACAGATTTTCTACACTAAAAAGTTGTGCAGAACCAAACGGACATAATGCCTGTCCCAGTGAACCTGACTGTCCAGGCAGTAGTGCATGCCAAACGTGTGCAGGGACGCCCACGTTGCTACCTGACAGATGTCCAGTACTGGGCCACCCCGAGCCAACACTGTGGTTGCAGCTTTTCCCCATGGTAGAATGGGCCCGCCATCCCTCAGTAGGCTGCTAACTAGCCAGGGCATAGCAGATTTTATTGCAGATAACCCAGCACAAAATGGTCCATTTCTGCACTGCCAAACCTTTTTTTCTAGCTCCCAGGTAACCCACAAAGAGTTGGTATTCCACCCAGAACTCTTTTGTACGGTCATAGTTGAACAACAATGATCTTTTTTGGGTCCAGGCGGTGGGGATGCTCCTCTTCCCTAGAGTTATGGGGGGAGCAAAAAAGGTGGTCTGTGTGACTGTTTGACCCAGATGTAATAGGGTCACCACTTTTGGTAAGAATGAGGCACAGGTGCGAAGCACCACCTTATCCACAAATGTCATCAAGTAGGGAGGCTTGCATGATAAAGCCTGCAATTCAATAACAGATGTTATTGCCACAAGAAAGGCTGTCTTGATGGGAAGCAGCTGGAGGGGACAATTGTGCAATGGCTCAAAGAGAGCACATTTAAGGTATGTGAGAACCAAATTAAGGCCCCACTGCGGCATGATAAAGGGCATAGGTGGCAACACATGTACAAGCCCTTTTAAGAACCTAATTACAATAGGGGACATGAATAAAGAGGATTGGTCTGGCAGCAGCAAGAAAGTGGAAAGAGCATAAAGATAATCCTTAAGAGTACTCTAAGCAGAGTCCTGCTTGGCAAGGTTAAGAATAAGTCTTAGCGGAGGGTCGCCTGGTCACCAAAATAATATCACATACTTCGGGTTGAAGGTCAAAAGCTATCAACTGTCGCCGCTTAATCTCTACGCAAGGAGACGGACAGTTGACTGGTTCGGGTGAAGAACCCTCCCCTGCTGCTGCAACATTAAGATCCTCCCGTAGAGGTAGCCTGATCGGAGGACTGATGCTCATTCGAAGCTTAAGCTTAATTTCTCTTGATCTTTTTCAGAACTCTGGGCAGAAGTGGTATGGGCTGAAAGGTGTACAGGAGGTCTGAGTGCCTTCTTGTGACGAAAAACATCGCTGAGCCATACCCGCCTCCGAAACTCCAGTTGACAAAACAGCCGACATTGCGCTTTCTCTTCAGAGGCAAACAGATCCAACCAAGGCTGTCCCCACTTCGGAAAGAGACCTTACACCACTTTCAACTGGAGACGCCATTTGTGATCCACTAGGCATCAACAGTTAAGTTAGTCTGCCCTGGCATTAGGACAACCTGCCACCAGGGTTATGCCGGCTGCTCCAGCCATGTCCAGAGATGCAGGGCCTCTTGACAAAGGGCTTACGACCCCATCCCGCCCTGCTTGCTGAAGTACCACACGGTGGTGCTGTTGTCCATGAACACTTGCACTAACTTCCCCTTGACAGAGGGATGAAATGCTCTCAATGCTAGCCGAATCGCCCAAAGCTCCAACAAATTGATAAGGAGCCTCGACTCTGTGGGAGACATGCGTTCCTTGATCTCCACCTCTCCGAAATGGCCGCCCCATCCCAGGAGAGACGCACCTGTCAAGTACCACATTTCTAACAATTGCATAATCAATGCATACATGTTCAAAGGCCAATACAACTTACACAGCCATTGCTTACTATTTAAAAGACGTAGCAATCAAAAATGGGGAGAAGGAAAGTTAGTGATCCCACCAAGTTCCTTGGCTTTGAATACTGTTAATCAAGAGGAGGGAGGGGGAATCACTTGTCCTGTATAACCTGGGTACAGTTCTTACTAGAATGACCCTTGTTAAAAGACCCTCATACACGTGTAATCATGGTGGTATGGGCGGTATATCTTGATTCTCCGCCTTCGTTTACACGTCTGTGCAGAATCACGGGGTCAGTTGGTATGCACCCTCCACCCGGAGGAGAACACCCTAGGTTAAAACAGTAGTGATCAGTGATTGTTGGTGAAGTGAAAGTGATTTTCTTAAAAACAATCCAATCTTGCCGGGGAAGAAATAATTTTATTGACCGGGATTGAATTGATGGTAGAGGATATGGTTGAATACGTTTAGAGAAATTATTAGGATTCACACATATTCAATCCTCCTGTGTACATAAATGGTCGACATGTTTCAGCCTTATTGCCCAAGGGGTCGGTGCGGCTTTCTTCAGGACCAGGTGAGTTCGGTGAAGAGAGTGACTGAGGTCTACTCTCTAATGAAGGTCAAGGTTAGACCTATAAGTGAGAAAAAAGGTAGTATTGCTAGGGTGTGGGTCATAAGGATTAGTGCAAAACTTAAATTAAAAATAAGTTGGTTACTCAAGAGTTAAAACTACGCTATCAGACTCCCTGTCTTTAGGGGACATAAACCACATACTCAGTACCGGGAAACAAGTCATGGCTGGGAACCTATAATGATGCTTTGCAGGAGGTATAGGTAACTCTAGAGTTCATGCATCCCCCTAGGGTTCCTCAAAACAATAATAGTTCAGTAAGATACACAAAGGTCTTGGTGAAGTAGACAGCTATTTTAATTACCAACACTAGTTTGGGGTATGTAAAGTGTTGTTACTGCTAACAGCCGTGTCAAAAAGCTGTTATGATTTTACCCCAGATCCCGAAAATATCCTCAAAACACATACCTTCCATTAGTTACTTTTCAACATTTCACGGGTACCCAGAGGCTCGAAGGAGGGGCTCCTACAGATACATAAGTAGATTTAAGTTAAAGGAGCGAAAGGATACTTATCACCGTTAAGTTGCTCGGACGTTCGGTCTATCGACGCCATACCTCGTTGCTCCACTCGCGAACCTGCAGCTTGTGCTGTCTCTGCCTCTCGCGGTCCCGGATACGGCAGTAGCCTACGTTGCCGGGTTAAATGATCATTTTCCGCGTGGCAATGGAAAAGAGACTCCTGGTGATTAGTAGAGTGATCGCTGATATATGCGATAAATAGATGCGATATTTAGTTACGAAGTATGGAATATATTTAATCCGAAAAATAGTGATGGATTTATATAAATTGGTGGCGGTTGTTAATTAGGGAATGGTATCACCAGCAGAAGAAAGACTCCCGTATTGGGGTCTGTTGTCGAATGGATAGGTATAGTTATTGAGGTATTCGGGGTAGTGTTATGATTGATAAAATTAACCAAAAGCAGTGGTATTAAGATTATATTTGTTAGATCTTATTCACAGCTGCTAGCAAAATTCTCAGAGGGACATTTCACCTGTAAAGGCTCAGCCAGGGGACACTATCGTTCAATCCCCACTGGTCTGTCTTCAGACGGTGAACCCATCTCTGTTCTTTTTCGAACAAGATGCGTTCCGCATTGTGATCTTTGTTGCTCAATGTCTCTAAAATGACCCATTTCAGGTCTTCCACAGTATGTCCCTTCTCCAAATAATGATTGGCCATTTTTGTTGTTGCCTTCTTGCATTTGACATTGCTTCTATGTTCACAGATTCTTTGCCGTATCTTCCTGCATGTCATTCCAATATACTGCATATTGCAGGGACACGTGATCATATAGATCACGTGGCTGGAATTGCAATTAGTATGAGTTTTTATATACCATTTCAGATCTGGTGACAGTTGAATCATTTTCGTGGGGGTTGTTAGGGGGCATACCGAACAACTCCCACACGGGAAATGACCTTGGACAGGTGGAAGGTCCCAGAGTTGTGTTTGTTTTGCTCTCTGCTCCAATTGCGGTCTAGTGTGTACCAGAATGTCCTTGAGGTTCTGTGTCCGTTTATTGGAGAATCTCGGTTTAGGCCATGATAGATTTGCCGAGGTAAGGATTCGCCAGTGTTTATTGATTATTTTCTTGACATAATTCGAAGCCGGACTGTATGTCGTGACACAGGTCATGAGATCTTGTTCTTGGATTCTTGGATTGGTCTCTAGGAGGCTTTCACGGTTCCGATTCCTAGCTCTTTTTCTGCAGTTCTTAATCACTCTCTCTGGGTAATTTCTGGCCGAGAGTTTGGTACACAAATCGTTGGCTTGGAGTTGATACTCATCGATTTTACTGCAGTTCCTCCGTAAGCGTAGAAACTGGCAGAATGGGAGGTTCTCCCTCAGGGGTCGTGGGTGGTGGCTGTTGAACGACAACAAGCTGTTTTTAGCCGTGGGTTTAAAAAAGGTTTTCGTTTGTAACATGCCCTCTTCCACGTAGATGGTGATGTCCAGAAAGTCTAGACTCTCTTTGCTTGATGTATATGTGAACTTGAGCCATTGATCTTGTTCATTCAGCCATTTGTGAAACTGTGTCAGGCTGTCAGCACTGCCTTCCCAGATGAGAAGAATGTCATCTATGTAACGCTTCCAGAAACGGATCTGTCTCTAGAAGGGGTTACATAGATTATTGACAAACGTTTTTTCAAAATCACTGACATACAATCCGGCCACACTCGGGGCGAATGTGCTGCCCATCGAGGTTCCATGTCGTTGTTTATACATGGTTGTTTCAAAAAGAAAATAGTTTTCTGTTAATGCGAGTCTGCAACACTCCAATATGAAATGCCTTGGTGTCTTATAGTTCCAATCCATATTGATTAGGATATTCTCCAGGGTATCCAAAGTTTTTCCTTGAGGAAGACTCGTATAGAGACTTTCCACGTCTAATCCTACAAGGATCATGGATGTTTCACAGAAGGTCACGGTGGTGAGGTGGTTAAGAAGGTCTCTAGTATCCTTGAGGTACGTTGGAGTCTGTTGAGTCAGAGGTTTTAAGTATTCATCTACAAACTGGGATAGAGGTTCCAGAACTGAACCGATACCGGACACTATGGGGCGTCCTGGGGGTGGGCTCCTTGCTTTGTGTGTCTTCGGTAGAGAATAAAAATATGGTATTCTCGGGGTGTCAGTACGTAGGAAATCCGCTTCTCTTTTAGAAAGCCAGTTGTGTGCTTCAGCCTCTTCGATCATCAGGGTTATGGTTTGTTGTAGCCTGGGTGTGGGATCTACAGTGATGATTTCATAGAAGGTGTTATCAGACAGCAATTCCAGACATTGTTCCTGGTATCTCTTTTTTGTGAGTAGGACAATCCCTCCACCCTTGTCCGCTGGTTTTATTACCAGATCCTTGTCATTTTTTAGTTCTTGAAGAGCAAGTTGTTCTCTCTTCGAGATGTTCTGAAATGGTTTCTTTGTCAGAGTAGTTAGATCATCAAGATCATGCATCACCGCTTGTTCAAATGTCTGTATTTCTATTGGTATCTGTGAATTCAAAGGACAGAATCTCGACTTTTTCCTGAGCGAAGTATCGCCATCCGTAGCAGCTTTTCCTTGTTCTCCAAAGAAGGCTTTCAGTTTCAATTTCCGACAAAATTCAGATATCTCACACTTGGTTTTAAAGACATCCAGGTTTGGTGTGGGTACAAAGCCGAGGCCCTTGTTGAGTACCTTCACTTGATCTTGAGTGAGTGTCCTTTCTGTTAGATTTACAATCAGGTCGCTGTGCTCGGCCCCGCTTTGGCTTTGGTGACACTCCTGGTCTGTACTTGGCGTGGTTGGTCGGACCATGTCACCCCTCTGCCTCTTTGTCTTTGTGGAACACGGCGTCCTCCTAAAAAAGGACGTTGGTTGAAATTAGGTCCTAATTGTTGTTGTTGTTGATGGTTTATTGGGGGTCCTTGGAAGAAGGGAGGCATCCAGTTCTGAAAGTGTGGGTTGTATGATTGGAAGGGCATTGGGGGGCCCATTTGGTAGTGTGACCACATATTGTTACCTCTACGGTTGCCTCGTCTGTTAAAGTTGCCTCTTCTCCTATTGTTATAGTGGTCATCCCCACCACTATCAGACCCATCCACTGAAGAGCCGCTGTTGGTGCTGTGGTTAAAAGGATTATCATTGCTCTTGAAATCTTTGCTACTGTACGGATGTATCCGTTCGATCGAAAACCTCTTTAGCTCCTTAGATAGTTTCTGGAGTTTTTGTTGTGTGAGGTATTCCTGGTTATCACTCATTTCCTTATTAATTTCATCCAGCTTCCGTTTGTAGATGCTTATGTCTACCATGGTGTTTAGTTTGGTCTCGATTACTTGGATTTTGACCTGTAGTTCGTCTGTTAGTCTTGTAGCTGTTTTGATAATAAGTACTAAATAATCCCTGGTACATTTCCACGAAATCGAAGACCAGTCCTTCCTAAAGGCTAAGTCTTTGAGAAAGATTCGTGGGCTGTTTGTCACCCAAAGGCCTCTAGGTGCAGCATTTACGCGGAGATATTCTGTCATAATGATACCATGAACAGCGGTTCTTATCTGTTCTTTCTTTAACTCTGTTAGTTCATCCCATTCATCCTTGTTCACCAGGGTTTGAGTCAGATTAGCGTCCGCCAGAAGTTGGGGTCTAGCGAGTATCTCGTCTATCTCCTCTATGGAATATGGAATAGCTTAGGCCAAAATCAGGTCTCTTCATCAGGTGCCAAGAAAGTAAAGATGGCCTGGTACTTGCTCTCTCTACTAATGAACGTGAACCTAGTCCTCCCAGAAAGCAAATTCACAATGGACAATGGATGGTCAAGCCTTTGCACTCACGCATCTGGAGGGTGGCAATGCCCTGCTCCTTGACCTCCCAAACGCAGCAGTGGCCCCCATTAAGGACATCCTACAAACCGCAGCACAATGCATCAAGGGGCTGAATAAATATGACCACATCTCTCCCACTGTGAAGAAACACCACTGTTCCCCATGCCAGATCACACCTTCTTCTAAACTGAGTATATCATCTGCAAAAAGCCATCATGACCTGCACCGCAGACTGACTGACAAACCTACCATATCTGATGGCTATGGGCACCCTCGCAGCCAGGACACTCTAAATAAACAGCACAAAAGAGGAAAAACAAGGCAACTTGTCTTCTCCATCTATGCACCCAGGATCTGGGAGGACATCTGTGCATCCATCAGAAATGCCCCAACGCTGCATCAATTTAGGTAACAGGCGAAGACACCTTATTAAAAATCACTACATCACAGTGCAGTCCTTTTTTACTCTCAGAAACCAGATACACTTCCAATCACATGTTCACCTTATCCTTTACTTTGGACAATTTTCAGTGCTACACTGACATTTGACTAAGTTTGCACATTAGAAATGCCACAAATTAAACAGATAATACAAATTAGATCTATTTAGTTACTTACTTACTTATGTTTGTAAATAATATTTAACTAAACTAATCAGAGAAATAGACATATTGAAACGTTGCCCTACTTACTCATCAAGTCTTTAAACATTGTTTTTTCATGTGTCAAAAGATGGTCGATTATAGATTTCCAACTGGAAAAAAGAAACAAAAATAGCTATTAGGAAGATACAATAAAGTGTGAAATAATGGTCTGGCAATTGCAGATTAAATAGAACTTCTGTTTCAAATGATTTTACAACCGTAAGACAAAGGAAAGTGTCAAAAAATACTGCAATACAATCACATATTTATATTTGTTGCAGGTACCTATGTCAACAGTGTCACGAGAGCAACACAAAATAAAAAAAGATGGCTAACAATGGGCAGATTTTGATGTATGAAAATGCAAATTATGGCAGCGCCTCAGTGAACACAGGAAAAAGGATCCCAACTTACAACTTGTATTCTTCCATGTAGGAATAACAGCATCCACAACGTAATACTAAGACTGTGTTGATAAAATAGGAATCTCACAATCAACCACTGCAAAAGGACTGCTACCAATCTGAGTCTATAAGGATACGGGTGACTGTTTTCGAGTAGACCGTTATTCATGGGTGAGAAGAAAATCAAAGATCAAGATGGGGCACCCAAGCGATGGAGATCTTCTGTGAAGACATCTGTAAATTCAGAATACTCCTACTGCCGATCATAAAATGTAAATGCCAGAATAGGTGATATTTTATAAGGTGCTCCTTGAGATCGTCAAAATCTGTCAAGTGCTTCACACTAGTTATTCACAATTTCATAATTGACTGTGTACCCTGATAATATGAACACATTTTATAACGTGCTGATAATCCCAAAAAGTATCACAGGGTATAGGGCAAATAGTTGGGTGCCATGGAGTAGTCAAAGCAGTGTGTATCATTTTTTTTATATCTATTTGTACCTTAGTGGGTCAGAAATCATGGAATGTTCATGTATTTGGTTGTGAATTGTCATCCTCAGTGTCCAATGCTGATCTGCTGGTGTTGTTTATTGTCAAAACAATAAAATTGTTTATAAACATGTTTTTTTAATATTATATATATATATATATATATATATATATATATATATATATATATATATATATATATATATATATATATATATATACACACACACACACATGTATATATATATATATACATATATATATCACAAAGAAATCCCAATGTCACGACAGACACTCCGGCGCAACACTCGGGCACAGACTTCGAAGGCTGGTGTGAAACAGGATTTTAGTTTATTCACACATCAGGAAAAGGTCCAACATGACGCGTTTCGGCTGCCAGACATGCAGCCATATATATATATATATATATGCACACAGCCCCGTGGCGCTTCTCTCTCGGTGCAGATTTCCTCGGCAGAGCCGCACCGATAATATAATCCACAAATCCTCTCGGAAATGAAAACGCACTGGCAGGAATGTAAGTTTCCCGATCTTGTTTTAATTTTCAAAAGATACGCAGGTTGAAAAAGAACAACCAACGCGTTTCGTTATCACTGATAACTTGTTCATGGTTAGTATGGCATACATTCAAAAACAACCAATAAAAACTAATTTTGAGCAACATGCGACTTGTGATGCGACCGGGCTTAGTGCAGTGTACTATGAGTATTGTAGTTAACGTTAATTATGTGATCGATATCTTACTCGTTTATGTCAAGTTCTGTTGTTGATATTTTTGAATGTATTTGGTGTTATTTACTGATTAATTATTCAACCCGTATCTATAATTAAAGAATATATCTGTAAACCTATTTTTTTAACCACTTTTTGGTTGTTATTTAACTTATTCAAACTTTATTCCTCCCCGCACAGGCACAACTAATTCAGGATTTTGTCTCTATAGATGAGTCTGATGTTATAATTCAGGGATTTTTGTAATCGAACTCCCATTATAGAATGCTTTCAAATTTTGGCCTCTTAACCTTCCGTACTTAATTGACCACAATCTTCGTTATTAGATTATTTACATAAGGGTTATTAGAACCATTATTTTTTTAAATAATCTGCATCATATTTATGTCTGATTAAGCCCTCCAGTGGGCTAAATTAATCCTCTATTTTTGTCCCTATATCAAGTTTATCTAAAAGATTTTTATTCAAAATTAAGTTAATTTGAGTTTCCCTGGATTGCATTGTTTTTGGTAAACCTTTATTAGCATTTCACAGTTACATTCAAGGCTACCAACCGTCACGGTTGAGCAAAGGTACAGAGGTAGTGCAATCAGACAATAAAGAACAGGATCAATGCTAAAGTACACCTCACAGTATCTATGCGTAACTCAGGAGAGTTTAGTAGAACATAGTCACAGGATTATTGAAGGTTTTTTTTTTTTTTTTTTTAAATAAGTAGAAAGCAGGATCTGACGCCGCACAATTAAACCTCGCCAATGCTAGGGTTACAACTGAAAAAGGATATTCACGGCAGGACCATTATAGGCAGGATATTCGTATCAGGACGTAAAATCAGGATTTTCGACAAACATTACATATCCCCACCCAAACAGTACCTGTCCGCCTCGACATAGAGCATTAAAAACATAAACCCTTTACTGGACTAGGAAAAACGCACAGAGAATTACCTCTAATCAGACCCACTGAAAAGGGAAAGGGATAAAAGAAGAAAAGAAAGAGGAACCAAAATAAAAACATGAAAAAGAAGGCCATAGAACTAAAAAATGAAGCAAGAAAAAAATAATACCCCACCCCCAGCCCCCCACCCTGCACCCCTGCATACGGCTACAACCTACCCCCCTAGCAGCGTGCCTGTCGCCCAGTATCTAAACCCGAAATATAGAAAGAAAGAGACGAAGAGGAGAGAAAGAGACAATATTCACACGAAGTAAGAGAAGAAAGGAGAAAGAAATGAACAAAAACCCCACGAAAGGGGAAGAGAAAACATGGGGGGTCCCCAGTACAGGCACCCGCCCCCCCCCGCCCCTCACTCCTGCAATAATGCCGTAGTGGATGGTGGAATATCAGAGACATAAGCAGGTTCAAAAACACAGTTACAGCCCAGCCCCGCAAACCCCCCAGGTAAGATGGAAACCTCCCCGCACCAGAACAAGGAGCCAAACGTCGTTGGCGTGCATATACTATGATGTCCCGAGTCAGGAACATACCACAAAACGGTATAAGCGGGAGAAGGCAATTAGAGCGAACACAGTGATCGGGCAGAACAAGTCAAAAGGAATTGGAAGCCTAGCAATGTTCCAAGGAGCTGCATCATCAGGAGTATCCGCCGCCATTTTAACCATCTGTAATCCAAAGCGCCATGCATAGAAGAAGCAGGGCAGCCATTTCGTAGCCTCAAAGCTCAACACCAGGAAGGGCAAGCGAGAGCGAAAACAATCAGACATAGCCGGTGAACGCTCCAATTGAATGAGTATCCATGAAATCAGGTGTCGAAGAAGCAAGCAATTAAAAGCATACAAGGAATTGTACTTTGCCGAACATTCTTCCACGCCGCCAAGAAATACTGGACAGGGTCCCACCACAAAACCTGTTCCACGAAGAACGAGCAGGGGCCACATGAACAAAGTCTCGCAACCAAAATGCCCACAGCAAAGCGTCCTCTCCATTATAATGGCACCAGGTCCCCTCTGTAGCAGTTCGTTTCAAGCCCATCCTCTCAGTACATGGGGGGCATCCGCTCCACTCCCCTCGATCCACTGTGCGCGCCTCCAACGCCATCTGTATATGCACCCTAGTAAGCACTACTCACAGGGGGGACACCCATTCCAGTCGCCGCTGAAGCAAATGCCAGGGCCGCCCGCCCCGAGTCCGATAGAGAAGGAATGGCGTCACCAGCACCCCAACGTTACTACCCAGTATTATCTTCGTCCCACTGCGTGGCGGAGAAGCACATTCGGGCCCCCACAGTCCAAAAGGCGCCACGGTGGTACTGCGCCGCAGCCAGCCCCACGTATCTGAAATGCGGGGAGGAGGCAGTGCACTTCAGGCCGGTCGGCGCTCCATCCGAGTAGCCAGCGGCGGGTAGTGGACGAGTAAGCCCATCAAGGGGAGAAGGGGGTGAGACACCAGATCAGCGCTGGAAAATGGCAAGTATTTCTGCCCTCCCAATATACGGGGTAGCGCTGGAACCAAGTTTTTAGGGGCGGGCTGACCTACTTGTCGGTGGGCGGGTGCCACCTGGATCCCTGTGGCCGCTGTTGTGGTTCTTGCTGGCGGCGGCGTAGTCACGCTAGGTCCCGGCTGCAGGCATCACGCAGGCCAAGATCGCGGAGGTCCGTAACTCCGCTGCCCGGGCACGGAAAGCGCTCGGGATCGAACGCATCTGTTCAGCGCCCCTTCCAGGCGCACGGGAGCCCCGGAGCCGTGCGGGGCGGGCGAAGAAGTTAGGCGGCAGGAGAGGAGAGCCGGCAGAGCCGGGAGCCCGAGCGACCATCTTGGCCGCCGGCCCGGCTCCGCCCCCCCTGGATTGCATTGTTGTTGTTAAATTAAGTACGGAAGGTTATATCAACAACAGAAATTGACATAAATGAGTAAGATATCGATAACATAATTAATGTTAACTACAATGCCCATAATATTAGGTTAGGCAATAGGGACTCCGGATTGGATACAAGTTAGTTTAAAAATGAGGAGGACATGAATTTACTTTGACTGCAGGATTTAATGTGCCTGTTTGTCCGCGAAGGGTGCTCAGAATGGCGTTTGCAGCTACACAGTGGTGAGACGGGGGGTCATATATGGAGGATGAATTTAAGTTGCTTTTTGGTTGTGATTAACAAAATTCACATCAGGGATAGTTCAGTTATTATATATATATATATATATATATATATATATATATATATATATATATATATATATATATATATATATATATATATATATATATATATATATATATATATATATTCACTGAAAAAAACATAGGTTTCAGGCCTTATATAGTTAGGAATTAGCTTTTAAAAAACCTTTGAAATTCACTCAAAAAACTATAGGTTTTAGGGGTGTTATAGTTAGCTGGACATTTCACCCATACAAAACCATTGAAATTGCTCCGATATTGTTAGTTGTACTAACTATATTTCGTGCACCCGCAATGCACTGCTGATGATGTCACATATTACATCATTCATGACATGGTCATTGACATCACTGATGACATCTCAAATGACATCGCATTACGAGTCACATGTTTCTCAAAATTTGTTTTTATTGGTTGTTTTTGAATGTATGCCATACTAACCGTGAACAAGTTATCAGTGATAAACGAAGCGCGTCGGTCGGTGTCTTTTGAAAATTAAAACAAGATTGGGTAACTTACAATCCTGCGTTTTCATTTTTCATTTCCAAGAGGATTTGTGGAATTTATATATATATATATATATATATATATATATATATATACACACACACACATATACATATACAAATATATATATATATATATATATATATACACCCGATGTACCGCAGCCACGTAAGAATGTGGCTGCGTTAGATTGATGACCTGTTCATAATCTGGAAAGGTTCACAGATTGAAGCAGAGGGCTTCATCGCTGACCTTAACAGAAATGATCTGAATCTTACCTTTGAGGGCCAAATGAATACTCAAAACATGGTGTTCCTTTATCTAGCTGTCAAAGTATCTGGTAATAAGTTAACCACCATATTATATCGCAAAGAAACTGCTGGGAATACTCTGCTGCACGCGGAGAGTGGACATCCAAAGGCCCTGATCCGGAGTATTCCGTTTGGGGAGTTCCTCCGGGCTCGGAGGAACTGCAGCACAGATCATAACTTTTTGATTGAAAGTGAATGCATGAGAGAACGCTTCGCTGAAAGGGGATACCAATCCTCTATCATAGAAGCAGCACTCAAGAAAGCCAGTGAGATCAGCCACTCCTCGCTATTGCTTGCCAATAAGAAGCCGATACCAGCAAAGATTGATGTGATAATGTTTATATCAACCTATCACTCTAGATCTTGGCGGGTACAGAGCAGTTTTAAACGCCACTGGAATGTTCTCAAGACTGAACCCACTTTGATGGATGTTTTGGGTGACAATCCTAATATGACCTATAGGAGGGCCCACTCGCTGAAAGACAAATTGAGTAAGAATGAGGTGAGCATTAATATAGCAAGAAGCAGTGACATCCAAGGCTTCTATACCTGCATGAAATGCAAGGCATGCAGGTATAGTAATAACATCAAGAAAGTCTTTTTCCCTGTAGAAGCTGTAGAAAAAACCATCAGTAAACATTTAACATGCTTATCCGAATATTGTGTCTATGTGTTGATGTGCCCGTGTTCTAGGAAGTACGTTGGGAGCACTATGTTCCCAGCGAAAAAACGTGTCCTGGAACACATGAGATCAATTGATAACAAAGACCAGACATCACCGGTTGCTCGTCACTTCGAAGAACTGCACAGGAGCAATAGAAATCTGCTCAGGTTCTTCGTAATTGATAAACTCCCGGACATGAAAAGAGGAGGTGACAAAATTCGGAGGTTGCGACAAATGGAGAATAGATACATTCTCGAGCTGGATACTCTTATACCCAGAGGTCTTAATTCTGAGGAAGAAATAAAATGGCACTTAGGGGATTGAGAGCTAATAATAGGGTGTCATACATAAGGATTTCTGAGATACTACTCAAGTGGGGTATATTCGTTGAATAGGTTTCACGAGATTTTTGCCATGGCTGTATACTGTCAGTTGTTATGAATTGTTTAGGCCCAAGGTCAACCTAGTGCTTCTTGGAGATTTTAAAATGTTGAATTTTGTGTTACACGTTTGATTTTGATTCACTACTATTGAAGACTCAAAACCCGTCTAGGGCCACATGTGGTGCTTAATAGAACACAGCATTATCTGACTGGCCCCCTTTTTTGTCTTAATTGTAGGTAATGGGAGTGTAGCGGTGCACTGGACAAGGAACCCACTGGGGTTATGATAATGGATTATAAAACCGTGTGGACTTCTTTTGGAAATCTCACTTGGGAATACACACTGTATACCGGCAATATGTCTTGTGACATTACATAACTTGAAGTATTGCCATTAACTGGAACGTTGCCCACTGGAGCAAATGGCAATTCAATTTAATTCAATTTAATTTAACATGGTTATAATATTATATCAGTTGCAGGTAGTTGTTATTTTATTGCCTGATAAAACGTCGTCCACTAGGAAAAGCTAACTTATCTGTACAAATGTAATTTGGCTGTATATAGGATGTACCTTTGCCTGACTCGTCTGGTTGATACGATTCAAAATGTCATTATATTGGACAATACGTGACATGGCACCAGATATGGAATTCGGAAATAGTAATTTCTACTGTTATCACGTAAACAACTCCCATTTAAACATTAAGATTATGATGTTGATTGATTGAAGCCTTCACAATGCTGTATTTTATAGCGGGTCAGTTGTGAGAAACATAACTATACTCCACTCTAAGATGGACACGAAAATGTGGGCTTGAGTCCTCTGTCTATTTTTATTACTTGTCACTTGTAACTTTATTTATTGTTTTTGCACTGTTACTGAAATCACCCGTGACCAAGGCGAGTGTTTCGCCGAAACGCGTTGTTTTTTTTTCCTTTGTCCGAAATCACGATGCTGCATTTGAAAAAATAAACTTAATTGAAATGCGCAAATAGTAACTGGAGTGATCGTTCTTTTATCGAAGGGGAGTGCATTTGCGTAGCGGTGACTACGCGCTGTGGACAAGAATATATATATACACATATACATATACATATACATATATATATATATATCTGCAACTTTAAGAATCTGCAGGAAGAAACGACAACTATCATGACGGGTCCAAATGCTATAATTAAAGAATTGTGCACCAATTTAAAGTTACACCATGTTTTCACTGAAGCCATTTTGTGAGGGTCCTGATGTGCTATTACTGACCACCATCTTGAGTAATAATTCACAACATGCTAGACTGCAGTCAGTAATTTAAGCAATTTTTCATTGTAGGTGGGCACCTCAAATGTAGACTAGCATGTGTTTTCTTCTCTTGATAAACCATCGGGTTAGTGATTTTTGTTTGTTAATTGATTGTCGTACATTTCTACAGTCAATCAAACTGAATATTTGTATTTGGTTTCAAGAGTGGGAGCCTGCAGTGTTTTGGGAAATGGTGCTGCCCACTAGTCTGTGAACCCTTTTCCCTTTGGTTAGGTGTTAATTTAGACCTCAGCTTCAATTTGAGTCCCAATTTAAAGTTGTACTGTGTTCTACACTGAAGCGATTTTGTGAGCATCCTTATGTGTACTGTAGCCCACACAATGATAAATAAGTGTATATATATATATATATATATATATATATATATATATATATATATATATATATATATATATATATATATATATATATATGTTATGTTAGGTTATGTTAGGAATATTTATTCAGCGCACAGCTGCTCCAGCGAAGGAGCGTCCTGGCGCTTGACAAGGTATCCAACACAACACAACAAAGAGACAATAAACTAAGAGAGAGCAGGCTCAGGGAAATAACAAAGTCTTGATAGCCCTGCGAAATAAGAATAGATTATCAGACGCACGTATCTCTAAGGGAAGAGAAATCCACAGGGCCGCAGCCCGAACTCGAAAAGAGCGGCCTCCAGCTCGGCTAAGTTTGAACCGAGGGACCACTGCCAAATCCTTACACAAAGATCTCAGGGAGCGGGTAGGAACATAGGGCATCAAGAGATTCGAGAGAATCGGGGCAGAGAGGCCCTTGAGAATTTTGTAGGACAGGCAGCGCACTTTAAATTGGATCCTCTGCCGACTGGAAGCCAGTGGAGAGAACGTAGAGTGCTGGCAATGGAGCAGAACCTGGGCAAGCCCACCACAGCTCTGGCTGCCGCGTTCTGGACACGTTCCACACATGTAATTTCAGCTTGATTCACCCCTACCAAAAGAGAGCTGGCATAGTCAAGCCAAGAGATCACCGTCGCCTGCAACACCAGCTGCCTGGTAGAGGCGTCAAAAAATTTCAGTGCTGGTCTTAGTCCTCGCAAAATGCCAAAACAACTGGCGGCAGTTCTCTTGGTATGGGAGACAAAACTAAGGGCGGGGTCTAACCAAACTCCAAGATTTTTTTTTTGCAAATTTTTTTATTTTGCAGACATAAAGAATAAAACATCAAACAAAAGGTACCACATAGGGTGCACAGATGATCCCACACAGTGGGAAAGCATTAGAGTAAGACGAGGCAATGCTGCAATACAAGAAAATAGTGAACAAGAGGCTTCGCCAGCCGTAGGTGTAGGCAGTCCTGCTTGTACCCCCCAAGGTGGGGTTGCTCAGTTAGGTCAGCCGATAAGGAGTCCAGAATCGCCATGCCATCGAGGTGAGCCTCGTCTTATCGATATAAATGTCCCAACAGTAGCACCCAACCTTAACTCCCTACTACTCGCCCCTCCCCCCTCCCGTGACGGTGCCGCACTCTTCCCCCATACATCCGTCAGGCATACTTTAGAGCTGAAATAAATGTAAATTCCTCAAAGACGCCGGGCACACTGCTGAGGGCAAACCAGTAGAGAGAAAGGACACCAAGGGGCCCCATATGTGTTTGAAGTTTTTGTAGTTGCCTAGGAAGATGTCCGCCATTCTCTCGAGACTCAGGAGCCTCCACAGTCTAGCGTGCCAAAGGGAGATCGCCGGTGCCTCTTTCCGCTTCCAGGCTGATGCCAACGTGAGTTTGGCCGCGCCGAGACACAGCCAGAGGATCTTTTTGTCTGCTCGCGTCTGGTGCTCGAGTCCAGGGTCTCTCAAGCCCAGTAGCACGAACTCCAGTGAGTCGTCGATAGGGTACTTCAGGATATCTTTAATATGGGATAAGATCTCGACCCAGAAGGGTTTGATGACCGGGCAGTCCCACCAAATGTGGCGGAAGTCCCCCAGGAGGCCACAGCCCCTCCAGCACCTATCCGTGACAGCCGGGTAAATGCGGTGAAGCCGGGCCGGGACCATGTACCATTGCGTGAGGGTTTTTAAATGCGCCTCCCTCAGGAGTATGGAGTGATTAAATTGCGTCATGTCCTTCCAGAGCGCCGACTATTCTCCGTCAGTGATATCCCTCCCTACCATCTCCTCCCATTGCTCCATGTAGCGCGGTCTAGGGGAAAGGGCAGAACGAAGCAGCAGTTGGTAGAGAAAGGAGATGGCCCCCTTCATGGTGGATGTCTTCAGGAGGAAGGCCTCAAAGTCGGACGGAGGTCTCGTCGCAGCCTCCCGTACACCTGGTGACGTGGCCCAGTGGAGCAGTTGTAAATGCCTGTATTTTTCCACCGGTTGCACTTGGTAGTCCCGCATGCAGTTCCCAAAAGTCAGGGGGTCAGGGCCGTGGAACAGGTGGAGTAGCGCCCGACAACCCCCCTCCCTCCAGGCGTCAAAGGGGCCCTCGGTGAGTGCCGGCGGGAACTCCGGATTGAAATGCAATGGAGTGAATGGGGACGGGAAGGTCGTCCATCTCTCATCACCCGCCAAGGTATCCCAGACTTTCAGCGTAGTCCCCATGGGGGTACTAATGTACGCGTTCGCTGGGCGGTCCCGTTTCGGCTTCCAAGCCAGATCCCAGATGGACCGGCCCGCCACACTCCGGTCCATATGCAACCAGTGTTTGTCTGAAAATTGCTGTGACCATTCCATCATGACCCTAAGTTGGGCCGCTTTATAATAGAGGTGTAAATCCGGAAGGCCGACCCCCCCATCAGTCCGCAGCCGTCGCAGGAGTGCGAACGAAAGTCGCGCCCGACCACCCTGCCAGACAAATTTCAAAATCAATGACTTGAGGTGGCTAAAAAAGGAAGAGCTCAGTGGGATCGGCAGGGCCTGGAACAGGTACAAATACTTGGGGAGAAGGACCATTTTGATGGCGTGCACCCGACCCAGCCAGGATAGGAATTTTGGTTTCCATTTCTCCAGTTCTGCACGCGACTTGGCCATGAGGGGCGGGAAGTTGGCCGCGAATAAGCCACCCACCGTAGGGGTGAGGTGAACTCCCAAGTATAGAATGGAGCCCGAGGCCCAGGCCAGAGGCGTCATCGCTCTCACCTGTGCCACCTCGGCCTGAGATAGAGTCAGGTTCAGGACATAAGACTTGCCGTAATTAACTTTGAAGCCGGCCACTGCTTCAAATTCCAGCAGGATATCTCGAACACATGGAAGAGAGTTAGCGGGATCGGCCACTGAAAGCAAAACGTCATCTGCAAAAAGGGAAATCTTGTGCTGTTCCCCTGTGAATGAGATGCCCTTAACCCCCTCATGCTCCCGGACCGCCATCGCCAGGGGCTCAATGCTGAGCGCAAACAACAAGGGAGAGAGGGGGCACCCTTGTCTGGTACCCCGTGAGTGCCGGAAGAAGGCCGGCAGGTGGCCGTTCACTGCCACCCTCGAGTGTGGGCTGCAGAAGTTGGCTCTCACCATGGCGATGAATCTGTCGGAGAAGCCAAACGCCTGTAATGCGTGGAATAGAAAGCCCCAGTCCACTCGGTCGAAAGCCTTCTCCGCGTCCAGGCCCACCAAGACCGCCGGGATGCGGAACTTGTCCGCTTTCTCAATAAGGTGGATCACCCTCCGAGTATTATCGTGCGTCTGGCGGCCTTTGATGAAGCCGGACTGATCTGCGTGGATAATCGTCGGTAGCAGATCCTGGAGGCGGCTCGCCAGAATCGCCGAGTACAGCTTCGCGTCGATATTGAGTAAGGCTATGGGGCGGTATGAGGCACACAGCTCCGGATCCTTCCCCGGCTTCGGCAGGACCGTAATCACTGCCTCCGCGAGGGTCCCGGAATTCACCCCGGGTCCAACCATGGCGTTAAAGAGGGCGACCAGGAAGTCACACACCTCAGTCGCATAGGTCTGATAGAAAACTGCAGTGAACCCATCGGGCCCAGGGGCTTTGTGCAATTTCAAGTTTTTGATGGCGGAGAGGACCTCCTCCCTCGAGATCGGAGCGTCCAGTAGGTCATTCCAGGCCCCGGAGACCTGCGGAAGCGGTAAGCGCTGCAGGAACTCCCGCTGCTTAGCAGCATCTAGCCCCTCTCCCTTGTATAAAGCGGCATAGAAGCGGCCAAATACGTCCGCCTTCGCTCCGTCACAATGGTGGAGCGCTCCCGCGGAGTCTCTAATCCCACCTATGTACTCACGCTCCCTCTTGTCCTTCAGTTGTCGGGCCAAGTGTCTGCCAATCTTGTTACTACTGGAGTAGGAGTGCCGTCCCAGCCGTAGGAGGGTGAGTTCGGCCCTGTTTGTATAGTGTGCCTTCAGCTTGCCCCTAACCGCCGTCAGGGGACGCAGGGTTATCCTCGAGGGATTAGCTTTGTGTGCCCTCTCAAGCGTGAGCACCTCGGCCTCCAGCGCCTCCCTCTCCTTCCTACGCAGAGTGTTCAGTTGCGAATTGAGGCCCAAGCACGTCCCCCTGATCGTCGCCTTGAAGGCGTCCCACGTGGTCATCAGAGAAGTGTCCGACGGGGGATTGCAGTCAAAAAATTCACGTATGGCCAGACGCAAGGCTCGATTGGAGACCTCGTCCCTGACTACCGATGCAGGGAAGTACCACTTCCGATTCGCGGTGTCGGGTGGCGACCAGCGGAGCGTGAGCACCATGAGGCTGTGGTCCGACACAGATATCGGGAGAATGGCGGCATCTAGAATGTTCCCTCTAAGGGACTGACTAAGGAAGACGTGATCCAATCGGGAGTAGGAGTGGTGCACATGGGAAAAGAACGTATAGTCTTTCACGGCAGGGTGAAAAAATCGCCATCCATCTATTAGACCCAACTCCTCCACCCCACGCTGCGCGGAATCAGAAAAGACCCCTGTGTCCGCCCGCCGCCCCCCCGAGCTGTCCATATCTCTGTCCCAAACCAAATTGAAATCGCCCAGCAGGAACATGAGACCTTCTGCAAAGTCCCCCACCTTAACCAGTAACTCTTGCAGGAACTTGTTCTGACCGGCATTGGGCAGATAGAGCACAACAAACGTACACAACCTACCCTGAATGTGCCCCTTGACCATCAGCCACCGCCCCTCCTTGTCGCTGCGGACCCCCACAGGTTGAAAGTGCAACGTCGCCCTGTACAGTAGTGCCACCCCCCGATGCTTCGTGACAGCAGAGGACCTGTATACAATGGGGTACGCCCTATGGCGGAGCCGCATCTCATCCTTTCGTGCCAAGTGAGTTTCTTGCAACCCTACCACATCGAGGTGATGGTCTACCACATATTTCAGGACCTTCTGTCGCTTCTGAGGAGAGTTCATGCCCTTGACATTCCATGTCCCTATACTAATTGGCATGGCAAATACAGACCACAGACCCCGCTTTCAGTAATCCAATTGGCACCCATCCCGCATACCTCCCCCCCCCCCGGCAGAAAACACCCAGGCGTTTCCAGAGTATTCGCTGAACCACAACCTCAGCAGCAAAGTACGCCCTCATCCACATACACACCACATTCACCCCCAATGGCCTTCCGTCACGGGTCCCCCCCCCCCCAACCCCAATAACCCCCAACCAAACCCCCCCTAAACGATATGTAAACTCAACATTGTACAAAATCTGAAAAAAAAGTGCAGTAACCATACTCATCGAGATCAGTAGGCCGAAGTCCGTAGGAGGCCCCCACTCAAGAAACAGGCCGGGGGAATGAAGACACTATTCCCCTTGGCCACAGTCGAGGTCGTCTCCCACAAGAGTACTTTCAGAGCCCTCGACCAGAAGGCCCGGGCCTCTCCGGCGCCGATCCGCCATTCAATGGGGATCACGCCGCCCCAGAGCTATGCTGTGAGTCGGCCAACGTGGCCGATGCCACCGAGGCGACTGCTGCTCCCCGTTCTTGCAAGCTGGCAGAAAGGTCTGGTCGTTGTCTGGTGGGGGAACTGATGGGGGAACCCCCCACCCTGTGCCATGAAGTCGAACGGCGGCGCCGCCGAGACGGGGAGGCCGTTGCGGCCTGCGATGACGGCACATCCTCCAGTCCCAAAAGCTCTTTTGCCGCCTGAAGCGTGCGGATTTGGGCTAGGCGATTCTGCCACCTAAAAATGATCCTGAAAGGGTGTCCCCAGGAGTAAGCGATGCCCCTCTCTCTCGGGAACGATGTCACCGGTCGGAACTCCCTCCACTTTTGCAAGGTAGATGCAGCCAAGTCCTGATACAGTTGTGGCCGATGCCCCCGGAACTGTAGCAACTCGATGGTCCTGGCCTTTCGGAGAATCCTTTCCTTGAGCTGGAAATCATGGACGCACACTAGAATGTCAGGGGGGGGCCCCCCCCGCGCCGTGGCAATCCCACCCGGTGTACTCTGTCCATCTGTATCTCCTTCGTGTCTGCCTCATCGAGGACCTGGAGGAACAGCTCCTGGACGTACCCCCGCAGGTCCCCAGCCTCACCGTCCCACGGCACCGCCCGTATTCGGATGTTGTTTCTACGGGAGCGGTTTTCAAGGTCTTCCGTATGGAGTTGTAAGTCCAAATTTTGCTCTGTGAGGCGAATGATGTCTTGCTGAAGCATATGGACGTCGGTAGCCACACTCAGATCTCGGTCTTCCAGGGTCGCCACCCTCTCGCCTATGCCGTCCACGTCTCTCCGCACCTCCCTTAAGTTGGAGGCTAGTTGCGCCCTGAGCTCGGAGATGTCCTCCTTGATTGAGGCAAACAACTCTGACATGAAAGCCTTCGTCGCTGGGGCATCTTCGTCCGAGTGCTTCGACGACCCACTCGCTCCAGGGGAGGCCGGTTGTTGAGAGGATTTTGGGGCATTGTCTTTCCCCTGGCCCCGTTTGCGCGGCATAGTAGACATGGCGGCTCACAGCGCTCTGGGCCGGCGCCACGTGGCCGTAGAAAGCAGCGGGCCTCCTCCCAACACGTGTTGCGCCAACAGCCACCGGAAGGTCCACTCCTTTGCTCCGTAGTAATCCCGGCCCTGCACAGCGCCCAGGTCCCGCGCCTCGTGTTCAGGTGTAATGGCGGGCTTCGAGGTTCCGATCAGGCGGCAGATGCCAGCCGAGCCTGGTCCCGCAAAGGTAATGGCGGGTGGTGCAGATCGTAGAACGTCGCCGATCGTCCGAGTGCCACAGCAGTGCTAGGAACCGGCGCTTCACCACCTCCAGGGGCAGGGGGGTACAATCTGGGTCCTGCCGGCAGGTCACCAGTCGCCCAAGTGCAGCTCCTTCCAGCCTTTCGTCTGCTCCGACGACTTCAGGGCAGATCCAGGGCCCCGCCCATCGACCGCGCCGGGCCTCGATGTCCGGAGAGCCCGGGGTCTCACAGGCCGCGGGGTGCGTTCGATCTCAGAGGCGCACCCGGGGTCACACCGCCTCGGCGACCACACCAAAGCCTCCCGCTCCGTCAGGCGGACTTCCCCGCCGCTTTTGGGGCGTGTGGACTCCCCCAAGTTCGTGCTTTTAGATGCTTTGCTGGATCAGCGCCGGAGCGGCACGGAAAGGCGTCCTACTCCGCCGCCATCTTGGCCACGCCCCCAAACTCCAAGATTTTTAGTCTCCGTTACAGGAGTCGGGGTAGGCCCCAGTTCCTGAGGCCACCATTTGTCGCCCCAAAGTTCCGGTTTCTTGCCGATGATCATTATACCAGTTTTTTTTTTTGCGTTCAGCTGGAGATAGTTGGAATTCATCCAGCTGGCAAGCGCCCTCAGCCCATTCTGGAACCTAGGGGCATTCAAATCAGAGTCCCCGCTGAGCGTGACCGCCAGCTGAGTGTCGTCAGCGTATGAGGCCATAGTCAAGCCCCACTTCTTGACGACATCAGCCAGCGGCCTCACGTACAGATTAAATAACGTGGGACTCAGCGAGGATCCCTGGGGGACCCCCTGGTCCAGCGGATGGAATTTGGGCTGATAAGGAGGAATAGCTACGCAAAAAGATCGATCGGCAAGAAAAGAACGGAACCACTGGAGGGCAGTCCCAGAAATACCAGCTTCTTCCAGGCGCTGGAGAAGGATTTTATGGGAGACGGTGTCAAAGGCGGCGCTAAGATCTAATAAAACAAGCGCCGCCGTTTGACCCGAATCTAACCCCATGCGCAGATGTTCCACCATGTAAAGAAGGGCTGTCTCCGTGCTATGATCAGCGAGGAAACCGTTCTGCGTAGGGTCTAGAATGTTTGCCCGCAAAAGGTGGTCCGAGAGGACTCTATTCACGTGTGCCTCCGCTACTTTCGTTGGCCACGGGAGAAGTGATATCGGCCGGTGGTTCTCTGGTTTAAGAGAATCTAAACCCGGCTTATTCAAGATCGGCGTAACCACCGCATGCTTCCAACTGGCAGGAACCGTACCAGTGGAGAGCGAAAGGTTGATCAAAGAGCGCACCGGTAAAAAGTCCAGAGACAACGGGTCCCTGAAAAGAGCCGGTCTCAGTGGATCTACCGGAGAACCGGACTTAGTATGTTGGGCCAATTGATTAAAACCCTCAGGCGATAAGCAGGGGAAGGTATGCAGGACCGTGTGTTCCTCAGGCCTAGGAGCCAATCCGGCATCCTGAATGGGAATAGAAAATGAACGACGGATGGCTTGAACCTGCTCCAAAAAGAAGTTCGCCAATGCCTCACAATGTAAAATAGAGGCTGTGTCATTGGTAGGGGCCTTTTTTGCCATTAGATCTTTAAGGGCCTATATACACACATATATATGTCTAGTTGATAGACAATGGAATTGAATTAGTGTTAGAATCATGCTTAATGTCTGAGACCAGCAATCATTCTGCCTTGGAAACAAGCTGACGACTGCAGTGACCTCAGTTTTTTATTTTAACATAAGTGAATGTTACTTACCTCATAAGCATCCGTTCGTAGCGTATAGTGCTGCAGATTCACATGCTCTGCATACTCCTGCCATCTAGTGTTGGGCTTGGACATTTGCACTTGGTTTGCATTGTGCATGGGCACCGACTCCAATTTAGACTGTTTTTAGCCCATTGGGTGAGAGTGGTAAGGAGTGGTAGAAGAAGATGTTATACATGTGCATTGTTAAATAGGTAAGTGTAGAAGAGAAAGAAAAGAAAGATCTGCAGCCTTAGTCCCAGGCGTCCAGGGAGAAATGTGGGAATATGTGAATCTACAGCACTATGTTATGTTATTTGTATTTGTAGAGCGCCTGGTTACACTGACCCAGTGTGTCCCCACGCTAGGTAACAGCCATAGAACCCAAAGGCAACATCTAGAAAGCCAGATGACATATAGATTAAATCACAGGAAACAAATAGGTCTTCAGACCTTTCCGAAAGGTGGATTCAGATTCCTCCAGCCGCAAATTCTGAGGAAGGGTATTCCACAACTGGGCCGCCACATACCGAAGCGAGCTGCCGCCCATCCTTGATCTCCTAATCTTAGGGACATGCACCATTGCTCTCCCACTTGATCTAAGCAATCTGGTAGGTGCATAGGGAGTAAGAAGGTTGTGCAAATACACAGGACCCTTCTGTAAAATCCGGTGGCTTACACACATGGCCTTAAACTTTACTCTCTCCCTAATGGGGATCCAGTGCAAGGAGGCAAGCGCTTTCTTTGCAGACGCTCTCCTAGGTAACATAAGAACAAGTCTTGCAGCTGCATTCTGGATACACTGCAATCTCCGTATGCACTTGTCAGTTGCACCCAAATACAGGAGATAGCAGTAATCCAGGCGCGAAGTCACCAGGGCATGCTCCATGATCTTTCTAGATGCAATGGGAAGGGTAGCCAGGGTTTTCCAAAGACCTCATAGAATGCCAAAACAGACACCTGTCACCCGTCTGGTGTGGTAATCAAAAGACAGCTTATTGTCCACCCATACACCGAGGTTCTTTGCCTGTTCAGACGGTGTAGGGGTAGGGCCCAATGTCTGAGGTCACCATGCCGATGACCAAACTGACGGAGCCTTCCCTATTACCAGTACCTCGGTCTTAGTACCATTTAGCTTCAGACAATTCCTTGCCATCCACTCAGCCAGTTCTTTCAGGCAGGACATGAAGTTAAAGGCAGCATCGGACCGAGACTGAGTCAGGGAGACCAACAGCTGGGTGTCATCAGCATAGGGCAGGGCATTAATCCCAAACGTATCTGCAATTTTTGCCAGGGGGGCGACATAAAGATTGAACAAGGTCGGACTCGGGGTTGAACCCTGAGGCACCACCTGCATCAGCTTGATGTTCCTGGAGTCGTGGGCCCCTTGCATAACTTGAAAGCTACGCTCAGTCAGAAAAGATTCCATACATTTCAGAGCCCTATCAGTAACACCACCTCTCTTTAAAGCCTGCAACAAGGTACGGTGGGCGACGGCGTCAAACTACACATTACAAACAGATGCCTAAAAGGTAATATTTTCTGTTCGTAGCATTTGCTGCTGTAGATACACATGATCTGCACAGACAGTAAAGTAGTCCCTCCGTTTAAGCAGTGGTTAGTGTGTGGATGAAGTTGATGTCTGAAACAGGGTCCTTTAGACTGTCTGGCCAATTAGACCTTGCTGTCTAGCAAGAATATTTATACAGGGGTCTTTGGGAAATCTGAGTGGGATTGACCAAGTAGCTGCTATACGCTAATGGGATTTTTCCTAGGAAAGCCATGGAAGCTGCCTTTTATTTGTGTCAAGGGGGTACAGGGAAAAACCTGCTGGCTTTAAGGTAGTAGGTTTAAATACACCTGACTATCCATGTAGCAACTCTTGTTTTTGAAATAGGCTGACTTTTTGGGGATCGCTAAAAGATATAAAGAGTTGGTACGCCTTATGAAATGAGCTGGTCATGTTGATGTAGTACAAGAGAGCTCTCTTGACATCTAAGTATGGGGGGCTCTCTTTGCCACAGACTGTGGTTGTGGAAAGAAGACTGGGAGTTCTATGGTCTGGTTGAGATTAAATGGAGAAATAACCTGGGGCAGGAACTTTGAGTTATGTGAATGACTACTCTATCATTGCAGACCGGAATGAAAGGAACTGCAAAGGGCAGGAATGCATTGGTTCTAAAGGGAGAACCATGAGTCTGGTAAAAGACTATTTCAGGATAAATTGATGAGCTGAAGGCACCATTGAGGGAATGACTCTTTTGAGGCCCTCCATGAAAGCCTTGATGACTGGCATAAGGAACAAGGAAGAATGGGAAGAATGTTGTATGTTCTGCATGTAAGCTGCTAGGATAGCTAGATGAAGTCTAATGAAAGTGTATGCTAACCTCAATTGTTAAAGGTGAAGGATATACCATATGATGTCCTGAACCCCAAGGTTCAGTGGATCTATATGCTTTGGTATAGAGCAGCAGGCAAATGTTTTCATCTTGCTATATAGTAAGCTAAATTAGTTGGTCTGTGGGCTTCTCTAAGGATATCCATGCACTCCTGTGGAACGCGTATGTAGCCAACACTAGGACCGCAGATGCCAGATCGCTAGCTTGAGCTGTTTGGAGTCTGGATGTCTGATCTGACCCTAGTTTCTGGTGAGAAGATCTGCTCTGTTGAGGAGGTTTTTGTTGGGACTGATAGACATTTTGAGTAGAGTGGAGTACAAGGATTGGCTGGGACATTTGTCTCATCCTATACACCACCAGTGGAAGGAGTGGGAGTTTCAGAAAAGTGTAAGCAAATATCCCTGACCACTTTATCCACAGTACATTGCCTATGGACTGAGGGTGTGGAAGCCCGCTGCTGAAGTTTAGCATTTTAGGTTATCTGGGGTAGTGAACAGGTCTATCTGTGGAGTGCCCTAGCATTAGAAGTAGTGGTTTAGTACTTGGGGATTGAGTTTACGCCCATGAACGTCTAGGTGTGATCTGCTGAGTAGGTCTGGTAAGTCATTGTCCAGTTCTGGAAGATAATCCTCTATCAAGTCCCACCCTCTTCAACGTCTACATGAGTCCTCTCGCCTCCATCGCGCGTCAACACAACCTCAACATCATCTCTTACGCCGACGACACCAAGTTAATCCTCTCCCTCACCAAAGACCCCAACACCGCCAAAACCAATCTTCACGAAGGCATGAAAGAAGTAGCCGAATGGATGAAACATAGCCGCCTTAAACTCAACTCAGACAAAACGGAGGTGCTCATCCCAGGATCCTCCCCCTCAGCCTGGGACGACTCCTGGTGGCCGTCCGCTCTGGGCACTGCACCCACACCCACAGACCATGCACGTAACCTTGGCTTCATCCTAGACTCCTCTCTCTCGATGTCCAGACAAGTCAACGGCGTCTCGTCCTCCTGCTTCAACGTACTTCGCATTCTCAAAAAGATCTTCTGCTGGATCCCCCTCGAGACAAGAAAAACTGTCACCCACGCACTGGTCACGAGTCGACTGGATTATGGTAACACACTTTACGCCGGAATCACAGCGAAATTAGAGAAAAAACTCCAGCGCATCCAAAACGCGTCAGCGAGACTCATATTAGACATCCCGCACCAAGATCACATCACCGGACACCTAAAAGACCTCCACTGGCTTCCCGTCAATAAAATAATTACTTTCCGCCTTCTCACCCACGCACACAAGGCCCTCTACAATCTAGGACCCGAATGCCTCAACACTCGACTGTCCTTCTACAAACCCAACCGCCAACTAAGATCGTCCAATCAAGCCCTCCTCCGCAGTCCCGCTCATCCGGAAATCCACCATGGGTGGCAGATCCTTCTCCTTCCTGGCTGCCAAAACCTGGAACTCACTCCCCACCCACCTCCGCCTCACTCAGAACCACATCTCCTTCAGAAAAGAACTTAAAACCTGGCTATTCGACAAATAATGTACCCCTCCTCCTAGCGCCTTGAGACCCTCTGGGTGAGTAGTGCGCTATACAAATGCCAGAACTTGAACTTGAACTTGATGTATGGTGGGTCACAAGATGAGGCGTTGTACTTTCTCGCTATACTTAAAGCTGCTACCCTGGTTTTGACTAGGTCCTAAAAGGGCTCTGAAGCTGGTTTAAGCATGACCTTTAACATGGGTAAAACCTGAATAGTGCGCTCGAGTGAGAGTCTCGACTAAGAAGTAGTGTTCCTCTTGAACTACATGGAGGTTCGTTTTATGGTATTGGGACACCCGTTATATTGCCTTATGGATTGAGGCTGTATTGTCTTAGAGTGAGGGTTTGGAAGCATACAGATCTGGGTCAGGGCACACAGGAGGGTCTACAGAATATTCAGCCCACGTGTCTCCCCACTCACCTGGCTCTCCAGCTATGTCATATGGCTCATCTTTATTGCAGAGTCTATGTGATCTTAGCAAGGACTTTGGGGAACCCAGAGGTGTTCATGCCTTTGGTAGTGTGTCTAGATGTGTCAGGGGACTGAGAGGGGGAGGCGTAGCAAGAGGAAAAAGAGGCAGAGTAGGTGGAGAAGGTGTGGAAGGGGCAAAGTGGATGGGGCTGGTGCCTTTATTGTTCAGTCTCTTTTTTTTATATGGGAGCCAGGTCTGGCACTGAAGCGAAGGCCTCCTTGAAGGTCTGCTTCTTTTTAGGTGGTAGCGTGTTGAACACTTTGGCTGGTGGCTTTGTAGCAAGAGGAGTTTAAAAGCTTAGTCTAGACATTTGATCTGGAATGTTGACAGCGTGTGGATGCATGGGGGTCCGGCTCCATGGTAATCTCATGGGTTTGCCCTGCGCCACAGCCATGCGGTGCCCAGGAAGGCTGGATCAACTTTTGAGGGGCTAATGGCATAACCTCCTCAAGGTGGTATTCTGCCTCCTCTCCGGGGACTTTGGTCATCTTGGTATGAGGATCTGCAACACTCTGTGGCATTGTCTATTTGCGTGGTCCTGTTGCCTTGATGTTGAGGTGAGATTGTTTGATTGTTTCTGCTCTCATTTAAACCAGAGGAGACAAACCCCCTTTGGCGACAATTTGTTGGACGGAATGTCCGAAGGCCTGACTTCAATGTCCTTGTCACCAAGGGTTTCTCCCCCAAAGATATCTGGTGTGCCCAAATTGAGTTTCTGTACATCATATGATGTGCCCAGTGCCAGTCCCTTTGGTGACGAAGAATCTTTTTGGATCAAACACCACACAGGCCTCAAACTTGGGGGGGTCATTAGGATGGCGGGCGGACTTTGCCTGCCCGCCATCCTCGTGGTAATATGGACCGCCAGCCATAAGGGCGGGGTCCCGTGGGGAGTATTAGGATGAGCCTGCCACAGTGGCGGGCACATCCTGTATTTTTAGCAATGTGGCGGGCGGTGCTCTCTGCACCGCCTGCCACAATGCTAAAAATGAATTTCAGCATTTGCATTTACAAAGCGGCAGGCACCGCGCAGTGCCTGCCGCTTTGTAAATGCAAATGAAGGGGGGTACCACAGGTACCCCCCAAGTGCACCCCCCACCTCTCCTTCACTCTGAGGGCCCACAGGGGGCCCCCAGAGTAAAGACCGCATGCCTTTCCGTGGCGGCATTGCCGCCGTGGAAAGGCACCTAAATACAAACATCATAATATGACTGGCGGTGTCTGATAAACACCGCGACCATATTATTCCTTTTCCGCCCCGGCCGCAGGTCGACCGGGGCTGAAAAGCGGCGGACGGTCTCTCCGTCCGCTGAGGTCCCCCCCGCCATACTAATATGGCGGGGGGAAAACTAGTGTGGATGTCGGGCGGATTGCCTCGGCCAGGCCGGCGGTGGCTACCGCCAGCCTGGCGGAGGCAATCCGCCCGACATCGTAATGACCCCCTAGGTGTCAGCGTGCTGAGGCGATAAGCCTAAATTACACACCTGGTGGTGATCAGACCAGGGGTATTTTGCGCTACAACAGGGCAGTGTTGAAATGAGGTCCATTCCATTACCAGGTGTAAATTCTCAAAGGAGGAAACGGTGAGCAGCGGGTTCGGGGCTCAAAGACCCTACCTGGGCCCGCAGTATAAGCTCTGCTGATCCTCTGTGTGGTGGAGGTCTCAGTAGCGATTTGGCAGCAGTGTGTGGTTTTCTGCTTTGATTGGTGTTCCAGGAATAGTAGAGGGAAGTGCTGATCCTGGAGCTATGGTCTACATGTTACGGAAATAAACAATCTAAAATGGAGTCTGAGCCATTGTGCAATGCAGGCATAAGGAGGAGTTTACCATATACCTTGTGACTCGAGAGAGTTCTTTGATAAAAAAAAATGTTGTAAACTGCAGAGCCCACGACTAGAAGGCAGGACTATGCAGAGCATGTGTATACACATACTACAAACATTTAGGTATTGAAGCAAAGAGAGTATGAGTGCTTGCATAATTGCTGAGGTCAAAAATGTATTTGATAGTAATTTTCTGAGGCCTCATGAAGCATTGTGATTTTATTATAGTGGGGTTTATAGTAGAGCTACAGGACAAAGAAGAGTGCCAGAGAATTTGCCTTTGTGCTGAGGTTGGGTTGCTTTGAAATTGTCCTAGGTTTAAAGGTGCTAGAGCGGCTAATAAGGAAATTTTGGATATCATGATATTTAAAAAGTGAGAGGTAAAAAGTGAGATATGCGCATCTGATGCATACTCATTTTAGAGACATGCTGTGTTGTAATTCTATAAATCACATTGTTGCCTACTCCTTGACTAGCAGTGTACTATGAAGCTGCAAAATTGCACGAATTCACCATGGAGTACGGAAAAAGTAAATCCCTGTTATGTCAGCAGTTTCTATCTATCACATAATTTGTCCTTCATGACTTGTACCAACAATTGTTTTAAAAGAGCACAAACAATTATGAAAACGGTTAACATTTTCAAATAGAATTTTCTTTCTCATCATGTTGTTTCAGATTATAAAGCAATACCAGCAACCGTAACACTATCATCATGACTTTATTGCCATGGAATTGTTCAGATTTTCAAATGGTCAACAAAAGTATTAACTACCAGCCCTGATTTGCTTCCATTGTAGGAACACCTTTATTTTTCACAGAAATGTTTTACACTAAAACAAAACTATCGGAAGTTTTCTCCTTACTGTCCACATGAGGAATCCATCTGAAAGAAGGCTGGTTCCATGAACAGTTCCAGAACTTCTTTCTTCCATGCTCGTTTGGTGTATGCATATCCACTCAAACTGCTGAGAAGCATTGCACTGGCTCGGAAACTGGGAGCATTATAGGCACTAAAAAGACATAATATAAACTTGCTGAATATCTAAAGATGCACTTATGATTATAAACACACACTAACATTTTCCTGAAATATCCAACAATCCTAATGCTATGGCAAGTATAGCAAGCACTGGTAAGGACAATAAATCTGGATTTTTGTTAGTGAAATAGTTTGGTAATAGCTGATCAATACTGTGTGTTATCACCAGCTAACCCAGAAAGCTCATGCGTTAATGAAGCAGCATCTTGGCTTACAACATTAGGGCCCATTTGAAGAAAAAATTGCATTAGCAGAGTTAAGATGATACTCAAAAGGAGTCAGTAGGGTAAATCTGTGCTGTAAGAGAGATAATTAAAAGGCAGACGCAGAAAAATATTGCATAGTATATATGTTCGACAAGATGAAAGCACGTTCTTTGCCTCATTATGAAAGCCTATGTGTCTGCATGTTTTCTCTGAACAAAAAAACTCTTAATCCAACATGTCATTATGACAGCAAAGTAAAACAAATCAACGCATCAGGGTGATTAGCATTAGGATGAATAGCACTATGTTTTTATGACACAGTAGACAAACAAGTACAATAAGTTAAAAAAAAGGCAATAAACCAGCAATTAAAATGTTGTTTCAGCTAAGTAAATATATATCAACGATGACACACTGGTTGTAGTCTACCAAAACGACTATTTGATGACCCATCACAAACACCAACTAGGAGTGCAAATGGGACACAGAGACCATCCATGAAATGCCACAGTCTTGTAGAACAGCCAGTCCTCATAGGAGGTTACAAATGAAGACATGGCAGTACTAAGTAGGGACTAACAAGTCTATTAATGATTCAAAAGCCAGCATTTACAAAGGACATAGACACAAGCCAATGAAAAATATCGGCGGAGAGTGGCGGATACAGAATGCCTCTCAGAGCAGTGCATATGCTGCCCAAGCTCGACCTAAAATGGAGAATCACCCGCCCTCCAAAACTGGTGGCGATACCAACCAAGCTACTTCAAAATGGTTAGAGGTATGCATATGTCAAGAAGCCAACCTGGCACATGAGTGTAATGACCAAGGCGTCTTTTACGTCAAATGCTGCTGTCAATCACACTTTTGCCAGTCTTAAAGTCTCGGGACAAGAGATGCATCCAGCAGAAAAAGGCTGTATGCCAGCTCATCCACCCACGCTCATTTCTGTCTGCCCCAGACCCTCCTTTTATGGAGGAGCATTGTTGGGCTAGATACAACTACATTTTGGTTGGCTTTGGACTAGTGGAGAGATCAAAATTCTGGCAACACTTGTCGCCGCCAGACAGATCTCAGCAAAAGGAACATGCCAGGCCAAAGCACAGGTTGGCGATTTTGCCCTGGTGGAATGGGTAAGGATTTCCTTTGGTGGCTTCTATTTTGCAATGGCGTACCACTATTTGATGTATATAATTGATTAACAGGACAAATTCCTCTTCTGGACGGCTTTAATCCTTTTGCTGCCCGAATATTCTAAGAAGAGCTGGTCTTCAGACCTAATATCTTTGGTAGGGTCTATGTAGTAGCTGACCTCCAACCTCATTGTTTAGCAATGTAACCACTCTTCTCCTTGGAGGGATGGGAGTTGGGTAAAAGGTGGGATGGGTAATAGATAGCCCCAGATGGCGAGGGATTACCACCTTTGGGAGGAAAGGTGTTTTAGTTTGTCCAGGAACAAGCATGCGAATAGAGGTCAGACATTTAATGCCTGCAATTACTGATGTGCCTCGCTGCGGTAATGGCAACCAAAAACCAGTCTTAAGAGTCAGTAAATACAGCTGCCAACTATCAAGAGCTGAAAAGAAGCACCCATCAAAAATGTCAAAACCAGGTTTAAGTCTCATTGGGGAGATCAAAGGGTGTGGGAGGAAATATATTTGTCAGTCCCTTCAGAAACATCACCATGATAGGTAGTTTAATGTCTGATTCAAGAGGCAGACAAATGGTGACAAGGTTGCTATGTATCCCTTGAAGGTACCCACCACACAGCCAATGCAGGCCAGTGAGAGTGCAAATCAGAGTACATCAGACAGGAAAGCCCTCAAAGAATCCACACACTGTTCAGCATAAGTGAGTAATTTGTTACATCTCCTGACTATCTTGATTTAGTAGGGGTACGACAAGCAGATAAGATCATGTGGACCATCTTCAGTGTCAGCTGAAAGGAGCTCAGGTGTCCCAGCTCAGTCTTGAGGCATGGTATTGTAGACTCTCAAGTTGTGGCGCTGAACCTGCCCCTCTGACTGGGAAAAGAGATATGCCTTGGGAGGAACACAGAGCAGAAGGCACACAACTTTCCAGGCCAGTCCAGGGTGCTGGCGATAATTTGGGCCTGGTCCTGGCAAATCTTCCTCAGCATGGAAGAAAACGTGTAATGAAGTGGAAAGTTTCACCTCAATCGAAACGCGTTTCCTAAGGCTCCCCCAGCATAAGTTGGAATTTGTGGAACTGTTGAAACTGTCTGAGTGGTAGAGGCCGAATTAAGAAATGTCCCACAGGTAAAAGGTACATCGTACCACCTCTGGATGGAGATGCCATATGTGGGTGGCAAAATGACACAGAACTCGGCCCTGGTGATCTGAAAGGCAGACAAATGGATTGTGTAGGAAATCCGCCTTTTCTGGATGGCCACCCCAGATTTTTCACCTTTTTTTGGACATACACCTTTGTGCACTTTTACTCCTGCTAAATAAGAGTAAAGTGAATGTGCCCCCCCCCCCTTTAAACATGGTGAAATTGACGTATCGCTGCATTATATATTTAACTTGCCTATGTAATGTAGAAAATGGAACCTGGAACTGGGCCTGGGAATGGAACCGAAATGCTGCTTGTGGACTGCAGCACCTTATGTACCATTCACAGAGTGGGCCTGTAAAATATGGTTTCATGCCAACCATGTGCAGCCTGACTTCCAAAGCATAAAAACCTGCTGTGAAACCTGTCAGAATGTGTCAAAATAACCCTGACAGGCAGAAAGTCCTGCTTTTAAATATTAATAAAATCACCCCTAAGTACACCTTGTTGTCCAAAAGGTAGGGTGCCTGACCTTTAAAAGCAGAACTAGTGCAAAATTAAACCTGCAATGTTCTTCTAGAGACTAGGTCCTAAAAGCTATTTTCACTGGCAGGGCTGTAGCTGAATCACAGAAAATATCAAAGTACAGATTATGAACTTGAATCAGTAACTTTTGACAGGAAACCTCTAAAATAGTTAGTTAAGGACTATTTTTATATTTATTACAATGCCCATTTCATGGTAAAGTTGGATTTTAATAAATATTTAGGAAAAGTACCTTTTAGAAAGTTACCTTTTCACTGCTTGATGCTGATGGCAGCTAATTTGCATTACCCTGCTAGCAAGCAAGTGCTTGAACTTTCTACAAGAGCAAAACAATGGTTTAGGTTGGTAATAGGATGAACTGGCGGTGGTGCCTTTCATCCCTATCAGCTGAGGAAAACCAGTTGGGGCAGAGCCAGGAACTTCATCGACTTGAAAGGGACAGAGGTGTCTATTCATAGTTTATGGTAAGGTGAGACCGAAAGAAGGGAACGTCTTTGTCACCAATTCCCACAATAGCCAGGGTGGCACTAAGCCCAGTAGCTGGAAAGGTACCCCTAGAACTGATTTGGAGTGGACACAGGAGAGGGGACTGCTTATTTCCCTGGCGATTTTAGGAGCGAGGGGCACTGTGGGATTGTTTGCTGTAGGGAAAAAAAGAACTGCTGATAAAGTGGGTTGCCCGTAGGAAGGTTTTCTCTATTGGTTGGTTAGGAAGTGTCCAGGAGTTAACAATACCCGCTGGCTAGTGGAAACTGTAAATATGGAGCTCCAAGGAACACTCTTCAGAACACTGCCTGGACCTGGAGAAGATCAGAAGTTGACTGGACCTGTTATCTGTGAACTGAGAGGAGCACTGAAGGACTGGATATGCTCTGTGTTGTACTCAGGACAGAGAAGTGGACTTCAATAGTCAATTGGTTGAACTCCTGTGTAGCTACAGAGCACAAGAACTATAAATCCCAATTTTTTAGGTACCTGTCACAATGCCATATCGAAAGGTTCCTTGTGAGGAGCCAGGGTATATTTTTTTGAACATTAAATCAACGGGGTGACAAAAGAGCTAATTATTTAGAGAGGTCCAGGTCCTGTGCTCCTTCAAGTACACATCTAAATCACAGAAAGGAGTAAGTTCCTCTATAGGGCAGCCGCACTAGTCCAATGCGTCTCCCCAATGTCATCGGGGAGCCCGGTTGGAGTACCAGCATTGTCCGCACCTTCGACCTGATGGTTCCCTCCAGTGGTCGGGTCCCTCCCCTTCATCTATGAAGTAACTCTACTCCTCAAGTGAGGTGGAGACGCACCTTGGTTCCTAATTTTTGGACCAGTTATACACCATCCGGACATCCACATCCTGGGGAGTCACCTCGCGGTCCTCATCCTGTGGGGACTGTGCCCTTTCATAAATTGTTTTGGTCCTGAAGAAGTGCAGCTCGACTTTTGAGCCTTGGGGGCACGAAACATGTTGACCACATATACATAACAGCTACCCTGGTACCTTAAGACCTCTTGGTAGCCCCACTGTTTTTACCTAGTCCTGGTCCCATTTCTGAATAAAAACGTTTGTGGGTCCGGTGCCTATTTTATATCACCTAGTCACTTTACACACAAGTGGAGAAGTGTGGCTCAGGGGTTAGAGGCGGCAGACCCGGAAGCTGAGATTGGCCCTGGACCAGGGTTCAATTCCCCGCCCCGCCGGGGGTTGGGCTCAATAATTCCACGGACTCGATAATTCTCACTCCGGTGCCTACTCGACTCACGGGTTCACACTCTGCGACTCTGGGCAATAGCTTGCTTAATCTCCACAACGGCCCCTCGCGGCGGGATGCCTGGCTTTCACCTTGTGGATACCCTGCCGGGGTATCTCACAGGGGAATACCAGGACGGGTTCCCTAAGCAAGCGCATAGATGCCTGCGATGTGGGCGATTTGCGCTATATAAATACATGTACATTTACATTTACAATGATCACTTATTTTTAGCCCACACACACCCTTCACATGTAGCCTCCTCAGATCAAAAGAACTCCGCCAAAGAAGCCACCAGGCATGTCAGACATTGCAGCGCCGGCCTGACGAGGAGTGCCCTATGATGAAGCATGACACCCTAACAGGTGTGTGAGGGCATTACGATCTGAAATTGAGATCTCCCAGTGACTTCAACACTAGGCAGATAGCTACTTGCAGTGCATCTGCCCTATAGAGGAACTGACTCCTGTCTGTGATTTAGATTTTTTTTTTAAGAGAATTTAACCATGGAGACATTGGGCAGGAACATCATATTGAGCCTGTACAGGCCCGCCTGCTTAATGGCTCTGATCCCTCAAGGGCGTGTGAGAAACTTGGGAACGGGACCTCAGGGACCTGGAGTATGACGAATGGCAGGAGGCCAATATTCATATTTCTTTTACAGAGCTTCTTATTGCACGAATTTGACCCGGTATCGGGTGTCAGAGCGCTTTACATAGCACCAGTTGCGTTACATGAGGACACATTCATTTTTGTTAGGCAGGGGGAGATTAAGTGATTTGCCCAGAATCACAGGATGTTCAGCGTCATTGGTGAGACTCGAACCCGGTTCCTCAGATTCGAGGTCGGCCGGCCAACTGCTCTTCCTGCAACCTGGACACTAGCCATTCCCTGAAACCTGGGACTCTCCCAATTCAATTATTCTCATGCAATTTATTACAATCCCAACAGATTATAGAAAATGGTGATGGCCTGCAACCAAGAGTGTATAAGGTGGCATGCTCCAGACGGGTCTCTATACCATATGATCTGCTCTTGCCCTGTCATAAAATGTTATTTGCGGGAAATGTATTCTTCTCTAGTAGCTATTTTTCACTTTCCTGTGGTCATGGATGCCAAGATAGTCCTACTGGTAATAAAGGAGGGTTGTTTGGGTTGTCAGGCCCAACAGATTTTGGTTGGCATGGGCTTTTTGGTAGCGAAAAGAGACACTGCCTAACACCTGCAGCAGGCAGAACCTCCATCTCTGAATCATACTCAGACAAGTGGGAAGAGGAAGAACTCCTACTTCGACCTCCACTAAAAATATCCAATTGCACACAAAAAGAGATAGGAGTAAACTATAACTCGCTCCTAGAGACTTATGGCAAAGTTAATGTTAATATGTTCGAAAAACTGCCCTCGCCCACAAAATTGTGGCATGTTTCATCATTGGGCTGCTAAATAACAACCCTGTGCAGAACAAAGCACTGGGTAGAGCAAAAGGGAGGAGGAAACAAAACAAACATAAAGAAGAGTAGGGATCAAGCAAATAATATGTGCAGAATATAGACTATAAAACTAACTCAGGGATATCCACTTCCTTATTTTATTCCCGGATTCCCTGGCCAGGATTAAGACTTCAAATAGAGGATGGTGACGATAGGGTTAGTAATAAATCATTGACCCCACCTCTCAGCATGTAAGTCGACATGTTTCTGCCGGTTATTGTCTTTTCCAGCTTTCATCAGGACGGCAAAATCCCCTTATAACACCCACCTTTCCTAACTTTATTTCAGTAGATCGAGGACTGACCCTGTTTTTTCATACAGGATGTGTATTCACACTTCAAACAAGATCGAATTTCACAGTTGTTAAAGCTCAAAAAGGCGTGGGAGCTAGGGCGGCTCCATGTAGTCACGCATTCGTCAAGGTGAGGCCGCGACTTAGACACTGCCTCCCTGTAAGCTGCCGTGAACAACTGTGAAACTCGATGTACAGCAAGAGGTTGGCTGGATCTCTCTTCAATGACTAGTATCCAGTTTGTTGACTTCTGGGAGATGACCCACCTTTGACTCCATATAACCTATCACTTCCATGCTTTCTGGTGATGCTTCTTGTCCGAGAAACTTCATTTCCTCTTGAATTGATGTGACATGGTGCATGTTCGAGTCCAAATGAAAGGCCATATCAGATGGCACAGTAAGTCTTGTTCAGTGCATCTATTAAGGGTTGCAGTTGGCTCTAATTGTTCAGCGTTGAAGGGGCAGGTAATATAACAAGATAAATGTGCTCTGCCAAACACTACCTGTGATAACTTCTTGACTTCTTTCACTATTTCTTCTTACAGTGAAAACAAAGTCATCTTTACTTTTAAGTTCCTGGTTGCAATCCTACGCCTGGATGTCTCACCACACCCTGTGTGCTCTCTTAAAACCTACTTGCATACTTTCAGTCCCAGTTTATCACCAAATATTCCTTGGATGTATGCCACTATACCAGATCCCTCTGCTTCTTCCTTGGCATTCTCAAGCCTTATATTTGGCCTTGTTCTCTAAGTCCTTGCACTTCAATTGTTGCACCATTACTTGTTGTTCCAAGACAATCATCCTCTAAGGTAAAGCCTTTATGGTATTTGCAGGTTCTTCCAGCGTGGCTTCCATCTCAACTGCTTTGGAGTCAAGGTCTTCTATATCCTGAAAGGGGGTTGGGAGCACACTACCTCACAGTGAGCACAGTTCATCCCTTTGCATCCTGGTAAATGCAGTACACAGTTCAAACTTACTTCAAAATTAGCGGGAGTTTTTCACCAAAGTTGGTGCAGACATTGCTGAATATCTCCAGACATGCGCTTCTGGGTTGATCCCGTCTTCAGTAGAGAGCAGCAGTATTAGAGATCAAAGAAAAATCATCTGGGGTTGCTGGAAATGCTGCCAAGTTCCTCTCAGGTCACAGATGCAAAGGGGTGAACTGTGCTGGGACTGTGAGGCAGTGTGCTCCGAACCCCCTTTCTGTTTCAAAGGCTCCCTTGAGCCAGCAAGCTGACGAGCTTTGGAGATGCACCTGTGTGCCTGTGAGTGGTACTGTGAACTGAGAGGAACTTGGCAGCATTTCCAGCAACCCCAGATGATTTTTCGTTGATCTCCAATACTGCTGCTCTCTACTGAAGACGGGCTCAACCCAGAAACACGTGTCTAGAGATATACAGCAATGTCTGCACCAACTTTGTTGAAAAACTCCAGCTAATTTTGAAGTAAGTTTGAACTGTGTACTGCATTTACCAGGATGCAAAGGGGTGAACTGTGCTGGGACTGTGAGGCACTGTGCTCCCAACCCCCTTTCTGTCTTCCATATCCTATTTGAACAAGGCAATCAAATCATTAATACGATTCCTCTTAGTGTCCACCTCTTGTTGCAGATTTATTTTTCCAGTCTTCTCTCTGATTCCTGTATGTAGGCTGTGAGATGCTCTTTTGTCAGGCCTATATCACATTTTGTGGCTGCCACGTTAAATCGTGTGCAGGAGGCTTCCTCCACCCTACTGCAGTTGCTCCGCAGGTCGTTGGTCCAATTGGAATCGATCCCTCTGACCGCTTCCCCCCCTCCAAGATATGTGGCTATCAGAATTACAGGAGATCATTATTATAGGTATGGGTGATCCACTGTCTGTGCTCTGGGGTGGAGATTGTTAAATCTCCAGGCTTAAACTTATCTCGGCATTACAGTGCTCCACAGCTAGAAATCACAGCTGCTACTGCTCTCACAACTTGCCTACAGTAGGATATTTTTCGCCCCTTTCCTTGGACTTGTAAAGCCAACTGAGTATGCTTTTGCCTCTTGTGTGGTGTTCTCTATTGCTGCATTTTATATTCACTTCACTGCTAGAGCAGTGAAGGGAGGGCCTCAGGACACCAAACTCTTCTGGCACAGTCCCTAGGCAGTTCGCATTCCTCCGTTCCAGCTCACGCTCACTAGAAAGTGCCTGAGATGCTGATTTCATGGTTGGCTCACCTCAAACGTGATTGAACCCCACAGAGGGAATTGGTAGCCATGCCTTGCCATCAGTGCTACCTCCACAAAACAACTTCTTTATAGTTGTTGGGGCAGGGAGTGGGGGTGGAGGGGAGTAGGGTGTCATGGTTGCACCCAAGCCGGTGACAAAGACCTTTCTACCCCAGTTTGCCGGTTGCCACCTGCAGTGCGTCCACCAACCTCTTGGAACACTATTGGCTCAATGTTCAGCTCCTACGGCTGAGACTGCTGCAACACTTTATGTACAGGCATACAGGTCCATTGTGGTTTGTACCTTTTTTATAGCATTTTAAATCTCTCCCAGATTACACATCCTTGGACTGGTAAACTCACTGGGAACTATCAGGAACGTGTCCATCATATTGCGGTGTCAGTCAACAGGGCCTTTTCATAAAAAAATAAAAATAAATAAGGCTCAGTTAGCCATGACGATTTCTGAATGACTGCTGTAGAGCTCCTGTGATGGTACTGATCGGGGCTTGCTATCATCTGGAATGGTATCAACAATCAATCCTAAGCTGTTACAAATTGGGCAGGGGTCTACACAGGTTTTCTCATGTAGACAAATACAGAAAAGTACCTACAGGAGATTTGGTGAAATTCAGGTCACCTAAAAACTTTATTTCTTTTCTGGTCTGGCACAATGCACCAGAGCCATGACTTTCACGCCACAAAAAACTAAAATCCAGGGGGTATTTCCGAATAGCTAATAAATAAGCAAAATCTGAAACCAAATTAATTGTTAAAAAATATGTCTTATACAGATGCACTTTGCAAAACCTTAAATAAATATGAGACTAACTATTTAGGGGTTAGATGAGACATGTCATATTCCTTATTGTATATGCAATGAGAGGGATATTGATCAAGGGAGAATTTAGAGTGTGATAGGGTTGTTGAAATGAGGATGGCATTTAGTAATTAGCTCTGAAAGATCGTTTTTTTTTTTAACTCTTTATTCGTTACTGCAGCAGATATCATATTATACAAACATATGTTATTGTTCTTTCCAGTCTTTTCCGTTTTCCTCCCATTATAATCTAAGCGACATTGCCTTATTTCCATTTTTTCACATCTATATTGTCAAGGGTTCTGCAGCCGGGTTAACATATCTTACTAAGACATTCTTAGTGTAAATTTCCTATGTATTCTCCCTTATTGCTTCAGCGTTTACGTAACATTAGCACTATATATAAATGTCATAACCAGTCCCCATCCTGCCCAACTCCCACCCCGTCCCGTACGTCTCCTGGGTTCTCTGTCTAATGGGCACCAGAACCATTGGTGTGTCATCCCGGGAATCAATCACACACCTAGAGTAGTGTACACGCTGTCTTCTGGCTAACCAATGTGTACCTTGGACCATTCCTCCACTCTCAATCACCCCGTTCACACCACCTGCCTAGCATTCACAGTCATGAGGCTTCCCCCTGTGAGGGCGCTAGGTCTAGTTCCCCTATCTTCAACAACATTCGCTCCCAATCCTGTGCAATTGGATATTTTCGTAGCCCTTTCTCCTCTCTTCGCAGGACCGTACCCTCCGCTCTGCCCCACTTTAGTAAATCAGATCTCCACGTCGCTACCGCTGGGGGGGAACTGGCAGACTTCCACCTCATAGTTAAGACTCTAACCGCTAGTAACAGTGCCAGGTCTAAGAGCTTCAACTGGGCTCTATACTGTTTGGGATGTTTCCTGTGCCCTATCAGGCACGGCAGCGCTTCCCTTGGTACCTGCAAGGCTGTGACAGTGTGAAGTACACGACAGACCGTCTCCCAATAGCTGCGTAGGCCGAGGCATGACCACATCATGTGGAGCAGGCCAGCCTCATCCGCATGACACCGGGGACAACAGTGGGAAGAAGCGGGAAACATCTTGTGTAACCTTTCGGGGGTGAGATATGCTCTTTGTAGCACCATAGCCTGTATAAATTTGAATTTGACATTCCTGGACACTCTCCTAGGATGTCCAAGGACGATATTCAAGGCCCCATCCGTCATAGCCTCTCTCGTGTCTTGGGTCCAAATGTCTCTGAGTGTGGTAAGAGGCATAGCGGCGTGTTCCCTAATCCCAGTATATAGCCACCGCACCAAGTGTCCCCCAGTCCCCATGTAGTGGAGGAGATGTACCAATTCATGTTGCGTAGGTTTGTTTCACTGTGGGGCCCACGTGCGCCGGACATAGTGCGACACAGCAGCATGTAAGAGGTATAATCGTGGGGGAGCCCCAGTGCATTGTGTAAAGGAGGCATGATCTAGCAGTGTCTCGTCTCCAAATAGGTCGCCCACTCTAGTAACACTCGACTCCGTCCAAGGCTGTCGCCCTTGTGTTGTCGGGAGTCCCAGCAGAGGGATGTTGTCTGCATAGGGTTTGGTCCCAGATGTGTACGCCAGCGCCCTACGCCAGCACATCAGGGCAGTGCGCAAGAGGGGGTGACAGTCCCTAGGGATCTTAGCCCTAGGCAGTAGGAGGGAGTGCAGCTCTCCGCGCGCTAAATGGTCCTGTGTGATGTCAATTTCATGTAGGTCCCTGCCCGCCAGCCAGCGTGATAACCATTGTAATTGACTTGCGTAATAATAACTACGCAGATCCGGTACTCCGAGGCCTCCTTGTCTGGTACTCAGTTGTAGCTTCTTGAGGCTTATCCTCCGTCGCCCAGAGCCCCAGATGTGGGTGATCAGAATCGTATTTAGTGTGGTAAAATATTTGCTGTGGGAGGAGAGCCATTAGATTTACAAAATAATACAGCATACGGGGGAGGATGAACATCTTGGAGACTGCTATCCTACCCATAACAGATAGTGGCAAGGACGTCCAAAAGATCACACTGCTACGGAGGCGGTTGATGGCTCTCCGGACATTTCCTTCAATCTGGTCTTCCGGCCGCCTATAAACGTTAATGCCCAAATACTTGAATGTGGTCTGGGCTACAGGAATCTGATATCTGCTGAATAGTATATGGGAGGGTAGCTGTCTGTCCTGAAAGTAAAAGCCCACCGATTTCGCCGGGTTGACAGCCAGGCCGGATACAGCCTCAAAGCGGTCAAAGATGGTAGCTAAAGTTGAATGGTCTCCGCCCAGGTCTCGGAAATACAGTAAAATATCGTCCGCGTATATCGATAACAGGTTCTGCGTCCCCCCAATGGGAATGCCCACCCTGCCCAGCCGAGCCCGGAGGGCTATCGCTAAGGGTTCAAGTGTCAGGACAAACAGCAGGGGCGATAGTGGGCAGCCTTGCCGGGTACCCCTGTGAATGTCGTAACTATCAGAGACGTGCCTGCCCGTGCGTGTCCTGGCAGTTGGGTTCGTGTACAATAATCGGATCCATTTTATTAGGGAATCAGGGAAGCCAAAACATCGAAGGCCCTCAAACATAAATGACCAGGACAGGGAGTCAAATGCCTGTCGAAGGTCCAACGCAACACAGCCTGCCTGGGGAAGGTCCCGCGACGTGGCCGCCATGAGGGCATGCAGCCTCCTCGTATTTTGGGAAGTACTTCTCCCCGGGAGGAAGCCGCACTGATCTGGATGAATTAGGGTAGGGAGGTGGGCTTGTATCCGTAAGGCAATGGCTTTACTGAGTATTTTGTACTCTGTGGAGAGCATTGAGAGACGTCTGTAATTAGCCAGGTCAAGGGTGTCTCTCCCAGGCTTTGGTATGGAGATGACTGAGGCCTGCATCGTTGAGTCCGGCAGGTGGCTAGACTCGTAGGACAACCTATAGACAGCCTCCAACATAGGTACTAGAGTCGTAGAGTATGTCTGGTAAAACTCTACAGGCAATCCATCCATGCCGGGAGTCTTACCTCGGTTCAGGGCTCGGAGGGCTATCCGGAATTCCTTCTGTGTGATGGGTCCGTCCATCTCCGCCTGCTCATCCAGAGTCAAGACTGGGAAAGGTAGGTCTCTCAGGAAGTCCAGCATCCCTTCCACGTCATCCGTGGGGGGAGGGGCATATAACATCTTCATATGGTCCCGGAAGGCAGCATTGATGGCCGCCTGTGTAGACACCACCCTCCCGCCCCCATTCCTAATCTGCGTGATCACTGGTATTTCGGGATGGTCCCGTACTAAGCGAGCCAGAAGAGCACCCGACCTGTCTGATTCAGCCTGCTGTTGTCGTAAGTAGTCCTTATGGTCAATAATTTGCAGCGTTTCCAGCAACTCTGCATGGTCTATATTGCTGGATTGCAGTTCCTCTCGGCACTCGGGGTCTACGCCTACCGCCGCATCCAAGTTCTTTAAACGGTCCTCAACCTCGCAAATCTTCCTATGAATTTCCTGTCTAGCACCCACCAGTTGTCCTATGGCAGTCCCTCTTATCACAACCTTCATGGCATCCCATACTATTAAGTTAGACGTCGCAGAGTCCCAGTTCTCCTGGAGGTAATTGTCCAAGGTATCTGAAAAAGACGCGCGGAAGGGACCGTCCTCCAGCAGTAGTGGGTTAAACCTCCAGGTGGGCACCGGGGATGGTACCCTCCACCACTGCAGATCGAGTATCAGCGGTCTGTGATCAGAAAAGGTTTTTGCTAGATATTCAGAGGACGCACATTTGGTCAGTAGAGGGGTGGTACATAGGAATCTGTCTAATCGGGTATGTAGAGCATGTACCGGGGAGTAATAAGAATATTCTTTATGCGTCGGGTGTAGGGTTCTCCACACTTCCGTCAGTCCCCACCCCCTGGAGCCAGGCCTTGAAGGAATCAGTCAGTCTGTGTATGCTAGTTGTTTGGAGGGGGGGATGTGACCTATCCAGATTTATATCTAGGACCATGTTCCAGTCTCCTCCCAGGATCCAGGGAATATCCACCCAATCAGCCAATGCTTGGCCTACCTTTACAAGGAAGGTGTCCTGTTCGAAGTTCGGGTCATAGATACTGCCCAGGACCAACAATGTACCGTCCAGAGTACCCTTCACCAGTATATATCTCCCTTGGTCGTCCACTTTCCTCTCCAGTTCCACAAAGGGAGTACCATGTCTCACCCATATGGTAGCCCCTCTGGAAAAAGCCGAGTATGATGTAGAGAATACTGTTCCCCTCCATCTCTTCCGTAGTGTACGTGCCTCGGCCAGTGTTGAATGGGATTCTTGCAGGAATGCTATTTGGGCATGGTGACGGAGTAAAAAAGCGTGTATTCTATGCCTCTTCTGAATAGCTCCTAGCCCTCGTACATTCCAGGTTGCCAGCCTGTACTTTCCCGTAGCGTCAGCCATACTCTGATTTAAGTGTCATGATACTCAGTATCTTGCCCTGTAGCGCATGGATCCTCAACAGTACCCAGGAGACGTACTTCTTCCCACCCCAAACTTGAACTCTTTTGGCGCAGCTTGGAAACATTGCTGTGCCGGACAAAAAAACATAAAACATAAGAAACCAATCTTTGGTGCATACACCATTGGGGGGTTGGCTGAGCATATACCAAGTCCACGTAGTCCTGCGTCTCTGTGCTGCCGGCTCAACGGTGCCGCCAGGGAAGCCTTTATCTAAGCATAAGTGCCATGTGGCCTCCGGGGGCCCCCCCCTTCGTTTGCAGGCTACAGCACCTTGTGGGAGTCTATAGTTTGGTAGGTCTACAGCCTATGATTGTCCTGTCAGGGTTACACAATGGTTAAGCTTTTACCCAACCGCTTTGTGTCTCAGAAGAATCACCTCCCAGCCGCCCTGAAGTCCCGCCCCCTATCCCGCACATCATACCAACATTAAAGTTACAGATAAAGGATATCAGTAGGCTGTAGGCCTCCAGGACACAGCTTCATGTGTAGTCATTCCTTTTCCATTGTCTAGTAGCTCATCCACCGCTCTCGGTGTCCCCGTCAGGAACAGTACCATGCTGTGTTCCGAGTCAGAGTGCAGTGTACTTTCATCCGTGTCCGTATTAAGTATTTCTTGTTCATCTCTAAAGGTCCGGTCCTGAGGGTATGCTAGGTTGCAGAAGCGGGCTGAGAGCGTTGAGGGCGATGTGCCAGGTACGCTCCAACCCCCCTCCCGAGACCCATGGTGCAATTAGCGCCATACTATAAAGTGCAGATACACTCCCTAACTTGGAGTATTTTTGGAATGAGCGATTTGCTCTTCCCCCTTTTTCATGCACTTTTACCACTTTTTTGATTTTTCACTTTCACGTCCCCAGGTTAGGGTGGACGATTAGAGAGTCCATACCGCCGGGGTTTAAACTAGTCCTGACGAATGCCAAGGTAAACTTAAACCATTGTAAAGGCAGAAACATGTTGACTACCTAAAACTTTAACTCTGAATTAACCAATCCATTACCTTTGGCAACATATTCAGACACATAATTCCTTTTAACCGTGTCTTAGGGATCACTCATTAAAATATTTTTTGCAGATACCCTTTAGGCACTTTTAATTTTATACCTCACTGCACGCCCTTTTCACACAACCAGCTCCGCAGTCTTCTGGCATCGTAGCACACCAAAGAGGCACTCGGCCTCTTTGGTGGGGCCCGATGATGAAGCATGACACTGACTAGGTCGGTGTGTGAGGGCTTTCTTAACCACCCAAAGTGGGTGTGTGATTCCTCAGTTGCATCGCTCCGTCTCTGTGGCTTTTTGAGACTCATATAACCTCTCTTTTCTTGTTTATACATCTCTAAAGGTGCCCACCATGGCGATTGCCTCCATCTGGTCTACTTTCTGTTGGGTTTTAGAGGGTTTACGCCATCTTGGCCGTGCCGACTGCGTGGAGGAAGCTCCGCCTGTGCGTTCCGGGTCTTTCTTGGGGTTGCTGGCCGACTCACTCCGGGCCGTCTCTTGGCTCCCCTCGATGTCCATCACCTCCAGCCATTCTTCCACGTCGGTAGGGCTTTCGAAGAACTGAGTCTTATTGTCATGTATTATCTTGAGACGAGCCGGGAACAGCAAGGCATACAGGAGGTTGGCTTTCTGGAGCCTCTTCTTAACCTCAAAGTAAGAGGACCTCTGTTTTTGCACCAAGTTAGTGTAGTCCGGGTAGAGCGAGATGCGTCGGTTTTCATATTCTATGAGTGATTTCTCCGGGGCCTTTTGAAGCAGAGTGTCTCTATCCCGGTAATTAAGGATCCGGACAATCAGCGGGCGTGGCGGTTGTCCCGGCCTAGGTCGTCCAGTAGGAATTCGGTGTGCCCTTTCCACACAGAAGAGCAGTGACAGGCCCTCTGTGGTCACATGGTCCCGGAACCACTGCTCCATGAACTCCGCTGCATGGGTCCCCTCGCTCCGTTCCGGAAGCCCAATAACGCAAATGTTATTGCGTCGGTTGCGGACTTCCGCATCCTCAAAACGCTCCATTAGGGACGCCACCTGTTGTTGTAGTTGTTGGATGGAGGTAGTGTGGTCAGCCACCGTCGGGGTCAGATCCGCCAGCAGTACGCTCTGGTCTTTAACCTTATCAGCCAGCTTGCCATGGTCAGCCTTTAGTAAAGAGAGTGGTGAGGGCTCCCATTTGTGTTTCCATAGAGAGCCTGGAGTCTCTAATCTCCTGTAGGATCAGATCTAATTTGTCCGCCTGGTGTTCCCCACTCAAATTCTGGTCCGTTGGCCGTGATCCGGACCTCTCTGCCATGGTCTCCAGGGCCGGTCCCGTGGTCATCGGGCCGTCTTTGCCATCCACCATCTTAGCCCCTTTTCCGGACCATGGTTATTGTAGCTGGTTGTACGCTGGGTCCGGGGCAAGGGCACTCCGCAGGTCGTATCCCGGTGGTACCACGGTCTCACACCGGTCACAGCACTTCTGCCACGACCCCGACCTCCGTCGGCGAGGCCTGCCAAGAGGCGTAGGGTTCACTTGGGCCTCCTTTCAACTGGCAATCTCCGTCGCTTTCAGTCCTCAGCTCGGGGACCAGGGATGGGCCACTTGCAGGGGGGCCGGGCACCCCAGCGTTGTCTCTCCTCCCTACTCCCAGGAGCACAGCGGGGGCCCAGGCCGTCGCGATTCGGCCTCAGATGCTCCCAGCGATCACTCAGCTTTCCAGGGCCTGTCCACGTGGCCCCCTGTCCGCGGGCGTATAAGCCAGTGATGACCCAGTGCCCGGGCCGCGCTAGTCTTTGAAGGGGAAAAAAGAGGGGGGAGGACAGGGCGCGGCAGCAGCTATGACCTTCCAGAGGTCGTCCGCCTCACCCCCCTATCTGTCCGCTCCTCCCCAATTGGGTCCGTAGGGTCACTGATGCATCGCGCTACAAAGGGCTGTTTGGCCGGCCCTGCCGTGACTTACCGCCTCCCTTATGGGTTCATCCTCTGCCCCGTGTAGTCCGCCACTCAGGGTGCCGCCGGCGTCGTCTCCCTACCCGTCAGGAGAAGTAGGGTTATGAACGGCCCGGTCGAGGGCAGCCCCAGCGTTTCCGGCGGCGGGCCCTCCGCGTTCTCGGGGCATCTCAAACTTTAGGTCCCGGCTGCACCTCGGGGACAGGGCCGCAACTTCTCCGAGCCCCGCCGCCCGTCAGCTCTGATCAGTAGATTCTCCAAATCCCAACGGTCCTTCGGGGAGCTCACCACAGCCAGGGACACTCCACTGAAGCGTCCCCTGGCTCCTCAGAGGCCTCTATCAGGATCTTTGCCTCCAGGTGGCACCGGAGCTCTAGCAGACTCCGTCCACCATCATGGCCTGCTAGCCACGCCCCCCCCCCCCCCCCCCCCCCAGCTCTGAAAGATAGTTGATAAATTGTGTGTTTTGGTGAAGTTATGATTGGAGAGTGTACAGCTTAGGAGTAGATTTGTTGCTTGTCTGTGCTTCTAAATTGAAGTCACAGAGTATACCTTGTGTGGGTGCAGCTAGTTAAGATATAGAAGATTGTCCCTAATTATTCAAAGAATGAATCCAGACAGCTAAGAGTCATTAAGAGAGTAAGATATGGAGTTAATAGGGGAATAAAAGGTTATGGCAATGTTTGAAAGGCATTGCACTACTGTGGTGTGAGGTCCTTGTTCCATGATCAGTGGCATGTATGGTTTAAGGACTGAACCAGTTGTTTGGCTGATTTCATTCCATTATGAATCCATAAGCAAACCAAATCTGACATGCCATAACGCTGTGTCCAGACATGCTGTCTATAGAATCACCAGACTACAGCTTGACAACACTTCTGCATGATTCTGAAATCCCACTATTTCAAGTCTTTGTTGCAGGGTATTCACTCCTACCACTTCCAACTTACTCCACTACGCAGGTCTACCACTGATTCTTCTTGTAAGCCTCACTCATGTCCGCCTGCCTAGAGTGATACTGTACCTCAATCGCTCCATATCCTCTTTCCCTTCCCCTGAAGCATCCACTTTAAACCTCCATTGTGTAAAACACTATGTTACAATGTAGAAAGTTTCACATTTGGCTGCGCAACAGTAGAATGTAAAGAAATTATCTAGATAGCCTCCTCTACATTTTACAAAATTATGAAAGCTTTGCCAAGTTCCTTGAGCAGTCTCGATAGAGAGCAATCTTCCAATCATGATGCAATGTTTCAATTGGATTTAAGTAAGGGCCTCATTGTGAGAAGTTGGCCTGGCATATGATGTCCACTATTCTAGTGGGCACCTTGCACCAGTCCAAACGACCCTTATTGATGGTAGGTTTAAGACAACCTTTATAGAAAGCTATCCTAGTGGTAGCTGTGGAGAGCAGCCTACAGGCTAAGTCTTGAAGGAATGTAAAGCAGCTTGTTTTACCAGTCTATAATCTCTTGAATGATCAAATGAAAGAGCACCACACCAGGTATATATATATAAAATATATGTATTTATTCTAAACACAACCCCTCTAGTTTCTTTATGAGGCTAGAGGCAAAAGTACAATACAAGAACTTAAATAGCACACAGTAAACTAGCACAGTATACATTTTGCCCTAGGGGCCTCACAAACCATATACTAAAAAAGTGGTATAAGAACCATGTGAGGGATAGAAGTGAGGCTTAGGGCCTGTAGAACCGCTGGGGCAACCAGGAACCACCCAAGGTAGGGACGCAGGAGACCCATGGGGGATGCGCACAGTGTCTAAACACAGCCACGAATCACCATTGACTTCTATGGAGAAAGTTTAAGTTACAGTTTTAAAGTTTAAGGACATTTAGGAGTGGACTACGGTAAAACCCTTTTAGTACTGGACACTTCTAGAGTCAAGACCCACGGGAGCACCAAAGTACTCGTGTTACCTCCCTCAGGGAAGCCGGGTGCATAGGTGTCTTTTTGTGTCGGGTTTCATCGTCGATTCCAATGGAGAGCTGCAAAGAAGTGCTGCAGGCGTCCAGGAGAAGAGTGTCTGGATGGATCCAAGGGTGGATCGGAGATCTGAGGAACCGGAAAGCAGAGGAGACAGAGTCTGGGTCACTAGCCAGTGACCAGGATGGTGACAGGAAGATGCCAGCCAATGTCGGGTGCTTTCAAGTGAAGTAGGTGAAGCTTGACTCTTCTGCCACAAGGTCCAGGAGGCGTCGACGACAACCAGGAGCTGGATTCGAGCTGTCCCACGTCGGATGTCGAGTGCTACAGCGTCGGTATCCGGATTGGACCCAACAAGACTTGGCAACAGCAACCCAAGCAAGATGACAGGATTAGCTTCGGTGCAGACAAGCAAGGTCTGAGGGACTCACCCTTTGGAGGGGAGTCAGGGCACGTCTGGAGCAACCAGGATAACCCAAGAATCAAAGGATTGTCCTTCGTGGGGACCCAAATGTCGACGGACTAGGGATCGCGAAGGCGCCTTGAGCGGAATTGCTGAAATCAGGCCCACGGAACACTCGTGGAGTGTAGGCCTACAATCTTCGAGGAAAAAGGTGCTCAGGGCTTGGACTACAAGTAGCCCAATGCACAACTTCAGGAAAGCTCGGGAAGTTGATGCACTAGCAAATGTGCAGGATGTCCAGGAGTTCCGGTCTCACGTCTCTCGTGATAGCTGCCGGTCTCAGCTTCGCTGGGGACTCGTGTCAGCCTCGTAGATGTCTGGAAGTCCGTGTCCAGTGTCGCAGATTCTTTGGGACCCGTCGGGAGCCATGAAAATGCAGACCGGCAAGATGCTTCTTTGGTGCCTGTTTGAACAAGGTAGTCACTCATTGACCCCAAGGGAGATTTCTTCCGTCTTCCAGTCAATATGTAATGTTGAAGGTCCAAGTTTTATGTATCAGAGTTTCGTCCAGGGTAATCTAAAGTCTCAGTGACTGGGTTCCTATACTTATACCAAGTTTAGGGGTTGAACTAACTCTAGGGTCCCACCTATGGGAGGACCTGGTGGTTACAACCCTTCTCCTTTGTCCAGCTTCACGCCAGAGCTGGGGCGGAGTGCCCCAGCAACCAGTTTGAACTGGGAAATGCATGGGACACCTTGTGTGCCCCAGGCAGTGTCTGAAAAACATTCACTGAATGCAACCCACCCTGCTCCAATACCCTAAAGCCTGTCTGGAGAGGTGCTGGCACCTTCTTGGACAGGAAAACTATTGTACAAGCCTCTCCTGCCGGAGTTTCGTCCAGCAGCAGGTGGTCAGACTCGTGTCTGTGGCAGCAGCCTCATTTATGTGATGCTGGGGCTCTTTTAAACATTTACCGGGTAAGTAAGTGTGTACCCGTCTTCTCCCTCTAGAAGGGTGGAATGCTACCACCGCCGCAAGAACATGTTTTCATGTTTTGATAAAGCCATTCCAAAGTTCGCATTAACCGTGAGGATTATAATGCACTTAAGGGTATAAGGTATGGCTATATCATAGAACAGCTTTAAGGAAGATATTCCGAAAGCTGCAGAGGGGCTCACCTCATGCTAGGGCATCCTCTCACACAAAACCAAGCACTCTGCCTTCTGGATTGTCAAGGCCTGCCATAGAAGTGACTTATAGGTTAATATGTGTCTATTTATATAGGTAGATATAGGTATACTATATCTATGTAAGGGGTGCTTACACCACCTTACCCAGGCAGCAAGTGCAGACCTGTGGTGCCATTTTGGAAGGCTTCCCAGGGGTGGTATAATACATGCTTCAGCCACCGGTAGGCCTCTGGGGTACCTATGCCCTTGGTACTTAAGGTACCATATACTAGGGGACTCACAAGGGTAACCTTGTAACCAATCTGGAGTGTCCCTAATGTACAGGTAACCAATTTAGAGAGAGAGCAGCTAGGATGTGGTCCTGATTAGCAGGAGTAAAGTCGATAAACCAGTGAAACACAGCAAAAAGTGGGGGGCAACCATAGGAAGCAGATCCTACTCTCCTACACTCAGCTGGACCAATTAAGGATACTTATGTTTTTGTTTTGGTCAGAACCCCTTTCAGAGGGCCTTGAGGGTACACAAAGGCTACTGGGCCCAACCATGGGGGTTGATTTTTACTCCTGATGTCCCGGCCCCAGCCTATGGATTTTGAGCATCTGGGCCAAGTACACCTTCTGCACTTGACTCTCAGTGGTAAACGTGGTAGAGCAGTATAAGGCTACCTCGTTGGGAGATGTGGTTATAGATTAGGGAACATGGGCTCACAACTCAATATGTGGGCGGCAGCAGCAGCTGAAATAAATCAATGTCCTGCCAAATGCTCATGTTTATGAAAAAAAGAGAAGTACCTTACTTCTATCGCTAACCACACAAAGGAAAAATATGACATTCACATACAATACAACTTCCCTTGAGGTCAGGGCTCTGGGGTTTATTTATTTATTTTATTTTGACAGTTTTGTATAGCGCTTTCCAAGGCACAAAAAGGTGATTTGACAAATACATACTAATATAATGACTTAAGCAAATACATTCCTGGTAAAAGCTAGCGACTAGCACATATCAACAAGTATAGATATCAAAAGGTTCAGGTGAATCTAGCTAAGAGGATTGCTTTCACTTCTTTTTTGAAGAAAGCAGCAGACGGAATCAGTCTAGTTTCTGTAGGTAAGGTGTTTCAAATCCTGGGGGCCATTCCTGAGAAGGTACAATTGTATGTTTTTTCTTGGAGAAACTTTGTGGTTTAAGTAGAAGATTATCAGAGCACCTAGTTATTCTGCTACCACCCAATAGTACTAGTTTCTCTGCTAGGTATCTTGGTGTTTTTTGGTGCTATGCCTTATGAGTCATAAAGGCAATTTTCAGGTGGATTCTGGCCTCAAAAGGTAACCAGTTGAGGGCATGAAGGTCGGGAGAAATATGGCAATTTCTTCTGGAGCCTGTGAGGAGTCTAGCGGCTGTATTGAGTGAGGCTCTTAGCGGAGTGGTTGTTGATCTGGGAAGGCCGCAGAGAGCGACACTTCCATAATCCACTCTGGGAATTACTAGAGCTTGGACTGCCTTTGCGGGTATGAATGGTTTCAGTTTTCTCAGGGTGTTCATCTGAAAATTGGCTCCTTTAGTAGCAGAGCGGATGTGTTTCTGCATGTTTAGATTATTGTCCAGAGTTACCCCATAGGATTTAGCAGAATCAATAATGCGGGGTTGACCATCTAGTGCAGTTAGGTGCTACATCCAATCGCGGATCGTGTCTGTTTGGGGGAGCAATGAGGAGGAATTCTGCCTTTAGTGTGTTAAGTTTTAGATGGTTGTTTGACAGCCAAATCTGTGTTTTTTGGAGCGTTGAGTTAAGGGATTTCATGTCTTCAATATAGTTGACCTTAATGTAGAGCTGTGTGTCGTCAGCATACATGTGATATTGGATATTTGAGGAGTTGAGAAGCTCAGTGAGTGGTTCCATAAACAAATTGAAGAGTGTAGGGGAGAGGGAAGATCTCTGGGGAACTCCCAAAGAGACTGGGCTGGGGTTAGATAAGGATTGGTTGGTCTTTAATCTCTGCTTTCTGTCTTGGAGGAAGGAAGCGAAGCAGTTTATCAGTGTTCCAGATAAGCCCATTCTATGTTTTAAGAGTACTAGTAGGTTACTGTGTTTGACTGTATCGAAGGCTGAGGATAAGTCAAGTAGGATTAGCAAACAGGCTTTATTTTGGTCCAGTATTTGTAGGGTGTCATCTATGATGTGGGTCATGCCCAGATGAAAAGGCTGATTGGAATTGATCTAGCAGATTGAAGTGGTCGATATGGTTACTGAGCTGCATGTGGACACATTTTTCAAGCAACTTCGCCAGGGTCCAAATGTTGGATATGGGGCGATAGTTGTTCAGGTCTGACGGGTCAGCTGTAACTTTCTTTAGAATGGGGGTTACCGGACCAGCTTTGAGGATGTTGGGGATGGTTCCTTGCAAAAGAGAGGCATTTATAATCCTGGTCTATAGGGGCACTAGCTGTGGCATGAAGGTCTTTCAGTGGGTAGCTGGGATGGGGTCTGTGAAATGGTTAGAGGGATTCAAAGCTATGAGCGTATTCCATGTTTCACTCCCTCCTTGCATGGGTATTCCCCAATCATTGTTTGCAAGATCAAGGGAATGCCCTACTAGCAGTCCATGTCATCCACTCTGACTCAAATTCAAGTCCAGAAGTGTCCTAGTGCCACAGCGCTAGTTCCCAATGGACCGAGAGCGGCTCAGGTCCCAATCAGGTAAGTCGGTAAACAAACTCAGTGACTGCACTTGGAAGGTGCAGGCACTCTCTCCCTTGCGGTCACGCTCCAGCAATGATCAGAGGTTTCCTGCACTCCTAATGTGGGGCAAGTGTCCTCACACTCCTGATGGGTGTGTGATAAAGACGGTCCGTCCTCGATTCTCAACTTGGGTGACGATGCTCCGATGGCGTCCTCACTTGTTTAACTGTGTCAGACCAGTCACAGTCCACGTTGGTCCCAGTGACCTACGGCTCACCACCACGTACAGTTTACGGGCTCTGGCACGATCAATACAGCACAAATATTGCCAGCAGGCCCTCCTGGCTTACAGAGTTGCCACACAGCTTCCACTCAAGGCTTCGGCCATTACCACACAGCAGTCTTTACCATGACGGTCCCTCCTGGCACATGGGGTCACAGCAATGTTACAGCGCATGCTTTAGCACTTAACTCACAGCAGAATTTTCATGGCTATCTTCATGGCAGCCCTCTCCTAGCATACAGGGGTTGCCGACTCAGTTCTGCACATGGGCAACAACCTTTTCGGTGCAACAGCTGTTTCCAATAGCAGCTGCTACTTAACGGGGGTGAGGGTGGGAGAAGGAAAAGGGGTACATGATTTTTAAAAAAAAAGAAAAAAACACTTACCTCCAGGCCCGGATGGCCATTGCATCTAGGTCCTCTTTGGCTCGTCGTCGACAGCAGGAACCAGGAGGCACTCAGGCTCCCAGACTCCCCTAGCCAATCACGATGCTGCCTAAAAGCAGCGTTGTGACAAGTCTGAGCGCCGTAGTTCGGCGCTCAGCTCCACCCCGGCTGTGCACTACAGCTGCTGTTGGAGAACATGCCAAGTACACATAACTGTTTGGCTGGTCCAAGACGGAAGGCCAAACCGCCATGCACACTTTAGTGTGTGCTCACCACACCTCCCCCAAGTCCCTGCTCTGGCCAGCCCCGCCCGCAACTAGGCAGGACAGAAAAGTAAAATGATAATAATATTGGTTATTATAATTTTCGTTTTTTTCCTTTTTAAACTGCTTGCAGTGCAGTGGGGCAATGCTCCTCAGCCTTAGTGGAAGAGCCGGTCCAAGACGGAAGGCCAAACCGCCATGCACACTTTAGAGTGCTCACCGCACCTCCCCCAAGCCCCTGCTCTGGCCAGCCCCGCCCGCAACTAGGCAGGACAGAAAAGTAAAATGATGATAATATTGGTTATTATAATTTTCGTTTTTTTCCTTTTTAAACTGCTTGCTGAGAAGTGGGGCAACGCTCCTCAGCCTTAGTGGAAGAGCTGCCGTTGGTTGTTTCCTCACACCTCGCACAGGGGGTCCACGTGACAAGACTGGACCTTGCTCCCACCAATGCTCTCCTCTTCCTTACCAGGCACAATGGTCTTGACAAGCAGGCAGGCGCTGGTGCTCCATGGTAGGTGGTCTTGGATTCTCTGGGTGATGTAGCCCTCTCCCAGCAGGGAGACTAGCAAGCCTTGCAGTCCTGCAGAGCTTCCCCTTCTTACATATCACATCTGGCTGCTTGGCAGCTGAAACATTTTGGGGTCTCTAACTCCCCTTCTTTTATTGACCCCAAAGCCTTACATTCAGAAGTTCCTCCCTCTCAAACTCTTTGCAATGATATTGCAACATATTTCGAGGATAAAATCAAGAACATTCAAAAAGATTTTGGAACTCCAAGCTCACTAGAATCTGGTAACGAACATGAGGTGGATCATAGGGATGATAGGCCCGTCCTTCAAGCCTTTCAAACTGTCACTCTATCCCAGACACACAAAGCCATCTTAGCATGCAAATTAGGACAATTATTTATTGCTGCTGCTGAATCTGTTTTGACTTCTGAGACTGAGTTCACCCCCTTAGTCTACCTCCCCCAACAAGCCTTGGGCTGCTCTATCCGCGCTACCTCTGAAAGTTAAGTGCTGAAGGGGTACTTAGCCCAGTAGCTCGGGACCCATTGCATGTCAGTCACTGGGACTTTAGAAGTAATAGGCCTCAACCCCCAAGGTTGGGTCCAGTTGCTTCTGCTGCCCTCTGGTCCTCTGACTGCGGTTTTGATGAATACTAATGAATTATATGAGTAAGCAATTGCGATTTCCTAAATGTGCATAACATATTGATAGCCTTTTCCTCCATGCCAGACAGTAAGTACAGAATCTCGGTGCAGGGAGCATTTTCAGCTTTCTTTGTGATTTCCCAAGTGAAAAAACAGGATACCCATAAATAGTCTTCCTTGACTTTTACAAAACGAACTTTTAAGTCGAGGCGTGGACTCTGAAAGCCAAGAAAGGGGCTTCCAAAAATCCAGCTGGAATAAAGAATCCTATCAGGCTTTGAAATTTTAACAAGATGCTTTAATCTTAACAGGGTACATGGTTTTAGTAGGCTTTTAAATGACACACACAAGAGGGGGTAGAAATGTATATTGAAATTCCACAGAAGTACAGGGGACCATGGCTTCTAAAATTAGAGGTGCAGGAAAATCAACCAGAACCTGTAAGGAGGAACAATAATGCACTGGCAGTCCACGCACCATTGCGAGTTTAATAGACTTCTCTGGATTAATTTGCCAGTCAAGAGAGATATTCTCCTGAGGCTGATGTATTGGACAAAGATACTCCAGTGTGTTTGTCAAAAATATCTTAACGGTTCTGAAAATGTTTTGAGGTTTGAAAAGTGGATTCAAGATTGTCATTTGGTTTTAGCCATATTTCCCAGATAAAAAAACATAGATTTACATTTTACTGGAAATTGTAAGTATGTAAGTAAGAATTTTATAAAACACACCTATATTGGTGCTAGCGGAACCCTAAAAAACACAGCAACCCAGGATACAGGATTAATTAGAGGAGGCGGCAAAGAGCCATGTCTTTAGTTATTTGTTTATTTTTTAACTCTTTTTATTAACAGTCATCGACTTCAGATCTTTAGTTAATTTTTAAAGAGAGAGTGATGAGTTTGGGATCTTAAAGATAGGGGCAGGGAGTTCTAGAGTTTACTAGCTAAGTAGGAGATTCTACTGCCCCCCCAGGTGATCCTTTTTTGTGTTTGGGATGATCACCAGTTCGACTGTGGTAGATCTTACGTCTCTCCGAGGGAAGTACCAAGTAAATAAATTTTGAAGGTATATAGGGCTCTAGCCATGCAAGGCTTTATGGGCCTGACGGAGCACCTTGAATTTCACTCTGTCCACCACTGGCAGCCAGTGAAGATCCTAAATCGTTTTGGAGACACTGAATTTAGGGTGCTTAAAAAGTAACCATACTGCCGAGTTCTGCAGAGATTGTAATTTCAACTGAAGCCCTGTATTTATCCCTAAATAAAGGTTGTTACAATAATATATCCTTGAGAAGATCAGTGCTACCATCACAGTTTTTTGCAATTTCCTGAGAATAAATCTGAACATCATCTTTAGTATCTTGATTTAGAAAAAGTAAGAGAATGTAATGCAATTTACTTGGTTTGAGAAATTTGGTTGCTCATCTAAGAGGACTCCTAAGTTTTTTTGCCTTCTGAGCTGGAGAAGGTGGTAGACCGAGATCAGCCGGCCACCATGTATTGTCCCAGGATGTGGAGAATTAGTTCAACAGCCTTGAATCCTTCTTGAATTGGGTCAGTGACGCAGACTTGCTCAGGTGGAGGGGCAGAGAGTTCCAGGTCTTGGCAGCAAGGTAGTAGAATGAACTTCCGCCGGTTCTTGTCTTGTGGATTCTGGGGACGGAGGCTAGGGTGCATTGGGCGGAACGGGTGGCAGGTATGTGGAATGAGAGGAGGTGGTTCTGGTACGCTGGTGCTATGTTGTGGAGAGCTTTGTAGGCATGTGTGAGGAGCAGGAAGGAGATTCTCTTGTTGTGTTTTGCTAGTGGAGTTGTTGGAGGTGTTGGATGATGTGGCTGCGATAGGGGATGTGAAGGACCAGTCTGGCAGTAACGTTGTGAACGTTCTGTAGTTTCTTGAAGCTGTTTCTGGGTGACGCCGGAGTAGAGTGTATCGTTGTGGTTGAGTCTACTGGTGATGAGTACATGGGTAACAGTCTTTCTGGATTCTGTGGGGATTCTTCTGAAGGTCTTCCGAAGCAGGCAGAGTATGTAGAAGCAGGCGGAGGAGACTGCTTTGATTTGGGGGTTCATTGTGAGCAATGAGTCCAGTATGATGCCAAGGTTGCGTGCATGGTCCGTGGGGGTGGGAGGGGTTCACAGAGCGGCTGGCCACTAGGAGTCGTCCCAGGCTGAAGGGATGGGGGCCAGGATGAGAACCTCGGTCTTGTCCGAGTTGAGCTTAAGGCAGCTGAATTTCATTCAGGTTGCGAAGGCCTTTATTCCACTGTGGAAGTTGGTTCTGGCGGTTGTGGGTTCGTTGGTGAGGGAGAGGATCAGCTAGGTGTCGTCGGGACAGTAAGAATATTATTGAGTGGGGTATCATTCAGGCGAAAATGCGTCTGGGGTAAAAATTGCTGATTTCAGCAAGAATTGTCATCCCTGCTTCTGGGCATTTGAGTTCAAGTCCCAGGCATGGGAGATAAACTACTTGACTATGAATTGATGGGTTGTTGAGAGAATGGGTACACAGGGCAGATATAGGTTGGCTGGGTTGAACGTGCTTCCTCCTTCAGATGAATGGGTCACTGGGGTCTGCGCCGTGCTTCCACTCCCTTCTTCAGCCCCAGAGACCAGGTGGTTTTATGAGATGTGTTTACGCACCTCCTTAAACTGGGCATCATATTCCTGTACCATGAAATTCCAACTGTGGCAACACTGACATCTGCTTAATATTGGCTTGAGTCCTTATACTTACTTTGATAGCTAGGATAGTTTCAGCATATTTGATATGATAGAGTTAAACAAGTAGCTGACATCATTTCCCTTTCTACAGACACAGATTTGTTTCATACAAGATTTTACTGCAGCAAGAATAGGGTATGCCTTTACTAATGGAAAGAAAGCGACTGCACAATAGTAAGCGATATGTTTAAAAATTGCACGATCAAAAGTTTAAAGCGATATAAAGCTGATTTTCATACTAGGTAGACTGGGAGATACAACTACTTTTAAATATTATTGAACAATAGGTTTGTACGAGAGCAAAGATGAAAAAGACGCCTTTCAAGCAATAAATTACGACGTGCACCTCATTACTAGTTTGTATAAACTACTGACTAACATCCGGATGTCCTAGAGGTACTTTTATACAGAGAAATGACGGAGAACAAATGACAATTATCAATAATAATAATATTAACATTAGGAATAACGCAGGATGTGCAATATGGAACATGAATAGATGGACCTTTACGGGGACTTACAAAAGACATCAGATTATGCAGAAACTAAGAAAAAAACAGGTGTACAAAAACTGAACAAAGAAGATCATTACCTGTGATTTCTCAAGTATGGAAACACGTAGTATAACAGACGTGAGATTAATGGCACAGCCTTTTCTTTCTCATCACTTCTGTACACCATGTCCAGTAATAAAGCGAGCACCTTCAAAATAAGAGACAATAAGAGTTCACCATAGTACAAAAGCAACATCATCAGAAGCTAGTGAATGTGTCTCCAAGATATCCTGGTGAACGAGAAATGTCTCGGACGGTATACACAACATTTACACAATATAAAGACAGCGTCTTGGTAAAGTCTTGAATTAAACAGCAATTCTGGGCTACAAATATGTTTACCATTCAGGGAGCATTTAATATAGCAGCTTTGTGCAAAGCAATCTGAGATCCAATAATGCCATTGCTTCCCTTAGAAGAGCAAACCAACTTGACAAAAAGTGAGAGTGCCTTCTACTGCTGGTTTCCCTTTCAGTGCTATGATTGCTGTGCCATGTTCCTCACGCTGTCAGCCCACTTCTGCGATATTGCTTCTCCGTCACATCACAATGCCATAGGAAAAGAGTGCAATCTACCGGAAAGATAGTAAGGTAGAAGCGAATGCTAGTAACAGAAAAAGGGGGATAAACATTGGACCTTACAAAATAATTGTTTAAGATAAGCTAGTAAGCTGTAAGATAAGCTAGTATTCAAAGCATGATAATTCGTGAATCACACATTTACAGATCTAGGTGAAGAAACCATAACCCTAGCAAAAGTTTGTGAATTCCATTTTAACAAGACCAAATACACAATGGTATATTTAATAATGTGAATATTTGCCGAGCAAGCATAAACGTTTTTTTTCTCATGGTGGCAAATAAAGTAAAGTAAATTCCTGATTTTTCGATAGAAGGCCTGGGTTGGAAAAGAGTTGGTGAATACCATTATACGTGTATGTTTGTGGGCATGCACAAACTCTCAGAGCATTCCAGCCCTGGAACTACCACTTCCTGTCTACCTACAGCGCATGTAAGCAGATGTGTTCCCATAAAAATCTTCATGCAAGTAAAACCTTCAATGAGTGCAAATCCAACTTTTGCACAGCAGGCTAAATGTGCTTGTATAAACAGCTTTGAGAATCAGGCCCATAACATTTTAATTCTGAACTATTTTGTAGAGTTCATTTAGTTGCAATATGTAAATCAGCCATTCATATTTGTGTTTGCTCATAAGTATGGAAAACAAGGGATCTCAGGCACAGTTAAATTAAATGATTTGTCCTAGAATTACATAAATTGAGAAGGAAAAGACAACAGGAGCCATAGGTTAAAATGGAAGGGACAACTGAAAGAAAGAGAGACAGCGACAGTGACAATGTTAGCGTGGCAGGGCAAAGTAAGGACCCATGCAGCCCTATTAAAACCTACAGGACAAATAGCCAAGTGATGATTGCAACAATGGATTGCCTTTGGGAAGATAGTATACTGCAGGGGGTGGTTGATTCCTTGCACTGGTACGTTATGAAGACAGTCAGATAAGTACAAGACGACGTACAGAAGGCAAAGTAGTAATGGGGGGTTTGAAATACTGGTGAGAAACAATCAAGTGATAGTTAAATTGTTGGTGATCTACTCACCGAAGTTCGGTCGACAGACACTTTGCATGTTGGGGATGCAGTTAGTTACAAGCCTGCAAAGCAGGACAGAAGAGAAAGGGGAGTTGGGCAAGGGGGCAGAAGGAGTTCGGTTATCTGATTAATACAGTTATCTCAGTTAATGGAGTGAAGTTGGAATAGCACGAAAAAGCGAATAACAAATTTGAACACAAACAGGGCATTGCTGGAAAGTGAGTGGGCAATACATCACGTAAACATCAATGCTACCATTTCACTAAAGGTACTAACCTGGAATGTTATTATTCTGGGCAGTAAAATAAAGAGAGAGAGATTGTTATGTGACACTACCCAGATGCAGTTATGTTTCAAGAGACTCATTTAAGGGGCAGCAGTTGTAGAGTACTGGAGAAATACGGATAGAAGGCATTGGTCCTTTCAGGATTTACAACTGACTGGACCTCTTGGACAGAAAGGTGATACTATACATACCACACCAAATTTGGACAGACAAAATCAGCTGATTTGTAGAGCGTTGACACTGAATCTTTCTCAGAATACATGCCACATATGATGCACTCCGTTATATAACAAGACATGGTTTCTCTGTTATTACAGCTGCAAACAGGTATACTGATATTAGGAAGTGATCTTAACATTGAGGTTAATGAGGAGATGGACAGGGCAAGACTGAGAAAGGGACAAAGTGAAGCAGGACCCCCTGCCAAACTTTCTCGAGGAAATTGATCTAAAAGATTTGTGGCAGACCCACACCCCATTAGAGACAATATACTTTCAACTGAGGAGACCACAACTTCTCGCAAATTGACTATTTTCTAACACACTTAGCACATTTGGGTTGTTTTACTGCAGTCAGATAGTTAGTGAGGGGAATTTCAGGCTATTTTCCCCTCTGAGTTCAGGGGACAAAAGTAAGCCGCCAGGGAAGTTGGCCATTAACCCCGCAGTATCTGAAAAACAAAAACATTATGACCAAATTGAAGGATAACTTGGGAGCAACACTTTAAAGAAAAAAAGGGTTGGCTGATTCCAGATCATGCTATGGGAAGCACATAAGACTGGAGTCAAGGGCAAAGCCATTCCATTAATTGTAGGGAAAAAGAAAAACAAAAAGAGGGTAAGAGCCACCATTTACCCCTAGCTGGACAGGAATATTGCGCTGTTGCTGAGGATTGTGCATGCAATAGCTTCTTGACCTCCTAGCGACTGAGGTAGGCATTACATTAGGCAAGCTGCTAGTCTGATTGGGACAGAGACAGAGGAATAAGAACTGGGTACTTGAAGTGAAGTACGCCTCTGGGCAGAGCGTTGAAGCAAACTGAGAGGCGGCAGACACCTTTGCGAAACACTACTTATCAGTCTTTTCCTCCACTCATGCACAGTAAAGGGAGAAGTGCATGACTTCCTTAAAGATGCCCGGGTACCCAGGCCCTCACCAGAAGATAGACGCTATAAACTAAGATTTAGCCTAAGGACATTGCGAAAGAAATAGGGATATGCAATAAGGTCAAGCAGCGGGCCCCAACGGCCCACAATTAGAGCTTTAAAAAAGTCTGTTGAGCAAGTTGACAATACATGTTGCATATGTTTGCTGAGGCGAGGTAAAAAAAGAACTCCCTACTGTATGATAAAGGATGGCTACAATTACGGTTATGTCGAAAGAGTCACCTGATGAATGTGCTTTCTACAGGCCCATATCATTGCTGAATGCTGAAGCAAATATTAGTACAATGGTTCACCAGGACTAGTCGAGTTTATGCCAAACGGGGGAACAAAGCTCAACTTATGAAGACTATATGCTGTATGGAGTATACGGAGGATGTGCACGGGCAGACCACTGTGTTATTAGATGCCACAATGGCGTTTGACACCCTGGAGTGGCCGTTTATATTCATAGTCTTTAGAGAGGATGGAATTGGGATGCCAATTCGAACAAAGGGTAGATCTTTATTCAAGCTACAGCTGGCCATGGTGAGAGTTAATGGAGTTATGCCAAGCCTATTCCAATTGGAAAGGTGGACCAGGCAGGGATGCCTACTTTCACCCATTATTTTCGTTTTGGTACTGGAACCCTTTGCAGCATGGGACAGATCAGAACCTTAAATAAGAGGTTTTAGATGGGATAATAGAATCTCACTGTATGCGGATGATGTGTTGCAATAGATGGCACAACCCAAGGTAAGTATCTCCAGGATTCTAAAAGTCTTTGAAATATTTAGGACATACTCTGGTTATAAAATATACTGGGGTAAATCCCACTGACGAGGGAGATACTGATATTTATTCAAGAAGCTTCCAGTTACAAACCTTGTTACAAGGCTTCTGATACCTTAGGATCTACATAACTAGGGGCATAGGTATCTTTCTTGAATGAACCCTATAAAATGTGCTAGGTACGTTCAAAAGAGACGTCAGGGTGGACATGTTTGGAGTGATCTCACTAACCAAATGTTTGTAAGCTCTTCAGAACACCTGGTTCAAAATACCAGAAGACTTTTTCAAAGAATTGGCGGCTAAAGTCAAGTTGCTGTTGTAGAATGAGAGGATGACCTGCATAGCCTTTAATAAATTGACAAGAAAGGTTTATAATGCTGGAATACCTCTTCCAGGCATTAGAAAATACTACTGGGCCACGTAGTTGACAATCATTGATGACTGGGGGGTTGCACCACAGGATGAACCTTCGATTATGGTTGCTACACATGCAATGTGGAGCAGAGGCTATCCAGCATGACTGAATAGAAACAGATCTTCCACAACATTATCAACCCATGTGCGAACAGTAGTGTCAGTGAGGAAGGAAGCTACATAATTTGTTGGATGGAGGTGTGCATTCACTAGAGAGGCACCCTTGTGGGATAGTGACGCAGTCACAGAAGTGGGGAGACAGAAGAGAATGTGATGGGACCTCATAGGAATTAGTAAACTCGGAGATATATACGACAGGGTGATGAAATGATTTCCCTGGCTATCGCCATCAGGAAAAAAGTGATTTTCTTATTCACTGCTTTGCCTTTTTTCTCTTTCAGTGAACCCACAAAAAGCTGATTGTCCAACTGGTGGTCTTTGGTACCATCTATGTAGGAGTACAGCGCTTTCTTGGGCTCCAACTGATAAAGTGTATCTTCCTCCTTAGGGTGGGTGTGGGGGAGGCCTTCAGCAGGAAGGATGCCCATGTCCTCAGAACCAGTTTGTCTGAGAAGAAGGAAGCGTATGGTGTATTGAGACAAAGAGCATGTAGCTCACTCATATGCCGTGCCAAGGGGATGGCAATTAGGAAGACAGTCTTGATAGTAAGGAGTCGTAAAAGACAGCTGTAAAGCAGCTTAAGAGGAGTGCATATCATATAAGTCAGAAACAGATTAAGGCCCCATTGGGGCATGACAAAAGGAGAAGAGGGAAACATATGTTGTGGCCCATTCAAAAATGGTATCATAACCGGCAACTTAAAAAACAAGGGCTGATGTGACAACATTAAGAAGGCCGAAAGGGCCAAACAGATAACCCTTAACATACGAGTTACTTACCTTCGGTAACGATGTATCTGGTAGAGACGATTCTAGCTGCAGATTCCTTAACGTAGAATTATGTCCAGGCGAGAGATTGGATCCGGAAAACTGTTTGCCACAGCATCCCTGCGCGCCGTGGTTGGCGACACCACGAGACTCCGCCCTGACGTCCGCGTACGTGAAGTCAGCGAGGTCACATAAGCCCCACCCTGGCTCGCCGACCTCAGTTTTCTTCGGAGAACTTTACCGCACCACAACGCGGAGCCATCACAAACAAAACGGTGAGAGTTTGGGAGCTTAACCCCAAGGACGAACCCCTGATACCGGCTAAAGTGGTGCGTAACTTGGGGGTCATGGTGGATGGATATGAACAATTGTTACTTACCTGTAAACAGGTGGTTCTCCAGTATTGGTGTCTTTTATAGATTCACATGCTTGAATATTCCCCGTCGTCGAAGTGGGAGTCCCACAGTAAATAAAATAGCAATAATGCTAAATATATATAAATATATATAATATATATGTACACATAATACATGATAAAGAATAGGAAACATAATAGAAACCTCAAAAAACTATTCCTACATAGGAATGCATGGTAAAGAGAAAAAAACTACTTGTAACACATTAGTGTCATTATGTTAGTCCAAATTACAGCCAATCAGGCGTCAGCACCCTCTAGAACCTTCTCCTCAGAAGCTCAAGCCCTCCGATTTTCGTAGTACAAGTAACAAAGAGCGCATGAGGAGAAGAGAGCCTCTGATGAGATGAGGGTGGGTCGCATGTGAATCTATGAAAGACACCAATACTGGAGAACCACCTGTTTACAGGTAAGTAACAATTGTTCTTCTCCAGTATTAGGGGTGTCTTTCATAGATTCACATGCTTGAATAGAATAGAAAGCAGTAACCTCCGAGAACTGAGATTCCTAGGCAAATATATGGAAGAAAACCAAGACAGTATCAGAATAATACAGTCATGTTACACATCATAGCAATCACAGTAAAACATCAAGGAGGGGGGAACAGAGGCTCACCTTATTGAAACAGATGGCGAAGCACTGCCTATCCCACTGCGGTATCCGCTTCATTGATGGCATCCAAACAAAAATGCTTGGTTTAAGTGTGCCTGCTGGACCATGTCGCTGCACGACAAATCTGATGAAGAGGCGCACCAGCAAACAAGGCGGTGGATGAAGACATCACCCTCGTAGAATGAGCCCTCACTGAAGACTGCAATTGTTTACCAGCTTGTTGGTGGCAGAAGGCAATGGCTGAGGAAAGCCATCGATCAATAGTTGGGTTGGAAACTGGATGTCCCTTACGCAGTCGTCCGTAGGCAATGAACAGCTGGTCGGACTTGCGGAAGGAGGCAGTTTTGGCAATGTAAAATTTAAGGCATCCTTTGATGTCCGAAGAGTGCAAGCGCTGCTCCGCCGGAGACTTAGGGTCCGGAAAGAAAGTTCTCAGGAACACAGGCTCATTCAAATGAAAGTCTGTCGGTACTGTAGGTAGGAAAGAGGGGTTGGTGCGGAGCGCCACTCCGTTAGGCCTGAACTGAAGATAAGGAGGCTTAATAGTGAAAGCGTGAAGGTCGCTGACGCGACGAGATGAAGTCAAAGCCAAAAGAAGCGCAACCTTCCAGGTGAGGAATTTGATATCCGTTTTATGGATAGGTTCAAATGGTGACTTCATAAGTTGGGATAGTACAACATTGAGGCGCCAAGATGGAGGAGGGCGCCGAACAGGTGGGAACTTGCGGAAAAGTCCTTTGAAGAATTGGCGGATGATTCTGGACGAACAGAGGGAAGAAGAACCATCGTGTCGGAAACGAGATATTGCAGCTAAGAAAACTCTCAGGGTAGAATGAGAGAGTCCTGACTGAGCAAGGCTTAAGAAGAATGGAAGAAGCTGTTCTGGAGTGGAATGGATGGGATGGACATTGGCTGCAACACACCAATGGCAGAATCTCTTCCACTTACGTTTATAAGTTTTGATGGTAGACGGAGCCCTAGCTTGAGCCAGGATGTCTTTGCATTCCTGAGATAAGTTCAAATCTGCAAATTCAAGGTGCTCCGGTTCCATGCCCACAATTGCAGCGTGGAGGGGTCCGGATGGCACACTAGGCCTCTGTCCATTGATAGTAGGTCTGGACGAGGGCGCAGAGGAATGGGCTTGCATTGGGACAACAGAAGCAGTTCTGGAAACCATGCCTGCCTGGGCCAACGAGGTGCGATCAACAGGATGTGGCAAGGTTGTCTCCGCATCTTCCACAGCTCCCGCGGTATTAATGGAATCGGCAGAAAAGCGTAAGCGAATAGATCGCACCAGTCTATCAAAAGGGCATTCCCGCACGACCCGGGGTGGGGATGCCAACTTGCATAAAACGGGCATTTCCGATTCTCCGGTGTTGCAAAGAGGTCTAGATCTGGGTGACCCCACAGGCGAAAGACAAGATCTAGAGTCGGCTGGTGCAGTTCCCATTCGTGTGTTGAGGAAGTGGACCTGCTCAGAGAGTCCGCCAAAATGTTGGACACGCCCGAAAGGTGGACGGCTGTCAAGGTGATCTGGTGGCGGAGAGCCCAATCCCAGATCGACTGGGCCAAGTGAGACAGATGAGGAGACTTGGTTCCTCCCTGTTTGTTCACGTAGTGCATACTGGTGGTATTGTCCGTTTGGATCAGCACTGACTCCCCGTGAACTACAGGGAGGAATGACTTGAGCGCTAGGAATATCGCCATCAACTCCAGCCTGTTGATATGCCACTTGCGCTGGGGCGGAGTCCACTTGCCCTTGACGGATAGGCCCTGGAGATGAGCGCCCCACCCCTCCAGGGAGGTGTCTGTCGTCAGCGTGAGATCTGGTGCGTGAATGAGAAAGGACGTTCCCATTTCCAGGTTTGAAGGTTGTGCCCACCAAAGCAAGCTCTTTCTCAAGCGGGTTGTGACAGCGACAAGGTCGTTGAAGGACCCGGAGACCTGACGCCACTGTAAGTCCAGTTCTTCCTGAATGGGACGGGCGCACAACCTGAAATTTGGGATCAGTGCAATACAAGATGAAGCCATTCCGAAGCATGATTTTAACGTTCGAACAGAAACGGACTGTTTTCTTCAAATGAGGGAGACCAGACGAAGGATCTTGTGACGTCGTTCGTTGGAGACGAACGCTTTTGAGAGCTTCGTGTCTAGGATCGCTCCCAAGAAGGATCTGGTCTGCAGAGGTGTAAACTGTGACTTTTTGACGTTGATGGTCAACCCCAGGGACTGAAACACCTGCTGGCAAAGGCGAGTGTCCTGACATAGCTGATGGTGGGATTGAGACTTTAGTAGGCAATCGTCCGAATATGAAAAGATTTGAATGCCTTGTAGACGCATGTGAGCCACCACAGGGGCCAGTACCTTTGTGAACACACGAGGAGCTGATCGCAGCCCGAATGGCAGAACTTTGAACTGAAAATGCTTTGGCCCCACTTTGAAACGCAGGTACTGGCGATGTTGTTGAATAATAGGGACATGAAAGTATGCGTCTTGAAGGTGTATGGTGGTCATGAAATCCTCGCTGGATAGAAGACGCAGGATTTCCTGTAACGTCAGCATGCGGAACGATTGGGACTTTAGGAACTGGTTGAGAGTCCTCAGATCCAGAATGGATCGCCAATCTCCGGTCTTCTTGAGTATGAGGAAGAATCGAGAGTAAAACCCCTCTCCTCTTTGATGTTTCGGGACCACTTCGACTGCCCCTTTTAACACAAGAAGACAAACCTGATGGAAAAGCTCCTCGAAGTGTGGAGGAGGCGGGCCACAAGGTGGTGTACACGGGGGAATCTCTACAAACTCTAGGGTATGACCCCGTCGTACAATGTCCAAAACCCAGCGGTCCGAGGTGATCGAGGACCAATGAGAATAAAACAGAGAGATTCGACCTCCAACACTTTGATGGTAAGAAAAGTCATTGGCGCTTAGAGTTGGATCCCCGGTAAGAGGACTTTCCTCTGTAAGGCCTGGAGGACTGCTGGCGAGATTGCTGATTGGGCGTGTAACGTTGGCCGCTCTGTTTGTATGAGCGGTATTGCTGCCCACCTCGAACGTTGGAAGAAGTGCCGCGTCCGCGCGCACCTCGAAAGGACTGCTTCCGAAATTGTAACGTGCCCAAAGACTTTGCCGTATCGGTGTCTTTCTTAATGAACTCCAGGGCGTCATCAATATGGGATCCGAATAGCGATTCCCCATCATAGGGCATGTCCAGTATTTTGGATTGGACTTCCTGCCGGAAGGATGTGGACTTTAGCCAACCTTGTCGTCGGAGTGCAGCCGCACTTGCAAGCAGACGGAATCCTGTGTTAGCAACATCGACTGCGCAGTCGATCATTTCTTCTGACGTTCTTTGTCCATCGCGAAGGATCTGTAGAGCGTCAGCCTTGGAAGCATCAGGCATGAGTTCTATCAGATCTGAAATGTCTGACCACATCTGTCGATCATAACGTCCCAAGATGGCTAAGGCATTGGCTGCCCGGACAGATGTGGAAGCCATCGTTGAGAACTTGCAGCCAATAGCATCCAGGCGTCGACCCTCTCCATCCGGAGGGGCTGTGATAGGAGCCGCTGGGTTCCGGGCTCGACGCTGTGCGGCCTGAGACACTACCGAGTCCGGCTTGGGGTGAGAAAGCAGGCAAGCCGGAGAGCCAATCGGGGCCTTGTACTTTTTCTCAAGGCGCGGTATCTGTGCAGGTAAGGAGTTTGGAGCAGTCATGAGTTTAATTCCTTCCTTCCAAACAAATTCGATGATAGGAATTGTGTGGGCCTGTTTGTAAGGTTTGTCTTTAAAATCATATAGGAAACAGTCCTCCTCACGTTGTGATCTTGGTAATTTAAAGCGCAGAGCTGCTTTATCCATTAAAAGATGGAAACTGGCGATATCCACAGGAGGTGAATCTCCAGAGTTCCTGGCTGAGGTGAGGGCGTCTGTGCCCGATAATCATCCCATTCCGCCATATCCTGGTCGCCTGCTTCATCCGAATTGTCTGGGACCTCTCCGTCCTCGCGCTCCGGGACCGCCTCATCATCCGCATCCTGCGGATAAACCGCTGTATGGATACTAATAGACTTCTGAACCTGAGACGAAGTTGTAGGTGGTAACACAGGCGGCCGAGAAGGTGGAGGCAGTGCTACGGTAGCCGGAGCTGGTGCCGCTGTACTCTGTGGCGTAGCTGGGAAACGGCGGTTGTAATCATCCAGCATATGCTGGAAATTTGAGATCAGAGTTAAAGGAATGGTAGCCATAGGGACTTGGATCAGCTGTTCCTCAGATTGAGACTGTTGATCACCATCACCTTCATCAGAATCCGAGTCCTGACACTTAATTATTAAGTCAGATGGACTTTGTGCCGCTCCAAAGGTATCCCCTTCTTGTTCTGAGTCAGTCTCAGGCTCAGATGTAGTGGCAAACATTGGAGAAGGTGGTTGCAGCTCTGAATCAGAGAGCTGGTGACACAGAACCTTGTCGCGACGATGAGAAGATTCTGAAGTCTTCAAAGGCACTAACGGCAACGAGGCAAAGGAAAGTGGTGCCACCGTCGACGGTGCCGTCGTCGTTAACGTCGACGATACTGACTTGCTCGTCGACGAAGATAGTTTTGGAGAAATCATCGTCGACGGTACGGCCGTCGATGGAATCGTCGTTGAGGTCACTGTCGACGGTCGATCAGCTGTACACTAGGTCGTCGACGAAGCAATCGACGACAGAACGGTCCTCGACGCCAGTGGAACCTCCGTAGACGGAGTCTTCGTCGACGAGGCTTTGGTCGATGATGTCTTAGTCGACGAGTCCTTGGTCGATGGTATCTTCGTCGACGAGATCTTGGTCGACGGAGTCGCCGACGCCGAAGATTTTTTGTAGACTTTCGTCAACGAGGATTCTTTCTTCTTCGTCGGCGAGGAAATGGGAATCGTCGACGGAACTGGCTTAGAAGGCAAGGCAACCCTCGTCGACGTGGATGCGGTCGATGAGACCGTCGTCGACGAAGAAATGCTGAGGTAGTAGTCAGCGTCGTCGTCGAGGATGCAGCAAATGCCGTTCTCGTCGTCGGAGCGCTCGTCGACGCTCCCGTCGACGGCGGAACTTTGAGAGGCGTGGAAACACCTCGAGAGGCAGCAGAAGACGCCTGAGAGCCAGGTCTTGCGGGCGTAAAGGTGGTAGGAGTGGCAGAAGACGCCTCAGGAGCTAGAGGCAAGGCCAACTTCATCTTTTTGCGGAAAGGAGATGGAGCATCCTGTAAACTATTCAGAAAAGGGGGTGGTGATGGACAGAGTATCTGAATTAAGCAGAACACTCGTACCCAGTCAACAGATCAGGGCTTGATCCATCACCGTTTTTTAGCTCATTGCACCATCCCAGCTCAGAACCTGGCTACATGCAAATTAGTCTGTCCCTGGCCCAGTGCATCATGGGAACAGGGCAGACCAAACTACCAAGCCAATTCTTTTACTGGAAAGGAAACAAGCTTCCGGGGACCGGTTTCTGGCATCACAGCCGTCTTCGGCCCGGCTTGCTTGAATCCTGATGGTGCAGTGAGCAAGGGACTCATGTCTGAGCATACCCTACCACGCTTATGGTGGACAAAACGATTCAGAAAAGGGGGTGGTGATGGACAGAGTATCTGAATTAAGCAGAACACTCGTTCCCAGTCAACAGATCAGGGCTTGATCCATCACCGTTTTTTAGCTCATTGCACCATCCCAGCTCAGAACCTGGCTACATGCAAATTAGTCTGTCCCTGGCCCAGTGCATCATGGGAACAGGGCAGACCAAACTACCAAGCCAATTCTTTTACTGGAAAGGAAACAAGCTTCCGGGGACCGGTTTCTGGCATTACAGCCGTCTTCGGCCCGGCTTGCTTGAATCTTGATGGTGCAGTGAGCAAGGGACTCATGTCTGAGCATACCCTACCACGCTTATGGTGGACAAAACGATTCAGAAAAGGGGGTGGTGATGGACAGAGTATCTGAATTAAGCAGAACACTCGTACCCAGTCAACAGATCAGGGCTTGATCCATCACCGTTTTTTAGCTCATTGCACCATCTCAGCTCAGAACCTGGCTACATGCAAATTAGTCTGTCCCTGGCCCAGTGCATCATGGGAACAGGGCAGACCAAGCTACCAAGCCAATTCTTTTACTGGAAAGGAAACAAGCTTCCGGGGACGGGTTTCTGCCTACTGTATCTGAGGGCACCACAATACATTGTGCAGGGGTTGCAGAGAATCCAGTCTACGGCAGCAAAGCTGGTGTTAAACAGACAGCGCAGGTCCTCTACGACGTTGGCTCTGAGAGATCTCCATCAAGGAGAGAATTTGTTTTAAATCTCTCTGCATTGTATACAGGGCAGCACATAGTCAGGGTCCTGTCCCCCTGCAGGAGAAGTTCACCTGGTACAATACTGGGAGGCAGCTCCGCTCTTCGAATGTAAATCTGATAACAACTACCAGATTTAAGAGATCTCGGATGGGGGGCAGAGCCGTTGGTGTGACTGCCTCGCGTGTATGCAATGAGTTACCCCTGGACCTTAGACAGGCCAGTTCCCTGACATGCTTTAGGAAGAGCCTGAAAACCTGGCTATTTCCAAAAGGTGATCTTTAGATCTTCTCACTGACAACTGTTTCTGCTTTATGGTGTCTACTCGACAATCCAAGCGCCAGGATACCCGTAGGGTGGCAGTTTTGCGCTATATAAGTGTTTCATTCAATTCAATTCAAATCAATTCAACAGTGTGCAAAAAAGGGCAGAAAAACAGAAAGGAAAAAGCGAATGGTGAAGAACAGCACCATTAGGGACAGTGCCAGGCACTGCGACGCTGAAATAAAAAGAGCAGAGCACCGCTCTGAAGGGCAATCACGCAAAGCAGAGGCAATACCCTCCCTGAAGGTAGAAACATATGAAACATGACATGTCAGATGGCGGAAGTCTGCACCCATAATCTTTAACAGTGAGATTCGACAAGCCATGAACAGATAAGAAACTACAATCTACCCCAGGACAATGCCATCAAAGAGTGTTGCATCCCCTGTAAAGAGCTATGGGCTGAGGCACAGCCAAGAGGCCCCAACCCAGAAGACCGCAGAGGAGTCAGAAACCCTAAACAATAAAAAGGGGGGAAGAGTATGAGCAGGCCCCACACTGGAAAAAAAAAACAGGTGTATGGATGCAGAAGTACACACGAACCTACCGCCCAAGTACCAGAAAGGCTGGAGTGGAACCAATGGACAGAGCGAAGTATTCTGCCAGGGAGGGAGCGAAAGAGGTACTCGCAGAGAACAAAACCTCCCGGAGGAGGAAAGAGCAGAAGACCAAGCTGAGGGCCCTCAATGAACGGGGAGGAAGGGCGGGTCGTGAAGGAATCTGCGGCTAGAATTGTCTCTACCAGATACATCGTTACCGAAGGTAAGTAACTCGAACATCTGATAGAGACTACTAGCCGCTGATTCCTTAACGTAGAATTAGATACCCTAGCCATACCCTGAGGGGAGGAGGGTCTGCGAGAGAACCTCACCAGCTTGGAATAAACACAGGGCCCAAACAGGGGATGTGTTAGGGTTAGAGGAGGGACGGCTCAGCCCCCACCAAGCAGAAGTAAGCAAGAACAAGAGAAGGGAAGGCCAGGATACCGCAGCCTACCCGAGGTACAAGGGGCATTGTGAGGAAGTCCGGGGAACGGAGGAAGGACTTACTGAGGTGTCGCCATGGGGGGAGTTGCAGAAACGGGTCTCGTACCAAGATCGGGACTCTGTTCAAGGACAACAACAACCATGCCCCTCTCATGTCTATTCAGAGAGACGCCGATGTTGAGAGTAACCTGGAAGCGACCCAGAAGGACTCCGGAATTACTATCGATGGCCCAATGAAAGGAGGCCGATTTCAAGGGGAGGGGTCTGAGACCGGTGGCGCAAGAGGAACAGGAAGGAAGATGAGCGAGTGGAGGAGTGAGGACGGCGGAGTGTAGAAAGAAGACGCGGGACCCGAGAAAAAAGAGGCGGGACCCGAGAAAGAAGTCGCGGGACCCGAGAAAGAAGACGCGGGACCCAAGATACCGGATGCGAGACCATCAGAAAACCCAGAGGAACCGGAGGAGAGCTGGTGTGTAGACTGGTGGTGTCCGGAGGATGCTGGGGAGCGGCCGCAACACTGGAGAGTTGCAGCGGAGCCGGTGAGTGACAGCAGCTCGAGGGAACCGGCAGTTGGGTTGTGGGAAGAGGGTTGGGGTACCGGGCTGGGCTACGGGTAGAATCCTTCTGCATTTCGCCCCAAGTTTGCAGGAATATCCCAGCAGCAAGTTCACAGATATTTTTAGGGACTCGAGTGTATGAGTTTCTTTGGTTTCTATACCATCACAACCTGAATTGTATATGTCAATTATGCTCAGTACTTTCTTCCCCAAGCACCGCCCTAAACCTCCCTAGGCACTAAATACGTTTCCCTCCCTCACTAATCTAACCTCAGCACAAAAGAAGGTCTATCAACACCAAAGGTGTGTGAAGGTATAACTCTCTAATACATACATCAACCCCTTATCTCACGGCTTCCTCCTTTTTTCCCTTCTATGAGCCTCCGGGGAGACCACCTTAGCACAGAGGAAGAGGAGCAAGAACCACCATCCCTGAAAGCCCTATCAAGCCCAAGTTCCTCATACGACAATTCGGAAGAGGAACAAGAGGAAAAGCCACCTACACACCCCATACCTTCCACTGTTGAAAATAAAAATCCTCCTTTTTGAAAACTCATACAGCCTCCTCGCCTGTTTATCAAACCCGCCCTCCCACAGGCATTCACCAGAAAACCCCCATAGGGACAGCCAGTGCCAAAGAGTACCAAAATAAGAAGGAACCACCCAAATCTAAAGAGAGGAGGTGAAAAAAACTGAGGCAGAGCACACCGCAGGGAACACACACAACACGAAGGGGACAGCTGAACAGGCATCAGCCTCTAGGCAGCAGACAAGACAAGAATGGCCTACAGCCGAGAAGCACAGGTGTGAAAAAGGAAGACACATTGCGCCAAGCCCCAGCAGAGCAAGGGGCAGGAGTACGCAAGTACACACAAAAGCCCACAGAGGGGGACTACAACGACCAGGCGTGCGCAGCCGACTGCTGGCACCACTAAGAAGTAGTGTACCCAGAACAAGTCATGCGCAAGACAAAGGCAGGGGCAAGGGAACTCCAGAACAAGCCCCAAAAAAGGACCGCACTGGTGGCACAACCCTACCCACGGAAAGAGGTGGGACCAGCCAGAAGATAAAGAGGAGAAATACGCAGTGCAGAGATAAGCCGACAACCAGAACATAGGAGAAACCATGGGTATGCCTGGAACACAAGGCAGAGGGACAGGGCGGAATGTCGGTTAAAAAGGTGGAGACACCCCAACACGACGCCGTAGACGGCATACCAGAGCCTGACTGGCGATTAATTAGATACTGAGCAGGACAGAACCTGGAGCAGTGGAAGCAGCGCCAAGACAGAAGAAAAAAGACTGCAACCCGCGGTATACAGGAATGCCAAGGAAAGCGAGGAACCCGAGAAGGTGTCCTCACCCTCCCAGCTTAAGACAGAGCTACACAATATCTATAAGTAACCCATCTAGGGTATCACACGTCCCAAAACAAAACATGAGAACATCTCTTAGGGAAAAAATCCCGCAGCAGAGGTCAAGAAACAAAAGGAACCTGCGGAAGCACCACAGATGGCTTACTAATCAGCCAAAACTACACAAATGGCCCAATCTGAGGACCCATATGGCTCTACCAACAGTAAAAAAACGCACCACTAATCAAAAGGGGCTGTACCAGCAGCCAACAGCAGAAGGGTCAACTGAAGGACCCTAAAGGTATCCACACAGAACACGCAGGCTGCCCAACCTAAACACTAGGCCGAAACAGAAAAGTGGGATAACTGCCTCCCAAAAGGCACCTGAGTACCAACAAGTCAAAGTCTATGGAGGAGGAGGAGGAGGACGGAGCCCCGCAAGGAGTCTTTGAATGGCGAAATTCGCGTAGGTATTAAATAAAAGAACCCGTCAAAAGGCAGGTCAACAAGACGCTCCCTAATATTTTCTGGAAAAACACCATCCCGCAACCAAGCATGGCGGCGGAGAGCCAAAGAACTTGCCATAGTGCAACCGAGAGAATCAGAAACATCCAAGGCCGAACGAAGAATAAACGCAGCCAACTCCCGACCATCTAGCACATGGTGCCGCAGGTCCGCAGAGACAGCTTCCTGGGTGGAGCGAGACAGGAGGGACTCCACTGAATCCCATAGGCTGGAGGTAGCCCTGGCCAGCACACAAAGTGTGTTGAGCGCTAGCTAGGTAGCACTAGTAGACGCGAAGATGTTACGTCCCCAGGAGTCCAACCACCGGGCCTCCGTGACGGAGGGAGTAACACAGAAGGCAAAGAAGGAAAGGCAGTCTGCAGAAGAGGGCCCCGGGGTGGCAGGAAAGGCAGACTGGATCGTGCGAGCAGGACGGTGGCAGTGGAGGAGTGGCTGAGGCACCGGATCTTCCGTGGCAGAACGCCCCCAGGCTCCCAGAAGAGAGTTGTGGAGCAAAGCCTCAAAAGGAAGAAGCAGCTCCCCTCCACCAGAGCCCTGGTGAAGGACTTCCAACAAATGGTCCGTAGGAAATGGAGTGTCCGGGTTACCCATCTGTAAAATGCCAGCAGCAGTGGAAATGGCTCAGACAAAGGCAACACCCGCCTCTTTAAGATGACGCAGGGGAGAGAGCAATTTCTCCCTAGGCGAAGGCTGCAAACTCAGCCGCCCATCCCTGAGTCCAGCTGGAGGAAGGAACGGCCAGCCCCTGTAGAATGGGCGATCCATGGACAAGTGGGGGACCTGAGGCGTCTCCGGAGAAGCCTGCGGGGCAACCAACAGCGAGTTGCGGAAGAGAAGGTCCGAGGGTGGAGGCAGCGGATACAGTGAAGAGCCTTCCCTAGAAGACGCCGGGGAAAAAGCAACGACTCGGCGTCCAGTCACCAGTGAAGAGGGGACGAGGAGATGACAAACCTCCGGAGAAGAAGGGACATCTGGAGACGAGTTGACGACCCGATGCCGGGACGGCGCAGTGGAGTCCGCCACAGGCAACGGTGTGTCCTCGATGGGCGCCGAAGCGGCCCCCAGGGGTGCTGAGTCGACCTCCATCATCACGTGCTCCCTAGGAGAATGAGGCAGCGTCGGAGTCGGGTCGGCTAAGTAACGGTGCCGAAAAGGCGCCGGCTCGACCTCACACGAGGCAGCCGCCTGCGTAGAGGACCGAGAGGGACTCGGGAAGGTGCCCCAGGCCCCGGCTTCCACCCGTGGCACCGCCAGGGCTGGGGAGGAAAGCCGCCAGTGCCGGACAGGTGCCGGCCTGGCCTCTGGTAAGGCAGTTGCCTGCCCAGAGGACCGAGAGAGACTCGGGGACGAGCCCCGAGTCCCGGCGATCTCATGCGACGCCACAGGGAACCCCGCAGGGATTTGCGGCAAGGCAGGGACGCCGTGGGTTGAAGAAGGGAACCCCGCAGGGCCGCACCTCGACCACACCACACCCCCACAACCTGAAGCCAAACTCGTCTGCGCCAGGGTCGAAGCCGCCAGCGACTCCGCGGAAGGCCCCACGCAAGGCAAGGGATCCGCAGACATCTCAGGGAGAGGAGGGGGGCCAAAGAATCCTGCAGAGCCGAAGCGTAGGCTTTCATTTGGGCCCTAGTCGCCCCGACGCCAGGAAACGGTGGGTAGGGAGGCGACGGGCGAGGGCGCACATCCCGAAGGGAAGCCACGCCCTCCGCAGGATGAGGACAAGGCCTCGGAGACAAGCTGCAGGACCTATCAGCGGGTGAGCGACGCCCGTGGGGCCGCGGCGAAGGGGGATGCCGCAGTCGGAATCGGCGGCTCCTGGCTTCCTAGGTAGGGGACGGACGCTGTGACGAGACTGACCTGGACAAGTGGGCCGACAGCAATTTCATCCAGTGCTCCCACCGGGACTTCGGTTTGAGGTGCTGACAAGCGTCACAGTCTGTAAAGTCATGGTGCTCGCCCAAACACCACATACAGATAGGGTGAGGGTCCGTCGCAGACATCTGTCGCGCACAAGATGTACACGTCTTGAAGCCGGAAGGCATTCGCACACTGTTCCTCCAACGCAAAAGCGTAAAAGAAGGCTTGAAGACAGGCAGGAACACAATCCGGATCCGCGTTGCACGCGGAAAAGAAGGAAACTGAGTGCGGCGCACCGGAGTGGGGCTTATGTGACCTCGCTGACGTAATGTACACGGACAATGTCAGGGCAGAGTCGCATGGTGTCGCCCTCACCGGCGCGCAGGGATACTGTGGCAAAAGGTTTTCCGGATCCAGTCTCACGCCTGGGAATAATTCTACATTAAGGAATCTGCGGCTAGTAGTCTCTATCAGATTGTGCCCACAGCAAAGCCTTGCTGTGCAAGAGACAGAACAAATGACAGAATGGCCTGGGGGGAGTCAATCAGGCATTTAGGCTTATTTTGTTTTTGTTGAGGGACATCTGGCTGCTGATGTGCGAATGACCACCTCAAGTGGAAGGTCGAAGGTTTTCAGCTGTCGCCGCTCAATCTCCAAGCATTAAGGTGGTCAGTGTGAAGGCCTGGGTGCAGAACTCTGCCCTGCTCTGAGACAGCAGGTCCTCCTGCAGAAGCAGCCGGATTAGAGGACATATGCGCAAATCCAGGAGTTTGGGATACCTCACTATGTGCCCAATCCAGAGCCACTAGGATGACTTGGGTCCAGTCTGTCCTGATCTTCTTTAGAACTCGGGGCAGAAGCAGTGTTGGCAGAAAGGTATACGAGGGCCAGAGTTCCACTTAAGGCAGAACGTGTCTCTGAGCAAGAGATGCCTTGGAAACTCCGACGTGCAAAACTGCTGACATTGTGAGTTCTTAGCTGTGGTGAACAGATCAAGCCAAGGTTCTCCCCATTCGCTGAAGAGACCTTAAGCCACCTCCGGGGAGTAGCTGCTATTCATGATCCATAAGGCATCAGCAGCTGTGCTTGTCCACCATGGCATTCAATGATCCTGCCAGATGGTTCACCACTAGGAACATTCCCCGATGGTCCATCCGTTTAAAGAGGTGCAAAGCCTCATGGTATAGGGTCCATGACCCCACCTGCCCTGTTTGTTGCAGTACCACATGGCAGGGGTGTTGTCTGTGAGCACCTACATCAGCATTCCCTTGATGGACAGCCTGAAGGCTTTCATCGCCAAGCGGATGGCCCTAAGCTCCAGAAAGTTGATGTGGAGCCTGTACTCCACCTCCCACAGATAGCCACCCCAACCCAGAAGTGCTGCATCTTTTACCACTGTCAGCTCTGGGTGGGCAAGGGAGAAGGGTCTGCACTGACCGAATCGCAGTCCAGTAATCACCTCTTCAGATCTTGTGCCACCTCCTCCAAAATCTGAATGTGGTCTGAGAGTTCCCTCTGATGTTGAGCCGACTGGGACTTCCGATCCCACTGAAAAGCCTGCATATGCCACCTGGCATGTTCGACCAGCTGGATGCAGAAGGCCAACAGCCACAGTTGTCTCAGAGTTGACCTCATGATAATCCAGGTCCCAGGCTCAAAGATAAGAATCATAGCCTGAATGTTGTGAACTCTCTTTCCTGGGGGAAAGGCACAAAACCCTAACCGTGTCCAGAATGGCTCTGATGAAGGGGAGCGTCTGAGAAGGAGTCAGGTGTATCTTTGGCACGCTGATAGTGAACTTTAGAGATGACAGTAGGTTTGCTATAGTCTAGAGGCTGTTGACGACTGCCTGGGCTAAGCTTGCCTTCATTAGCCAATCGTCAAAGCAAGAGAAGAGTAGGACCCCTGACCTCTGAAGGTGTGCTGCCACCACTGCCATCACTTTTATGAACACCCAAAGGGCATTGGTAAGACCTAAGGGCAGCACAGCAAACTGAAAACGCTCCTCTCCCACCATGAACCGCAGGTAGTGCTGATATTCTGGCAGGACAGGAAAATGGAAATAGGCATCCTGCAGTTCAAACTCTCCCATCGGGTCTGCAGGATCAAATTCAGGCAAGACATGGTCCAGGGAGAGAATTTTGAATTTCTCCTTCTAGAGGATGGCATTGAGAGGGTGCAGATCTAGAATAGGTCAAAAACCTCCATCCTTCTTGGGTACCAGAAAGTAGCAGGAATAATAACCAAGTCCTACTTCTGGCACCAGGACCCTCTTGACAACCCCTTTGGCTAAAAGGCATGTACTCCATCCTGCATAACGGAGAAATGATCTTCCGTCAGTCGCTGAGGGGACAGTGAAAGGAGTGGCGGAGAAGAGAGAAAGGGTTACGCATATCCCTTGCAAACAATCTGTAGGTCACACATGTATGACATCATTGTCTGCCAGCCCAGTAAGAATCAGTGGATTCTGCCTCCCACTGGTTGGCTGTGCTCCTGCAATTGCACGCTAAAGAAGTTTAGCGTGAGCTTGGCCACTGGGGTGGTAGACACCACTGCTTCTACTGCACGGTTTCCAGTGGGAGTTGGACACCTCAACCAATGACGAGAAAGGAATGGGGAACCGTAAAGGCCCACAGAGTCAGCAGTAGCCATGCTCTCCTATGAATCACTTAAGAGCAGAATCAGCTTTTTACCCAAACAGGCGAGTCCCACCAAAGAGAATGGACTGGAAATCGCTGGAGAATGTAGTCAACGGTAGCCGCGCTTGGCAGCGAATGTCAACGCTAGTGCCTATGGCCCGTCTGATGGAATTGGTGGTGTCCAAGCCACAATGAACTGTGAACTTGACAGCATCACAACCATCTTGCATTGCCTGAGAAAGTACGGGATGAAGGTCTTCGGGTACACCATTGAGGGAACTTGTGTCACCGAATCCCAAAGGTCATGCAAGCAGCGTCCCAACAAACAGCTGGTGTTAACAGATCGGAGGGCAAAGCTCTTAGAAGAAAAGGCATGTTTGCCAAATGTTTCCACCCACTTAGAATCTTTATTAGGGGGAGTAGTAGGAAATGTGTTGGGATTAGAGCAGCAGGTGGAAGCCTGGATCACTTGGCTTTCTGGCGAGGGGTGCTGCGAAAGAAGAAAGAAAGGGTTGGAAGGGGCAGGACGATAGCACCTGGCAATTTGTCAACTGACTGGGAGGGCAGAGCAAGGTTTGGCCCAAACCACAAGTAAGGTATCCATCAATGCATTTTTAAAGGGAAGAAGGAGCTCAGAAGATGTGTCCCCATGTGTGAGGTCTTCAGTCAGAATATTATCTTTACCCTCCAAGGCAGGGAGCTGGAGGTCAAGTACTTTGGACAATCTACACATCACTATGGTGTAGGAAGCAGTCATTATCTGAATCTATCCCAAAAAAGGAATGCAAAGACTATTATCGAGCTTGTGGTAATTCAAGAGGGGGAGAACAGCACCTCGGGAGGATTCAAGAGCACCGTCAGTCAAAGTCGGACCACCGTCAACTCGCTGAGGGAGAGAAGAATCAGGGCCACTGCTTCAGGTGGTGACATCACCATCGGCGTTATTGTGTCTAGAGTCTGACGTGGGTCATGGCGAGTCAGAGGCAAGATAAGTGCACAGGGTACAGTTGGCACCGAGGGTTAGCTTGTCACAGGTGGAAGACATTTTGGCTCCCTGAGGCCCAAAGGCAAGCCAGAGGGAGTCAGCAAAGACCCAAAGAGCTTGGGCATGGCTGCGCAGACCTTTTCGATCTGGCATGGCGTGGCTGAAAGCATGGAAATTATGGTTGTGCTCGACCGAGCTGCGGGAACCGCTCTGAAATTGGCTGAATTCTGGAGCAAGATTAAGAAGGGTGGTGCCACGCCCACACTTGCTCAGGAGAATGAGCGTGGCACAAGGGGGGGAAGAGTTCTACTTTGTTTTCTTCTGTTTCTGATACTTACCTGAGGGTAAGAAGCATGACGAAGACTGACTTGTGAAGAGGCTCTAGTGACTCTGGGTATGGAATTGAGAGTGTGCACTACATATACATTGTTCTTGCAAGAATATTCAAGCATTCCATCCATCACCTTTTTATATACTTCAGTGCAATGCATAAAGTGGGATGGGTATGCCCAGATGTGGGTCACTTGCACACTGTGCCACTGGAACCAAGCTATACCTGACTGATGAGACCCTAATAAGAGTGAAACTGGTCTTGCGTTGCTTCTGCTCCGGTTCAGGGAGGACCTGGCTTGGCAGTTCTGGATGGACTACTCCTACAAGAGCAGGTTCAACCCTGATTTGTATACGACTGGGTCCAAACTGAGGTAGTAATATATATTCCTGAGCCAGACTCCATTTTTAAATACACTTAGCATTAGCTTGACTGAGTTATTTTCCATGGTCAGCCTCAAACAATCTGTCTGAACACTTCACAACATGCTGACACATTCAGTTTGTGTAACATCATCTTCTCATTTGAGTATCAGCAGAATAGGAGACATAAGTCAGGCCAAGATGCCCTGAATATCTACATTTTAAGGTTGCCTGGTGCACATGTTAAGGTAGTGAGATGGCATGAGCGGAAGCATATAAGGAACACTGGTTCCAGCTTGATTCAATTCAGTGTTTATGCCTTGCTTCTCAGTTTGTTATATAATCTCACTATAGGGGGTTTTGTAATGAGGAAATATTACTATCTGCGGTAACACTCCAAATGATCAGAACTCACAAACAGGTAACCAGATGGTGTATCTACACTACTCATCAGATCTATCCTGTGAGGGCAGAGGGACAGACGCACACGTGTGTTAACATGGGAACCCTCACTCACCGAAAAGTGACATGCTTCATCATTGGGTGCCCTCTTGCACACTGGGACTGCAATGTACCCAGTGTAGGCTACAACTCCCCCGCAGGAGAGGAGCGTGAGGTGTTTTATGCCATCAAATGCAGGTTTAAGTGAGGGGCAGAGTGCAAAACAAATGAAAATGTGGATTTTAAACTATCTCCTGGCTGACAAAGTCAATCCTTTATTCGTGTTCTCAGGGGATAGGTTAGAAAAAGCTAAATGAGAATAGGGATATGGATGTTCCCTATTAGGATCTAGTTTGTTATATAAACACTGAGATCTGACCATTCAGGTTAGAGTGGCCTTCGGACTCAAGCTATCCAGAAAGAAGTCTGATTTCAGGCTGCTGGTTGCTGTCCCTTTTTAACTAAAATGGGACTCCCACATAGAGGCTGAGTTCAGCTGAGCTCCGCTGACAGAGAGCTCCCTCCTCCTCTGCATCCTGCTGAGATTTAGATAACTCAGAGGCACACTGTGTTGCAGGTATGCAGGGCGTTAATTCAAATACTCTAATCAGGCACAGTTCGTTTTCTTTATGCTCTTAGAACTGCTAAAATATGAGTTAGGAAACATTCTTGGGAAAATAGGAGAACTTTGTCATTTTCACAGTTATAACAACTCTGATAATAGCAATATGCTTTTTATGTCTTGTGGACACAATCCATCTACTAAGTAGCAGGTTATGTCAATATATGTTTATCTGTAACCAAAAAAGATCACATCTGTTTCTCAAGGCTATCTTTCCACTTCAGTTTTTAAATTGAAAACAGACAATTTTCTTTAAATAACGCTCACCCACCAGGGTTTCCTCTTGGTGGCATGCTTCTTCATTGGGTTCTTCCCGTTCCGCTGCGGAACAGAGTGTGCTACGATGTTTGGGGTATGTGGGAGCATGGGTGGTTAAAATTTGAGAGAGCATTATACGATTATTTACCTGTATCAGTATCAGTATAAGTATTCTGATAGATGCTCTTCGCTGGACTCTGACAATAGGACAACGGAGAGAGGGCATCGAAGTGATTAAAGACGCAGTGGCGACTATACGAAACAGAAAGGAGAATCAGGATGAAGCACTGAGGTTAGTGTAAAGAAAGAAGAGAAAGGTCCTGACCCATGGTGTGCAAAATTACATTGGATTGAGATGGGCCCCAAGTAATTACCAGTGGCTGACTTTAATTCAAGAATTCCATCCATCACTTTTTTGTATATTTCAGTTCAACACCCTAAGTGGTATGGGTAAGCCCAGACGTGGAGCCCGTGCCCACTGTGCCACTGGAACCAAGCTATAGCAGACTGGTGACCCCGAATAAGGGCGAAACCAGTCTTGGGTTGCTTGTGTTTTGGTTCAGGGAGGACCTGGCATGGCAGTTTAGGCCTGATGGTTCCTACTGAGCAGGGTCAAGACTGTTTTGCATTTGGCTGTGTCCATACTGAAGTGGCATGGTGAACAAAATAGCGATGGACTGGGATGCGGTCTGAGTAATAACAGTGGCTGAGATTAATTCAAGCATTCCACTTATCACTCTCTTGCACACTATATATTGATGAGTGAATCCACCTTGATGATATAAAGATTGTCAAGCTATACAGATCAAGAATCAAGTATAGTAAACCTATTCTTACTTATATATACATATGTAGCTGATGTATTTACTATGGTTTTATAGCATGATATTTAAAAATTAATATTTCAGTACCATACCTTTCATGACACAAACTACTTCTTCATACCTCAGGGACGGTTCATTAATTAATTCATAGACACATATCTTAAACATTATTGGAATATAAAGAGATCAAATATTCAGGAGACCATCATAACTTTTATGTTCTGAGCACGAAGCAAATTTTGCTCACAGCTCAAAGTTATTCTTACACCTGAAAGATAACACTTATATAAAAGGTCCCAAAAATATCTTCATCTTTTTCTCCCAGAAGAAATATTGCTCTAGGGTTGGTGCCTGAGCATAATCATTTACTTATGATCTATTGCATGAATACTAAAGAGCTTACAAGATGTGCTTTACATTCCATGGATAGAAACAAAGACATCTGGAAAAACTTCCAATCACTTATACTACGCAAAATGGAATCAAACTTTTTCATAATGTACAAATACCATGAAATAAATAAAGTTTAACAACAATTATTACTCTTACTTCTGCAAGGAGAGAAAGTGCTTGGACACTATACATCGAGGGGGCTGATGCAGATACCATAGAAGACTGTGCTGCTGTGGCTGTACCATCTGCAAAAAGTAAAGTGGCTTTGTTATCAAATCTGAAAGGATATTCATTATAACCACAAACGAGAGTAATACACCAGAGTCACTACATACCATACAAATCTTCTTCCTCATCATCCTCATCAAAGAAAACCTGGGGCTGGGCTTTCACCTCTAAGTTTCTACTCAACCAGCTTGTTTGTTCCAAGGAGGAGCCAGCAACATTCCCAACAGCCTCCAGAATTTTCTGTGTCACTTCCTGAAAGATGACAACAGACCATCATAGATCATTTACTGCAATCAATAGAGCTCTCAAAAGATCAGATTAGCTGGTGCACAACAAGGTCTATGCTACTAATTCTGAAGTTGCAAGTTTTATCTAAACTCCGCCTCTGTCACATTTTCTATGGTCTATTCTAAACTGTTTCTATTTTAAGGAGCAGAGGGTATACTTTGGTAATTCAGCCATGTAACAGCGTTCGAAGTAGCTTAAACCTCCAAAGATCTAGCCTTTTGTCTTTAACCTTTGCATTTCTCTATGGGTTGATCCACCTGGTCTCAAAATAATCTTAATGTTTCACAGTTGAAAGACATGCCTACATGTTTACTTTGCACGTTCACTATAAAGCCTGATATCCTCAGCAAGGCATGTATCCCATAACCAAAGACATTGTCACAGACCAGGCTACAAAATCAACAGCTCCAAAACTAGACTACTATGTTTTGAGCTTTCAATGTTATCAGAACCATTTGCCTAAAAGGTTCCACTTTAAAGTCTGTCCTGAAATCATGTTGGTACCTATGCCGAAGCCAAGGGGCCAGATGAAAGCACCTAAAAAGGATCAATCATCTTGGACTTCCCATCAGACAGTGAAGTGGGGAACACATAATAGATTTCCCCTCACATAGAAACAGCATGGAACACTAATCCACAACTGGGTTGTTTGATAAATTAAACATACGCTGTTACTGGTATACATCTTTCCAAGAGCAACTTAGAAACGGAAAGCAAATATCCTGGCTTCTAAAAATAATGGCTATAAAACTGTAAAAAACCATGGCAAGTGGCAAAGTCTGTGCTAAGCATGCCATTCACTGTTTTGATAAATTTCACGGATTCGCCGATACCTTCAAATGCAAAGTAGCAGGATGAAAACAATATATATCAAATATGCTGAGGGAAGGAATTTGAGCACATCATAGCAGAGAGAACTGGGTTGGAAATCTGTGATGAAATGTAATTCTAATTACCTGCATCTGCAGAAAAGTAACTTTTGGAGATGGTTTTCCAAAAATTCCCTAGTTGACTATCCAAAAACACCAATATGGTGACCATGCCATGACCTACTTGAACAAGCCAGTGTACTAAACCGGACTTAGCCATACATAATTAACTCATGGATGAGTAGCTCCTCAAACACATTGCAAGGATTCACAAAACACAATTCAATGTTTTGGTTAATGAAAATAGGTTGCACACCTGAAGATCTTTCTGATCTTTCTTGTTTTCGAGGCTCGGAGTTCGTGTTACAAAATCATTCAATATGCTGTAAGAAAACACAAAAGAGTTCATAATTGGCATGTCAAAACTCCTTGGTCAATGCTTAACACGGAAATTGGAGTACTCCATCGCCTAAATTAAAATATAAAGTTAATGTGAGGCAATAGTGACATACCTAAGCAGCAGGAAGTACCCAGGTGGCGCTAGGTTCAAGGCAACAGACTCCTTCAGTAATCCCAATAAGGGAGGAAAGTTCTCCTGAAGAGCTGAGACAGTAAGCCTGGCAACAAAACAGATTGGACACATTTCTCAAAACCGCAAACCAGTAATTTGTGAAAACAAGTCAAAGTACATAAATATGGCTGTCCAAAGAAACAGCATGTTGTGTGTGTACAACGTGACCTAAAACTGGAGTCTTCATACCTGCAGTCCATCACGATAAGGAAAATAAAATAAGACTAAGGACATTTTCTTAAATATGGATTATTTGCAAGCAAGCTTTGCTCATTTATGTATAGAAGTTTGTGTTGTTTTCTTTAAGTATAATACTTGCTGCCATTTCCTCCCCCCCCTGAGCCAACTGTGGAGCAATACAAATATTTTGGCTCACTTTGTAGAGTGGTGTAATCACAAGGACCACAAAGCTCCATTCAATTACTATCTAGTCAGATAAGAAAGTTATTATGATAACGGCCAACACCTCTATCCGGCTATCTGGACATAGTGAAAAAGTGGCTTTGTGCTGAGCCATAACTGGAGCAAGTATCAGAGTTCTGAGTGTTACACACTTATTGATTAATTCACCAGCTCACAACAGGATTGGCTGCAGGAAATCAGATATGTTTAATACTATTTCAAAAACATCTACAAAGCTTTCTTTTTTAAATAGGAAACCACACCTAAAAATGTAGGCTTTTAAAAATATTCTACAATGACGACTAGCAACAAATTACTGCTTGTCCTGCTTTCCCATCTCAGAGCACTCACCTGTCCCATTTTAGATGTAGGAAAATGTGTTGTCACATTATTTGGAGTATTTTCATATTTTCTGCGAATATCTATGCATAGCCGAAAGATATGCCAATATGGTCATGAGGGTTTGCCCAAAATGGCAAACAGATTCCATTGGTGTATCACAAATGAAACCATAACATATGAAAACCATTATTAACCACTTCGATGCTGATGACGAGCTCAGCTCATCATCAGTCTTACCTGCCGCGTGCTGATGACGAGCTGAGCTCATCATGTAACGCGGTAATTTTAAAAATGCCGCACACAGCGGGAAAAGCCGCCACATCGATGCGGTGAAGGAATTTTCATTTAAATTCAATATCCTCACCAATTTGCAAGCTGAGAAGCCTAACTCAAAATGGCAACTGCCCAAAGAAAAATAATCTACTAATGCAGAGGATTGGTGGGTGGGAAAGGTCTCAGCCATGTGCTGTCTCACAAAAGCATTAAACTCCGCAAGGACCGGCGAGGCCTGACTCAAGGCTGCTCTCAGAAGATAACATCTAGATGTGGCCTACAACAGGAGGCATGAGCCAGGTATACCCCTGCAACAACACAGCAAATTCACAGGCATCCCAGTTGCTGGAGGAGAGGGAAACTGGGTGTCCTTAATCATAATATAGATAGATTTATTTGAGTAGGTTAACTGCAGCAGGATGTCTAACCTTAGAGTGTATGGATGATTAATCTGCTAAAGACCTTCAGTTAGTCATAAGCGTCCCCACCCATTCCTTTGCCTGTATCCTTTCTTACTGTTGCCTTATTATGTATGACGGAAGACCCAATGAATGAGTATAAAGAGGGAGTCTGTTCCTACTTGCATTGCTCTCACTGGACACATCCACAGCCTGCTAATACATTTTTATTTTAGGCTCAATGTTGTAACCCCATAAACACACTATTTTAATTACATCATATTTTATACATTTCTAATTACTTTTTGCCTGACCTAAAGGACAGTCTTAAAATGTATGAGCTGAGCAGTGGAACATAACATAACATTTACAAATACAATTCATTAATATTAAAGAATGAAAATGATTAATATATGTACCATCACTGTACCTTTGAATAAAAGCATAACAGAACTGCAGCATTGGTACATCCACCAAAGACTTCTGGGAAAGAAATAACAAGAACTTTGTTTATAGACAGAAAGGTTTGCAAACATTTTTTACCAATTTAATAAGTTTGCTTTCATAGTGCCAAAAACCTTCTTCCAGGGTGTAAGTCACCTTAGCAATCCAGTGAACCATCTCTTTACACCTGTCCGATTTCCCTTAGTTGCAGTCATACCAGAATTTTAAGGTGGTCCAGGACAGAAGACAACTAAAAATGAGCCTCATGAACTGGGGGCCTACTTCCAGTGTGAGGAAAATATTATCTCTTCGATTCCTGGAAATGGAGCTCTACTTTGGGGGTCTGTCTCAAGGACTCACAAGCAAAATGACAGATCCACCATGCCAGATTGGCATGGTAGACCCGCCGCCATAATGTTTCTTCTAAGAAGCGGCTCTCAACTTGTACAGAGAAACTTCTTTCAGGAAAAATGTTTGAAAGCATACTTGTTTACATTTGCCATTACAGTTCAAGGTGATTTCACAAGGATAGCCGGTTTGCTTAACAGTATAAGAGGCCTTTCAATTCAGAGCAATGTGCTGCTAGCTAAACAGAAAACTACAACAGCCAATGTTCTATGGGTTGGCAGAGGTAGCAATGCCACTGTCTGCCTCGCCTCAGTAGCAGGCTTTGGCTCGGACCCACCTCATTACCTTTCAGCTTGTAGCCTCCTGTATCATCTGTCTTTCCTCTCTAGATAGTTGCCCCAACACTTGCTACAAATCTGAGGCGAATCGGGTTGACTGCCGTTTCTGAAGGCCAGACTGCCAGCAGAACCTGGTTTCATCACATAATATACTCAGCTATGAATCATCTCTGGGGGTAATACAAGTCCATGTCTGCATCACATACGGATTGCAGAACTGATTTACAGAGCTGCTTCAAAACTGCAATCACTGTGGTTTTGGGTGGGTGGAGTACCCTACGCATCATCTGCTCCTAAAAAGCCTCAATATCCAAATGAGAATAGGACTTCTGGAATTCACTACCACACTCTTCTACAGTTTCTTTAACCATGAGCAATCATTCAGAGTCCCAGTGTTGCCCACAGACTCTGAGGCCGCAGATAAAATAACAGACTTGAGTGATGAGGATGGCAGAAGTTGTAACATTTCAGCAAATAAGTCAGAAAGGACTTTCCCTGGCCTGCAATGGAGGTGCAGGAAAGGGGTTGCGGGGAAGATCAACTTACAACAAATGCCTTTTGTTGATGCTTTGAAACTCTGGTCTGGTGTATTTATGAGGGCATTTTGTGGAATCCCAAAAAACAGGGATTTATGGATGTAGATCCAACACATATTTAAAAAAAAAACACAATACGATACAAGCATTAAGCCATTTACCTCCTCTCCTTTAATCTGTGGCGGTTTCTTAACCACTTCCTTCACTAGCTGCAATATGACATCATTCTTCAGGGTTTTCAGAGAGCAGACCAAGTCAACAAGGATGAGCTGAGAGGAGCTGGCACCTGGAAGAATCTGCATAAACATTTCAGGAACAGGTATCACAATGGTCAGATAAGGTACATCACTGTTTATAAGGCTCATATATGCTATTCTGTACAAATTACTGTAAAACTGAAACCTTTCTATACAAGTTGTTAACTAAACTAAAGCCTTCCTAGAAATTATGTGAAAGAATAAAGTTACCTTCCTGGTGAACAGATTACTCCTACATCTCTCTACCACTGTCATCCTAGGGTAGTTTGTCACAATATGTCAGGAGAGCGTTAGCATCTATGACGTAGACCAAAGGTTTCACCATAATGGTTCCATTCCCACCCTAAGGGCAGATTCAACAGTAAAGAGAATAGGAAAGTTGGAGGTGAAGGTGGGAAGCTTTAGGCCTACGGCTTTTGGAACCACAGGGAAGAACATAGCATGTTACAACGCATGCTTTTACTCCGCGTTCTATTACAACGCGGTTGTTACAACGACCTTGTTGTTAGAACGTGATACCTTTACATCGCCAGTCATTAGATCAACTTGCTGTAGAGGACGCGCTGGGCTTAGGAAAGTATCATTTACTATTTCAACTCCACCGTGCGTAACTGTAGGGAAGGTGTTGGAATAGTAAATTAAACTATTCCTTATGTTAGAGTGCCCCCTATAGCAAGTCGATCTAATGACTTGCGATGTAAAGTTATCGTGTTTGAACAACGCAGTCGTTGTAAGGACTGCGTTGTAAGTGAAACGCAATGTAATGACAGCGTTGTAAACGCTGTTTCCCACAGGGAATAGCACAAGTATCTATCATTCCAAAAGGTGCATACACGTTGAATGACACTGAAGCATGAATAGTTGCAAGATGAGCTTTATAGGTATCTACATCTATGCCATATTCTGATAGATGTCTGGTAAAACACACTGCATAATTCACTGTGAAATTGAGCAGAAGTGTTCTATGGTTCAGAAATGTTTGCCACCTGCTCTTGTACAGTTGATAGAATATCCATGTTCTCGTAGTAGAGGCTATAAAGTGTTCTGGAGGAAGGAGTTCAAGACAAGAGCTGGTAAAGTGTAGTACAGGTTCTCTCCCATTCGTTATACAGAAGGTTCCTCTGCTGAGGAGTTTGGATGTCTTCTCTCAAAAAGGTATAGGAGGGTCAGATTTGGTGAAGGAAAGCTGTGGAATGGAGCCTGCCCTTAAATTTTGCAGTTATATAGCAATGGGGTAACCCGATAAGCCACTGAACTCGGGTAACTTATGCAGGACTCACAAAATCAAACAACTCAGTCAAAGAAAAGGTTGTAAGATCATCTCATTCCAAACCAATATTATACATTTTCCTATTGCCCTGGGACCCATGCCATCCACAAGGTGAACAGCTCATACCTCTCGTCATGCAAAAGTGTCCATAGTAGACCTGCATGGTGCCTATATAGGCACCACTCCAGTGTGCTAACATAGGGTGACCAGAATTTTTGAGCCAAAAACCGGAACATTTCACAAAAATAGAAGACAGACTACAATTTTACTTCAAGCGAGCGCACAGAATGACAGTGCTAGCCAGCCGATAATTACAGAACAGGCAGTAGGAACATACATAAAATGCAATTTTTAAAACCAGTAGCTTGCATGTTAAATAAATTGCTTTCTTGAAACATCTGCAATGATGCCTGCTTTGCAAAACATAAAAAGATACCTCCCACCGTTTTCAGCCGCCCCTCTCTAAAAAAGGGGACATGAGCTAAATTTCTTGAAATCTGCCAGAACAGCTGGTGAAAAAACGGGGACCATCCGGGCAAATCCGGGGCGCCTGGTCACCCTAGCTAACATCAGTTTCTTTTCACCACTTTTCACACCAGGAGCATGCAGCCATGTTGAAAACTGACCAAATGTGTGGAAAAATAGGCCCTGAAAGGGGAACAGCCCCGTACCTAGAAATAAGTTCGCAGAGAGGAGACGATTGGTGGGTCGGTAAGGAATCTACAGCTCCTGAGGCGGAAGCCGGGAGACTAGCAACCATTTTTTTAAAATTTGTATATCTGTGTCACAACCCGCCTAATTCCTTGTGTTTTTAAAATATCACTCACCCGTCTGCCACCGCTGGAGCGGGCCCAGAATCACCGAAACAGCGACCCCTTCGCTGCAACTCTAACCCAGGAACAAACATTTCTGCCGCCATTCACGGCGAGGGAGAGAGGCCACGCCCACTTTGAGGCCACGCCCACCCGCCGCCCACGGTATATAAACGCTGCCTCCAGCGCTACATACTAGAATCTCGTAAGCTCCTGAGGCGGAAGCCGGGAGACTAGCAACCATTTTTTTAAAATTTGTATATCTGTGTCACAACCCGCCTAATTCCTTGTGTTTTTAAAATATCACTCACCCGTCTGCCACCACTGGAGCGGGCCCAGAATCACCGAAACAGCGACCCCTTCGCTGCAACTCTAACCCAGGAACAAACATTTCTGCCGCCATTCACGGCGAGGGAGAGAGGCCACGCCCACTTTGAGGCCACGCCCACCCGCCGCCCACGGTATATAAACGCTGCCTCCAGCGCTACATACTAGAATCTCGTAAGCTCCTGAGGCGGAAGCCGGGAGACTAGCAACCATTTTTTTAAAATTTGTATATCTGTGTCACAACCCGCCTAATTCCTTGTGTTTTTAAAATATCACTCACCCGTCTGCCACCACTGGAGCGGGCCCAGAATCACCGAAACAGCGACCCCTTCGCTGCAACTCTAACCCAGGAACAAACATTTCTGCCGCCATTCACGGCGAGGGAGAGAGGCCACGCCCACTTTGAGGCCACGCCCTACCGCCCCTTTTCTACACATTAAAGATGTGCAACTACCGGACGCGCAGCGGACGGGCGCAGCGGGCGCGCCGTCAGCGCGCCAAAGGCGCGCCAAAGGCAAGCCCGTCTGGGCCCGTCCGGGCCCAGACGGCCCTAGGACCTGTCACTATGCCCGATTCACAGCCCCTCCTATCCTACCCCCCGGATACCCTCCGTCTCTGGAACACAAAGAAAAATCCGCAGTGTGAATTCATCCTTAAGGACGACACCCCGTTCACAGGATGTCCCCTCTGCGACACCCCCGAAGCCACGGAGTTTAGCCACACGCTTCGACTGGGCCTATTGAACTGCAGGTCGCTAGTAAAGCACTCGAACGAGATAAACCTCCTCACCCTAACCCTCTCGCTAGACGCCCTATTTCTGACCGAAACATGGCTGACCCCCAACAACGGCTCAGACCTGGTCAATGCAACCCCCCCCGGCTACCAAATCTGCTGCCTTAACAGACCAGTTGGAAGAGGTGGCGGGCTCGCCATTCTCTATAAAGACCATCTTAGCTGCAGGATCAACGACGGTACGGTCAAGGACTGCGAAAACTGTAATTTCACCCTTCAGATCTCCCCCACCACCTCACTATCGGGTCTTCTGGTATACCGACCACCAGGCTCAATAGGTGACTTCTCAAGCACTCTGATGGATCACATCCTTTTAAAAACAATAGCAACGCCCAACTTTCTTCTCCTAGGGGATTTGAACCTACACTTTCTAGACCCGGCAGACTACACTGCCGCGAATCTTCTAGCAGACCTCGGGTCAGCTGACCTCCAGCTCCTGAACTCGAAACCTACTCACGAGAAAGGACATCTCCTAGACCCAGTTTTTACCAACATCAGGAATCTCCAAACCCAAGACCCCTCCCCCCTTCCATGGACTGACCACTTTCTGGTCCCTATGCACTGGCCCTATCAGCCCGCCTCGGTCCCCAAACAGAAAACCAGGATCTTAACCCGACGCTGGCACAAGTTAAATCCTGAAAAATGGGAAACGAAGCTTAGGGATTCCATCGGCCCCCTCTCAACGGACCCTAACACCGCTGATAGAGAATTTAACAGCTGGCTTTCCAACCCCCTAGACAGCCTCATTCCATTAACATGCTCTCTTAAACATGTAAAGAGGATCAATCATGCTCCTTGGTACACCCCGGCCTTGAACATTCTTAGGAAGGAGTGCAAAAAGTCGGAACGAACATGGAGAAAAAATAAATCAGCGACGGAAAAAATCAACTATCAAACTGCCATGAAGGCGTACAAACAAGCCCTCCACAGCGCTAAAAGCTCTTTCTTTGAGGTAAGAATACAGAATTCCTCGTGCTCTGCTAAAGAGACTTTCTCCATCCTTAAAGAGCTTCTCCATGTCCCAGCCCCCCCGCAGATACCCTTGGACTCCAAAGCAGCCGAGGAGAAATGCGTTAACCTGGCCAACTTCTTCGACAATAAAATTAAGAAAATCCTTTCCTCCCTACCTGCTACCAATCAGGCCACCTCTGGAATAGCCAAGGATTGTACCCTCACGTCAGGAAACCCCACGGACAAATCCGAATCCCCTTGTTTAACCGCATTCGGACCAGTCACAGAAGAAGAAGTGGCAACCACTCTAGCAGCCACGAAAAGTGGAGCCCCCAGCGACTCAGTCCCCGTACGGTTCACTAAAAACATAGCCCGGACCATCACAGCTAGGCTCACGGCCCTCATTAACACCTCTTTTGCCCAAGGAGAAGTCCCACAAAGCTGGAAGGAGGCCGTTGTTAAAGGTCTGCTGAAGAAGCCGTCGCTAGACCCCGCGGACTTATCCAATTATCGACCCATCTCGCTCCTCCCCTGGATAGGTAAGGTCGCGGAGAAGCTCGCAAACAAAAAACTGTCCCACTTCTTAGAAGCAAACCATCGTCTAAAAAACTCCCAAACAGGTTTTAGACCAGGTCAGGGCACAGACACCGCCCTCCTGGCGGCCGTAGAAAAAGCGAGGGAAATCATGGATACAGGAGGATCAGTGGCAGTGGTCCTCCTGGACCTCAGCGCAGCATTCGACACTGTCAGCCACCAGGTCCTAGCCCAGCGCCTAGAGAACACTGGCGTACAAGACAGTGCGTTGAGATGGCTCACATCCTTTCTCTCCCGACGCTCCTTCCAAGTCTGGGAAGGAGAAAGCCGCTCTCCCTCAATCCCCCTCCGGTGTGGAGTGCCCCAGGGCTCCTCATTGAGCCCCACACTTTTCAACGTGTATATGGCCCCACTGGAGGAGCTGGTCGCCCCATTCGGAGTCACGATCGTCAGCTACGCTGACGACACTCAGCTGGTAGTGACCCTCTCTCACCCCAAGCTAAAGCCCTCCAACCTGCAAGACTGCCTAACCACCGTCCATCAATGGATGGGCGACTCTGACCTAAAGCTTAACGGGTCAAAAACAGAGATCCTGCTTCTCGGTCACAAAACTCCGAGCCTCCCCCCTAACATCTGGCCCGCCTGTATGGGTGACCCCCCCTCCCCTAAGACAGAGGTTAAGAGCCTAGGAGTGTGGCTAGAGACAGATCTCACTTTCCGGACACAGGCTAGGAAAACAGCCGGCATCTGCTATGGGCTCCTGAGATCATGCAGAAAGGTGCTCCCCCTACTACCATTCCAGTCCCGCCTCCTGCTAATTCAAGGCTTAGTGCTAGCAAGGCTGGATTATAGTAATGCTATTTACCTCGGGCACCGGAAGCCACCTTGCAAACACTACAAAAAACCCAAAATGCCGCAGCCCGCCTGCTCACAAACACCCCAGCAAGAACATCGGCCAAACCTGCCTTGAGAAAACTTCACTGGCTCCCCGTGAGGGAAAGAGTCACTTTCAAGGCCCTCTGTCTGGCACATAAGGTCCTGAACAATGCGGGTCCCCCCATTCTGAGCACCTGGATCACTCCATACAGACCGTCGAGAGCGCTTCGATCTGAACAGGGAAACCTTATCGTTGTCCCTAGGGTGAAGAAAACCCGCATCGGCGGCCGCAGATTTTCGGTAAACACGGCCAGAAAATGGAACGCTCTCCCCTCGAACCTCAGAGCTGAACCAAACCTCCTTCGATTTAGGAAGTCCCTCAAAACCCTCCTTTTCCCCTGATTTTTCATCGAAGTCTCCCTATGCCCCCCTTTAGGAGTTCGAGGTTTTAGCGCTGGGATACTCAAGGGTGACTACGCGCTCTATAAAAACCAAAAATAAAATAAAATAAATAAATACAGCTAGATAGAGTCTCCACCAGATAAGGCATTACCGAAGGTAAGTAACTTGTTCATCCGACAGAGACTTCTAGCCACAGATTCCTTACCTTCGAATAGCTACCCAAACAATACCTCCCCGGAGACAGAGCTGCAAAACAATTTCACACCAAAAAGTCCTGCAGGACGGAATGGGCAAAGTGCCCGTCCTGACAGACCGGACCGTCCAGTTAGTAGTGCCTGGTGAATGTGTGTAGAGAAGCTGCATTCCTGCCTGGCAGATGTCCAGGACAGAAGTACACTTGTTAATGCATTGGTGGCGGCCTTAGCTATGGTTTAATGAGCAAGCAAGCCCTGTGGAGTTGTTTCTTGGCCAATGTGTAGCAGATTTTAATGCAGGGTATGTTTCTGCATGGCCTTTCCCTTCTCCGCTTCGATGCACCTGAAGAAAAGTTGGTCGTCCACCCGGAACCCGTTCATGCGGTCAAGGTAAAATGACAACGCTCTTTTTTGCCAGGCGGTGGAGTCACTCCTCTTCCTTAGAGGGATGTGGGAGAGTGTAAAAGATAGGCAAGGTGATGGACTGGCCTACATTAAAGGAAGTGACAACTTTCGGCAGAAAGGAAGTTCTAGTGCAAAGAATCAGCCTGTCTCGGAAGGTTTTCAAGTAGGGAGACTTAGAGGACAAAGCCTGAAGCTCACCGAGCCTTCGGGCAGTTGTTAATGCCACCAGGAAGGCCTTCTTGATCGTAAGGAGCCTGATAAGACAGTTGTGCAATGGTTCAAAGGGAGGGCACATCAGAAAAGTGAGTACTAGATTATGGTCCAACTGAAACATGATAGAGGGTGAAGGTGGAAACATATTTTGCATAATCTATTGACAAAAAGGAATTTGAAGAAGGGAGGCTGATCCGGAACAGCAGAAAGGCTGAGATGGTATAAAGATAGCCCTTTAAAGTGCCAAAGCAGAGCCCTGCTGTGCAAAAGAAAGGATAATGAGAAGGATCTGAGGGAGGTCAAAAGCTGTCAGCTACTGCCCCTCAATCTCCACTCATGAAGGCGGAGTGTTGACACGTCTGGGTGGAAAACTATCCCCATTTGCTGTGACAGAAGATTTTCCAGGAGGGGCAGCCAGATCGGAGGAGCGACAGCCATGCTCAAAATCTCAGGATACCAAAGTCTTCTAGTCCAGAGCCACAAGGATTACTTGGACCTGGTCGTTCGTGATCTTCTCAAGAACTCAGGGCAGGAAAGGCATACAGGCCTGCGCTCCCCATCAGATGAAAAGCGTCTCCGAGCGAGAGCCGTCTTGGAAACTCCAGCGTGCAAAACTACAGACATTGCGCATTCTCATTGGTGTCTTAAAAAATCTAACCAAAGCTCTCCCCACTGCTAAAAGAGACATTGCACTATTTCCAGATGGAGACACCACTCATGATCCACTAGGCATCTTCGGCTGAGTTTGTCTAACCTGGTGTTCAGAGTTTTGAACAACCAGGGATATGCCCTGACGTTCCAGTCATTTCCAGAAGTGCAGGGCTACTTGGCAAAGGGTTCACGACGCCACTTTGCCCTGTTTGTTGCAATACTACAACGCCTTCCCTTGATGGATGGTAGAAAAGCTTTCAATGCCAGCCGGATCGCCCGGAGCTCCAGAAGGTTGATGCGGAGCCCAGATTCTGCCAAAGACCAGAGGACTATGACCTCCACCTTGCCCAGGTGGCGACCCCATCCCAGGAGAGATGCATCTGCACCACTGTCAGATCTGGTTGGGGTAGAGAGGAGTCTGCCGCTGACTAAATCGCAGTTCATCAGCTACCACAGCAAATCTTTTGCAGTTCCCTCCAAGCTCTAGTCCATGCCGTAAACATTCCCCTAATGCTGCACCCACTGGAACATCAGCTCCCACTGCAGAGCCTGCATGTGCCAACTGGGCATGTGTCACAAGCAGGATGCAGAAAGCCATGAGGCCCAGCAGTCTCATAGTCCGTCTCACGAAACCCAGGATAGAGGCTGAAACATATCCTGAATTTCCTAGACTCACCGTTTGGACGGATAAGTCCAAAACTACATTGTGTTAAGAACAGCTCCAATGAAAGAGAGTGTCTGAGACAGAGTGAGGTGTAACTTCGGCACGTTGACTGTGAACCCCAGCAAGTGCAGGAGGTCCGCCGTAGTCTGGAGGTGGGAGACAACTGCCTGGGGAAACTCTGCCTTCAACAGCCAGTCATGGAGGTAGGGGAAGACTGGCACCCCTGATCTCCGCAGACAAGCTGCAACCGCCGCCTTCACCTAGGTGAACCCTGTGGGGTGCTGGTAAGGCCAAAAGGGAGCATGGCAAATTGAAAGTGCTTGTGGTCTACTGTGAACCGTAGGTAACGTCTGTGGGCAGTCGGGACAGGAATGTGAAAGTATGTGAATGTGTCCAACACCACTATCCAGTCTTCCGGTTCCAGGGCAGACAGGACTTTAGTGTGTGTGAGCATTTTGGATTTTTGGGCACAACAAAGTAGCAGGAATAACAACCAAATTACTTCTGGCGTCAGAACCCTCTCGATGGCTCCCTTGGCCAAGCGAGCCACCACTGCCTTACGTAGTAGGAGAGATGGTCCTCTGTCAGCCTGTAACAAATGGGTGGAATGGGTGAATGGGAAGATATGAAGGGGAGGGAGTAGCCCCTTCGGACAATCTGAAGAACCCAGCGCTCTGATGTTATTGACCTTCAGTAAGCAAGGTGATTGTGTCTCTTGTCTCCCACTGGGGGCCCATGGTGGTTGGAGGATGAACTAAAGGGGTTTAGACGCAATGGCTGCCATGGAGTGGTGGACTGGCCAGACCACTGGCTGCCTGACCCCCGGGGTCTGTGGGGAAGGTGTCCTTGGTCACACAGAGGCTGGGGAGTTTGCATGCTGAGGTGGCTGGACGGGTTAAGACGTGGCAGGAAGCCTCTTATGAGGCTGCGAAAGGCGGACTGGGGTTGGCAGGGCCATGGAAAGGCCCAAAGACCTAGCTGCAGCTGTGCTATCCTTGAAGCACACCAACGCTGAATCCACCTTCTTTCTAAAGAGATGGGAGCCATCAAAGGGCTTGTCTATAAGCAACACTTGGACATCCTCCGAAAAGCCAGTCGTCCTCAGTCAGGCGTGGCGCCGCAAGGCCACTGACGAAGAAACTACTCTGCTTTGCAATTCAGTCGTGTTCAGCCCACATTGGATCGTGAACTTCGTTGTGTCTCTCCTGTCTGCCGTAGCTTGGAAGGGTTTGGCCCAGGCTTCTTCAGGGACCATGGGCAGCAGCTGCACAACTGAATCCCATAGAGCATGGAAGTAATACACAAGAGGCACATGGTGTAAAAGGACCGCAGTGTCAGGCTGGAGAAAGAAACAATTTTCTTGCCTAAGGTGGCCAGGCTCTTGGATACCCTATCTGGTGGGGTAGTAGGGAATGCACCAGGCTTTACCAGGGAAGTGGAGGTTTGGATCTCCAAACTGTCAGAGGTAGGGTGAAGCATGAGGCAACTGGGGCCCCATGGAGTGGGGCAGTAGCGGCAAGCAATTGATTTGTTCACAGGGTTTGGAGCAGGTCCAAATGAACATCTGTAAGGACTTCGTTAAATGGGAGAAGTGGTTCTGAAAGGGTCACTCTTGGCTGAAGCATCTTTGTTAAAATGCAAGTCTGGACGGGTACTGAGGGAAGACTAAGGCCAGGACCTCAGCTGCCCTTCTCATCACCATAGCAAAGATGCTCCCGCCAGTATGTGGGAAGTTGTCCAGTTCACTGGCGTCCGCCAATTCCTCACAGCAGTCCATGTTGGGGTCTAGGAGCTTGTATTAGTCAGGGTCTCTCCCAATCTTCCCAAAGTCCCAGTCCATATGAATAGGGCTCCTGCCTGGCAGGAATGGTTTCAGTCTGCACGGGACGACGCACCTCATCTCCATATCAGAGTCAGGAATGAGAATGCGGCCAGCGACGCCAGGAGCGTCAGCATTGGGACCAGAGCAGAGGAAGGTCGAGGTGGTACAGTGCAGGTTCGGATCCACCTGTGGATGCATGGGGCCTGACTGGAGCTGGAGTTGCAGAACCGCAGGCAGAGAACCAGTAGGGGCGCCGCCCGAAACAGCGGGGTCCGAAGGCATACTAGCATGGATGAGCCGCCCATTTATGAGGTGCATGGCCTCATGAAAATTCTCAAAGCTGGACGGGGGTCGCTCTGACTCGGAAAGGAGAGGAGCTGGCCCAGGCACAGGCTCTTACCTGAGACAGGTCTCAAATGACAATGCTCCTTCACCTCCCTTGGATGATTTTGTTAGATGGGGTGAAGTCTTAGACCTCTTCAACTTCTTGCTCTTTTTCTTCTTGTGGGACACACCAGAAAGCTACTATGAGTGCGATGAAGATCTTGGGCTCTGAGACCAATCCCGGGACCTACCTAACAACCAGGATTAAAACCGCCACATTGTCACAAGTCAAGGAGGTTGAGGGAGCGCTCACTCAAGGCCTTGGGGTGCATGGCACAGCAGTCAATGCGGGTCTTCGCCTCTTGGTTCCAGGAAAACAAGATGCACGTCTATCACTGACATCTGTTGGTGACAAGCGCCGCAGAGCTTGAAACCAGCTTTACTAGTGGACATCCTGCGACACCACGAAAACTCCTCTAAAAATAGTTCAATAAAAAGTCAAAAAAGCGTCAGTCAAAAAACAACTGGCTGTAGCTTTCTCTCCAGATCTGTGCTGACTGGTGCGTAAAGTGAAGAAATTATGCCTGCGCATTGTGGTGGCACCTTATATAGGCACCAAGCACATCTCTTTTGGCGTGGAGATGCCACATGGAGCCGTAAAACACCACCTATGGGAGAGCAGGGGTACCATCATGAAAAAATTGCCGGATCCAGTCTGACGCCTGGGGATAATTCTAAAGTAAGGATTCAGTGGCTGGAAGGCTTTATCAGATGGACACCATTAGGAACATATCTTGGTTAAAGGTGGACTTCTACAGTAGAGTGCAAGTAATGCATTGCTTTCTTATACAGAAGTGGCTCATTGGGTTATCCATAAGAACCATTATAACCTTTGAACTTGCCATCGGAGAAAGGCTATTAGGGGTAAGAGGGCTGCTTTTATGTCCCGCAAACTGATGTGAAGGAATAGATGTGATCTGTCCCACACATCACTCATGGAGAGACCTCTGCAGTGAACCACCCCACCTGTCCCTCCCCGCAAACAACAACCATAATATGCAATCACATTAGCGTCAATACACCAGCAGACTGTCAGCATTGTCATATCATCTCATCACTGAAATGGGATATGGGCTTTAGCAGACAGGAAGGCCACACGGGCAAGGTCTTTGAGAGGCTACTGCCTCCATACAATGTGATTGTGTGACTATGCCCGAAGTCAACTGAATCATTTTTTCCTTTGTTATTTTTTTGTTTTATAATGAATTAGACCAGATATTTTTATACCAATAGGCTAAGATAATGTGATTAATAATAATAGAGTAGACAAAATTAAGAATAGTGTAGACAAAGATGTCTTGCTGTGCCTTATTGACTATTGTGATCAAATTACTGATTTACTTGAGCAAAGGATTCCATACATTTTATTTGTGTTTTTAAACTAGGAGTTAAACCAATTAAAACAATAAATGTCAAAGGATTTCAAAATGAACATCTATGACTTGGAAGCCTTTGTAAGGGCCATCTTAACTTAGAAACTGGATTACATTTAGAAAGGTAGATATCAATCTAACAGCTGTATTCAAGAATGATGTAAAAATAAGTAATACCTGCATTATTATTCGCATAATCTGATTACCTATTCCTTAATCCTCAATTTAACAACTGCCCTTGATTGTGGGGCTGAAGAGAAGACCTTTACCAATTTCTTCAAACTTACAAAAGTAATCCTAATCAGCATCACAATTCAGGGCATTGAGACCCATGTTACTCTTTGCTTTGCTGCTGAAAGCTGCTGCAGTGGAAAAATGTCAGAACAAAACTTCAGAGTTAGAGATGTTCAGTTTCATAGTACTACGCCCCCGCCATTTAGCCACCAAATCTATATTTCCTTAACCATAGACAAAAGTTGCTGGGCCCAACTTACAGCTAAATAAATAAACAAATAAGAGTAGTCTACATTGGCGTGAATAGGAAATCAACTGACTCTAAGTAGGCTCATAAGGGCAGTAAGCTCCGAAAGAACAGTGAGCATAAAGATAATCTTTGAAAGACACCAAATTCAATTCAAGGAAACTGGTACAGATTCCACCACCTCCAGTTTCCTTTTTCTTAAAAGGGAGCAACATAAAAAGTACCCTAAAAGAGAAAGATGACTGACTGTAGTTGGGCCCACAAGAGAACATGGTCCAGTCACACCACTTTTGTATGGCAAGTAACAGTGACCTTCAGCGTGACAAAAGTATCCTGGCAAGCTCTGAGCTTGGGTGTGAAGGATGGAAGGAGGTTGATCCTACTCAAGGTAAAGTAGGATTTATATATATATATCCTGGTATCAGAATCAAAGGAAACAACCATCAAACCACTAGTACTGGTTAAGACTGTGAAAAGAATCCCTCCATAATATGGCGTGTAAATGTGGAGCCTGTGCTGTTCGCTAACGAGTATGGTGTTGCTCAGGAGTTGAAGCCAACCTCGCCCGTCCACCCCCACAACAGGATGTCCTCTTTCTCCCTCTCAATAGCCTCCTACTTTGTGCTGAATCTATGCTGAAGTGAAGTATAGGAGAGGGAATTGAGATTGGTCGAGCCTTTTCAGGATGGGACAGAAACAGCGAGTATGGCCACTTGACACAACTGCATACCTACTACAGGGCATGTAAGTTGTAAATGAATAGGTATAGAAGCAGTTTCTGGCTCCATGAGGTGGTGAAGCTGTAGTCCAAGACAGCAAATGAGGAGGTAACAAAAGCTCTGGTGGTAAACATAATGAATAGTAAAAAGCATGTATTTCACAAGAATGTTCTGCAGGTGTACAAGTTGACATACATATGTTTTACAGGTTACAATGATTATACATATAATATGATGTATACAGACAGTATGCAGAAGACAGGTGATCCTCTGTGAAAATTAATAAAGTATCTTTAATGGTGATATAAATACTTGAGCCAGAGACAGAAGGGTACATCTGAATGCTTTAAGCCTTGAAGCCCTAGGTTCTGTGCCCTTACTTCTAGGGGATAACATTAATCCACAAAGCATTTGCACCTAGAAATCTGTAAACTCACCAAATTCTCTGCTGAAACTGACAGAAGATATAGCCCCTGAGAGGAGTGTATTACATATGAAGGTAAACTTCTGGGATAGCACTAGTGAGACTTCCATTCATTGATCAAAAAAAGACTGCTTAATTTTGAAGAGTGCTGTAATAGAAATCTACAGATTAAGCTCCAGAAAGGAAAAATAGGTATTCCCTGTAGGGTTAGATGAGCTGCTGAAACTCACATAACCTTCGTAATCATTTGGGAGCAGACGCTAGGCTTTAGGGAAGGTATCAGCATGACAGGGGTGACCTGATGGGAAGACACTCGTTTTCATGATGTGCTTCTTTGATTGGCATATGGAAGTAGGTATTGTAGCGATCCAGAATGGACATCGAGTCTTCCTCCTACATCACCTCCGAGATTTGCGCTAAAGCCACCATCTGGAAGAACTGCACAATCAGAAACTGATTCACACTGCAAAAAGACTCAGCATAACTCTGATAACCCTAGTAAACTTGAGCCCAAGTAGTATCAAAAATAAAATACCAGTCCAATTGTGTTTTCTGGAACAAGTTCAATACCTCCCTGGTGAAGTATTTGAATACTGACCATTAGTTCTGGAGCACTCTTAAAATCTTGGACACAGGCTTTATTGATGAAAGATTTAAAGTATAGACCTCATTGTCGATGCGAAGTAATCATTGGTTTTTCAAAGTGCTCACGGATGGTAAAAAGAATATGCCCTCCTTCCTGGAGCATTTGGCGTCCTGACAGAAAGTCAACTTGCTTTCTTCTTGTGTAAAACTGTGGTTGTAGGTAGGATTGGTTTGGGCTTGAAATGATTTTGCATTTTTGAGGTGCAGCAGATAGTTTATAATTAGCTTGTTATCAGGCCTTAAAGGCATGTTCAGTTATGCAAGTTCCTAGTTGGAGAGGAATTCCAGTAAAATTGCTCAAAGTTATCGCCATCACAGCACTTGTGTTTTTGCAACATTTAATCCATAGATGGGGAAATCAAGGTTTTAAATATCGGAGCAAAGTACACAACTTTGCATTGACGTTGTAAGGAAGAAGGACACCAGGCAATGGGTGAGAGTAGCGATGGATAGAGAACAAAAATGACTTTTGGGATAGAGATACTAGAGCAGGTGCGTATCAAACTGATGTGACGTCTAGATAAGGAGAGATGCATATTGAAGGAGGATTAATAAAACAGCTGGTGAGCCCTGGGTTTATAGTTTGAGCAGAGTCTTTCTGTTATGTTGCCTTTAAGCAGGCCAGTTTAATCCTAGATCAACTTGACACATAACTATCTCTTTAAATTGCTTGGGGGCAGACAACGACAATTACAGATATTTTGTTTGGCCAACTAAATTAAAAGCTTGAGGTACAGAAAGTCCAGGGTGATATCTGGCTCAAGCATAGGCATCAATGACAAGACGGTGGTCAAGTTACAAACAAAACCCTGTTTTCAATGGATAGGAGGGAATACCCAGACTTCCAGCAGTCAGTCTAGGTAAGGAGATGTGATGATAAGGAGGGTGGGATATCATAAGCTGGATAGAGTTGAAGGGAATGAAGGAGTGAGGTTTCAGCCCCGAGAGAGACAGTCTTGAGTTTTCCAGAGCAAAAGGGAAAGGTCACTACAGGACAGGCACCAACAGCCCTTAGCAGGAAGGCAGGGAGTCTTCTACATAAGAGGCAGAGAGGATTCCCAACTGCTGCACAACAAGGCCACTCCACTCAAACCAGCTGCATACAAAGTGATGGTCTATGTTGATGACTGAGGGGCAGGTGACTTTGTGCTCAAGCTACAGTAGGCTGCTTGGTGCAAGGTTGTAATGAATGTCCTTTTGATGTCTCCTTCACACTCACAGCTCTCTCCTCTTGGGGTTATGGACAGTGTAACTTAAAAATAATGAGGCAAGAAGGTGTCTAGAGGAGGGGGAAAAAAGCATATCAGATGGGCTCAGGATGCTTAGAAATGCGAGCAGTAGCTGTGGCATGGAGGCCTGCATTCAGGAGTAGATAAGACAGGTTTTGCAAACGATGTTTAAGGGCCACAGAAGCGTCTGGGTCGAGGGAGGCCTAGCACGCTAACAGGGATGAAAAGCGAGAAGATTTAAGACAGCAAAGTAAGGCCCTACCACAAATGATTAAATGTCTTACATTAAAAAAGTGTTGGGAGAAAGGTCCTCAGCATTCTTGTGTAAGCCAAGCTGTCCTACTCCTGTATGGGGTAGGACAGTCCTGTGCGTTTTCCCACAGTGAGCTCAACAACTATGCAAGACCATAAGAAGTACTCCTGATTTATTCATGGAAGACATCAGAGCTGGGCTCTAAAGTCTAGAAGGCACCTACGTCCACCCCTCGATGTAAGTGGCTACTGCCCTCCTAACCAGGGCTATGAGAAACCAACAGTGGTAGGAGCAAAATCTATAAATTGGGTCCAGGTCTGTTTACCTCTACCACTATAGATGAACTGTCTATTGACTAACTTTACCTAAAGCGTGTGCAGCCTCCCATTACTAGATTCCATTGACTTCATTATGCCTGGGAGAGGCACGAAGTGGGAGAAAGAGAGAGGAAGAAAGCAAGACAGAGAAATAAAAAGAGGGAGAGAGAGTGGCAGAAAGAGACAGAGAGAAGGGGAGGGAGAAAAAGAGAAAGTGAGAAAGAACAAAGGAAAGAAATAAATAACAGATGGAGAAGTGTGAGAGAGATAGAAAAACAGAGATAGATAGAGAGAGAGAGACAGACAGAGAAAGAGAAAAACAGAGAGAGAGAGAGAGAGAGAGAGAGAGAGAGAGAGAGAGAGAGAGAGAGAGAGAGAGAGAGAGAGACAGACAGACAGACAGACAGACAAAGAGAGAGAGACTGTGTTTTCCATGTGTGCCTGAATAAGTGGATTATGGAGTCTTCTGTACATCCCATGTATGCCAGATTGTGGTTGACCCTTGAAGGGGCTCCAGGTCCATCTTGCCCCTGGCAGCCTGCACAAACTCCTCTCACTATCCTGTTCCAGAAACCACTGATGTCTGTGGGTAGGGTAAAGAAGCCCACCAGATCCCCTTTAATGTAGCCACAGTTCCCTTGTGAGAAAGAAAAGAACCTTTTCCCGTTCAGGATCTGCAATGTCGTATGTGGAAGATTGTAAGAGTTTTTATTATTTGAGACGCAACTTCAAGTTTCTCAAAGACAATGAGATTGTGGGGAAATATTTTAGGGAATTACAACCAACTGAGGATATGTATTGGTAGTGGTACCTATATGTTCCTGAACCCTCTAAAATCGAATGTAGTCTGTGTGTAACACATGAAGACATTCACAATTTCTATACTCTATAGGGTCATGAGCCTCAAGAGGTGATAGTGCACTGTACGGAATCTGTACAAAAACGAAAATAACATGTACTATATTTTTGCAGTGAAACATAATATATGAAATTGGTTGGCATATTTCTATGTTACAGATTACTACCTTTGTTTTATTGTGGCCTTTGTTGACTTTCTTCTTGTTCCACACAGCCGCTACCGATGCAATTAGATGAACTCCCAGATGCGCAGTTAGAGGATTCAAAAAATCCAACACCCTTTGCTTCAAAGTCTATGGAAAATAGAAAAAGCACATCAGTGGTTCAGTGTTTTGGGGTAAAGGTAGCAAAATGCCCACTGGTTATAGTTTTACTGACCTAAAAAATACAAGAGCACGACACACAAACATAACTGTTCAGAAAACACACACAAACTCTGGTTGTGCCACACAGTTTGAGATAAATTCTTTTAATTATGATAGCAATTACAACTTCTCATTACTTAATAGCAATAAAGTTCTAAATGACTAAACTAGCACGTTCACAGATTCCTCACATCACGATTATGAACAGCAAACATGTTGAAAACTGTCTTGGCGCGGAGGAACACTGCCTCTCCGTGATCATAAGTTCTTGTCTTGCATAGCACTATATAAACGAACCAGACAGTCTATCAAACAAAGGTGAAATTATGAATATTAATTCATAACCAATATTTTCTTTGCTTTGAAGACATGGATCAAAGTATCCCGGTAGTCGGAGGCAAAGAAACTGGAAACATGTGGTATTTGGGGTGAGAGGAACAATCCAAGCCCAAGGTGACTGTTTTTGGTTTAGAATATTGGTACTACATCACAGGTCCTGGTAAAGAAATGCGGCACAATATTGAAGAAGTAGGATAAGGGGTACAGTTTGGCAAGCGATCACAAGAAGGCATCGATAAGTCAGAAGGCTATTGTTTACATAATAGGTGGATTTGCTCTAGGATTCAAAAGTTATGCAGCTAAACTGCCCTGGCTACGGTGCAAGATGGTACGTAAGGGCTAGGCTGATCCAGTTGACAAAAGAACCAGAGGTAGACAGGTATTCGCACAGACCAAGAGAAGAGTGTACGTGCTTGTATGCTTAGAATCCACTATACATTTCTTCATTTGTGTCCCCAGTACAGTAGGCTGAAGAGCTGAATGTTCAAACCATTCCTTATAGATAAAGAAGTTAGGATGGTAAGGAAAATGCTACTTACCCAGTATGCATCTTTCATAGGCATACAGAGCTGTAGAGTCATATGCTCTGCATAGATCGACATCTAGTGTTGGGTCCGGATGTTTGCACTTTGTTTTTGGCCGAAGAAGTCTTTCCAGTCATAATGTAGGTGACTCCTCCTTGCGGTGATAGTGCGCATGGGCATCGACTCCATCTTTAGATTGTTTTGCCACAGAGGGTGATGATGGAGTTAGTAAGAGTAGTAAAGAGAGATGTCTATGTATATTGTATCTAAGATGTTACTGCAACTGGTAAAGGTATCCGAGGAGGCAGGTCGGCCCATATGACTCTACAGCTCTATATGCCAAGAACAGATGCATACTGGGTAAGTAGCATTTTCCGTTCGAGGCATATGAGCTGTTGATCATATGCTATGCATAGACTATGTAGCAGTTATCTCCCAAAGTGGTGGGTAACCTGTAGCTTTTGCAGTGGTCTGAAATAGTGTCCGTAAAACTGCCTGGCCCACACTAGTTTGCTGTCTTGCTAACACATCTACACAATAGGGTTTTGGTGAAAGTGTGTGGTGTAGATCAGGTTGCAGATTTGCAGATGTCATCAATGGGTATATTTCCTAAGAATGCCATAGAAGCTCCAATTTTGCATGTAGAGTGTGCTCTAGGGGGAATTGTTAATGTGTGTTTAGCTTTTGCATAGCTTATTTGAATGCACTTAACTATCCACCTTGCAATACCTGATTTTGATATTGGATTGCCTTTACGTGGTGGAGCCAAAACAACAAAAAGTTGCTTGGTCTTCCGGAAAGGTTTTATCCTTTCAATGTAGTATAGTAATTCTCTTTTGACATCTAAGGTGTGAAGAGCACGTTCTGCCACAGAATCTGGCTGAGGGAAGAAGACAGGTAACTCAACAGATTGGTTGATGTGAAAGGGAGAAAAGACTTTAGTTAAAAAGTTGGGGTTAGTCCTAAGAACCACTTTGTTTTGGTGTATTTGTAAAAATGGTTCTTGTATGGTTAGCACCTGAAGCTCACCCACTCTTCTCAGAGATGTGATGGCTATAAGGAAGGCTACCTTCCAGGTGAGAAGTTGTAGTTCACATTTGTGCAATGGCTCAAAGGGGGGACCCATTAGTCTTGTAAGAACGATGTTGAGATTCCACACTAGAGCAGGGGTAAGTTTGGGGGGAATTACTCTTTTAAGTCCTTCCATAAATGCTTTAATAGCAGGCACTCTAAAGAGAGACAAATGCTGTCTGTTTTGCAGATATGCAGCTATTGCAGCAAGATGTAAGCGTATGGATGTGTACCCTAAATTAGAGCGCTGTAAATGTAATACATAACAAATGATGTTTTGTATTGAAGCATCGAGTGGATTGATTTGATTGTTGTCACAGTAAATCACAAACCGCTTCCGCTTTGCTGCATAGCATGCTCTTGTGGTAGGGCGCCTAGCCTCTTTGATGACATTCATGCAGTCTGGTGGAAAATTAAGATAGCCAAACTCTAGGATTTTAGGTGCCAGATCAGAAGGTTGAGATGGCTGACATCTGGATGTCTTATCCCTCCATGGTTCGGAGTGAGGAGATTGGGAGTAAGATGTAGTTTTTGGTAAGACACTACAGATAACTCTAACGGGGTTGTGAACCAGGGTTGACAATGGGATTACTGTCAGGGACTGTTGTCTGAGCTTCCGAAGCACTAATGGAATGAGTGGGAGAGGAGGAAAAACGTAAGCAAATATTCCTGACCAGTTCATCCATAGTGCATTGCCTTTGGACAATGGGTGTGGATACCTGTACGCAAAGTTTGGGCATTTCGGGTTTAGGTGGGTGGCGAACAGATCTTTCTCTGGGAAGCCCCACATTTGGAAGAATGGGAGGAGAACCGGAGGGTGGATTTCCCATTTGTGGATTTGTTGTCATCGACGACTGAGCAGATCTGCAATCTGGTTGTTTACTCCTGTAAGTTGTTCTGCAAGGAGATATATTTTGTGAGGTATGTCCCATCTCCAGATGCTCTGGGCTAGCTGTGAAAGCTGGAGAGAGTGTGTCCCTCTGTTTTTGTAAGTAGTATATTGCAGTCATGTTGTCTGTACGAATCAGGACAGCTTTACCTACCAGATGAAGTTGAAATTATTTCAATAATAGAAAAATTGCTAGCAGTTCTAGATGGTTTGTTGTGTTATGTTATGTTATTAAGTACTTGACAAGCGTACGTTCACCAAACGGTTTCTTGGCGTTGGATTGGAGGTAATGCAGCATCGGAGGGGAAGCCTAATTGTCACATGCCTGAGAAAACAACCATGTCTTCAGCTGATTCCTGAAAGGTGCATAGAGGGGGACCGACCTCAGCTCCACGGGGAGCGAATTCCAAAACTGAGGAGCTAAGAGTGCAAAACGGGAGCCACCATGTTTTATGCGTTTAAAAGTAGGAGTGACTAATAGGTTCAGATGGGAAGATCCTAGATTACGAGCTGGAGACATAGCCTAGAATCTTGGACGAGATAAAGGCTGGACTGTTGCTGTGAAGGGCCTTGAAGATTGTGCAGCCCATCTTAAACAAGCCACGCATAGCCACAGGGAGCCAATGGAGGCTTTTCTTCAGTGGTCTAACACTGTGCCATTTAGACTGGTGAAAGATCAGTCTAGCGGCCTGATTCTGGACTAGCTGGAGGCGTCTAAGTTGGTATGCCTGGATGCCTACATAGAGTTAATTGGCATAGTCCAGTTGGGAAATAACCAAGTCCAAGATTACCAAGGTCAGAGCTTCCCGAAACAGGAATCTTCTGATCTTCTTGATTCTACGCAATTGGAAAAACCCAGCAGAAACCACTGAGCTAATCTGGGCCTTCATCGATAGGTCATTGCTAACCACTATACCCAAACGTTTGGCTGAGCTAACAGGAAGAGGAGGGTTGTCCAGAGTAGAATGCCAAAGGCTTATGTGGACTTGTGTAATTTGCAGAGTCCACACATCGTGAATGGTAAGTTTTTGGAGATGAGCTCCCCAACCAGTGAGCGGTGCGTCTGCTGTTAGCAGTATCTGTGGAACTGGGTCGAGGAATGGCAGCCCCTTGGAAAGGTTTTGTATGTTCCACCATTGCAGAGATTGATGGGTGCAGGCTGTCCACCAACACTAGATCTGATAGCTGACCTTGAGCCTGGTTCCACTGACATGCCAAGCATTCCTGTAGGGAACGCATTTGAAGTGTTGCATAAGGAATGATTAAAATGCAAGACACCATCATTCCTAGCAATTGCATGAACACTTGAGCTGGTAACGAGTGTTGAGGCTGAAACTGAGAAATTAGAGTCTGCATGTTGCGAATTCTGAGTGGGTTGGGACACGCTAGTGCTCTTTGAGTATCTATTGTAGCTCCAAGATACAGTTGTGTGTTGGATGGTTGGAGAGGTTTACAGTGAACTCAAGGCTGTGAAGCAGTTGGAGAGTTTTTGAGTGTGGCGTAGGCAGCTTTGCTGTGAGCTGGCTTTTATCAGCCAGTCATCTAAGTAAGCGAAGACGTGAATGTGCTGTCTTCTTAGATGAGCTGCAACTACTGCCAGGCATTTTGTAAAAACCCTGGGTGCGGTAGTTACTCCAAATGGGAGAACTTTGAATTGATAATGTTGGCCGTCCATCACATCTGTGGAATTTCCGGTGAGCAGGGTGAATGTGAATATGGAAGTAGGCGTCCTTCAGGTCTAAAGTTGACAGAAAATCTCCTTGCTGAAGGAGTGGGAGCACCTGTTGAAGTGTGACCATGTGAAAGTGGTCCGACTGAATGTACAGATTTAGTTCTCTGAGGTCTAGTATGAGAGAGCCATCCTTTTTTTGGGAATTAAAAAGTACAGGGAGTTTACCCTGGTTCCCTGGTATTGTACTGGGACTGGCTCTATAGAGTGTTTGTCCAAGAGAGAAAGGGTAAGATGCTCTGGTGTCATTGCATGTGATCTTGGAAGAATGTTTGGGGGAGTGTCTGTAAGCTCCAGGCAGTAACCATATTGTATAATTTGTAGTACCCACTTGTCTGAGGTGATTTAATTCCAGACAGGTAGGAATTGAGAGAGACATCCCCCGACAGGGGTGGAATGACCGGGGGTAGCAGACTGAAGTCACTGTTGTTTCCGGGGGAAGTAAGTGTGGAGTTGCCCCTGCCTCTTCCCTTACTGTGGTTTCCACTAAAACCTCCACTGAAATACCATCTTGAAGAGGGGGATTGGTTGATGCCCTTGTAAGAGGAGGAGGGATGTTCGGTGAATACAGTTTTGGAACCACCCCTGTAAAAGGAGCGGCGAAAGGAACCCCTAGCGGCAGGTAACTGCAATGCCCCCATGGACTTTGGGACCTCTGTGTCTTTTTTAATTTTTTCCAGTGAGGTATCAACCGCCGTGCCAAAGAGATGCTCCTTATCAAATGGTTGGTTGAGGATGGAGGTTTGCGTAAGAGTATACTGGTGTTCACTGCACGAGCTGCTGTGTCTGCTGTGTCTAGGGCACTCCTGATGGATGTATTAGTAATCCGATTACCTTCCTGGATAAGGTCAGTAGCCTTAGATTTGTGTTCATCAGGTAAATATTGTATGAGTTTTTCTAACTCATCATAATGAGCCCTATCATAACGAGTCAGTAGAGCTTGAGCGTTGCCAATACGCCAATTATTTGCTGCCTGTGAAGCCACTCTTTGCCCGAGGCATCAATAAGCTTAGACTCCTTATCAGGAAGAGGAGCCTCACCTGTGGTTTGAGAGTTGGCTCTCTTGCGAGCATTGGAGACTACAAGAGAGTCTAAAGGTAGCTGGCTTCTAATGTAAACCGGGTCGGTGGGTCCGGGTTTATAGTTTTTGTCCACCCTAGGTGTAATTATTCTTGCCCGTACAGGATCTTTAAATACTTCATTTGTGTGTTTTAACAAGCCTTTTAGCATTGGTATGGTATGAGTGGTTCTTTAAGAAGAAGTGAGTGTTTCAAAGAGGAAATCCTCTTCTAAAGGCTCTTTATGAAGCTCCACCTCATGATATTGGCAGCCCTGTAAAGGAGCTCAATGTACCCAATGTTATCGTCAGGTGGGGAGGGTCTGGAGGAATACAAATCAGGGTAATTGTCTGTATTTGGGTCAGTATGGTAATCCTCCCAAGGGTCAGTGTCCTGTGGCCTATCCTGGTCTTTGTCCCCATCACCATCACCCTGTGGGTCAGGTGAAAGTGATGATGAGTTTGATGGTGTGATAATCAAATTGGGATCAGTGGAAGAAGGATGTGGAATGTAAGGAGGAGAAGGGTTAGTACCCACACTCTTCTTTTTAAGAGGAATATAGTAGTCCTCTGGTAGGTCAATCTTCAGTATTTTTGGAAGAGTGGCATGAATATGTCCTGTTTCAGGGTTGATCACAAGTTTTTCCTGCTTCGGATCCGACGGCGGGGCATCGATCTGAGGCTCTTTAGATGGTGTCTTTTTCTTTAGTTGCCGGTTCCCGGGTCAAAGGTTTCGGCTCCAAGCATTTAGGTGTGGAAGGTGGAATCATCAGCAACGATGGTATTGTGACCAACACATGTTTGGATTGGGTCTTGGTGCCGAAGGTGTTGGGTCGGTGCTGGAGTGGGGTCGGCTCAAGCCGGAAGGCTTCTCTTTCTGTTTCAGAGCCGGGCCAAAGGGCGGGGCTTCGGAAACTTTTGTCGGTACCGACCTTAGCCCGAGGGCAGAGGTGGGACCAGAGCCTTTGTTTTATGTTGTTGAGGGGGCAAAGGGGTATCTTTACTCATGGTACATTAACTCGGAGTAACCTGCTCCTCTTCTTACATGTCGGAGTCCACTTCAGACTGGCAGATAGGTTCTTCCTCCTCGGCTCCTTGAGCTTGATGTTCTGTGTCAGAATCTAAGCCGAAGATGTCGGGTGTGGAGTCGCTTTGGTGTTGCATCTCGTGAGGTCGAGCTCGACAGTTACAAAGTATCTTCTTCGATCAAAACGATCGACACGCGTCGCAGTCTTTCTCGTTGTGTTGTGGGGGCAAAGCATAGGTTGCACACTTCGTGGAAGTCGGTGCGTGGAAATTTAGCACGACACTCGGGACATAACTTGAAGGGAGTCCGTTCCATTGACAGCGAGTACGGTTGCCGCAGGTAGGCCCTATGGCCTGCCACGAGTTTTCCGAACAAAGTTTTTTCGTGGTGAAACGATACGTAACGAATAGGGAACCGCGATCGATAACAATATCGTCGAGGGTAGTGGATTGCTCGTCAAAGGGGTCCGAGAAACTGTGCCGAACCGGAGCGCAGCACTACACATCCAAAACCCGAAGGCAGAAAAAAACAATCTAAAGATGGAGTTGATGCCCATGTGCACTATCACCACAAAGAGGAGTCACCTACCTCGTGACTGGCAAGACTTCTTCAAACAAAAACAGAGTGCAAACATCCAGACCCAACACTAGATGGCGATCTATGCATAGCATATGTTCTACAGCTCATATGCCTCGAACAGAAGGTTTTGACCATATGGCTGACACCAATATGACCATTATCGAGGCTGTAATGTAATATAAAAGCAGAGTATCATATGAAAGCAGATGGGTAATGCAGGCTGCTTAATAGTTTTAGTAACATAATTTATGTATCTTCCACCTAGTGTACTGCAGACCTGCCAACTTGCACAGTGCCACCGTGTTTCACACGATATCGGCTCCTTTTACAAGGCCACCCGGTGAGGAGCCGATATCATATGGTGGGCACACAATTAGCTGGAAGCCCCTGCAGGGGGCAGGTTTCCAGCTAATTGGTTGGGAATTTAGTTCAGCCGATGTCTAGTCTGAGGTGTGAAACCTCCCCACGACATCGGCGGCTGCCCCAAAAGCTTTCATTTTGGTTTTTGATAGGGAGGTGGGGGAAGGGGAGGCATTATGGGAGGTGGGGGAGCTATAGATTTAGAAGTGTCTTGGGCTGTGATCGGCGCTAAGCCCCCCCCCCCCATTAATGGCCACGCCTCCTCCGCACACAGTGAGAAAAATTCAGACGTTGGCAGGTCTGGTACTATTTTAGGAACACGTCTTAAACTGATTTTTTTTAAATAGCATCTGAATGTGTTTTAAATGTTTACTGTTGATTTAAGGTATTTGTATTTAACATGAATTTTATTTGCACTTTTTGGGTCACCAAAGTTCCTAATACAGAGAGTTACTATTTATTGAGGCTTGTGAGGAAGCAACACCTCCATCAGGAGGACAGCACCCTAGGCACCAGCGTTTCCCACAGGATGGGAGGCTGCCACGTGTCTCAGTGGTCTGCTGCCGTTGTCATCACATTTTGTAGGGACCCCATCCATTCACACATACACGCACTAGTGCAAACAAGACTAACAGGGTATTTCTTTTAGGAATTATAAGTACCATCACCAATCGAGAATAGACTTTATACTGATTAATAAGAGATTGGTAGACACTGTTAAAACCATCAAATACCTTCCCCTACACCTATCAGATCATTCGGCGGTGTTGTTGGAACTTATAATATCATTAACAGTGCCAGCAAGGATCTGGTCTTTTGATCGTTCGCTACTCTCCCACCCTGAAGATCTTCTTATATTAAAGACCGAAGTAGCGTCCTTTATAGAAATAAATGTAGGTTCGGCCGGAGTAGGACTCGTCTGGGGCTCTCTTAAGGCATTTTTAAGGGGCTTAATTACAACCAAAGTTGCCTATAGAAGAAGAGAGTATAGAGAGGCAGTGGCCTCTGTTGAGGCGAATATAGCTAAGGTCCAATCAGACATTGACTCTAATACCACCTGTACGGATCATGCTCAGTCATCTTTGCGAGAAAAAATACTTTCCTTAAAGGGTCAATTAGCCTCAATTCTACATCAGAGGATACAGGAAAGATGGGAGGCCAGTAAAATTGCACATTTCCAGTATGGGGAAAGTGCTGGGAAACTACTGGCATGGAAAGCCAAAACGGATCAGGTCCGTAATAATATCAACATGGTTAAAGTAAACAATGTCCCTCAGTCTGCAGATAATGATATCAGAGAAGCCTTCCGAGATTATTTTCAGGGCATATATCATGAGAACAAGGTATTGGATCCTGACTTAATTAAAGTTTGGCTCGATAAAATCTCTCTCCCACGCCTTTCTGTTGCTCAGAGAGAGATACTGGCTAGAGAAATCTCTGAAGGAGAAGTGATGACAGCTATTCGGAAGGCCAAGGAGGGGAAGGCAACCGGGCCAGATGGCCTACCTGTTGAAATCTATAAAAACCTGGAACAAGAACTTGTCCCTTTTTTGACAATCCTGTTTAATCAGATTCTCTTGAATGGGGTGACTCCTCCACTATCATGGAATAATGCTTCCATTACTGTAATATTAAAACCTGGAAAGCCATCATCAGCATGTGGTTCATACAGACCAATCTCGATTTTAAATGGAGATTATAAACTATTCTCCTTGATTCTTGCGGATAGACTAGCCTCAGTTGCTCCTACAATTTTACATCCAGATCAGAGGGGGTTTGTTAGGGGGAGACAGCTTTCTGAATTAACTTACGATCTATTGGGAGCAATAGATCTAGCTGTTTTGGAATCCCTTCCTTTGGCCACCCTTATGTTGGACGCCACCAAGGCCTTCGACAGGGTCAATTGGTTGTACCTCTCGGAGGCCTTGGCTAAATTCAATGTGGGGAGCCGTTTTCGTCAGGCGATTAGTCTTCTGTACCAGCACCCTACTGCCTGCGTTCTGGTCAATGGGATCTTATCTGACCCTATTAATATCTCCAGGGGTACCCGACAGGGCTACCCTCTCTCCCCACTCCTTTTTGACCTATATTCCGAACCTTTTGCTCAGACTTTGAGGGATAATGTTAACATCAGGGGTTTTGTATGTAGGGGTTGGGAGAGAAAGGTAGCCCTGTATGCGGACGATATCCTCATTTTCACTTCTGCACCTAATTTGGCCCTTCCGGTAATTTTTAAGTTGGCCTCAGAATTTGGTGAGGTGTCGGGCTATCAAATTAACACAATAAAGACTGAGATGATGATTTGGAATATTGACCAGAATTCCCGAAGTCCTGATGTACGACCGAGCAAGGGGATGAGGTATTTAGGACTGGAGGTTGGGGGGGATATTGATTAGATTGCTTCCAATAACTTTTCGAGGGTGGCTATGGAATGTCGCAAGTTGCTTCAAAATTGGGCTCATCTTCCATTATCTTTATTGGGTAGGGTGAATCTTATCAAAATGTCCATCTTACCCAAGATAACTTTCTTATTTAATATTATCCCTTTATATTTTGAACCTACCTTGATTAAAAAAAAGACTAATAGGGTGATATAAAATCAGAATATGGCATCTTTATTATGAGGTAGGATATCTAGAGCCTTATATTTCTTTATACGTTCTAAATTCTATATTAACCTACTTTGTTATGTTATGTCATATTCTCATTATAAACTGTATTGACATTAAATAGGCCAAGCGGGAGATGGCCTTGCATTTTCTTCCTACTTTGGTTGCTTTGAAGTAAACAGAAGACGATCCCTTGACGGTTCCAAGGAGGTCTGTAGGTCTTTTCTGAACTTCTTCTTTCCGTATTACACCCCAGAGAAGTGCCATGGTGTGAACAATTCGAGGGAGCTCTTCCAAAATGGCGTTCCTTGCATTTTTTAGATTTGCAGGATCAATCAGGGACGACTACGAAATAAACAAAGCAACAATTAAAAGATCCAGATTAACAAAGTTAACAACGTAAAACTCAAGTCATAAATTCACAATTCTGAATGAATACAGCACAAGTTATTCTAAATAGGACACAGTGATCTGGATTCACAATAGTGGGTACACATACTGGCAATTGACAATGGGGCTTGCTGGCTGAGGGAATGGGCAGGCTGGCACAGCAAGTGCTGTGGTGGATTTGGGCAACATCCATTACAATACAGTCATTACAACGCACTACCTTTACAATGTAACTGTTATAACGCGACTGCCTTTACATTGCATGCCATTACAACGCATGTCATTACAGCGCATATAACTACAACACATGCCATTACAACGCAAGCCATTATAACGCATTATAAGGTAAGTAATGGAGATTTTTTTAGTTTTAGGGTGTGTATGGGTTTTGGGGTACTTGGGAATAGTAATTTTTACCCCTATACTATGCAACACTTTTCCTACTATTGCACTCACTGGAGTGGGAATAGTAATGCTTACCCCTACACTATACAACACTTACCCTCCTGTTGCCCTAAAAGTATTATGCATTGTTATGGTATGAATTGTAATGGTATGCGTTGTAATGGAATGTGTTGTAATGGTAGTTTTAAAAAATGCGTCGCAATGGCATGCGTTGTAAAATTATGTGGTGTAATGGTAGTTGTGATGTAATAACTGCGTTCTAAAAGCATGTGTTGTAACTGTTTGCGTTGTAACGTCATATATTCGTGAATTTTCCTGGCTGGTCCCGCCAATGTGTAGTAATGTAATGACAGCCGTGCATGCCTACTGATTTATGGTACATTGACTACCATAAACTACCTGCGAGAGCCCTGTACGAGGTGAATAGGGGAGTTGAGGTGCCCATCTTTAAACATCTCTTTACACCACTGGCCCTTAGACTGCACAGTGTGTGAGATTTAATTAAAAGTGTGTTAACTCATCAAATTATACAAAACAGGAATGCCGACAAATACAAGAGGGACAGAAAATAGTATCAAAGGGTTCAGCTTCAGCTATACAGCTTTGCTAGAAAAATAGATAAAAGATGGTGGAACAATAAAGACAAGCCATCACAGCGACTGATGTGAGTTCAGTATCAGCTCTGAAATGGATCAGGAAGCTGGTGACGGAACATCATCTGCACTTATGTTTGGACCCAAACCATTAGCTGAGGTGTTTCAATTGTTAGTGATGGACAAACCTCAAACTCCGCAACTGAGAAGGGGACAAGGAATCGCAAGAGAAGGTGTAGGAACAATAGGAGGGGTATTAAAGGGAGGAGAAGGATGGGTATTAAAGTGAGGAGAAAGACAAGAGGCCAATTCATTGAGAAAAACAAGAATCAATAGGAAACAGTGATGGATCTAATCAATGATATTTTGACCAAAGCTGAACTACAAATCCTTTGTTAGTTTTCTTCTACTGACCGAGATGTTTTTCAAATATGCACAAACTAGGCTGGACATATTCAAATGTATAATGAAATATAAATGACAGAGAAACATTGGGTAATCTGACTGTAAAAAGTAGAAAAAAATAAATAGGTCCTAGTCAAGAGAACACTACATTGTGAGATATGGGGTGCTTCAGGGTACTGATATATATATATATATCATGACACATTTACCATAACAGCACTAAGGCTGGATGCATAGCATGATTCAGCCAGCAACTTCAGACTTACATCTATGTACCACAGATGCCTTCAGACAAAGTAGATATTTGTCTGCTGTCTAGTACGGGCGATCTAAAGAGGTTACACAGGGACAGTAATAGGAAACCCATACATTAAGCTAATATGAACAATTATTATGAGAGCACAATGACAAAGCTGAAGAATAACCATAAATGTATTGGTAAATGTTGTGTACCCTTTCTGTAGGGTCACTGCTGAATTGTTTGCCTTCTTTTTGTTGAAACTGTTAGGAATTAGAAGCCTTGACATGTGGGATTGCAGGTATTTCGGTATTTAGCCCATATCCCTAACCCTAATTCCATTGCAGTTTATTGACGCTCCCTAAAGCGAGTACAGAGGCGCGGCAGAACGTAGCCGTTGCTTGGCTTACTGTTCCGGTACCACACCGCCCTCTCCACTTCATGGTTCCTGATCGCGTCCTCCGTGGCGTGCTACAGATCCCTCCGGGTGTTCTTGGAGATATTCCTGCCTGCTTTGAGCTGCCGCCTCTTCCTGCAGTATCCCGCTATCCTTGTGCGCTGTGAGAAAGTTCTTGCCGGTCTTCGGCATTTCTCTGTCTTCGCTTGCGCAAGCTCTTGCGGCTCCCCTACCTTTCCTCACGCATTTTGCGGGCGTCTTGCTCGACTCATTTCTTTTCCCTCCAGCCTTGTGGCACTAAGCAACCTTTATTTTTTCCCTGTTGTATCTTTACCTTCTGAGAGAGAGCGCTCCGCCCTGGTCGTCCCTCGGGCCGGGTGTCTCTCCTCCTGAGTGTGTTACTGCTCCGCTGTTCATACCCTTACACAGCCGGTCGGTACACCTCACTCCTTATATTGTTTGTTCTTTATGTGTCTGGTGTGTGAGTCCTTCGTGAGTTCTGTACTTCCTGGACTGTTTTTGGGTCTCCTGAATACCCTCTTCACTGAACTCATCGATAAGGCGAGCCTGACCTTCAGTTGGGGTAAGAATACCTGGTACAACCACGCATGTCAATGTTTCATTAATTGCAGCAATATCTGATAGGAAAACAAGTTACTTACCTGTAACTTCAGTTATCCAGTATTGGTATCTTTCATAGATTCACATGCCTGAATCATTCCCCGTCGTCGAGGCGGGAGTCCCACGGTAAATAAAAAAGCAGTGCCAAAAGCACTCTGTAGTAGTAGGCCCTAGAAAAAGGCCTGAGGCCTATATTATAGTAGCCTATCTACATCATTATGCTAAAAGGACCAAAGTCTTTGGTCCAACCAATCAGCTTACAGCACCCTCTAGAACCTTCCCTACAGAGCCAGCTCGCCTCAGATTTTCGTAGCACAAGTGCGAACAAGTATCGCCAACTTAGAGAACTGACTCTCCGGGGAGGAGGGTGGGTGCATGTGAATCTATGAAAGATACCAATACTGGATAACTGAAGTTACAGGTAAGTAACTTGTTTTCTTATCCAGTATTGATGTATCTTTCATAGATTCACATGCCTGAATCAGAATAGCAAGCAGTAAGCCAGGCAAAGTCGGTTGCGGATGGTGGGAGACTTATTGCAGTGCACCCCCATGAATGTATCGTCAACAACCAACAAACGCCTAGAGATTGATCTATTAATAAATCATGTTCAAGTTCCACATTCAAATTCTGCATTTTCCTTCTGGAAAGAAATCTTAAGCATCATACCAAATACACAACATAAGTCTGCATATTTAAAACAATCTATAGAATTGCATGCACTTTATATGAAATAAGCCAACATTAGTACCTGAACATACTCCTTATGGAAACAGGTGACGTAAAACAGCTTGGCCCACTGCCACATCATCCTGATTTGCTGATTGCAGGCAGTAGTGTCTTGTAAACGTGTGGACATTCTTCCATGTCGCAGCACGGCAAATGTTCTCAAGCGTCACTCCTGCAAACAAAGCCGCAGACGCTGCCACAGCTCTCGTGGAATGAGATCGAACAGACCTTGTCAATGGTCGATTAGCCTTGACGTGGCAGAATTGAATAGCGGATGCGATCCATCTTGAAATTGTAGCTTTAGTAACCGCTTTCCCCAATGTGGTCTGGCCATAAGCTACAAACAGTTGATCTGACTTTCTCAAAGTCTTGGTTCTCTGAAGATAGAATTTTAAGCATTGTTTGATGTCCAAAGAATGCAATGTTCTTTCAGCCGGGGTTGACGGGTTTGGAAAGAAAACTTTCAGCTTGACAGGCTCATTTAGATGAAACTGGGAAGGCACTTTCGGTATGAACGTTGGATTCGTTCGCAAAGTGACATAGTCCTGGGAGAAATGTAAAAAGGGCTCCTTTATGGGGAAAGCTTGAATTTCTCCCACTCTTCTTGCGGAAGTTAGCGCCAGTAATAAAGCAATCTTCCACGTCAAGAACTTTAGGTCAGCTCTATGGATAGGCTCGAACGGATGCTTCATCAGCTGTGATAGGACCGTGTTGAGCTCCCATTCCGGTGGTGAGGGCTTCACTGGGGGATAAGCCCTGAACAGACCCCTCATAAATTGTTTGATTAGCGATGAAGAGCAGAGTGATTGAGTGTTAGCCATCTTTCTGTACCTGGATAAGGCCGCTAAGTGGACCTTTATTGACGAAAAAGAAAGACCAGATTGCGCTAAATGCAATAAATAGGGTAATATCTTTTCTGCTGGCGTCTCTATAGGGTGTAAAGCACTAGAGATGCACCATGCGCAAAAACGCTTCCACTTGAGACGATAAGTTTTTAATGTACTCTGGGCTCTTGCCTTCTCTAAAATGTCTCGGCAGTCCTGAGGAATTTGGAGATGTTCGAATTCTAGGAAGGTAGGAGCCATGCGTGCAATTTCAGCGATTGAGGATCTGGGTGAAGTACCTGACCCTCGTTGCGTGACAGTAGCTTCGGAGTTACCCGCAGCTTGATCGGTGGCTCCTGAGAAAGTAGCATGAGTTCCTGAAACCAATACTGGCGAGGCCACTTGGGAGCAATGAGGAGCAGGCGACAACTCTCCATCTTCATTTTGCGCACCACTCGTGGAATCAGAGGGATCGGAGGAAAAGCGTATGCATAGGTCCCTGACCATCGCATTGAAAGGGCATTCCCCCTTGACCCCTGTTGAGGGTATCTGCTGGCGTAGTACCGGCATTTTTTGTTCTGTTGGGTTGCAAATAAGTCCAACTTCGGCTTGCCCCATCTCTGAAACACATAGATTAACTGGTCGTTGTCCAGTTCCCACTCGTGGCAATCTGACAAGGTTCTGCTCAGTTTGTCTGCCAAGGTGTTGTAGAGGCCTCTGACGTGCTCCACCTTGAGAGTTATGTTGTGAACTGTTAACCATTTCCATAACTCTTGGGCTTGTTTGGATAACGTTGCTGACCTCGTTCCTCCCTGCTTGTTGATATAAAACATGCTTGTGGTGTTGTCCGTTCTGACCAGGACCGAGGATCCTACTATCCTGGGGAGGAACGCTTGAAGAGACAGGCAAATGGCTTTCAACTCTAGACTGTTGATGTGGCATTTTTTGTGTTGTTGAGACCATTTTCCTTGCACTTGCAGGTCCTGGAGATGACCACCCCAGGCCTCCATGGACGCATCCGTCGTCAGAGCAAGCTCCTAGGAACAACAGGTTTCGTTTTGGATCCATTTGAGATTTGTTTTTGTTGATTGTGAGGCCTAGCGATGTGAAGAGATTGGGGCATACTGTAATGTCGGATCTCACTTTGGCCTCTGATGGACCTTTGACTAGCCAGTCGTCCAAATACGGGAAGATCTGCACTTTTGCTGCCCGAAGAGCTGCTGCCACAGGAGCCAGGCACTTCGTGAAAATCCTTGGGGCCGATTTGAGGCCAAATGGGAGAACTTTGAACTGATAATGGGCGCCGGCCACCATGAAACGGAGGTACATTTGATGTTTTGGGTGGATTGGGATGTGGAAGTATGCATCTTCCATGTCCAAGGAAGCCATGTAATCTCCCTCGTTGAGGCAACTGAGAATGTCCGAGAGGGTGACCATTCGAAATCCCTGCTTCTCGAGATATTTGTTCAGATTGCGCAGGTCTAGGATCGGTCGCCATTCCCCTGTTTTCTTTTTTATGAGGAAAAAACGGGAATAGAAACCTGCCCCTCTCTGATGATTTGGAACTTTCTCTATTGCATTTTTGAGAAGCATAGCTTGTACTTCCTTGAACAATAAGTGAAGACGAGGGGGAGGGGGACCCCTGGGCGGAGTTGTTGGAGGTTTGGTGATGAACTCTAGGGTGTGACCATGCTGGATCAAGTCTAACACCCACCGATCCGTTGTTATATTCTGCCATTGCTGTTGGAAGGCAGATATCTTCGCGCCCACGGGAAGGTAAGGGATTGGAGGTGGCGCCCAATTGTTCTCACTGTTTCTTGTGACTGTCTCGTCCTTGGTTGTTTGCGCACCTTCTTCCTCCTTGGCGAGAGAAACCAGCCGATCCAGATTGTCTATAAGAGGACTGATAGTTCTGGCGGTATTGTTGTTGATATTGCCTGCCTTGCTGGTAATAACTTCCTCTGGACGAATAACCTCGTCCTCTTGCTCCTCTGAATGATCCTCTTTTATATTGCAATGATCCTAGTGACTTTGCAGTATCTGTGTCAGTTTTAATCGTTTGGAGAGCCTCATCGACATGCTTCCCAAAGAGGGACTCTCCGTCATATGCCATGTCCAGTATTTTCAATTGAACTTCTGGACGAAATGTAGTGGCTTTTAACCACCCTTGACGTCTCAGGACAGCTGCCCCAGCCAACTGTCTGAAATTCGTATTTGCCATATCTAGAGCGCAGTCGATGGATTCCTCCGCTGCTCGCTCTCCTTCCATTAGAATTTTCCTGGCTTCTTGCCTTTTGTCCTCTGGCAACAGCTCTATGAAGCCAGCCATTTCTGACCACATTTGGCGATCGTAGCGCCCAATAATCGCCATTGAATTTGCTATCCTGATGGATGCTGCAGCCATAGTGGAAAACTTTTTCCCAATAAGGTCTAAGCGTCGCCCCTCTTTATCCGGTGGAGTAGAAATAGGGGTAGCTGGGTTCTTTGACCTTTGTTGCGCCGCCTGAGAGATTACCGAATCCGGGCGTGGATGACCAATAAGGCACGCCGGACTAGAGAACGGAGCACGATATTTCTTTTCTATTCTTGGCAACACAGCAGGCACAGATGCAGGGTTTTTCATTATTTTTATGCCTTCCTTCCAAATATACTCAATAATGGGAATGGCTCTAGATATCTTTCTTGTTTCCTCTTTAAAGTCATGGAGAAAACACTCCGTTTGCTCCACTGTAACCGGGAGCTTAAACCTGGTTGATGCTCTCTGCATCAGGTTGTGAGAACCACCTACGTCTTCAGGCGGTGAATCTGAAGGTTGTGGAGTTGGAGGGGATGGCATGGGTATAACGTATTCATCCCATGGGTCTGATGAAGGTACGTTAGGCAACTCTCCATCTTCTACCTCCTCATCCGATGACGTATCAGGATTTTGCAGAGGCAAGACCGGTTGCGGAGTTTCCACGACTGGAGAAACCGGTGGATGTTGCGGAGGAGGAACTGCAGTATCAGATTGAGGCACTTGTGGTGGAAAACGCTGCTTGTAATCCACCAGCATAGCCTGTAAGTCTTGTATCAAATTAGGCGGCAACTGAGTGACTTCCGGGACCCTAGGCCGTCTCTGATGGTCCAATGTATGAGGCACTATGATATCCTCCTGGTAGTAGTGTTCAGCGTAGGATTCGTCTTCATCATCATCTTGGCACTTGATGACGAGTTCGGATGGGTGACGTGCCACACCAAAAGCACCCTCATCATCATCGTCTTCAAAGTCATCTTCTTCATCATCAGCATAAGATTCTAGAAGATGAGAGGGCATAAGTGGTGATATATATGAACATTGTTGTCTCTTGTAAGACACAAGTTGAAAGTTTTTTGTCGCTATTGGCGTACAAAAGGCCTGATTCCCAGCGATAGGCTTTAGTAGAGCTGATCCCATCGGTCTTGATAGCCCCGGTGACCAAGGTGCATCCACCTGCTGAAAAGATGCCGTCGTCGACGGATTTATCGTCGACGAGATCGACGACGAGGGCATCGTCGACGATAGACTTGCCGTCGACGGGACCGTCGTCGATGGGCTCGACGTCGACGGGACAGTCGTCGATGGACTCGAGGTCGATGGAGCCACCGTCGACGGGATGGTAGTCGACGGGGTAACTGAAGACGGGCTCGTCGTCGACGGGATAGACGTCGATGCTTTCTTCGTCGACGAGGCAGTCGTCGACGTCGACGACTTTGTCGACGGGCTCTTCTTGGATGACGAATTTTTCGATGAGGATGGCGTCCTCGTCGACGAGTCGTTCACGAGAGTTCTTTTTGTCACAATACAAATCTTTGTAGACACAATCGGAGTAGTAACAGATGTAGTGGATATCATATCCATAGAAGAAGAGGTTGAAGTAGAGACAGTAGTCACTGGAGAGGAGACAGCAGAAGTCTTACTCACAGTTTTCTTTGCCGGATCGTTGGTGGCTGAGGCTCCAGAGACAGAATGTTTGGATCTCTGTGAAGAGCCTGAAGTAGAGTGGGAGGTTTTAGTATGCTTTCTCCCCTCACTTGTCTTATCCTCTTGAGACCTCGCCCTCTTGCTAGAAGTAGAGGCTCTGTCATCATCATCCGTGGAAGAGGATTTAAGCCACAAAAGGACTCTGGCCTCCCTATCCCTTAAGGTCTTAGAAGGGAAGGTAAGGCAGATCTTACAGTTTTTTGCCTCGTGCTTGGGATAAAGGCAATAAATGCAGTCCTTATGCTGGTCATCCACATGGACCCTCTTCTTCTTGCAGGTTCTGCAAGGTCTAAACAAGGCCTTCTTGTCAGACATCTTGAAGCTTTGAAGAAAAAACTGAGTCAAGACTCAGGGAGACTCCCTTCCACACGACGTGCGGTGAAAATCTGAGGAGAGCTGGCTCTGCAGGGAAGGTTCTAGAGGGTGCTGTAAGCTGATTGGTTGGACCAAAGACTTTGGTCCTTTTAGCATAATGATGTAGATAGGCTACTATAATATAGGCCTCAGGCCTTTTTCTAGGGCCTACTACTACAGAGTGCTTTTGGCACTGCTTTTTTATTTACCATGGGACTTCCGCCTCGACGACGGGGAATGATTCAGGCATGTGAATCTATGAAAGATACCCCAGAACTGGATAAAGTGTATATTACATTGTGCAACTTGGTTTTGTTTCCTAGCCTGGACCACCACCTGAGACTCCTCCTGTTACAAGCTGACCCCCTCGTATGAGGAGAGTGGTGGACACTCCTTGGGTTATTCCCTCATACTTTTAGGGGACAGTAGACAGGAGTGTGTTTCATATCCCATTCTTGCTTCTGTGTCCTGGAGGTGGAGGGATTCTTCTTCGTTCCCGTGGAAATTGGTCATTCTGCTAACAGAACCCATTTTTGCTGGTGGTAGAACTCAGTGTACCTTACCCCTGCTAACCAGCGGTAAAATGCCTGTGATCTCGCTTTAAACATGATGAAATTAGCATACCCTTAATTGGCAACTCACCTCAAAGTTCCTAATATATGGTGCCCAAGGTGTCCCCAGGACCTGCAAGTTAAACATCACCAGTGGGGTATTGCACTCATTACGCCACCCAATGCAGTCTGAAAACAAACATGACTGCAGTCCTGCCACCAGTAGCGTTAAACTACAAATCCGATCTGTCAAATTTACCCCTTTTATCAAAACTAAAACCCTCCTTATAAATATTTATGAGTCACCCTTCAATAAGCCTTTCTGAATATTAAGGCAAGGTCATGTTATTTAGCAATATTACATTTATTAACTGTTCTCTCCACATAGGAAACACCAAGAAATGCATTTTTTTGTACATTTTGAAATATTTATTTCAAGCCCAATTCACTGGTAAAGTCACATTTGTAATAAATATTTTGGAAACATGACTTTTAAAAAGTCACCTTTTTTCTGCCTGAAATCCCTCAAGATAAATCTGCATCTTGCTTTCTCCCTTCTGCCAGCCAGTAATTAGCATTTCAATGGTGCAAATGACGAGTGAACTAGATGCTAGGACCAGGACAAAAGGTCTTGGGTGTGGGGAGAGGTTGTTGTGCTCTTGACAGGATGACAAGTGGGCTGAGCCCAAGGACTTATTTAACTGCAAAGAGACCTACCTTGTAACACATAGATGTAGCTAACACCAAGTCACACACCCTTCTATTGTCCCCTGTTAGACCAGACACCTTCACAGTGGGCCTCTCGCTGACATCAAAGTGTCAGATCCTGCTGCAGAATCCAGACCTGCTTGACAGGTTTGCTACTGTTTCTCTTATGACACAAGAGTATCCTCCAAAGGAGGGCAAAAGTGAATACACACAAATTGGTTTGCCATTCTGTCTGGTTGCTGAAAGCTTAGATTGGTCCTGCTAGCCTTCTGTCTTCGAATTGGCTTTGGGTATAGGGGTTGCCTAAAACTGAATTTTAATGTTAGATGTGGGAGGACACTAAAATTACTGTAGTGCACTTCCCACACGCAACCCTCAGTGCTCAAATTTAATGTGTCCAGATTCATTGGCCATCTTGAAAATGCCCAAACTGGATAGGATTCGCCCCAGGAAGCTTCACCCCATTGATTAGGGCATTGTCCCCTAGGTTCATTCTCACCCACTAGCTCATGCCAAGCATAAACATGGTACCTCCAAGCACCCACTTCGGAAGATCAGCAGAGGACAGAACCTGCTGTCTAAGACCTGAGAAGGGCCTAGAGGGGTAGATTTGCTCTCCCTCTTGTACCCAGGACAAAAAGGTGGACTCCGAGGGTCAAAATACTGACCACCTGCTACAGCTACAGGGACATTAGAAACTACAAGAAGAGATTTTCTGCAACTGGCCAGCTGACCAATGGCAACATGACCTGGACTGGACCCAACTATTGGCCTCGGCCTGCCACCCTCTGAGTCTGTAAGTACCTCCTCTGAGGTCATGGGGGCTTTAGAAGCGCATTCCTTTGGTGGATGGGACTTAAAAGCCTAAAGTCAGAAGGTAAAATCTTTGACCATGATGACAGTGAAGTGTCTTGGAGAGTTGATAGGGTCTGCATCACCAAAGACATGATGAGTAGCTTTGTGATGGGGAATGACGGAGACAAGTGTTTTGGGGCCTATGAGGTGACCTTGTGTATGCACTGAGTGCCAAAGATGGACTGCTGACCTAGTTTGTGGAAGCACATGCTGACTACAGGGATACCTTATTGGCCCCGGAAAAATATGACAGGATGAGAAATGCCCCCAGGAATAAAGTCCTTGTTGTGAGGTTTGGTCTAACCCTAAAGAAGTATCGCCTGAAGTTCAGGGATAGCCGGAAACAGTCACATCGGTCATGGATAGCCATTGTGTATTCATCATGGTAGGCACAGGATGGTTGGGTGCAGGGGACCAAAGTAAGTGTGTATGATGGAATTTACAATTTAATAATAAAAAGAGCACATGTTTAGTGATTGTTTTGCAGAGTTGTACCAACACATAATTGATTCTAAACTCACTGTGCCCAGAGAGCTTGGAAAGAAGACTGACATCTGGATTAGTAGCAGTCTCAACAGAGAGAGGGGGAAGACCAGGATGAAACCAAGACATTTCCCAAATGTTACCAAAAGAGTTTTGAGGGAAAGGATTCCCATACACCTTCAGATCACATAGGGGAGAGTCTGATTGGAAGAAGCTCAGGGTGCTATTTTTCGCACCCATGTGTTATTATGACTGTTACCAGTCAGGGCACAAATGGGAGGATTCCGTCTGTTCCAAGAACCCCCCAACAAGAGGACAGCTCTCCATAAAGGATGGCTATTGTATTCTTAGGGCAAGGTTGTCCCTAGCAGGCGAGAGTAGAGTATGCAACAGTGTCCCTTAGTTGGGAAGTGGATGCCGAAGGTAAGCTGTTGATCCCTGAGGGTGGGAGTCCCTACTTTCACCAGCTCATAGAGAATGGGGTCCCAATCACTTTTTCTGAGGTTATCTGTGCCAGCAAGACCATGGTGTTGGAAAAGCTGGTTATGTCAGAGTAGTAGGTGCCAGGACAGGTATGTAGGGTAACCCATGGGCAGGACGTGTTTCTACCCTACAGCCCTGATATCATTCGAATGACGGGTGGGGGATGGGGGTGTGCTCAGAGGAGGGTCATTGTCAGTCCCCAGATGGCCACTGACTACATCCGTGCCATGGAAGTTCCACCAGTGAGAGAAGAGCTGGGAGGGGTGGTCGCACCAGGTGCCCCAACCTCTCAGATTCCTGGGGGTACTGTCTTTGGACAGAGGATACAGAAGTCCAGATGGGAAGCAGAGGGTAAGAGGTGAAGGCAATCCATAGTGGGAGGACAAATAGGTCAGGAGTTACCTGCTCTGAGAAGAAAACTCCCCAAGACTGACCCTGGTAAGGTAATGCTTGACTTGAAGGGGCTGCTTGTGGTCCCACAGGGACACAGGAAAGGAGACCTGCCCCAGACAGACATCTAAATGAGACAGACAAAGCATGTCACCTTTGAGGAGGGTAGGGAACCCCCTGAAATCCTGGACTGCCAGGCACCTATTCAGTCTCAAGTTACAGACCATGAACTGAGAGGCCAGTTTACAGACAACGTCCCTCAGGTGACAGAAGTGAGAGTGAAAGGAGGGTGTCTAGTACTTGAGGACTTGAGGGTCCTAAAAGCTAAGAAGCCAGAGGGACATCGGGATCCCTCGGCTGGTAGTGATACCTGCCGAAGGCCCCAGACTGAAACCTCCACTTAGCAGTGGATGGTCAGGGCCTGTCTAGTAGCACTGACAGCTGTCATTGGTCTCTGTTGGTTGCAGTTCTTGTGGGTAGAGTGTTTCCTAGGCTGGAGCAGAGTCTTATTTAGGGAGGAGCAGAATGGGGCACATCACCTTGTTGGCCATGGTGGTTCTAACTGCATGCTGGGATGCATTTGTGAGCAATCAAAGAAGTCTGCAGATGAGGAGAAGGGTTAGTAGAGTGACCGTGGAAGATGATGACAGAGGGGTACCAGCAGGTGTTCAGAGGGGCACAGATCAGTCATTTCCCACCACAGTAGTGGCAAACTGTACTCATTCCATCGTTGAGCAGCGAAGCCTATCAAGGTATTGATTAGTCTAACATTTTGACTCAGAAGGGGTTGTGGCGGGGGGGGGGGGAGTGGGGGGGGGGGGGCGATTTGCCCTTTCTGCAGGGTCACCTCAGATTTTTTTGTCTTCTATTTGCTGAACTCTATTTTTGCTTGTTGTGGAACTCCTTGTACTGTAACCCTGCTAAACAGCAATAAAGTGCTTGTCCTCCTCCTTTAAACCTGATTACATTTGGCATAGCTCTAATTGTCATCTTTAACTTACCTCTACGTTGCTTGAGTATGGAGCCAAAGTGTACCTAGTGCCTATAAGTTAAATGTCACCAGCGGGCTGCAACACTCATTGGGCAACTAACTGTAGTGACTATACAAACATGACTGCAGGCCTGCCATCGGTAGCCTGGCTGTGCAGACTTAAACTGCAAATTTGACGTGTCAAAATAACTTGTTCTGTCAAGCTTAAAATCCTCCATTTAAATATTTATATGACACCCATGAGTAAAGCCTTACTGCTCACTAAGGCAGGGTTAATGGTGTTTAAACGTAGGACATGTAACAGTTATCTTAAACATGTCCTTAAAGTGAAAATTCCTTCATAGCTATTTTCTGTGTATTAGGGATGCTGTTCCACAGGAAATCAGTGGGATAGAGTATTATGTTTAATACATTTTACCCCCGCCTAGAAAATTTGTACAAATTTTAATTTGGGGATATTTGAAATATATGTGCAAGCCCAATTCACTGGCAAAATCGCATTTGTTATAAATATTTTAGAAAGATGACTTTTTAAAAGTCACCATTACCCAGCCTGAAGTCCCTGGAAGCTAAAACTGCATTTGTTATGTTATATGGACTTGTAGAGTGCATTACCACCCATGAGGATAGCCAGGGGCTAAGCAGGTACGTGTCAAAAGACAGTTGAGGCCCTCTAGTTAAAGAGCCAAGTCTTCATCGTTTATATGGCTATTTCAATCTCTTCCTTCTGCCAGCCAGCAATTAGATTTTAGATGGGCGTGAATGAGGTGTGAACTTGCTCCTATGATAGGGACAAAAGGCTTCGTTGGTGTGCCCTTGAAAGGACAGCCTATAGGCTAAGCCCAAGGACTTGATTAACTTTAATGAGGCCTATCCTCTCCCAAGCAGATGTAGCCAACACCCAGGCCTGCACCCTTCTATCGTCCCCCCAGCTAGACTGGCCTCCATCACTGCTGTTGTTGACATCACATTGTCAGGTCTTGCTGGATTAGCATGTTTTTCTGCCACCTTAGTAAAAGTTTGTAAATGTGAAATAGGGAGGAGTTTCACAAGCAGGTAGGATCCTGGTTGAGTTTCTTCAAAATAGGTTTGAAATTTGTATGTTTCCAGGGCTGAGGCACAGTCTCTGATTCCAGAGACAAGTTCACCAGCTGGAACAAAATGGGGAGGATGATTTAATGCTCAAGAGCAATGAACCTAGGGGGGCCGGATCGAGGGGGGATCCTGATTAATTTTACTAAAAAGCAAAGTCATCTCTAATGATAAGAGAGGGAATAGGGAAAGGATTGAAGGACAACTTTCCCAACTATTGTTGCAAGGGGTGGAATTTTCACTTCCAATGTCTTTTTCAAAGGATTGATACAGCTCAAGAATTTTTTCATCAAAAAAAGAGGCCGAAACATAGCATCTATCGGTTGAGGGTTCATGTAAAAGTGCGTTGAAGGGAGAGTTCAACAACATTTTGGCTACTTTTAACATTTCTCTGGGGAAATTACTGGCATGATTTATTCAGGTTTCAAAATAGGATGCCTGGCTGAGACGAACTTCTGAGTGGTAAACCCTAACTTTCTCTCTATAACATTTCTTTTTTAGATTCCCCATAATTTTTCCTACACTCCCTTTCTGCAACCTTGCAGTTTTTGTTTAGGGTTTTGAAGTTGGGGCATATCACAGGGCAGTCTTATTGCTAGCTTTTTCAGTTATTGTCTGCTTAGGTATATTTCTAAGGACTGAGTGAGCCAGTCTGTGATCTTACTGTGGGCAACTTGGGGATTAGAGTGGGAAAGGGATTGATTCAAGGAGCATCTCCAGCTCTCCCGACTTAACTGAGAACAGTGTTGGTCTGTCATTACACTCCTCTTAGAGGATGTGGATGGTTTGGGAAACCTGGAGCTGATAGGGCTGTAATCTGTCCAAGGGAGAGGGACTGGATCCAGGACTTCCAAAATGGGATTGTTGGCAAAGATAGGATCCAATAGGTGTCGCCCTAAATGAGTAGGGCCCTGGAACCTTTGCTCTATTTATATAGGAGCTAAACTGTACACAGAACAGGAGGCTTGAGAATCCTTGGAGTCATCAAAATGATGATTTAAGTCTTCCATGATGGTAAAATTAGTACATTTTGTGGCCAAACTCTCTAGAACTTCTGACACAGACTGGATACATTGACTTGCTGGTGATGATAAACTAATCCTACTGAAAATGTGGAGGTATGGGAGAAAGAGATGTAAAACAAGAGTTTTGCCATGGGGAGTGTGAGGGTGTCGGTTCTACAACTAAAGATACTTACCTTCGGTAACGAGTATCTGTAAGAGACATACATTAGTTATAGATTCCTTACCTTAGAATTTACCCCAGGCATGAGACTGGATCCAGAGAATTTTTCTGTAGCAGTATCCCTGCGCATCGGTGGGTGGCGTCGGTTGACTCCACGTCTGTCGTTGTGGTCGCCGGGATGATGTGACAGTGTCTACTTAGATGCTGACGTCAGTTCTGACACGACTTGCCATGCCAGAGAGACATACAAGACACTGACCACTGGTGCACAAAACTAGGGCCCTGGAAGGGAGTCCCTATCCCTAGAGGTCAGTTTGTAGAACAGGGAGGATGGGCGGGGCGGTAATGAATCTATAACTAATGTATGTCTCTTACAGATACATCATTACCGAAGGTAAGTAACCTGTTCATCTGAAGAAGACCATTAGTTATAGATTCCTTACCTTAGAATAGATACTCCATGAATGCCAACCCAAGAGGCGGGTCTGCGAACTAATTTCACACCAGAAAGTCCTGGAGAACAGAACGGCCAAAAAAGCCATCTCTCTGGGCTTGGCTGTTCAGGCAGAAATGTTTTGTGAATGTGTGCAGGGATGCCCATGTGGCTACCTGGCAGATGTCAATTAGCGGGAACTCCATGTCCCAAAGCAGTAGAGGCTGCTGTCGCCCTTGTTCGAGTTGGCGCGCAGTCCTAATGGAGGTTCCTTTGTCGCCAAAGAATAGCACATTTTTATGCACAGGACAACCCACTGAAAGATGGAATGTTTGTGCACAGCCTGACCTTTCTTTGCACCCACATAACCCACGAAGAGTTGATCGTCCACCCGGAAATCTTTAGTGCGGTCAAGGTAGAAGGACCGCGTACGTTTTGGGTCCAGATGGTGCAGTCTCTCCTCCCCTTTGGAAGGGTGCACAGGCAGGAAGAAGGCAGGCAATGTGATGGTCTGACCTATGTGGGAAGAAGTAACCACTTTGGGCAGAAAAGAGGGCCAAGTGCGAAGGACCATCTTGTCTGGATAAACTGCAAGAAAAGGAGGCTGAGAGGAAAGAGCCTGAAGCTCACTCACCCCGCAAGCACATATGATGGCAAGCAGGAAAGCGGTCTTCAAGTTAAAGGTTAAAGTTAGCCTTTAAGAGTGCCCAGAGCAGAGCCCTGCTGGGCCAAAGATAGAATGAAGAGGAGAACCTCGAAAAGAGGGGCAGAAAGAAGATCCACAGTCTTTGCTGTGCACCATGCCACAGATTTGTTCTATCTACAGGAGTATACTGCTTTAGTGGCTGCCAAGATGACTTTACAGGCTTCGGTAGGAAGGTCAAAAGCTGTCAACTGTTGCAGCTCAATCTCCAAGCAAGAAGGTGCAGGTTTGACAGGTTTGGGTGGAGGACCGTCCCCTGCAGCTGCGACAGAAGATCCTCCCGAAAAAGCAGTCTGATCGATGGCCATGCTCAAGAGCTCCGGGTACCAGACTATTTGTGCCCAGCCTGGGGCCACAAGAATGACTTGGGCCCGGTCGCGCTTGATCTTTTTCAGCACTCTGGGTAGAAGTGGTACAGGTGGAAAGGAGTACAGGAGGCCGCAAATCCAATTGCGATGAAAAGCATCTCCAAGTGAGTGCCGCCTTGGAAACTCCAACGCGCAAAACTGCTGACATTGCTTGGTCTCTTCGGTGGCAAACAGATCCATCCAAGGCTCTCCCCACTGCGGGAAGAGAGCTGGCACCAACTCCGAGTAAAGACGCCATTTGTGATCCAACATGCACCGGCGGCTGAGTTTGTCTGCCCTGGTGTTTCAGGGAACCTGTCAGGTGTTGAACCACCAGAGATATGCCCTGATGTTCCAGCAATGTACAAAGGTGAATAGCCTCTTGACATAGGGTCCACGATCCCACCCCTCCCTGTTTGTTGCAGTACTACATGACAGTGATGTTTTCTGTGAACACAGGCACTACTTTTTCTTTAACAGAAGAAAAGGAATGCCTTCAGTGCAAGCTCCAAAAGGTTGATATGGAGACCAGACCACACCAGAGACCCCTGATACCTGATCTTCACCTCTCCCAGGTGGTCGCCCCATCCCAAGAGTGACACATCAGTCACTACTGTGAACTCTAGTTGGGGAAGGGAGAGGGATCTGCTGCTGACTCAATCCTGGTTTGTGAGCCACTATTGCAAATGACGTGCAGTCCATTCCGAGATCTGGACGACATCCGAAAGTTTCCCCTGATGCTGCGCCCACTGGAACTTCAGGTCCCACTACTGAGCCCACATATGCCACCTGGTATGATCCACCAGCAGGATGCAGGATGCCATGAGGCCCAGCAGCCTCAGTGTCATTCTCACCGAAACCTGGAATAGAAGCTGAAACATCGGTATCATAGCCAGAATATCCCTGACTCGCTGCTCGGGATGATAAGCCTGAAACTGTGCTGTATCCAGAACCGCTCCGATGAAAAGGAGCTTATGAGAGGGAATCAGGTGCGACTTCGGCACGTTGATAGTGAACCCCAGCAAAGTACAGGAGGTCCGGCTTAGTCTGGAGGTGGGAGACTTGGGGTGAGCCGCCTTCAACTTTCAGGGGCGACATGATCTGGGGAGGTATCCAAACCACTAGCATCACCCAGTTCCTCTTGCCAGTCTGGCTCCTCAAGCTAGTCAGCTAAAAGGTCTCCAGACCAGGCACCGGGGAAGGTAACGTGAGGTCGAACAGTGCCGCAGAGCGGCCAGCATCAATGGCCCAGGGCTCCCAGCCGAGTCTGTCGGGTCTGAAGGTGCACCTGCAGAGTCGGGCTGCCCACAAATGGTATGAAGTGCCCCCGTAAAAGACTAGAAGCTGGGCAGGGTAGGGTAGCTCCAGCTCCAGGAAAAGCAGGGAAGCGCGGAGCCGTCCCAGAAACAGGCTCCGAAGACGGTGTTGGAGAGCGATGACACTCCAGGTCCCGTGTCGGCAAACGGACGGGGAGAAGGCGAAGAGTGGCAATGCTTCTTCGCCTTCTTATGCTTCTACTTACCCGACGAGTGCGAAGACTTCCTCTCGACTGGGACCTAAAAGGACGCGAGTGGAGAGGACTGGCGGGCCTCCAAGAGCTTTCTGGACTGTTCCCGCAAAGTGTTTGGATTCATGATCTGGCAGTCAAAGCACGACTTCGGGTCGTGGAGACGCTCCAGGCACCAGAGGCACATGCGGTGTGAATCCTTGAGGGACATCAATTTGTGACGTGAGTCACAAGGCTTGAAGCAGGTCGGACTATGGGACATCCCTAGTGCTACCAGGAGTCGAATGACTCAAAAAAGATGTTGAAAAAAGTCAAAAAAAGTTCAGTCAAAAAATAAATAACTAAAGGGCAAGCTCTCTCCGGATCTGTGCTGGCTGGCGAGAAAAAAGAAAGAACTGACATCAGCATGCAGGGGCAGCGACTATGTAGACACCACAATGTCATCCTGGCGACAACGACGCTGAATGCGAAGTCGACCGACATCACCTACCGATGCGCAGGGGTACTGCTACAGAAGAATTCCCCGGATCCAGTCTGACGCCTGAGGGTAATTCTAAGGTAAGGAATCTATAACTAATGGTCTCTTTCAGCTAGAATGTTTCACAATAATGGCGAGCCCTCAGCCTTTTCTACCCACTCCATCTCTTCGGATGATATGATAATTAGGGGGAAGAGCCTAGATGATCTCTATTCCAGATTCCTCATGAAGCCATGTTTCTGTAAGACAAACAATGTCTGGTGTATGATCATCCAAGATTCAATCCCTGAATGCAGGATTAGAAGGAATACTATAGTGGCAGTACTTACAGGTACTAATTCAGAGCCACACATTGAGTGGCTAAAGTTGGCACTGATCGTCCCTCTAGCTTTAAGCATAAAGTCCCTGGGATAGTCTCTGGTGGGAGGGTTGAGGGGCAGGGTCCCTGGCCCGTGGCCCCAGTTGGGTGCATTAAGCGCACCAGCGGTGTGTTTCCTGTTCGCCCTGCCAATTTTATTTGTCTGGGCCGGGATTCTAACCACTAGAGCATTAACCAAAAAAGGCCTCTGTATGGTATGTATTAAAAAGTGCACAGTGCTACTGCGGTCCCACCAATCCCCCCTCACAATTAGCAATTAGAATTCCCTAACACAGTTTAAAAGTATTTAAAATGTCCACAAACAGTTTTAAAAGAGAGAAAATCAGCACCTCAAAGAGGCGCCTTATCGGCAATTATCTCTCGGGGCAGACTCTCCTTCTTTAGAGAAGCCCTCTATCCTAAGTGGACATGGGGAGGTTATTTTCTGGGGAAAGCTGGGCTCATTAGTTCTGGAGGCTATGGGATTCACAGTTCCAAACTGAAAAGGCTACACCCATCGATCCGAGTACTTCATTCACCAGAAACATAATTTCTTCAACTGTGATCATATTTTTTTTTTTTTAAGTGCTCTAGAAGTGGGAATCAGGATGTGGGTTATTTTCATATATTTTGAGAGTGTCCTAGAATGTAACATTTCTGGGATAAACTTATTTTTTTATTTCTGGAATTTGCGCTTAAGTACAGCTGGATGATGCATTAATATAGGTTGGTGTTAATGTGGCCATCTGGGCACTTGACTGCCTCAATAAAACTTGCATGGCTGACAGCAGCTCAGGAATAAAATAGTGTGAGCAAGTGGATATCTCTGCATGGATGGCACAAATAAGTTTTAAGATCACAACAAAATGTATGTTAACTATTATCTTAGGAAGACTATTGGGTGACCCATGGCAGCGATTGAACCTCTCTAAGGTAATGCATACCTATTCCACTAAAAGACAAACATTTGGTACATGGCCTGGCTGTGGGATTGACTGGTCAGTGTATGCTGGGCTTTACTCCAAGGTTGCCCTGTGAGCTACGACAGCTGAACTTGGGGTTTGTTCGACTTTTGACTATGATGAAAGCCTGGAGGGACAAATTCTGTCACTGGTCATTTCATACTTTTGAATTGATTGCCTAATCACTGATGTGATGATCAAATAATTCCATCCATCTGTTTTTGATTCTCTCATTGACACCCACAACTAGGACGAATATACATAATGTGGGTCCAGTAGCTCGCTACAGAACAGGTCCCAAACTACACCTAACAGACAAGGCTGAAAATCTTCTGGGGTTACTTCTGTTCCTTTACCTAGGGGTCATGGTGTCGTGATTTTGGCCTGACTATTCCTTTTAGTTTGCGATCAAAGTTGATTAGTCTATGGTTGGTCCAGTGTGTAATTACAGAGTGAGCAAAAACACGATGGGGTGGAGGATAAGTCCTGTTGTTTCTCAAACGAAACATAAAAACAAACGTGATAAAGTAGAATATTGATAACTGATTAACACAGGACTACAAAATATAAACCTTTTTGTTCTGCATGCGATGCTCCAAAAGGCAGAAATGGCTGATGGTTGTGAGGCCTTCCAATAGAGTCAGAGGATAATCAGGTGAAATATTTTCCCTTTTCGATGTTGTGCTGTTAGGAGAGAATGAAGCAAATAAACATTTCAGTTTAAAGAAACATATTCTTCTCAAGAAATGTATGGTGACTCTCCTAGTGTGCCTATTGCAGAGGATTCAATGGTAACTTCACAAAACTAAAAAACAAGATATAAATTCAGTAATCAGTTATTACAGATCACAAAAAGACTTATTTTGGCAATGATATGCATCATACTCTATGAACATCGTTAATACTCGGATACAATGTGGTTGTTATCAATTTCTGCTCATTATTACATGTGGAGTATGCTTGTTATTTGGTCGGCATGCTTCAGTGTAGGTTTAAGATGAATGGTTGCACACAGTCAGAGTGACTTAACTGGTGATAACATGATTCACATTGGTTTCAACTGATTTGAGGATTGTATGATAGACAATAATGGGCAATTCCCCACATTGTAGTTGCCCGTCTTCTACCTCTTTATTTACTTAATTTAATTTACTACGCACGCATAATCAATGTAGGGCCAGATGAACGACGGCCAAAATAGCGCCTCGCAAATTGCGAGTCTTTTGTGACTTGCAATTTGCGAGGCGCTATTTTGGATGTACACTGTTAGCAATTCCCAATGGGGTCGCAAATAGAGAGGCTCATAAATATTAATGAGCCTCTCACAATTTGCGACCCCATTGGGAATGGCAGGTCCTCCCAGGTATGGCGGCCTGCTGGGCTCAGCAGACCACCATGTCTGGGACTGCTTTTAAATAAAGCATTTTTTTAAATGCAGCCCGGTTTCCTTAAAGGAAAATGGATGCATTTTTTAAAAAAAATGAAACGTTTTAGTTTAATTTTTTAAGGTCAGGCAGTGGTCCCCTGCGTTTCCAAAGGGGTAGAGGTGCCCTGGGGACGCCTTCCCTTTTGCAACCCAATTGCCACCCTCTTGAAGATGGTTGTAATTTGGGAGTGTTTTGCGTCCGCAATTGCGGACACAAAACATTCTTACATAGGGTTGCGCTCGCTATTAGGAAGGAAACGCCCCTTCCAAATAGCGAGTAGCAAAACCCTATTTTGCAAGTCGCAAAAAACTGCAAATCGCAAATAGGGTTTGTACATTCCCCATGCTGTTTTTGCATGCGCAAATGGGTTTGCAAACCCGTTTGCGCATGCTAAAATGGTCGTACATCTGGCCCATTTTGATTGTGGAAACAATTCCTCCATAATAATTTTATCTTTCAAGGGAATGATGCCCAGATCAGGATATCATGAGTGAGTTTACAACACTGAGAATTAGTACAAGAACTGCAGATGAGATAATGGAAGTCACATTATATTGAAAGGACAATGGCTACTAAAAGTAATGAGCTCAGTGGCCTAGTTAGATGCAGTCAATACTTCTCTGATGAACCGACAAATCATCAAATGTTCTTGTCTAATTGTTGATGCAATTTGACTCAAAAAGCATCAATTAATATAATTCAGTAGCCATTTTTTATATACACTTGAATCAAATCAGGTGTGAAATTAAATTTTGATAAGACACACTTTGAAATAGGTCAGTAGTTGGAAGGAGACGATGCATCGGGTTTTCAAATGTTCACAGATTAGGCATGTGTAGGTCAAGTTGCAATTTGTGAGGTGTCATGCATCAATTCTGGGGGAAAAACCACTTACTTTGGTTTTTAATGTTTACAGAGTATAGCGCTGTTTCTGCCCAGAAAGTGGTTTCATTTTTTAATCCAAACTAATTATGGGTTTAAGTCAGGACATGTGAGGGATTTGCAGTGTTGGGAAGAATAAATAAATTCCTCTGGATCAGGGAGGAATCCTTGAAGCCAGGATTTTCTTTTTAAACAAGTATGTGTCTACTGTTTTCGATGCAGTGATTCACTTACAATACAACAGGAATGCAATTTTGTTCTTAGAACAGATCAAAAACCTTTAATACACATACTGTCGGTTGGTGGAGGCTGGAACTCCACGGCGAGCATTGTACGCCTGGCATCCAAATTGCAGGAGTACAATTTCTCTGTGGAGTATATTCCTGGGAAAAAAAATGTGACTGCAGATTTCTTGTCACGTTTTTCATGCGAGGATTGTAGAGAAAAGGTAAATTTAGTTAAAGATGTTGATTTTGTGTTGAAAATTACTGATGTCATTCCGGTACAATATCTAGACATCACTGAACTGAAGTGGAAAGAGTCCCAAGATGCAGATGATATGTATGTTCATCGCAAGAAATGTGTGCTGGATGGATGGCCTAGTAAAAATAATATTAGATCAGAATTGCTACCATTTTTTCATGTTGCTGATGAACTATTGTGTGGTTGCTGATGAACTATTGTGTGAAGGTGAATTCTGATTCTAAATTTGGCACACAAGACACATCCTGGGATTTCTGCAATGAAACGTTTGATAAGGTTGTATTCTTGGTGGCCAGGAATGAATAGATTTATTGATCGGACGGTCAGGGAATGCAATGAATGTTGTAATAGTGATAAGATGCTGAAGGTTCATGTTCCGCCTCTCAGACCTTTCAAATGGCCTCAAGTTCCATGGAATAAGATTGCTTTTGACATCTCTGGTCCTTTCTCTATTTTACCTGAAACTTCACGTTTTGCTCTTGTAATCCTTGATTATCACTCGAAATGGCCTGAGGTCAAATTTGTTGCTAAGGCTACTACAAACACTGTTATTAGTTCTTTTAGAGAGGTTTTTGCACGGGAGGGATGTACAGCTACTTTAATTTCGGATAACGGAGTACAATTGGTTTCTGCAGAAATGGAGAATTTCTTGAAGATTTGCCAGATTAAACATATTTGCACATCGCTTTATGAACCTCACGAGAACGGACAGGTTGAGCGCTTTAACCGAGTGTTGCAGGGTTTTGTTGCTGATGCAGTCAAGGAGAAAGGGGATTGGTTGAATGTCATTAGAGAAAAATTATGGACCTATCGGATAACTCCACACACTACCACAGAGGTTAGTCCTTTTAAACTTCTTAAGGGAAGGGCCCCAGCTTCTGCTATTTGTCCGTGGTGGTTTAAGGAAAAGTGTAGGAATGTAGGGGAGAACAAAGTTGATATTCAGGAAGTTGCCAATAGAGTTGTTTGTAAGCAGGACAAAGCTTCTTTGTGGTACAACAGCAGGTGGAAGACAAGAGAACATGAGTTGGAAGCTGGTGATTGGGTCAGGATTCTGAAGCCGTGTCTGGTTCGTAAGGGCATGAGTAAGTATGGTAGACCCATTCAAGTTAAAAAAGTGTTCAGGAATACCATTGTCACCCAAGATGGTAAAGTTTGGAATTCTAGGAAAGTAGCTAACAGGTAGATTCATCAAAGACCCGTTTTGCGAGTCTTTAATAGCGATTCATAAGGAATCGCTATTACAGACTCGCAAAACGGGATTCATGTAGGAATCGCAAAATAAAATGCAATTCCTACACATTCCTTATTTGCGATTAGCAATTAGCTAATCGCAAATAAGATAGCGATTTCAAGGGTGCCAGGGGTGTCCAAAGGACACCCTGTAGCACCCCTGAAATGCAAATTTAAACAGGTGTTGCGCACACACATGTCCAAAGGATATGTGTGTGTATAACATGCAAAAGAAAAAAATGCACTAAAGTGCTTTTTTCTCTTTTTTCGCAATTTACCACGAAGTCAGACTTCGTGGTAAATAGCGACCAGATATTGCGAATTCGCAATTTCAAATTGGTTGATGAATTGCATTTAAGGAATCTCTAGAGATTCCTTAAATCCAATTCCTCGCAAATATGCGATTTCGCTAATAGCGATTTTTGCATTTGGGATGATGAATCCCAAATGCAAAAATTGCACTCGCAAAGGGCCAGATTCTCAGAATCTGGCCCTTTGCGAGCGCAATTTCGCTTGATGAATCGGGCTGTAAGTGTCCTATACAAAATACCAATCAATCTCAGGAAAACCTAATGTGTAATGATAAGTTTTATCATGAACAAAAATATGATTCTGTTGCATCTAGAATCAAAAACAATGTACGGGTCAGAAATAGGCCCATTTCTTTGCGAGATTGTGTGTAACCATTCATTCCCATTTCTTTCTTCGTGTTCATTTGTAATGAAGGGGATGTGTTACATTTCTTATCCAGTGTTTTTACATTATTTATATGTACATTAGTGTGTTTCTTTAAGGCAAGAGTTTGTTATGTTTCTGTATTAGTTCTTGATTCTAAACAGAGCTTTGCTAATGTAGCATTCTGTAATTGGAAGGCAGTTGCATCTTGCTGCAATCCTGACAGGAGCTATGCTGTGCTGATCTTCAATAAACCTTCAAAAACTTTTGAACTGAATTTGAACTGAATTCTTACAATCATGCTTTCATGTTAGGGAAATTACAGCAGGTAGAACATGAGCCAATCATGAACAGTCAATAAGAGGAGGCAAATGTCATCTGATACCAATGCTGTGAGACCACAGTTTATGCTGTAGTAGTTAGCAGATGGGCATTTAGCGGGACTCAAATGTTCTGGAGTCCGGACAAGGGGGGAGGGCATGAGCTCTGTATGCAGGTCGAGTTGATCATTGAGATTTATAAGAGAGTCTTGCGGCAAGCGACCTGTGGGCTCTCTCAACCACCAGAAGGCGCAAGAAGGCCTCCAAGCCAAATACCGACAGCAATAGACGCTACATATAATCTTCCATTTTGTCTGTATTGGTAGACTGGGACCCTTAAATATGAATGTTATTGTGGTGTGATCTTGACTCTAAGTAGCGATAACATGCAGTACATTTTCTATATTCAGCAGTGTTTCTCCTCTGGTACTGAAGTTGTTCTCCGAGGCTGAGATTCTCTGCTCCGCTTCCGTTAGCCTGCTATTGTGATTTTGTAGTTTGTGAGAGACTGAGGCCATTCGAGCGTTAAAAGTGTCCATCTTGCTATTTATTCACCTTAAACTTTCCTGAATGGCTCAGAGCAGTGATTTCATATCAACATCATGTTCTGATTATGGATGGGATCCTGTGGGTCGCTAGAATTGCCATCTGCTGCTGTTGCTCTCAGACCACGTCTGATATCCCCATTTTGTAAAAAGGGTGGCATCAAAAAGATGGCCAGCCAAGGAGGGAGGGGGGATAGTTATGTTGGGGAGTAAGTTCTGAATAAATGCACCAGAAATAATGGCAGGGTGTTTTATGTACCGGACTGAAGATGCACAGTGCCTATGACTGTAGATGATGTATTTGAAAACCAATAAAATCTGGTTGTAAAAAAAAAAAATCAAAAAGATGGGCCAGCGCTATCCATCAAGGTGGCTGGAAGCCATGTGTGGGCCTAAAACTAGTATGACAATGAATGAGAGTGTATGGCATCTGAACAAAAAGGAGGCCACTGGATGGCATCAATTAGGTGCCTCTGTGGTGTGATGTCAATGCACGGAGCTCCACTGCTCTCAGTTATCATAGTTTGAGCATGCCCACACAGTTTCCTTATTGGGGTGGTTTTGCATGGAAATGCTGGTATTTTTGAGTGAACCGCAACTTGAAATCGAGTCCCGCCTTCCCCATATGAATGTTCAGAATCTAAGGTGGGGCACTAGCCGATTCGATCGCCTCAGTAGCGCTCATGCTTGTTCTTGTGTTTTGGAGGAGGAGCAAGGGTGAACCGCTTATCCAAGCTAGCACAATTTCTTCACCAGCGTCTCAACTCTGTTGTGTCCAACCTGCAACCTGCCATGTGGATCAAGGGGCAGTTTGGTGGGCGTTATTATCTGCAGTATTATACAACAAACTGCAGCTCACTCTACCTGGTTATATGCTAGTTATAATGTTCACTGTGCACAAAATCTCCATAAAGTAGGGCATTCTTAGTACAAGGTCCACTGGAGTCTAAAGGCCTCTTTCCCATAAACGTTGCTTAACAGTTTGTGAGCTCCTTGGGTCACATATCATCAGAGAGAGGGGGCCTGTGCTTCTCTTACTCTGGACTACTACACAGGCCAGGAACATCTCCTCGTGGCAAGATAGCAGCACTATCCTCAAAGTTAGCAAAATAATGCTTGGCTACAAATTGTGTATTCTTTGTGTAAGAAATGGCTCCAGGATATGGCTTCTAGAGGAAGAACTAACAATGCAACTGGTCCGTACAGACAATAATGTGTTTGACAATTGATTGTAATGAAGGGGAATGTATGAGAAATTGATTGTGGGAGAGAGTGAGGTGGAAACAAACAGTGAAGAATAAAATCGTCCTCATGAAAAGGAGGGAAGAAGAGGACGATGAATGTAGTATAGAACAAACCAGATAAATAACTCTAAACTAAGTGACATAAATGTCCTACGAATGTAATTCTAGACTTTGTTCCACAAGAATATAAAGAATAATCAACACTGCTCAGTAGTGTTATGTTGACTGTTTTGTTTGTTGTTCTTTTTCTCTTTTTTGTACGATACGGTTTAACTTCACACAAAATGTTTGGTTTAGAAATTAATAAACTTATTAAAAAAAGTCTTTCCTTCAATGAAAGAGGAGTACTGGACTGGATATTGGAGTTACAGTGTTTCTTGGTTGACAATTGAGCCGCAATGTAGGAGAAGGCTCTTTCACCCGCTCTGGTTCTGCGTATGGGCAGGATATCTGCTAGGGCGATGTCGGCAGAGCGGAGCTTTCTTTTGGGTACGTGGAAGGTAACTCTTTAATTGAGGTATTTGGGTCCAGTGTTGTGGAGGGATTTGTAGGCATGGGTGAGTAGCTTGAAGGCTACTCTCTTCTCGACGGGCAGCCAGTGGAGGTCTCGCAGGTGTTGGGTGATGTGTTCATGTCGTTGGATGCCGAGGAAGAGTCTTGCCGCGGTGTTCTGGATGGTCTGAAGTTTACGTAGCAGGGCTTTGTTGATTTCAGCGTAGAGGGCGTTTCTGTAGTCCAGTCTGCTTGTTATGAGTGCGTGGGTGACGGTCTTTCTGGCTTCGGGGGCGATCCACTCGAAGGTCTTGCTGAAGCAGGTGGAGGTGATGGCGCTGAAGTGGCGAGTCAAGGTGAGGAAGGAGTCGAGTATGATGCAGAGGTTCCGGTGCGTGGTCCGTGGGGGTGGAGGGGTTGCAGAGGGCGGTGGGCCACCAGGTGTTGTCTCAAGCTGAGGGGGTGGGCCTAAGGACGAGGACTTCTTTCTTCTCTGAGTTGAGCTTTAGAGAGCTGCTGCTCATCCAAGCTGCGACTTCTTTCATTCCTTCCTGGAAGCTGAGTCTGGTGGTTTTGGAGTCCTTCGTGAGGGAGAGGATGAGGTGGGTGTTGTCGGCATAGGACATTATGCTGAGTCCATGCTGTCTGACGATGGCGACGAGGGGGCCATGTAGATGTTGAAGAGCGAGGGACTGAGCGATGATCCTTGGGTTACTCCACAGTTGATCTCTGAGGTTTCCGAAAGGAAAAGCAGGAGTCTGATCCTTTGGGCGGTCTTGGTGCTGTGGTTACTGTGGAATCCGGATTGGGAAGAGTCGAAGATGGTGTTCTCGACGATGAAGTTTGTCAGTTGGGCGTTGACGATCTTCTTGGTGACTTTGGCTGCGAAGGGAAGGGGAGAGATGGGTCGGTATTTTTTCTGGTCTGTCGGGTCTGCAGATGGTTTCTTGAGCAGGGGCTGGACTTATGCGCATTTGCAGTCGTCGGGGAAAGTGCCAGATTCGAAGGTGGCGTTGAAGGTGCGTCGTAGCTCAGGCGCTATGGCAGTAGCACTGTGAAAGATGTGCGGAGGGCAGGGGTTCGTGGGGGTTCATGAGTGAGTGCTCTTCATGGTCGTGGTGGTATCTTCAGTGGTGATCGGGGTCTAGGCGTTGATGGTGGGCTGGCTGTCATCGCTGGGGGCAAGGGTGGTTTCTGGAGTCTGTTCCTTGAAGTTGTTGTAGAGGGTCTTGTTTTAAAGTGGAGGTAGGAGCCGAGCTTGTTGCACGGTGTGACATCCGTGGCTTCGCTGGGGGTTTGGTGAACTGCTGGATGATGCAGAAGAGTTTCTTTGAGTTGCTGGAGTTGGTGAGGATTTTGTTCTGGATGAAGGTCCTCTAGGTGGATTGGTGGTATATTGCCATGGGGTTATTGTAGGTGGTCTGGTCTTCAGTGGTTTTGAGGTTCCTTCATAATTTTTCGAGACGTCTGCAGGATCGTCTAGCTTCTTGGAGGTCGGTGGTGAACCAGGTGGCCTTTAAGGGGCGTTGTCTGTCGGGTGCAAGCTTGTCTGCACAGTTGGTGATCCAGCGGTGTAGTTTCTACAGACTTGGTGTCGGTCGAGGCAGGGGGTGGGGGGACGTGGATGTGGGTGGAGTTGCGGTGCTCCTCTGTGACCTTGCTCCAGTTCCTTCATGGTGGACGTGGAGTGGGTTAGTGAGCGGTGGCAGTGTTGAAAGAGAAATGCATGCAGTGGTGGTCCGTCTAGAGGGGCTGCATGGTGTGGCTGAAGCAAATGTTGTTCCCTCCTGCGAAGATGGGGTCGAGGGTGTGTCCTGCCTTGTGGGTAGGGGTGGTGACAAGCTGTTTCAGTCCGATGTTGGTGAGGTTGTTCAGGAGGGCGGTGGAGTTGAGGATCGCTGAGGTTGTTGAGGTGGAAGCTCAGATCTCCGAGCAGTATATAGCCCATGAAGGCGATGGCATGGGTGCGATGAGGTCAGCGATGGTCAAGGTGAGCGAAGCGCGAGGCCCGGGGTGTCTGTAGGAGAGTGTGCCTCAAAGCGTCGTTCTAGGGGTGGTCTGGAAGTGGAGGTGTTCGGTGGTGGTGGGTGGGGTTTCTCGTGCTGGAAGTGGAGAGTCGGAGGAAGCTCTTGTGTGTGATGGTGAGTCCTCCTCCTGGGCGGTTGGGGGGTCCTTCCTCTGGATCTGGTATCCGTCAGGGATGACGGTGACGATGTCTAGGGCGGATGAGGCACTGGTCCAGGTTTCTGTGAAGAAGGTGACATCTGGCGAGAGGATGTTGAGATGGTACCAGATCTCCACGGCATGTCTGTGCAGTGAGCGCACGTTGAGGAGGATGCACTTCAGGGTTTCATTGGTGCTGGCGTCCGGCGTGGGTGTGGTGGTCGTGGCGTTGCAGAGGATGGTGAAGGATTGTCGGCAGTAGAACTGGCCTTGGGTGGTGTTCGGCGTACACAGCTGGCAGTTGTTGTTCCTTCCTGGGTTGAGTACGAGGAGGGCATCTGAGTCGTAGCGGTGCGATGTCGGAGAACCAGGGTCCCTGGCACTGGGCGCGGTCAGTTTGCGGACGGGCGCAGACGGGCTTGCATTTGGTGCGTCTGCTGCATGCGGCTGCACGGCACCCACCATTAAATAGGGGAGGGAAGCGCAGCTGGGAGGCGGGAGCGGGAACCAGCAGGGTGGAGGGGCTGCGGGAGTAGCAGCGGCAGGAAGGAAACAGGCACGAAGAACACAAACAGGAACAACAGGAAAGACAGAAAAACAAGCAAAAAGTCACAAAGAGGAAAAAAGTCACAATAACAAGACACCAAAGGCACAATAATAAAACACTAACAAAGACACATCAAACGGGCATAAACACAGAGACAGATAGCAGCGGACCAGCAGAAGACAAGGCTCTACCACTGGACCACCATGGATGAGGCGGCGGCAGGAGCCTGCCGGTGGAGGAGGGCCTCAACACCTACCAGCAGAGGTGAAACAGGGTCAGTGCTACAACAGCGGAGCTGCTGGGGGAGAGAGCAGGTCTCTGACCAGGCGGTCAGAGGACTTGCTCGGACACCCGAGCAGCGGCGGCAATTAAATAGGGAAGGGGGGAGGTATGCGCAGCTGGGAGCGGGAACTAGCAAAGGGGGGGGGCTGCGGGGCAGCAGATGTTTGAAGGAAACTGGTACCGAGGACACGAACAGGAACAATAGGAAAGAAAGAAAAACAGGCACAAAGTCACAAAGAGGTAAAACGGCACAATAACAACACACTAACTAGGACAGAACAAACGGGCACAAAGACAGAGACAGACAAGTCTCTCCTACTGGACCACCAGGGATGAGGCGCAGGCAGGAGCCTGCGGGTGGAGAAGGGCCTCCAACACCTATAAAGCAGAGGTGAAATGGGGTCAGTGGCACAACAGCTGAGCTGCTGAGGGAGAGAGCAGGTCTCTGACCAGGGGTCTGAGAAAGTGTTTAAGAACAAAGTCAGCCCGTATGAAAACATTACTGAATATTGCAGTCACAGCCTTTAATAATTACATGATATTTAATAGGTTTTAAATGAATCTCTAAAAAAGAATACATGTATATAATAGAAAACTACTTACCACATCTTCACAGACTCTTGTTCATACTGTTTGACCAGGTCATCTAGATTTTTGCATATCTGCGCAACGAACGGTGCAACAGTCAACCCTAATGACTTCCCGAAGTATGGAAGAGAGGATGTAACTAAGCTCACCCATGGTGGGTGCATGCCAAAGCCATATTCTGGACGCAGCGATCTAATCACAGCAGAGACAAAGAGTCCTTGAGATGTCACTGGGTGTGACTGGACATATTGCATGGCATTGATGGATTGCTGGAAGTTGAGGGACTGTTGCCATTCTTTGGAGAGGTCACTCGGGTTACCTTGTTCCTCGTGAAGCTGCTGCAAATGGTGCTCCAGGACAATCAAGACCTGTAAGAGTTTCAGTAGCTCAATCTGTAGAGGATGTTCACTCCAAATCTGGTCCTGTCCAAAGTTAATTAGGCTCTCCTCAAAGAGTTTTTCAACTGTTGTGTCCTTAGCCCTTTCAGGTGTGGAGAGCTGATACTGTTTTTGGCTAGTGTACATGGAGGCAGAGAGAGAAAGGAGAACAAACTCCTGAACATTGCACCTTGCTAGCAATCTGTGTATGAACTCTACATTTTTACCATCTGATGATTTAGCCAAAGTGGCCAGCTGGGACATCATTCTGATCAAGACTTCAACACTTTTAACTTGCACATCTCGATTTCCTGGGACATCTTTGTGGCTGACCTTAAGGTAGCATGGATAATATGACCGTAAGAAATTCAAACATAGGTTAGTGAGCAATTCGATCAACAAGGAATGGGGGCACATGGTGGGGGACTGAGTCTGAAGCTTTCCGTAAAAACTCTGCCCAACAAGCGATTCTTGGTGGCGCACAATGAGATTGTAAATTAAGTTCAAGTGAGCGGTAGAGCTGGTATCCATGCTACTACCAGAGATTGCTTCAATAAATTCTTTGGGGTTAGTCTTGAGCACAGCCTCCAGTACAGAAAAAGAATACAACACCCTCTTAGAATCATAAGGTTGTAAATACAACAAAATATGTTTAAATAGCGCTTCAATCATCTCCTGTTTTTCCTTCTGCAACTTCAGCATCCTGGAGGTCCTGATTGCCTGAAGCTCCAATTCTGCCTCTTCATCACTAGATAGGGATTCAGAGGCCTGTGTTTTTTCAGAATCAGTACGTGCAAGATTAAGCAAGGCATTTTGTTTGTTACGCAGCACAGTAGACTGACCAGGTGGAACACATGTTTCCTGACCATCTGCATTACTATCAAGATTCTCCTCATTGCTTTGGTCCTGAAGATCAAAAGAAGGAGGTGAGAAGGAAGAGGTATTCTCACTGTCCATGGCACTTGTGCTAGTATCGGCTGATTCAGTATGCTCACTGTTATCCCTGTCATCATCTGCAGTAGCTCTAGGGTCTTCCTCGTATAATGGATTATTTTCAGGCCATTCAAGTTTCAATTGATTTTTTTCTGGATCCTTCTCAACTTCAGCCCATATAGCCTCTCTGTCCACTGTGGTGAACTGACTCATTTGCAGGTTGTCTTCGGAATTACTTTCTGGGATATCTCTGCCTCCCACTGATTCCTTAAAGTATGTTCTTTTTCTTCGTACCCAGTAATTGAAATCTTCTGAAAGGGACAAATAAGTAAAATATTTAACAGAATTACAGAGAAATACCAACTATCCAAAACTTGCTTTCTTTTGTTTAGGCTACCTAGAACATTTATAGTCCAACCCATCAACCATTTTGAAGAAACTTGTATTTAAATAATATTTCCTTAGCACTTTATATTGCTAAACTGAATATTTTAAAACAATAGGTAATACCACTGAACAGTGGTATTAATACAGAGGGATTGTCAAAACTTGTTTTGAGTTGTTCTTCTGAAATTCGTTCTATTGTATTAAACAATAACCCATTAACATTAAATCACGCCAAAGATCACATCCATTGTTGTACCATCCTATATGATGGGCATTATGTGCTCAGAGCTAGAGAGATTAATTCAAAACAAATATGCTTCCAACAAAGAGATAACAGTTCACCAAGCATTACTCAAGTTCCTTTGCGTAGGTTTTAAGTGTTTTCTGACACATATAATTTGTGCTGCTACATAGTCACAAACACCAACACAAGCCTAAATTTGGAGATGGATAGAGGATCTGATAAAATCAGTAGCTTCCTAGCCTTGTTCCTAGTCTTGTAATGAGCAGAAGGCACACCACAAGCTTCCTCTATTTTTGTCCTCCAGTAGGTCCGACCTACCCACCGTTCCCGAACACATATCATGTCTTAATGTTTAGTCCACTCTTAACATCCCTTCAATTTCTATATAAATCTCGTTTCAGATTCCTCTGATTGTTGTACGTTTTTGGAATCTCCCAAAACTCTCTTTGTTTATATAGTGTTCTGCTATCTATGTGGCACGATCTGTGCTTTAAAATATTTGTAAACAAACAAATAAATAAATAAATAAGTTAATAAAGATTGGGGCAATTTTTTGACAGAGTTTATGATGAAATAATTCAAGCAGACAGCAATTCAAAGATTTCAAACAATCATACTGGGACTACCAATGTTTAGGCGTTGAAACCTTTGGGGAACAGTCATCATACTGCAATTTAACTTGGGCAACTAATGCACACTGGAGATGTAACTACTATAAGGAAATAGAGAGATTTACTCCCAGTCTGTAGAGACCTTTGTACCACGAGTGGTAAGCCTGATCTACACAAACTCCATAGGAACACAGTCACCTACTCAGGAAGCTTATTTTTTTCATCAATGTCAGTCGTGGGACCACTGACATTACTTCTAAGAGTCAAACAGACATTGTTTTTTTAAATGTATTTATTTATGTATTTTCAAAGAGGAAAAATACAGGTACAGGCAATGTATCATATCCAATGTACAAGCTTAGGCAAAATAATAAAGGCAATGAGGCAGATGTTAAGGCCAGATTGGAAAGTAGTGAGTCCCAGAGCAATACATAACATCAGAGGTAATACAATGATTGTAGCAATAAATCACACTGGAAGTCTCTATTACATCAGGTGTTTCAACGAATTGTAAACAGTCAAATGGAAAGGTGGGTCTGTAAGAGTGGATGGGCATGCATAATTTAGGTGGTCACCACATTGTCGGTCTGTGTATTGTCGACATCATCGCGTGGATGAGAGAGTAAGTATGTCGTAAGGGGTCCCCAGTTGTCCCGGGGACGGGAGGTAGGGGGAAGCAGTTTCGCAAATGCATACATTTGTTCCTGCCAGAATACCATATCTCGGATCCAAACTTTAAATTTAGGTGCCCTGCCCCGACCCCATCTGCACGCTATACGCCGTTTAGCTAAGAGGAGGCTGAAGGAGATGAATTTCCGGTGTTTCACCGCTAGTTTCTCAGTGCAACCTAGTAAGGCGAGAATGGGAGAACGCTGGAGGCGCAATTTATTTGTTCTAGGGCCGTATTACCTGGCACCAGTACTCCCGTACAGCACTACAGTCCCAGGACAAGTGTAGGAAATCAGCCCCTATGGCGCTACAACGATCACATCTGTCGTTATCACGCAATTTAAAGAGGTGGAGCTTGGCTGGTGTAATATGTGTGATGAAGGAACTCGTAATGTAGGATGCAGAGGCGGCTACTGGAAGCGCTTTGGTCTGCCTGCTTGCAGCAGTAAGTCCACTGCTCGTCTGTGAGGACAAAACTCATCTCCACGGACCATTTGCCTCGAGCTGCACTCCGTGTTGGGTCTTGAATGGTGTAAAGAGTATGATAAAGTGAAGAAACTGAGTGTGATGCTGCATCACTTCGCAGTATCAGGCGCACTAGGGCAATCTCTGGAGATTCCCGAGGATAAGTGGGTGTATGCTCCTTGAAGCCCTGTCGCAAACAGACATAGAGAGAGATGTCCATAGGAGAGGGTGGCTGTGTAGAAAAGAGTTGCTACGATGTGCGAAATTTACAGTGAAGGTAAAGATCCCCCCCAAGTCATAATACCATATTCAGTCAACAAGAGTGGCATCGCCGCTTTCAGGCAAAAGTCCAGTTCTCACCCAGACGCCGCGTCTCAGAAACGGCAAGAAGACCATTGGCACCGACGACACCCCAAGGCAGGATCGCTGAAGTAGAGAGAGGTGGATCAGAGATCATCAGTCAGAACCCAGCGATGGGGATTGAGATAATCGGTCCTGGGAATCCCTGGAGCCTAAGTTTTTCCTGACGGTGCAAAGGAAATCGTCAACTTGTTGACCATTGGTGAAGAAGCGTTGCTTTCCATGGTATGTGACCCGCAGCCGAGCACGGTACAGTAGGGCGTATTCAATTTGCAGCTTTCGAAGCTGCTGTTTGGCAGGCAGAAATTTGCTGACAACAAGAAAGGTGGGGGAGGTTCTAGGGGATAATGTTTAAAGACCAGTTTTACTCCATACCCCCAAGTACGAACCTGACTGACTACAGGGAAAAAAACGGTCTATTGGGTGTGACGGAAAACCCACCAATATTGGAGCAACTACAGTTCACCAATTTTACATGACTTGTCCAATCCCAGGCTTGAGTATGGTTTCCATCAGCCCACCCATTTGACGGAACTAGGCTAATGTACAAAAGTACTAGACCTCCTACTCTCCAAACGACTCAGCCACTATGTTTGTTCAAGGTATGTAAGGACTGATGGAGTGCAGTGCAAGTGATAAATGTGAGTGTAATAAAAATGACTAGGAGAACAAAAAATATGTTTATTGGGAATTGTCCTAATGCCAAATGATAATATCCGCCTGAAAGTGTTGGAATAATTTTAACTATCTTTTGGCTAAGAGTGGGGTCAACATGTTTCAGCCGTTTGGATCATTGACCCGGCTTTCTTCAGGACCTGGAGTGATGTGTGCTACTGCAAAAAAATCATAAGTGAAAAGAGCATTTCAGCATTAATATATTCAACAGAAGAGAAATTGATCAGTGGTTAGTTACCACCCTACCAGACATGTATCCCATGTGTGTGTAGTTCAAGAGCTACTTCTTCATCCCCAGCTTTTTGTGGGGGTAAGCCTCACCTCACCCGGCAACTGCTCGGCGGCTGAGGCCCCGCTCTATCCGTCGGTACCTCGTCGCAGTCTATGAACAGTATGGTCCAAATGGGCTCTATAATTAGGACCCAGGTCCAGAGGAAGGGAGCTATTGTTTTCCTCACACAGGTCCCGAAGTTACCCACTAGTGCAAGGGAGGGCCAGGATTTCCTCAAAAACAAAGTTGTGTACTGGTTTAGGGTGACCCGACAATGCCTATCCATCATAAAAGATGACATAATCTATGTGGAAAAGCTAGGTAACCCTGGGGAGACACAGGAAATGTTAAAGTTAGCTTTTTCATAGAAATATAGTTGACAGCCTGTTGGCCACTGGCTCTTGTACTATACCTTCCCCAAATACATTCATTATGATGGAGTATTGCTTACCATCAGATGAAACCTCCCCAACTGTAGCATTATCTATGAAGGGGGAAGTAACTTGAGGAGGGGGTGGCCAAACCCCAGGACTGACTCCAGGAAGAGGGGTTAGGTAGCGCTGAGGGGGAAATATTGATAGCCGAGAATACTTCATGCAACTCTACCTCTCTGAGGCCCATCAGCTTACCCATCAATGTAGAATCGGTGTCTTTAGTGGTAGATATGGTTGTATTCTCACCTGTCCACAACCAAGGGTATAGAGGAATTACAGTAATGGAGGCTTACAGGATTCCAAAATTTTGCCATGAAGTGACACTGAACAAACGACATTGACCTATAACAGGGCGGAATTACCCTGGAATAGACTTAGTTAGGGAATAGAACAGACAAGACCTATCCCAATGGCAAAACGATTGTCCAAGAAAATACATTTTATAAGTTGGTATCCTGGAATGTAGCTGGGATCCACCCTAAATTGGACGATCCCAAGTGGGGGCTTCTGTTGAACCTTTCAACATTTGTCAATTCCAGGAAACCTGGTCTATAGAAAATGTGCATAGACCTTATTTTAAGCCACCAAAAGTGCGAGTGGGAAGGGACGTCCCTCAGGGGGTCTCATAATTTGTTTGCGTACTTCATTTAATATGAAAATTCACCCAGTGGATATTGATTCGGATGATATTCTGGGAATGGAACTTGTAGGGGTAGACTCAGAACCATAATGTATTTATAATATCTATAATAGAGGGATCCAAGGAGGCAGTTAATCTACGACTATGAATTTGCTCAGTAGCCATAGGAATACATTTGCAAACCAAGACAGACTTAAAATGTAACCTATGAGCTCCTGGACGATGGTTGCTACTTGGTCCTGGCAGAGGAGGATTATGGGGGATCCAGGCATTGGAAGTTGCCCATGTGAGGAGAGGGACTACTATGATGAACCAACCACTAGCATTTACTGTTATGTCTGGCCTCACAGCCTGTAACAGACGTACTTCATCTGACTGGGAAACAGCCCATACGTTTAATTAAACTGGGGCCACAAATCGAATAGATTATATAATGCTATAATTATCTATCTGGCCTGATTTGTAGAGTATGAAAGTAATACGCTGACCAGACAGTGATCATAATATTTTAGTGTTCTATTAACATCCACACAGGGGAGCTCATGAGTACCCATTCCGCACAGAGCGTAGCACTGGAATATACTAATGATGGGAGAAAAATTAGATGGAGACGATTTAGGTGGAAAAAAATAGTATTACATCAGGCCAAAAGGGAATTTGAGGAAAGAATTGAGCAAGACCATATACAACCTTGAATCCCTGACTGGAAATAGAAACTTTGCACGGACTGCATCTGAGGCCCATTATGCGCTGTTTGAAAAATTGGGCAATTGTTTTAAGACCAGACCAAGCACTAAATTTAATGCACCTAATTTGTCTGGGGCTTGGTTTAATGAGGAATGTAGGAAGGGGGAAATTACGCTACACAATGCTCTCCTTAATGGTATATCACTGCCATCAAACAGTGTAGGGCCTATTGCAAACGTGTACAGCATAAAGCCTAGATAGAATGTGAGGGTACATTTTGGGAGGGCCTATACAAGGCTTCAGGAAAAAGGGATTCAAAGAGATTTTGGCACTTGGCATCCCGGAAAGGCCAGTTGATCAGCTCACAATTTAATGACTGTATTAAACCTAACATTTTGGTGTACCCATTTTGCTCACTTGTACTTATGCAGCACGAGGTACGGAGAACCCTACCTGATGCCTCAGACCTTAGACTGAGTGTAGTACCCCTGAGGTCAATCAAAGCTATCATTCCAGGAATAGCCGCAGGCCCAGATGGAGTCCCGGAAGACCTATTCCTTTCTGATATTGATTCTTGGACTAAATATTTCAACATCTTGTCTAATGCAATTAGATCTGGAATGGATACACCGCCTAGTTGGAAGGGAGCAGAAATTGTTCCAGAATTTAAGAAAGGTCAGAGGGATTCCTCGTCTAATTATAGACCTAATTATAATAAATGTACTCCAAAAAGTGTTTAGCAGACAGATCCTTTATAAAATAGAGGATAAAGAAATACTTTTACACCTCCAGGCTGTGTTCAGAAGACAAACAAGTACTTTAGACCAGGTTTATGGTCTAACCCTGGGTGGAGTTTGTGGAGTTGGACTACGGGAAGTTCAAAAAAACCTCTGTAGCACTACGCAGCGCGCCACGAGCGGCAGAGTACAGAAGAAAAATGCTGTTTGCTGTGATTGCACAGTGCCGGATGCTTGTCCGCACTGTGTAATCATTGCGAACAGCACCATGCACAGCGCAAGCTTACCTTTTCTGTCGCTCGAGTAGGGTTTTACTCGAGCTGCTGCTTTCTCAACGCGAACGGGAAGTTTCCCAACGCGACCGGTCGCAATCATACGCGACCACACGCAATGAGAAACCTGACCCCCCCGGCGTTAAGAAATCTTGCCGGGCAGTTTATTTTCTGCGCTTGCGCTCAACAACTTGATGTTGGCGATCACGAACGAGGAAAAATCTTGCCCGGAGGTGGATGTTCCTCGCTCGAGCTTGCCAACTTGACGTTGGTGAACACGAGCGAGGAAAAAAACTATGCTCCGCTGCGCAAAGAGGAGTTTTTCAGAATTCCGCGTAGCGCGGAGTGCAGGAAACTCCGCAAACTCCGCGAGCGGAGTGGAGTTCACCGCCCAGGGTTAGTATAGTCTTCTGGCACTATACTAAAAAACAGTCATATTGGAAAAGGCTCATTTATATCTGATCTTTATTGACCTGAAAATCGCTTTTGATTTGGTTCCACGCCTGAAAATGTGGGAGGTCGAGAGATATGGGGCTACTGTATAATTTTCTGAATATTGTTAAGCGTCCGCATTATGAAACCTCTGCGCTGGTGCGGTGGGGTCCAAGGGGTGATCTGACTGAAAGACTAGCAACCCATAAGGGAGCTCCAATCCCTGCACTCTATCACACCAACCTACGCCAACCCCCTCACGCCGAACTCCTTCTCGATTAATCTCCCCCCAACCTCTCACCTAAATCGAGAAAAAACCTAAAACACAAACTGATCAGGTAATTCCCCGAATCACTATTTGCAGACATATATCACTGCTCCTATAAAGGCCAAGTAAAAATGGACCTCATCTTTCACACAGAAAGACCCGAAAAGTGGATCTCCACCCTTAGATCACAACTCCACATTACCAAAACTACGAATACACCTCATAGCTGCAAACTTTCATTCCCTATCCCTAACCGCTCGACAAGAAGGGGAAACACCTCGGCAACCATCTGTTCCAATGGCACAGTCCTGATCCAAGCCAATAACGACAACCTTGAGACATTTGATTCCCTCTTCCCCTCACTAAGGACTGCCTCCGCACATACTCATCTCTCCTATCACACCCACCCCCCGCCCCGACATCCAAATCAACCAGAGGAACTCCCACACCACTCCAGCGCCTGATATCATAAACCCCGTACTCCTACTCGTGCCACCACCAGCACCTCTGGCACCAAGAACAAGACCCCCACCGGCCTATTATAACACAGGGTTTCAATGATATACTAAACAACCTCGCTATGCTTCGCAATCACTCCAAAAACCACCACAGTACCCCTACTCTCTCTAACCCTACACACCAAAGGCACGTCAAGGCTACGCGACCCAGCGAGACCTCACCCCCCCACTCGAGTCATACATTGAGGCCCAAAAGAACTATGGAGGCTATGTCCTCGGATGAAGCAGCTGATCTGTCCCTCCTCGTACGACACCCCGCTGCTTCCATTCCCAAATCCATGATTCAGGTAATCACTGGATTCAGAAGAGACCCCTCCACTCTGAAACCCCGTAGACCCCAGCATCCCCACTGCACCTTTAAAGAAAAAAACAATAATAGAGACACCATCTACTAACTGCATGCTCATAAATTGCAGATCAGCCACCAAACATGTCACAGAGCTTGCTGAATCCATCCTCACCCATGACATAGACATAGCCTTCATCACAGAGACATGGTCTAATGACTGCTCGCCTCCAATCTTGGACACCTCATACCCCCAGGCTTCTCAATCATCAACAAAGACCGAATAGACCAAAGAGGTTGAGGCTTAGCAATTGTTCACAACAACAACTTGTCTGTGACCCAAATAGACACCTTCAACTACAACACCTTTGAATGTCTAACCACCAACATTAACACCAGCAACAACAAAATATTACAATGCCATCTCCTATACCATTCCCCAGGCAACACCCCCACTTTCACTGAACACCTGTCAGACCTGATTGCACACTGCGCACTCCGAGACAATAACAACATAATTCTGGGTGACCTCAACTTGCATTGGAATGACAAAAATAGCCCATTTATACAAAACCTGAACGAACTACTACAAACCAACAACTTTACCCAACACTGCTCAGAGGTTACACACAACAAAGGGGTAATCCTGGATGCCATCATCGCCCAACATGACGCAATCACAATAGATCACATCCTACCAGTTGACTGGTCAGATCACCACTTAATCCTACTCCACATCACACAACCGGTCATGTATCAACCTCCCATCCAAAACCCTCCCACGTGGACGATAAACCTATCACAGATCAACATGAGCGACCTAGAAGAACGCTCCTGCCCATCTCCTCTGACGGCCGCTCCACAACAGAACTCACATCCCAATACAACAAAACCATGGCGCCCATTTTAGACCAACTTGCCCCCTGAAACTGAAAAAACTAGGAATATTCCTTCCAGATCCTGGTTCAACAAGGACATTAACTCTGAAAGGAGACAACTTAGTGCTACTAAACGTTTATGGATAAACAATCCCTCTACAAGCCTCTGCGAGCAACTCAAAGCAACCCGAAGGAATTACAAAAAACATATCAACAAGGAAAAAAACAACTTTTCCTGCGCCACCCTTAACAATGCGAAAAACAGGGCCAGAGAACTCTTTAACATCATCAGGCAACTGACCTCCAAGACCTCTGCAACCCCAGTCCAGGCCCCCAAAGACCTGGGCGCCAACTTCGCCAACTTCTTCAACGACAAAATCACCAAAATCGAACGATCTCTTGAAACCAACCTCTACCACTCCTGCAAAAACCCAACCCCAACAATGGAAACCACCACAAAAAAGCCCCCCTTGAAAGCCTCGAAATCCTTCGACCTTGTACCTAAAGCAGAGATTCTTAAACTAATCTCCTCCCCCAAGCCTGCATCCCACACCCTCAACCCTTTACCCTCCCAATTATCCAAAAGGCTGAAATTCTCACTCGCCCCACTCTGGAGTGAAATCATAAACAGCTCCTTGAAAATCGGCAGCATACCAGAATGCCTTCAAGTAGGCCAAGTCACGCCACTATTGAAAAAGCAAGGCCTAGACAACACCGACCTGAACAACTTCAGACCTGTTTCCAACCTCCCCTTCCAATCCAAAATCCTTGAAAAGTGCATTCTCAAACAACTGACGCAGCACATAGACAACATCAACCTACTACATCACCACCAATCGGGCTTCAGAAAAGGCTGTAGCTCTGAAACCGCGATCCTTAACATCGAGGATGACATCCACAAATCCTTTGATGCGAACATATGCTGCCTACTCATCGTCCTAGACCTATCGGCAGCCTTTGACACGGTAGATCACAATCTACTCATCAAGGCTCTTCAAGACAGAGTAGGTGCGGATGAGGTGGTCCTAGAATGGTTCTCCTCCTTCTTACACAACCGCGCCCAAAGGATAAAAATCAAAACCTTCACGTCCGATCTACACCCCGACAATAGAGGTGTCCCCCAAGGCTCGGTGCTCTCCCCTCAATTGTTCAACATATACATGGAACCCCTCACCACCCTCCTCAAAGAAGCCAACATCCCATTCCACCTATACGCAGACGACACCCAGATCTACTTGGAAACCTCCTCCATTAACGACATTCAAAGACTCAACAACACTCTCAAAGAAATTCAACAGTGGCTAGCAACAAACCACCTTAAACTCAATCAAGACAAAACCAAAATCCTCCTTATCTCCAACAAAGAAGAAAACCCACAAATCGCAGAATGGCTAAAATCAATCGATTCTCTCAACGGCTATCTCACCCTAGCTAACTCAGTAAAATCTCTAGGAATCACCCTTGAGGCAAAACTGAACAGGACCGACCACATTAAGATCTCCACAAAAAGTGCCTTCCTCAATCTAAAGCTTCTCAACAAAATTACGCCCTTCATATCGCCCAACGACCTCAAATAAGCCACGCAATCACTAGTGCTACCTAGACTCGACTATGGAAACGCAGTGCTCACTGGTACAGCTCAATCCCACCTAGTGTCACTCAAAACAACCCTCAATGCAGCTGCCAGAATGGTCTCCGGGCTTAAGAGATACGACCACTTATCTACTGCACTCATAAAACTAAAACGGCTCCCAGTAGAAATGCGTGCCAGCCTCAGAACTGCCTGCCTCACGCACAAAGCCCTGCATACAGGGAAACAGGAATACCTGGCCTCAAAACTCAAAAAAGCTGGCCAGACAAGAAACCTCAGGAGTTCCAACACCCTCCTACTCATCCAGATGAAAACACACAAACAAAAATTCGCTGCACGATACTTCTCTGGAAACGCATCCAAAATCTGGAACTCCATCCCAGTCAATATCAGGACTATCCCTTCCTTTATAAAATGGAAAAGTCTCCTAAAAGACCTCTACTTCAACCGTGCCTTCCCGAAACGAGAATCGACGATGAAACGCACAAACCTGAAATCTGCTGGCACCTGACAATGTTACACCACATCCTACCTCTTACTGCACTTTAAAACCCCTTGACAATGTCCCCCCACGATCTACCTCATACCCGCTCCCCTACCCTCTCCTCGTTCCCTCCCCTGGAAAGAGGTTTAACCCAGGACATTGTGCACTCATCGATGCTATCTCAGGACCTCCCTACCTCAAGGACGCAAAACTCAAGGAGTCCGTCGAACCTTTACGTATACCTTTGCCTTTTTTTTCTCTTTATGTGACTTCTGCTCTAAAATCTGTTGTGAAGTGCTCCGAAACCCTTGGGTCTGGCCAGCGCTATACAAAACTCCTAAAATAAAACAAGATAGTGTGTGTTGGCACCTACCCTTGTCTCCTTATATCTGAATGAGGTGGTGCCTTACCTGTAAGATGACGCACCTAAGTTGGCGTTTACAAAAAGAATCCTGCTTCTTCTGTTCGCCAACGATACTATTTTACTTTCCAAGATCTGCGTGGACTTCAGACGTTGATTAATAGATTTTGGGATTTTTGTAAGAAAAGAGGGTTGGTGATAAACTTCCCAAAAACAAACTTAATTACCCTAAATTCCCATAGGTCATTCACTGCATCTATTTATCTAGATGGTGCTCCTTTGTCCTGGACACACCAGATAAAGAAAAGTGTGTACTGCAGCTACTTACAGACCCTTTAAATAGGCAAAAGCAGAACAGATCTCTTCTGTCTTAAGGATATATAGGGCCAAGGCAGAGGCTTTTGCTTTATATGGGGCATTGCCAGTGTAATCGATCTCAGTAGAGCGGAAAATCAATTTCTGACCTCTGTGGAAAGTTTACCCAAAAGCTCCCCTTTAGTTTCTCTATTTCATGACTTGGGGCCTTGGAGCTACAGCCAGATTTCGGCACCTCCTCTTTTGGTGGAGATGAAAACACATTCCTGATCTTTCTGAATATTACCTAACTTATAAAGAACTTGTTAAAGTTGATAAGCTCCATGCCATTAAGTGAGTGACCTTTATAAGGGATCCTCTGATGACGCTTGGGTTCAGCGAATAGTGGCCTGAGGATTCCCCGCGCTATTGCGAGAATTGCTAAAAGTATCATACTGGAAATGGGTCACTGACATGGAATTCAAAAGAGAAGACCTAGGCCCTTTGACTGATGCCTTTTTGTGCATTAAGCTGCAGGGCTTCTGTGAGCCTTTCTTTGATTTAATATTGTCATCTGGGGACAGAGCTTTGTTCCTGAAGTTACGTTATGGTATGCTAGCCATTTTGTCCTTTACTGCAAAATGGCAGCCTTTGACTGCTGGCAGGGATACTTGTCCGGTGTGCTCTAGTACACCGGACACCTTAGCCAGTCTTTTCTTCTTATGCATAGGTTATATTCGACCAAGGAAAAAATTGATTTTGCATATATGCAGGTTGATAGGATGCCTTGTATACATTTGTCTACATTTCTGATTTTAAACAAATCTTTTATTGTAAATTTTACATTTTTTAATAATGGATCTTTTTACTGTGATGTTCATCTATGTACTTTGAATAAAGTTATATGATGATGATGATGATGATTTATACATATATACTGATTTTCACCCATGCATGGTGTTGATTTATAAAGCCTATTTGTCTAGTGCCTGCGTTTATACACGACTAACAGCTTAAAGGAAATGTCTCTAAAACCAACCCATTTGTCAGCAAAGTCTTTGTTTGCCTTGTCAGTCAGAATTCCTGGGAATTTCTACAGCTTATTCCATCATACGTGGAATCTTGCCAATACCATTAATGAGTTTGTTGATCAGTGGTACTGGGTATATTTGATATAGCAGCATGTTACAATATTTCTCTGTTGGAAAGTGGCTTATTAGTAGTGGTAAATATGCATCTGCCACTGGCAATAAGGTCCTTAACACAGTCTAGGACTCAGAATAGGTCTCCAAAAATGATTCCCATGCTCAACCCTTGGTAGCTTGACTGCGAGCAAGCAGCCTTATCTTCAGAGAAAGGTATGTAAAGCATTTAAAAACACCAACTGAGTAAATAATTAAGACACAACACACAATAAAAATACAACACCAATTTATAACAACAGGAAATATTCATATCTTTAAAAGGACACCAAATTGAAAAAAAACATTGTAGGGAACCAGAGATATGAATTTCTAAAGATTAAACACTTTCTAGTGCTTTGAAACCAATAGTACCACTTCTAGACATTTGGTCGCCTCTTACTAGGACAAAACCTAAGTTTGAGGCTGACCTTGATGGAGCCGTTGTCGGATACACTAAGGGGACGTCCTGGTCAAGATTTTACCTTCACACTAAAAACGTATCTGGAGGATTACGTGCAGATGTCGTGCAGCCTTCTCCAGCAGGCTGGATTCGGTGAAGGTTCACCGGATTACCTTTCTCTGAGAGTCCCGTCCCCCTCTGCAGCTTTTTCACAAAAGTTCACCAAACTTCTGGAATTACTTCCTGAAGTTCCTCTTGAGCGTCCAAAGTGTCCAAAACACAATCCTAGGGTCTCGAATCTCAAAGGTGGTCCTTGAAAGGTTGGGACAACTAATAATTCCCACAATGCACCTGGACAACGTCCTTAAAAGTCCACTGGATACACTCCAGGCAGGGGACTCTTGATGGAGTTGATGCAGGTGAGCTCTGTTAACTTATAGTTTGCAGGGAGCCCACTCTTTATTCCTCTTGAAAAAAGGTACATCCAAAGTGCTGCATTTCCAGATAATGCAGCAGGGGCAGTCAGAATGCAGGGCTTGATGTTGCAAATCAAGTTTCCAGCTTGGCGTCCACTCTTTATTCCTCTTGAAGCAAGGTACATCCAAAGGGATGTAGTTCCAGATAATGCAGAAGGTGCAGTCAATCAGAATGCAGGACCTGATAGTGCAAATCAAGTTTCCAGCTTCGCAAACCATTTTATCCTCTCAGTTTCAAGCAGCAGAGCTGAGAGGCACTGCCCCTCTCAGATACTTACTCAGGGTTCTCTGGGTCACACAGTAGGGCACTCCTGTCCAATGAGGTGCATGACGACACCTCCAAAGTGTGGCACAAGGGTCTCCCAGAAAGCACTATTTCTCCAATATTCAATCTGGCTGAAATCCCATCGGAGTGGGAAAAGCTAACTAAACCAACTTACAGGATCGCTGATCTCCAGAGTCTCTCTCCCCCTGACATCTGTACATTCCTTCCTTAAGCCCGCCATCTGTCTGGGTTCAAAGAGTAGGGGTATAAATGAAACTGGTTTCTCCAGCCTGCCTCCTCCTTCTATTGAAGATTATTGTTTACAACCCCTCCCGCCTGTCTCTGGCATTAATCTGTAGCAGAATTCTCTCCTCCCAGAATGGCTCCTTAACCCCAGTGGCTACTTATCACCTCTTCAAAGCAGCCTGGCTAATCTACTTAACTCTGACTAATCAGGAAGGATGAGTTTTGGCTTACAGACAAGAGCGTCTTATAACTTCTTGTCTGTATATTTTAGGATAAATTCAACAATAGCATATTGTTGGATTTATCAGTACCATTCTAGTAAGTCCTTGGGGTGCCGCTCGCAGCCGTAGTGCTTGACTCTGTGCTTTGCCTTTTTAGTCCTGGAAGGAGAGTGAATTCCGTGCCCTGGACCCTTGGAGAGCACCCTCGTTGATTGTGGACTGTTTGGGGCGGGACTGCGAGTACCGGCAGGAATTGCGCTAGAGTCACCCTCGCACCTGCGTCTCTTCCCGCCCCCTCGGCCCTCATTTGCATAAAGCGGCTCGCGGCCCCCGCTTCGCGGGAGCCGCTCGCAGCCGTAGTGCTTGACTCTGTGCTTTGCCTTTTAAGTCCTGGAAGGAGAGTGAATTCCGTGCCCTGGACCCTTGGAGAGCACCCTCGTTGATTGTGGACTGTTTGGGGCGGGACTGCGAGTACCGGCAGGAATCGCGCTAGAGTCACCCGCGCACCTGCGTCTCTTCCCGCCCCCTCCGCCCTCATTTGTATAAAGCGGCTTGCGGCCCCCGCTTCGCGGGAGCCGCTCGCAGCCGTAGTGCTTGACTCTGTGCTTTGCCGTTTAAGTCCTGGAAGGAGAGTGAATTCCGTGCCCTGGACCCTTGGAGAGCACCCTCGTTGATTGTGGACTGTTTGGGGCGGGACTGCGAGTACCGGCAGGAATCGCGCTAGAGTCACCCGCGCACCTGCGTCTCTTCCCGCCCCCTCCTCCCTTTGACGTCACAGACCTCGAGTATTTAACCCCCCTCAGTCCCGCGTGCGCGGGACGTGCGCGGGACGGAGCACGGGACGGAGCACAGGGCGAAGCCCGGGCAAAGGGCGGGCCGTTGTGTGGCCGTTAGGTGGCTGTGGGAGGCTGGGCTGGGGCCCGGTACCTTATCTCCCATAATTCCATCTAACAGATTTGTGTCCCCCATATAGACTGCTGTCTTGGTTGCTATCCTGCCTCTAGTATTTTGCATGGTAACAGTATCTTACTCTGTTTTATTATTTGTATGAGTTGTATTGCTAGGCTAGGATTCTTTTTCCTCCTGTACCCCTTCTTTTTCTCTCCTCCCCCTGAAGGGCCATAGTGCTAAGTATTTTGAGTTCCCGACTAGATATCCCTGTCTTGGTTTCCGCTTTCCTATTTAGTTTAAACCTCTATTAGTATGGATTTTGCTCTACCTAGCACCCCGGGGGGAAATCTTAACAAGGGCACCCTAGACAACTACTTCTAGAAATCCACTTCTGAAGTAGAGAGGGAAGAAGCTTTAGCTGAGAGAAGGGTGGAGCGCCGCCGTTCCATCGAAGGTTATAAAGCCAGACTCTCTCTGACATCAACCCCGCTTACCTTAACATCTGGTCCAGGGGGGGCCCCTATAATTGAGGATTCCTTTGCCACTCAGGGTATTCCTGCACTCTTAAGGGACTCCTCTCCTTTACCATCCTTACCTGGGGCCTCAAACAGCACTCCTATAACTGTTTCCTCATTACCTTGTAATTCTGGTGAAGAGCTGGAAGCTCCATCAGCCGCCCTTCACACAGCCAAAAAGTCCATTAAAAATCAATCGAGGAAAATAGAGGTCCCAAAAGCCCACGGTCCACCTCCTAACAAAAGAAGGAGGAAGGGGGGTTCACTCCAAAAAGGCAGAATTAGTCATTCTGACTTCGGCAAGGGGAAAGGGGGGAAGTCAGTTCCTGCCCCCAAATCAGCAGTGGACACAAGAACTGAAACCACTTTAGTGACTCCACAGGAAATTCCAACATTAATTGGTACAGCCTCTTTAAGTGCCAATATGATGGTCACACAGCCGACTGTCCCAACCCTGGAGCTTCTTGAGCATTTGCTTAGGACGTTCACTTCTCCAATCTTAGATAGACTACTGGATATCGAGCAGCGGCTGGGGAATTTGGAAATGGCCATCCTCAATAAAGCGGAAAAACAGAAAGCTCCTCCCATTCCAACTCCAGCACTGGCTGCGGTTGGTCTATCTATTACTCTAAAACCAACTCCAGCCCAGGCGGCACAAGCTGCATCCATTACCCCTACAACGGACATATTAAAAAAGCCTAACGCACCTACCAAAACAGTGAGTCACAATCGTCAAGGGGCCACATCTATTACTATTCCATCCCGACCACCTACCCAAGCTGCTGGTGCTATCCCGAAGGGTGGAAACAGCTCGGCTGCAAGAACACTGCGACCGGCGAGAGAGAGGGAGTCCCCGAAAAGAGTTGAAAAACGCAGGGGTCGTCAGGTGGAACTTCCCCCGGAAGCAGTGCCTTATGTGGTGGTGCTTACGGGTGTTCCTACACTTGACCCAGATAAGCGAGAAGGTCCCCTACAGCTTAAAAATAAAACTATGTACTGGTTGACCCGGAATTGACCACTCCCAGGTAATATCAATGGGGAGATCGTGCACGTGCGCCGACTCCCCTGGCTGGGGGGGGCGGGAGAAAGACATTGAGGGCGACCTGATTGTGGTCAACTTTAGAGATCCCGAAGCTGTTAGGCATATCCTGAGTCGGATGCCTGGGAATTTAGGCAAATCAATTATGCCATGCGACCTTACTTACTTTTACCCAAGAGCCCTAGTGGCTCCCATGTCATGCCCCTGGCCACCTCCGGCCCAGCCAAGCATCCTAGGCCATAAATATAACAACCACTATAACCCCCCGATGCCTGGTCCCATGGCCTTAAAGAATGTATTTGGGTGGGAAACTATTCCACAAAGGGGCTATGGCAACAACTTTGGGAGGTCGGACCATGCTCTTGAAACAGGAGGAATGGAACATCTGCTCCCCTTTACCCCCTTGGAAGTTAATAACAGATTTGAAGCTTTTTCTGGAATGGACTCTTGCGATTGACGCTTGGGTACCTCTCCTAGTCTTCTTCCACCGCCGAGGGGGATAGGGGTCCAAGATGATAAATCTCCTATCACTTGTGAATACTCCCCTCCACAGTCTCCACGTGATCTCCCTGGCCTGACTCCAACTCTTTTAGCTCTATCCAACCAGAGTCCAACACCCGCTCTCGGGACCCCTGTCATGTATGTAAGCAATGATAGTGGCAATAGGGGGACGCAGGCCCCTAAATCTAATACTCCATCTAAAGCCCTGAAGGTGTTGTCGTGGAATGTTGCGGGCATTGCCAATAAATTACACACAGACGATTGGGACTCCCTAGTAACAAATAGTGATATCTGTCTCTTCCAAGAGACCTGGGCGAGGGAACCCACGTCCGAAACTGGTTACGCAATCCTTGAAATACAGGCTACCTGGAATGGTAAGGGGAGGCCCTCGGGTGGCCTGACAGGTGTGGGTAGCGAGTCATATTGGATGCACTGCGGAGAACATAGCCACGTCCTCACAGGACATACAGTGTGCCTTATTGAAGTGGCCTGGTGCCCCTAATTTGGCAATTATAAATGTCTATTCCCGCCCTGTTGGCCCAACCATGGAGTCCTCCACACTAGAAGATCTCTCGTCCTTCTTGGGCCAGTTACCGATTGATTACAAGGTGGTAATGGGCGGAGATTTTAACTGCCATTTCGAGCCTTTAGAGGGTCTGAGGGAAGGGGCTCTTACAGCGGAAGATGATTTTTGGGGTGTTCCGGTGTGCCAGTCGCCGCATCCGAAATCCTGGACCCCACTTGTGGTCCAAATCATGTCTCTTACTCTCAACTTTGCGTTAAGAGCTTGCAATGGACGAACAATTTCAGACACTCCCTCAAAATGCACTTTCAACAGGAAGAACCACGAGTCGCGACTAGACTACATTTTTGTAGATATCAGTCTGCGGCCAAAGGTTGAGGATTTTAAAATAAGCGCCCGCTCAGATAGTGACCACAATGCACTTTTACTCTTTTTGGTACATCCTCCAGCAAATCCCGGACTTCCTCCCTCGGAGGACAGAGATGATCTGGGCAATCTGGTATTAACCTCTAACAGGCGTAGGGTGAGATGGGAGAAATTCTCAAATTCAGAAGAAAATATTAGGAAAATTTATGAGCCTGTGCTGCCAAAACTCGAGGCCTTGGACGATTTAATTAACCAATTCAGTCCCCACGACTTTGGTAAAACTTTAGCTCTAATCCATGAAGACCTAGTGGGAGCCCTAGGCGAGGTTCTTTACCCAGAGGTGGTGAAGTTTAAGCAAAAGACCCGAACCTCCTCCTGGTATAACTCTGAATGTAGAAAGGCTAAGTATGACCTTATCACAGCAGTTAAAGAAGGTGCAGCGCGGATCAGGGTGGCCGATCTCAGGCGCCAGTATAAGGGCATAATGGCTCGTGCTAGGTCAGACTGGGACTGGGACAGATGGCAGGATCTTTCAACTGCCCTTAGAACAAAGGACTCCAGAAGATTCTGGTTACTAGTTAATACTGGCTCAGAAGAACCTAAAGCTGCAGTGGAGCCTTCCATATGGGAAGATCACTTTAGTAAACTATATGAAGATAGCTCTGAGGACACCAATGATGTGGTCGCAGCCCTCCTATCCCTCCCTGGTGACAGTTTGGAGTTCAGTCTGGGGGAAGTGGCCAGTGCAATAGACGGCCTAGCGTTGGGAAAAGCACCGGGCCTTGACAAATTACCTGGTGACCTATTTAGGTCCCAACCAGAGATTTGGGCGCCATATTTTCACATCCTTTTCAACTCCATTGCACGAGGAATGGCGATCCCCTGTCCTTGGCTGGGGGCAGAGATAGTCCCTATCTTCAAGAAGGGCTGTCCTCTCCTCCAAGCCAACTACAGGCCGATCAGCCTTATAGATGTGCCCCAAAAACTTTATTCTCCACTTATACTGGACCAACTCCTGGACTGGATGGAGGATAAAGATATCTTAAGCCCTCTCCAGGCTGGCTTCAGGAAGAACACGTCCACCATGGACCAGATCTTCCGCCTCGTCCTCCTCTACTGGAAATCGGTGAGGATTGAGGGTGGGAGGTTGTACATGGTGTTCGTGGACCTGAAGTCAGCATTTGACTTGGTACCACGAAAAAAACTCTGGGAGGTCTTAAAGGAGATGGGAGTTCCCACCCACCTTCTACAGGCTATAATAAGACTCCATGAGGGTAATTTTGCTCAGGTACGATGTGGGAGGGGCGGTGCTCTGTCAAAAAGGTTTCCTGTCCTAAGAGGGGTTAGGCAGGGATGCGTCTTGGCGCCCACATTGTTCTGCCTTTACGTTAATAATGTCCTAACACATTTAGCTAACGTTAGGGACAATGATGCCCCGTTTTTGGCGGGCAAGAGGGTGCCGGCAATCATGTTTGTTGATGACACCCTCCTGCTTTCCAAATCCCCCATGGGAATACAGCGGATCCTGGACGGATTTGGTCTTTTCTGCAGGCAGTACGGCCTCGAGATCAACACAGGGAAGACCACATTTGTGATCTTTAACCCCTCCCCCACAACAAGACCAAACCCTACACTGAACTCAACAGCTCTGGAGAGGGTAAAAACATTTCAGTACCTGGGCGTAACCTTGCATGAGAACTTAGCCTGGGGACCACAGATATCAAGTTCTCGAATAAGGCTCTCTCAACTGTCCGGGGCTATTCTAAAGGTCACGAACTCTTCTACCTACAAACCCATAGCTCCTGCAGTTGAAATGTACAAAACACAAGCCAAGTCGGCTGCACTATATGGCAGTGAGTTGTGGGGTTACCAAGCTGGAAACGAGCTGATGTGTGTGGAAAATAATTTTCTGAGACTCTTTCTGGCCCTCCTGTGTGCTACACCCCTGTTTCCGTTACGTCTGGATCTGGGTTTACCCTCTATAAGGGAGGACCTCGAACTAAAACCACTAAGATACTGGCACAGGCTTTGGTCAACAAACGAGTTGAAACACTATAGGCAAGATCTTGTTCATGTTATGAACCTAAACCATGGTGATAAAATTACCTGGCTATCTTTTGTAAAGCAAGAACTGTACCGGCTGGGCTTCGATGAGCTGTGGGAGGCCCCTGAAATAGGCTGTAAAAGGGTCCCCCGGAAAAGACTCGTAGAAGCTCAGAAGGAACAAAGTCTAGCTTCTCATGTGCTTGCACCCCGCACTGGTATTTTAACCCAACGTTTTATGGACTCCAAAAATTCTTACCACTTCGAAACTTTTATGGACATTATTTCCCCAACCTTGGCAAGAAAGCTATTTATCCAATGGAGGTTTGGCACTTTACCTATTAAATCCTTCACGTGCAAATGGGCCAACGGGGGGGACAAAACATGCCCCGGCTGCAACTCCTGTGATGAGGAGGAAATCCATGTTCTGTTTTTCTGCCCTTCCTATAAGACACCTAGGAAACACTGGTTTGTGCCTCTGTGTAGGAATATGGGCATAAGGAACTTTGTAATTTCGTTCAGAATATTGAAAACTGATTCCTCCCCACACATTGTATTTGCAGTTGCAAAATTTCTTCTGGCCATGTGGCACATTAGGACTAAGCTGCTAAAAGCAAGATCATTTTAGGCATGTATTGTCAACCTTCCTTTCTGCCACTCTACACTTTTACTACTATATGTCATTGTTTCCCAATATACTGTGCTTTTCCTAAACATCATGTGTACCTAATGTTAACAAATGCTTTTATGTATGTTTTTATGCATCTTTTATGGCCTAAACGGCCGAAATAAAGAATTTTTGGATTGGATTGGTAAGTCCTTGAATGGCATTTTCTGTCATTCCTAGCTGGAGTTATTATATTAATTAATAACTTCTTGCCATGTTAACCTATGTGACTGGGGATCCGCAATGGGGAAAGTGAACTGGGCAATTTCTCCAACAGCAGGGCTTATAAAACACCTTTTATAAGGACCCTGCCTATATCTATAAGACCCCTCACTCCTAGAACACCTACGGGAGGAATTAGGGTTTCTGAATATCCACAAATATTGCAGATCCTCATTCCACAGTGCTCCTAGCAAACAAGACTATTTTGGGAATCATATTACTACAATGTGGGGAGTGAAATGTGCAATTTCACCAAACCCAAGGCATATAAAACTTATTTTATAAGGGTCCTCCTTATAAATACCTGACACCCCAACACTGGGACTCTTAGAGGAGACCCTGAGGGTACCTAATATGCCAAAACATTGTAGTTTATTACTTTTTAAGTGCCCATAACACCTAAGTCGAGTTTGGGCACAATTTGCAATTTAAATGCAGTCCTGCCACATAGGGCTGCTTTTAAACTGAACACAGTCCTCAGCAGTGCACATATGCAAGTGCAGAAAGGGCTGCTGGCCTCTAAACTGCCATGCCCTATTATATACTAGGGATTTAAAGGTAGTTTTGATCCCTCTGCCCTAATATGTACTGTAGCCTTATAGGGGAGGTTATGACAATCAAAGGGGTACCCTAACCCATAGTGGACCCTAGTGTATATAGGTGTTTTCATTGTATTCTATAAGTCTTCTCAGCATAGCATTGGCCCTGGGTAGGCAGAGCCCAGGGACAGTCAAAGTCAGTTACCCCCAGTACCAGTCAGCAAACAATGGGGGTTGCCTAGGGCAAAAGGAGGACTTTGCAACAATCCCCTTTTTGTCTTCAGTTTCCAAAGGTGATGCTGTCTGTACTGACACTGTCTTAACAAAGCTGAGTTGCTAGTAATCTAGACATTCCATCATCTCCTTCACAGTTGCTTTGTCACCAATTCACAACCATTCTTTATTAATTAATTTAGGTTGTGTTATTTATCATTTGGAGTTGATGATTTCAGTTGTGAACGGTAGAGAAAATATCATCCATCTCTGTTCATGACCTTTTGCTCTAATTAATTTGTCTGTATTTATCTCCCCTCTTTTGTTGCAGTAAAAATATTTTTTCAAATACAATTTTTTGCTCTATGTGTTCCTTTCCTTCCAGTAATACATTTACCATGTTGATATAAGACGGTCATCCTGTGGATACTCCTGAGTGTGTTACATATGTACAACTCATTGTTTAAATTTAACCTTCCTCAAACAAGTCCCTTGTAGCACATTCTGACCTTAACTATACAGTGCCCAAGCCTACAAGGGTTTATTGGGTTTCCCCTGCCTTGAACAGTAATCCAGCTTGAGCTCCGAAGCTGAAAGAGATGTTTGTTTGCTGGGGCTGAGGACTTAATGTGTTTACCACTACTGTGGGAGAACTGTGACCTGTACAGTAATACTTAGTACTTGTGCGTGAACTCTACTGTGATTCTGTGATTTCACCATTCTGAGTGCTGCTATACTTTCAGCTTTAATTAGCTGATTGATCCAATTATCATTCATTGTTTATTTACAAGATGCATCTTCAGGTTTTCAATTCAATAATTTAACAAAATAAATGCATCAACCCACTATCAGGGGAAACTGTAATTTAACACAGCTTCTGAAGCCTCTATCATTTTGATGCAACTGAGAAATTGCCACGATGCCTGTTTCTGGAAGCTCTTGCTGATCTACATAAAGTGTCTGACATGAATGATGATGCATTTCCTAACGAAAGGATCATTATCTATTTTTTTATGGGCAGGGACTTACTATGCAGAGGGGCTCTTGTAATTTTTGAACTGATGTATAACAGTGACCAGGGTGTGAAGCAATGGATTCAGCCTCCTAGGGTCAGATACAAGTAGCCTTGACTGATCACACTTCCTATAACTAGGCCTTAGTGGCTTTAACTTGACTGAAGAGGGAAAGCACCAAGGGCCATATGTATCAAGCTAAATTGCGTTCGCAAACGGTGAAATTCCAGGAATTTCAGTGTACGCGATCGCAATTTAGCTTTTTGCTACGTAGGTAAGCTTAAACCTACTCGCAAAATAAGGAATCGCAAAAATTGTGATTCCTTATTTTAAGCAAGGATTTATCGCAATATGCGCTTCCCTAAATGCTATGCTAGTAGGCATCGCAAATTGCGATATTGCCTTAAGGAATCAAAAATGACCACCAACCTCTAGTTGCTGGTAATTTGCGATTGCGTTTAAAAAAGCACTGTTTTGCTTTTTTCAAGGTGCCATGTGGCACACATACATGCCCTGAGGGCATGTATGTGCCTCACATGTGCACATGTGCACACATGCACATTTCAGGGGTGCAACAAGGTGTCCTTTTGGAACCCTTGAAATTGTGCCCGCAATATGAGAGTACCCATTGGGTACTCCCAAATTGCGCTCGCAATTCCCATTCATTCCTATGGCCCTCTTGGCCCATAGGAATGAATGGGAAGCCATTCCTTAATTGCGAGTTGCAATTGAGGAATGTGAGGGAATCTCAAAAAAAATCGATTTTTTATTTATATATCGTTTTGTGATTCTCAAATAGCGATTCTCCAAAAATCGTGATTTGAGAATCGCAAATATATCCTTTGATGCAAATGCCCCCAAAAGTTGACTACACGTCGGCAGTCCCACCAGCCCAATTAGGACGCGACTGCCACCACGGTGGTCGCAATGTCTATCTTTTGTATTGCGGCGGGTGCTGCAAGCTGCAGCACACGTGGGGGACAGGGCTACCTTCTTAGCCAGATCCCACGCCTGGATGACCCTAAACACTTAGAAAATGCTTGCACCTCAAAAATATTTCTATCAGGGTTGCCTCAAATCACTAAAAATTACATTTCTTAGGCGGCGACTGCGCCTCCTCCCATGTGCCCAGAACCTCCCACCCTGGAGGAGGGCGCTGACCCAAATTTCTTGTAGCTTGTGTGACACTGGAACAGGAGACATTCTGAGCCTAATCTGTATCGGCAAGGAGTTACTGCAAGAAAGGATACAGCTCTTAAAGTCCCCCTTCAAACAGAGAGGAATTCGCTCTAGGAAGCAAGCGGTGCTGGCATGCGGGGGCCACGCAATTGAACTGCAGAGTGGTAAAATTTCTCAAGCTGGCCGAACAAAAAATTCCACAAGCTTCCGACTGCTGAGGCGGTCAGGCTACCAGCTGAAGAAGCACCGAAAGTCCATTGCGTAGTGTGAATAGGCAAAGAACTTGGCATTAGGCACTCTTGCAGAGACTCCCATTTTAAAACGACAACGTCACGTTTGTAAAGAACGAGATTCCAGGAAACTCTCAAAGTAAAATCGCCACGCACATAACATCATTAAAGTAACATCTCAAACGGTTCTAAAACCCACACAAGGCGTTTTGACAAATAAACTCAATCTAAATAATAGCTGTAGCGTGATTGACTCCATAGAACATCATGTTGGGGATGCAAACTGAGAGACCTTCTCTCTTCTTCCTTCTCCCTTTCTCTCTTCTCTCTTTCTCTACTTTTGTTTTTTGTTGAACTGTGAGCACCGTTCCAACGCCTTGGCACAGGCTGTTTATGAAGATGCCGGTGCCTGATTGGTTTTACTTTCAAACATGTATACGCTGCACAGCACTTCATTGCGTGTATCAACCGGAGTGCGAAGAAATTGACTCATAATCTGATCATCTTTTTTTAAGTACACCGTAGCAATAAGAAAAGAGTGTTTTAAGATGTATCAAATCTTGTTTGCTCGACACCTGGCAGGTGCTATCACCAGACATGTGCGCTGCACAGCACTTTACTGTGTGTATTATTGGTTTTATCAGTGTGTATCAATGGTTTTATTGATTGTTTTAATACATTGCAATGGTTTTTAGTAACTATGCAAATAAATATACTGAAATTGAACTGAAATGAACTGTGCTTTGTGTCTATTCTCTTACCAATGTGAGTTAGATGCATGCACAATTGTAATGAGATCGAGCCATTTTGGGCCACATCAGTAGCTATAGCATCATTTCCGTCCTCAAAACAATAGTCTATAATATACAGATCCTTTAATTCCAACATGGACAGATACTGACTTACATAAAGCATTATCCCTATGCTTTGATAAAACCAACCAGCAATAGGCATGTGTGCAAACAATGAACACACTTTTCGAAGAGAAGAGGAATGTGAAGCTTTCTTTAGAATCTTGCTCTATGGACTATCTTATTTTTTACCACCAATATCATAATTTCCATCCTAACAGAGCTCAAATGTAAATATGGAACTAATAGTGGACAGATCACATGCATAAAGGGATGTTCATGTGTCATTGTGTCACTGACTTCAAGGCTTGTCACAAGCAGCCAGTTCATACAATAGCTGCTTCCATCACACTACTGGAATAATTAACATCAGAACATTTACAGTTACAAACACCTGCTTGTAGTAATAATGAATAGACATTTTAAGTGTAGTGTCACAGTCACTGCTTGGCAAATGGAAATAGATAAACCCCAAACTTTGGATCAATATAGACATACTACCAGTAAGAGGGCATACAAATTGTCTATGAGTTATACAAATATTACTACATTTTTGGAGACTAAACTAAGCATTGTAATAAGTGAGATAATAATATAAAACTACTACTAACAATTATAGTAGTAATAATACTTATGTTTGTTTGATATGAAATAACAATCAGTATGGAGTTGGCCACTGTTGGCCCTTTATTGGAAGGGATGGTCGAAAAGATAAAGGGCCACATGCAACAAGCTTTTTTCTAGTCACAAACGGGCCAAATCGCAGGATCGGCCCATTTGCAACTGGAAAAATGCCCTTTTCTGATGCATCATAGCCTTTGAATTCACAAATGATGTAATCGAATTTATTGCTATTACTTAAATTGCAAATGCATTTAGGGAATCGCAAATTGCGATTCTCTAATTGCGATGCATCAAGCCTTTCCTAAATGCAAACCGTGCATTTAAGAAACACTTATTACCATCACATTTAATTTGATGGTAATTTGTGCATGTTTTAAAAAATGCACAAAAGTGCATTTTTCAAAGTGGTGTGCAACGCACACATGCCTTTACGGCATGTGTGTGCTGCACATGTGCATACTTAAATTTTTTTGGGGGGTGCAACAGGGGGGCCTTAGGCCCCCTGGCACCCTTGGAATTGCATTTGCGATTACCAATTTGGTAATCATAACTGGCGAATGCATTCCCATTCATTCCTATGGGCCTATAGGCCCGTAGGAATGAATGGAGTGACATTACCTAATAGAGATTAGGTATATTTGGGAATCCCAATTTATTTTGTGATTCCTACATTCATAAGGAATAGCGATTCCTAAATAGCGATTCTTTAAAAATCGCTATTTAGGAATTGCAATTCCGTATGTTGATGCACGTGGCCCACAATCATTAATATTTCTGTGTTTGATCTTGCAGGTAACAGCCGATTTGAATAATTTACAGGATGGTCTTTAAATGTCACTTTTGATTTCGAGAAGAAAGTGAATGCCCCTCTGGAGAAAATACAATTAAACAAAGACCCCTGTTTATGCTGGATTTTCTAAATCTAAATTTAATTATTAAAGACGCAATCAAAGGCCAAGCTGGCAGCGAAGATGGCCGCCAGCTAGAGAGGCTCTCAACAACAGCCTGGCCCAGCAGCGATTATCCCCGTAAACTGTGTGGTAGCCTACACCACTTCCAGCGTCGCGGAAAGCAGAGGCGGCGCTGATTCGGCAGAACCACTAACGACGCTCCGGGTCCACCTTGAACCGGAGTAACACCAAGCAACGTGGAACCGGGCCTGCCGGCGCTGCTGCATCGTGCGCCCGGGTGGGCCCGCACATCGCACAGTCCCACGACTACTGCCCGAGATCGAGAGCTGCGATGGAGAGGCCCGAGTGAGTCGGGCGGCGCACTGAGATTCCCCATCCCCCCCCCCGGTTGCCGGAGCCTGAGGTCTGCGCTTTGGTTGGCGTCCCCGTCCCCGCAGGAACAGAGTGATTACACCCGGCGCGGTTGGGAAAGGGCCCACGGGGAGAGATGTTGCGTCCGCATGCTGCCCCTTACTCCGACATCGCTGCATGCCCCAGGGGCCCTCCTGAAGATCCACAATACTGCCGCCAAGAGCGCGACGCCTGAAGTGCACTGCAAGGGATTTGAAACTTCCCTACGTTGCCTGCACGCCGCTTGCTGGATAGCGCCTGCTGCATACCGCTGATCGGTAGTTCGGCTCTGTTGGTACTTTCAATGTGATCCATTTGCCCAGATGTCAGAGAAATTGCTCCTGAAGGCCTTCTAAACTCCTCTGCTGTTGGGGGCCATTGCCTATATCTGTCTGTACAAAACTGCCACCTTCAGCCTCTGTGACCCCGAGCTATTTGTGCATAGCCGGTATCATTGACCCAAGCTACACCTAGTACTCATGAGACTGTGTGGGCCCTTTCTACAAATAGCGCCACCTTGACGATATGGGTCGCAGGAACCCTAAGCAGAGCACCCTACCGGTCGGAAAGACGACTGAGGGAACGGCGACATTCCCCCCTGAGATGATGGAGAGGCCTCCCGAGGCCTCGGTTGCGGCACTCCTACTCGAGATGAGGGCGAGTTTCAAGGCGCTGGACTCCCTCTTTGACTCCCTGGATCAAACTATTGCGTCCTTGGGCATCAAAGTCCAGGCCCACGACCGCAGGCTGGATGTGGTGAAAGCAGGTGTGTCGGACCTGGAAAATGTGACTGCCCAATCTTTAAAGAGACTGGAACGAACGGAACGCCTGCTAAAAGAGGTCGCTATTAAGAACGAGGACTTAGAGACGCGTGGGCGACGCAATAATGTTCGCATAATGGGGGTCCCGGAGACAACATCCACGGGCCGGATGGACCTCTTCATAAAGAAGCTACTTACAGACCTGTTTGGCAGCGAAGCTTTCACGCCCGGCTTTGTTGTTGAAAGAGCACGCCGGTCCCTTGGCCCCAGACCGAATCCTGGCCACCCCCCGAGGCTCATCATTGCGAGACTCCTGAACTTCCGAGACAGTGACACAGCGTTGAGACTGGCGAGAGAACGTGGAGTAATTGAGTGGTAGGGATCAAAACTGTCCTTTTACCCTGACTTTACTCCAATGGTCAAGGAGGCGAGACGGAAATTTAAAGGGTTGAAGGCCACACTCCGTAACCTTGGTCTTAAATACGGAATGCTATATCCAGCGAGACTGAAGGTTGACTTCGGCGGTAGGTCCAGAATATTTGACACTCCTACGGAAGCCCAGGAATTTTGTCGCACGTACAAGACATGGAACACGCAGAACTCGGTGGAGGGCGCGCTCTCCTCCCCGCCACACAGCGGATCGGACGCTAGCGCTGAACTATTTCCAAACCCCGGGACTGGATGATGGCTTGATCGTATGTGTTTGTATGGCTACTACGCTTTGGGGACATCATACTGATTAACGTACTTAACTGATATTTCACTTGGCCGGTCTGATTGCGGGCTGCCACCCCCTTTGGGTGTATCCTTTTTGTTGGTTCATTGCAATATTGGGGTCCGTTTCTTGGGCCTCGATTGTTAGCCTCACGGTCCCTATGACCCACGGGCTGGTGAATTTTGAGGGGGATGGCCACCTTGGGGCTGGAAGATGGCTGGGTGGGGCGAGGGGGGCAGGGGACAGACTTTCGGATTGTTTGAATTGTTGTTTTCACTTTATTGTAACATTGCTTATTGCATCACCATTGCACACAAGTCCTGACAGACAAGAGATTACACACTGGCCAGATGTTGAGGTTAGGAAACATACAGGGGCCCTCGGACGTCACCTTCATGTCCTGGAATGTTAGAGGGCTTAACAATACCCGTAAGAGGAGACAGGTGGTCCATTACCTTATTAGCCATAAGGTCAACATAGCATACTTACAAGAGACACACCTCCCCATTACAGATGTGGCCTGTTTTGGCTCTAGCTGGGGCACACACAGATTCTTTGCCAATTACAGCAACTACGCCAGGGGCACTGCTATATTGGTCCACAGAAGAGTCCAGTTTACACTCATGGACACGTTCCTCGACCCTGGGGGCAGGTATGTGATAGTCACGGGTAACCTCTATGGGCACAAAGTCACCTTCGCAAATGTTTATGCTCCCAATATCGATGCCCCCGAGTTCTTCCATGTCCTGAATACGCGGATCATAAAACATGACCCCAACGCACTACTCCTGGGAGGGGACCTCAATTTACTAATACACCCCGGCCTGGATAGCACTTCTAAGGCACCTGACACTAAGCCGCGAGCGTGGCGTGGCCTGAGAGACCTCTGTGAGCACCACACTCTAATTGACATTTGGCGAAGGCAAAACCCCACCCTCATCCTCACTGCGTACACTTGTGACATTTGGCCCACACTGCACCTGGTCCAGGATAGATTATTGGCTGATTTCACTTGTGGTTGCGGACTGGTTTGACTGCCATACTACGCTCCCCTGCACATATTTTGACCACTCACCAATTGTTTTACATTTAAAGATTCCACGACCGGAAGGGTATGAGAGACAGTGGCGTTTCCCCAGAAGGGCCCTCCAAGACGACCTGTTCAAGGCTGAGATCCGGGAAGCGATTGAGGACTATTTTGAACTTAACACCGGCTCGGTGGACACGGTGGCTGTACTGTGGGAGGGATTTAAGGCCGTTATCAGGGGAGTGTGCATCTCTAAACAAGCGGGTGTACTCAAAGAACTTAGACAGGAGATGTCCCGCATTGACGGTGAAATAGCAGAGATAGACTCCCAATTGGCGACCCTCCCTGACACGACGGCTCAGGCTGCGAGACTTGCCCTACTGACTGAATACAGGGACACGGCAGATTGCGAGATTCTGTACATGGGTAAATACCACACGGCAAGACGATACAGGGAGGGCGAACGGCCTGGCAGAGTCTTGGTGCAAATGCTGAGACCGCCTTACAGTAAAAAATGTATCACTGAACTGCACTACGCAGACGGCACCACTCTCACATCCCCGGTGGCCATCCGGGATGAATTCTTAGATTACTATACTACACTTTACACATCTAGAGCAGATCCCGACGGTATGGCCCAGACTGCATACCTAGATGAAATCGCATTGGTATTCCTGGAGAAATATATGTTAGACTTCATGGCCGAACCAATATCCGTCGCCGACGTCATTCTAGCCATAGACACCCTGCGGGGATCTGCTGCCCCGGGATTAGATGGTTTTACTGGGGACTTCTATAAAGAGTTCAAGGACATTTTAGCCCCCCAGTTAATTGAGGTGTATGCTGAGGCTCTGGAAAAGCAAAGTCTCCCCCCACAATGCGTAAAGCTGTAGTTATCCTTCTTCCAAAGGCAGGCAAGGACCACAAACAGTGCGGCTCTTATCAACCGCTGTCCTTGTTGAACTTGGACTACAAAATGTTAGCGAAGGTACTCGCCAACAAGCTTTCACTGCTGATGGAATACATAATTTCCCCAATGCAATCTGGCTTTGTACCCAGACGCTCCACATTCTTGAACCTCCGAACATTGTTCACTGTGCTGCACAGAATACAGCCCGAAGTGCCGGCGGTAGTGGTGTTACTTGACGCAGAGAAAGCGTTTGACTCTTTGGAGTGGCCGTTCCTGGTGGAGGTTATGCAGCGTATGGGTCTACCTAATGGTTTCATTGAACGGTTTCCTTACTATACAGCCTCTGCGCGACTACGCTTGAATGGCACACTGTCAAGGCCGTTTCGGTCACAGTGTGGGACCCGACAGGGATGCCCCCTGTCCCCCCTATTGTTCATTCTAGCAATGGACCTACTAATTAGGCATTTCCAAGAGCGTCATCTACATAGAGGGCTACAATTCAAGACAGGCCCCCTTTTAGCGTCCCTGTATGCGGACGAAACCATCCTGTATGTCCGTGAGCCCCACCTAAACCTGGCCCCTCTGATCCGTGAAATTATCAGTTTTGGTAGATTTTCGGGGCTGAGCATCAATTGGCTTAAGTCCATCATATTCCCGCTAACGGAGAGCACAGTCAAATGGGATTGTGAATTCCCTCTTGAATGGTGCCAGGACTTAGAGAAGTATCTAGGCATCCATATCCACCCGGACACCACTCAGTTCATACCCTTAAACTATGGGCAGACCTTTCAAAAACTAGAAGAACAGGTAGACAGGTGGCTGAGGCTACCCATGTCACTAGCGGGCAGGGTGGCCATATTAAAAATGGTGGTTCTCTCCAAATTCTTATATCTCTTTAATAATATCCCTGTGCCCCTGTCGGGTGGTTTCTTTCACACTCTACGAACACTCATGATCAGACTGGTATGGGGTGGTACACGGCCCCGCGTGCGCTGGTCCACCTTGACCCTGCTATACGACAGAGGGGATTTTAACATCCCAGACTTCCAATTGTACTATTTGGTGGCCCAATGCCGCTAGGCGCATGCTTGGTTTCACCCTGACGCCCGTATCCAATTTTTGAGACCAGAGGCATACCTAGTTCTACTGGGCAAATTGAGTGAGGTGTTGCCGGTTGGCTTCCCACAGGACATTCAGACGGTGTTGACTACTGCTTGGGCTTGGGACAGGCTGAGAAAGCGCATGAGTGCTACATCTCTATAATCCTCTGCTCTACCATTACCCTATACCAGATGGTTCCCACTCACTGGGGAAGGAGTAGTACAGCGCACGCTGGCAACAGCTGACATTGGGGAGATGGGCGATTTGTTCCCTGGGGGGTCATATTTTCTCCATAGACGAAGACGACAGGCTCTCTGATTGTAGCTTCATGACTCGCTTCTTAATGAGCAGAATGAAATCCGTATTGCGTGCAGTGTTCCCCTCATATCCGGTTGAACCAGATTTGTTCCCCCCACTTACTTTGGTCCTGGCGAGCACGAATGGCGCACGCCTCATTTCCAAAATGTACAAGACCTGCGCCCAAATGCTCCCTGTAGAAGACTCTAAGATTAGACAGGAATGGGAGGTAGATACGGGTTGAGTGATCACAGATGAACAATGGGAGAAGTGTTGCATGGTCACCCGAGACGTCTCGCTTAACAGTTGCCATAAGTTATTACATTTCAAATTTCTCCGTCATGCCTACTTTACACCGGCCAAGGCCCACAGGATAGATGCTACTAAGTCACACAATTGTCTAAAATGCTTTTCTACACATGCTGGCTTTCTGCATCTGGCCTGGACCTGTGCTCGCTTACAGACCTACTGGGCATCAGTGCATGAGACCCTATGGAAAATAATTATGATTCCACTGGTCCCCCTTCCTGAAATTGCCCTCTTGGGCTACACAGTTCAGATTCCCAAGAAAGTAAGGAGATTGGTGTCTCTGGAGCTATTGCTAGTGAAGAGGGAGGTGGCCATTCACTGGGGCAGGAAGTCAGCCCCCAAACTACAAGATTGGCTGAACAGCTTAGTATTTTGCAACACCAACGCAGAATTGTATGCCAGTCTTATGCCACCGACATCCCGACCCAAAGACATATGGGGACCACTGAGGGTACACCTGGACGCTATCAAGCAGGCTTCCGATACACAGGTAGATAACGGCATAGTGCTGGAGGGAGTGGGCTGAGGTAACGGCACTGGACACGCAGCTGCACGACACGGCGTGACAGGAACATGATGCAGGGCCACTGCTCAGACTGCTTGCAATACATGGACTGCCTTAGTATTACGGATCGGAGTGGGATTGTGGGTGGTGGTGGGAGGAAGGGCGGGAACTTATGGCTGATGGATGTTGCCACTATACTGGTCGATATATTGTCCATTTTGATACCATCGAATGTCAGGTTTGATTTGTTTTGGGTGTCAAGAGACTTTATGCAATGAAATGTAAACGTTATCCTTTATTTGAAAAATAAAGTGTATTAAAAAAAATAAAAAGATGCAATCAAATACTGCTAAGAATGTGGCAACGTGGAAACTACTAGGAAGGCTGCCATGGCATGAATAATAATGAGACAGCAGAAATTAGGATACTGAGAATATGTTTTATGGGGTATACCTGATAAAGGAAACGTCCCGGCATATGCTGACAGGCAGATAGATCCTTTTTAAATGGCATAAGTTCTGAGGTGAGGCTCGAATAGAGAGACTGATTCAAAACTGGCTAAAAGAAACACTTCAGAGTGTAGTTGCTGCAAACATTGTGAGATAAGTAGCAAAGATCAGTGTGCTCAATGAGGCTTGCTGCTTTTTAACACTCAAATGATGCACTTAGACCCTCATTACAATGATCACAGTGTGCTCAATAAGGTCTGCAGCTTTTTAACACACTCAAAGGATGCACTCAAGAGTCTCATTACAAGGTTCCAGTCAACTCTGCCCCAGTGATAACATCTCATTGGATTTAAATGGACACTCGTAATGTGATAATTAGTGAGGAAACAAAACTGAGTGAGGTGATAATAGTAAAAAACCGAACAAGTAAAAATGACAAAGGTGTGGAAAGTGGCCAGAAGGATGGCAGATGAGATTAGATGGGGATAGCTTTAGGTGATGTCACAATAATGCAAAGCCACCTATCTACTAAATATGATGAGCATTGAAAGATAAAACAAAAACAAGCACCTACTGATGCTCGCACAGCGCAATTTCACATCTCTGCAAGTGAAGACATTTTACTACTTTACAAAGTTCATTAAAATGGCAAAACATGTATACCCCTAACACATATATTACTGTATTTCTTGATTACATCAAAGAAACTAAGGGTACAGTGACCTGCTGAGTTTTTTGGCTTGAGACACTGAATGGAGGTTCGTTGTGTCTTGGGATGGAGCAGAAGGAGAAGTATTGGCTCCAGGATCCGTGCCACATCATTCAGTGAGAGAGCCCGTATGAGCCAACCCTGTGCTGCTGCGCCAATCGCACCGTCTGAACAATTCAAGCTGTCCAGGACCACAAACAATGACCTGCGAACATCAATGACAAGAATAAACACAACATATACAACTTCCCATGTTTTGTCAGTCAGAACCATGGCCCTCAAACAGAGTGAAGAACCCACTAGTGGATTTCTGTCCACTATAAGCCTAGTATGGTGGAGATAATTCCACTGGGGATCTGTCCTCTGAAGCTACCACTTCTCCCAGAAATCACACATTTTTTCCATTATCAACAAAATCAGACTGTGTGTCAGAAATCTAAACATTCTTGTGTTTATTCTTGAGATATGCATCAATAAATCGCTCACAGAATCAAACTGGGAAATCAGGTTTATTCTTCCCCTAATAAAATATACTTTAAGCGGGCAGATTCTTAAAACCTTTTAGACTAATGTGTAATGCGCAATGATGCAAAATGTTCAATTGGGTGAGCAAAGAAGGACCCGCATTCAAATATCAGTGTCTATGTTTTCTCGAAGGCACCAATGACTACTGAATATAACTGGCTTGACTTTTCATAGATGTAAGAATGGGTTGGAGGAAGGAAAACTGGTCCGACAAGAGTGCAATGGGAGGCGGGTTTGTCATTGCTGAGAAACTCTGTAGAGTTAGGTCAAAAATAATGTCAATGCCTTTTCATAGCACTTCCAAATGTGTGTCAAATTCAAGAAGGGGGAGGTGTTATAATGAATGTGACACAATGCTACATACATCTCCATTAGTTCACATTGTGTAGAAGGGATTTTTTTTCACATGGAAATGTGAAATAAAGAGGAAAATAAACATTCACTGGCATATTTATGCTAACGCTCTGAGTACGGAATTTCGGTTCCACAAACAGTTTGCAGTCTATGATTATGGCTTTCAGGTATATTCTAAATAAACTACAAAAGTTACAGTTTTCCGCTCAGTATGCCTGTAACTAGTGTGAATCACAACAAAGGAGAGGAAATATGTCACTGTCGCTACACATGCATGAAATTACTGACTTTTTATGATTCAGGCACACCATATCCTCACAAACCAATACATTATTTTAAATAAGAAGCAAGTAGGTAAGAGATAAATGTTACCTGTCAAATGAACGGTTATGGGATGAAACTCTGCTGCCTTGAATTTCTCTAGTCAGGTGCCATATGACAGAGAATCTGAAAAGTGCTTCCAGCCTTGTCCCCTTTTGCAAAAAAAAACAAAAAAACGAACACCTCTTAAACAGGAAGGTGATCTGCATCTTTTATTTTATTAGTTCAAATGTAAACCATTATAAATTTGTTTATGTTGTTAAACAAGCTTCTTTTTTATTACAAACATTTTCTTTATTCTTATTAGTCTTCAGGGGCACAGAAAAAAAAGTAGCAAAAGAGAATTTACAGCAATGCAGACGTGAGCACCTTCAACTGTCAGGAACCGAAAAGTACAAGCAAAGCCTAAATATGCAAGCATTTGCAATGCAATAGGTATTGCATTTACGCGAGTTTAAGCTATTGGCATGGTAAATGACAATGCCTTTTATTTAAGTTTTAAAAACGAAAACAAAAATAAAAGCAATTGTTATTTGTAATGTGAATAGCTCAAACTTGCGTAAATGCGAGACCTATTGCATTGCAAATGCTTGTTCAGCTTGGTTCCAGAAAGGGCCAATATAAAATATGAATGCAGATCATTGTACTGGCGAGCACTAAGGCATAACAGACAATGATTTACACAGAAATAAATAGTATTTGTAGCATTACGCTACGGCATAAATGAGGCCGGAGTGACCATTCAAACATTTAATAACAGGCTGCAACGTATTAATTTGTAGTTAATACAAGCGGGGCACATCAGTTAAGAAGTAACCAATAGGAAGCATCACTAATCGATCTGTAGGAATATATATATATATATATATATATATATATATATATATATATATATATATATATATATATATATATATATATATATATATATATATATATATATATATATATATATATATATATATATATATATATATATATATATATATATATATATATATATATATATATATATATATATATATATATATATATATATATATACTCCACAGCTTCCCAGTGCCTTGGCGCACATAAACAGGAACACGGACTCGGTAATAAGCCAAAATCTGATTTTTTTAATTAATTCATTTCGTCAAATACGTGGAACGGTGCATGCCTCAAGACGCGTTTCGGATACAAGGCTGTGTCCTTGCTCACTTAACAAACGGTGAGGCTAAACAGTGCATTTTAAAACTCCCAATGGCGCCAAACACAGCAGTATAGTGATAGAAAGCAGACAAGAGCTTAAAGTGCATCAAGTGATGTCTGGCTCCGCCATCTTTTAGTGTCTACATACCATATAACTTCTACTAGCACTGCCTATTTATACATTTTAACAAAAACGCTAAAACGTTAACAATGTTAAAAATTTTAGAAATCATCCTTCTTCATGTTATTATTTCGTATGCCCTTAAAAAATACATATGTGGTCCGACAACAAAACAAAACCTTGTTAGTAATGTTCAATGCATTTGATTGTATCCCCGAGTTTGTTGTGGGTACTCTTTTTTTATGTTAAAATGCAATAGACAGAAATTCATATATTTACATATTTCTATATACAATTTCATATAATATATACAAAAAGATGGGCAACTCTTCGATAATGATGATTTAAGGTATATGAAACTCTCGTTTTCTGAAGGCAGTGCAAGAAATGTTATTAATGTGCTGTGTCAGACATTCATAATGGTGCAAAATAGGATGTGCAAATACAATCTATTATCGACCTGAAGGGTTGGCTTTGAAATTCTTTCAATATATATGCCCGACATGTACCAAAATATCATACAAAAAAATATGTCTGTACAAATACTCAAATTATAAAGTCAGAGCTAATGGCGTTACAGTATTTACTAAACTATTTGCCTTCCCCTGTGTTATTATATAACACAACGCTAGAATACCAGGTCAACTAGCTCACCGCTATGCTATTGCTTTGGCGTTACCCTATGGATCACCCTATAGTGATATAAAGTGCTGTGCAGAAAAATGATTTAGAAAAGGGGGTGGTGATGAACAGAGTGCCTGAGTTAAACAGACCACTCTTACCCAGTCCAAAGATCAGGGCTTGATCCATCACCGTTATTTATCTCACTGCCCCATCCCAGCTCAGAACCTGGCTATATGCAAATCAGTCTGTCCCTGGCCCAGTGCATCATGGGAACAGGGCAGACTAAACTACCAAGCCAATTCTTCACCAGAAAGGAGACAAGCTACCGGGGACCGGTTTCTGGCATTTCAGCCTTCTTCGGCCCGGCTTGCTTGAATCCTGATGGAGCAGTGAGAAAGGGACTCATGTCTGAGTATACCCTGCCACACCTATAGTGGCCAAAAACAATTTAGAAAAGGGGTGGTGATGAACAGAGTGCCTGAGTTAAACAGACCACTCTTACCCAGTCCAAAGATCAGGGCTTGATCCATCACCGTTATTTATCTCACTGCCCCATCCCAGCTCAGAACCTGGCTATATGCAAATCAGTCTGTCCCTGGCCCAGTGCATCATGGGAACAGGGCAGACTAAACTACCAAGCCAATTCTTCACCAGAAAGGAGACAAGCTACCGGGGACCGGTTTCTGGCATTTCAGCCTTCTTCGGCCCGGCTTGCTTGAATCCTGATGGAGCAGTGAGAAAGGGACTCATGTCTGAGTATACCCTGCCACACCTATAGTGGCCAAAAACAATTTAGAAAAGGGGGTGGTGATGAACAGAGTGCCTGAGTTAAACAGACCACTCTTACCCAGTCCAAAGATCAGGGCTTGATCCATCACCGTTATTTATCTCACTGCCCCATCCCAGCTCAGAACCTGGCTATATGCAAATCAGTCTGTCCCTGGCCCAGTGCATCATGGGAACAGGGCAGACTAAACTACCAAGCCAATTCTTCACCAGAAAGGAGACAAGCTACCGGGGACCGGTTTCTGGCATTTCAGCCTTCTTCGGCCCGGCTTGCTTGAATCCTGATGGAGCAGTGAGAAAGGGACTCATGTCTGAGTATACCCTGCCACACCTATAGTGGCCAAAAACAATTTAGAAAAGGGGGTGGTGATGAACAGAGTGCCTGAGTTAAACAGACCACTCTTACCCAGTCCAAAGATCAGGGCTTGATCCATCACCGTTATTTATCTCACTGCCCCATCCCAGCTCAGAACCTGGCTATATGCAAATCAGTCTGTCCCTGGCCCAGTGCATCATGGGAACAGGGCAGACTAAACTACCAAGCCAATTCTTCACCAGAAAGGAGACAAGCTACCGGGGACCGGTTTCTGGCATTTCAGCCTTCTTCGGCCCGGCTTGCTTGAATCCTGATGGAGCAGTGAGAAAGGGACTCATGTCTGAGTATACCCTGCCACACCTATAGTGGCCAAAAACAATTTAGAAATGGGGGTGGTGATGAACAGAGTGCCTGAGTTAAACAGACCACTCTTACCCAGTCCAAAGATCAGGGCTTGATCCATCACCGTTATTTATCTCACTGCCCCATCCCAGCTCAGAACCTGGCTATATGCAAATCAGTCTGTCCCTGGCCCAGTGCATCATGGGAACAGGGCAGACTAAACTACCAAGCCAATTCTTCACCAGAAAGGAGACAAGCTACCGGGGACCGGTTTCTGGCATTTCAGCCTTCTACGGCCCGGCTTGCTTGAATCCTGATGGAGCAGTGAGAAAGGGACTCATGTCTGAGTATACCCTGCCACACCTATAGTGGCCAAAAACAATTTAGAAAAGGGGGTGGTGATGAACAGAGTGCCTGAGTTAAACAGACCACTCTTACCCAGTCCAAAGATCAGGGCTTGATCCATCACCGTTATTTATCTCACTGCCCCATCCCAGCTCAGAACCTGGCTATATGCAAATCAGTCTGTCCCTGGCCCAGTGCATCATGGGAACAGGGCAGACTAAACTACCAAGCCAATTCTTCACCAGAAAGGAGACAAGCTACCGGGGACCGGTTTCTGGCATTTCAGCCTTCTTCGGCCCGGCTTGCTTGAATCCTGATGGAGCAGTGAGAAAGGGACTCATGTCTGAGTATACCCTGCCACACCTATAGTGGCCAAAAACAATTTAGAAAAGGGGTGGTGATGAACAGAGTGCCTGAGTTAAACAGACCACTCTTACCCAGTCCAAAGATCAGGGCTTGATCCATCACCGTTATTTATCTCACTGCCCCATCCCAGCTCAGAACCTGGCTATATGCAAATCAGTCTGTCCCTGGCCCAGTGCATCATGGGAACAGGGCAGACTAAACTACCAAGCCAATTCTTCACCAGAAAGGAGACAAGCTACCGGGGACCGGTTTCTGGCATTTCAGCCTTCTTCGGCCCGGCTTGCTTGAATCCTGATGGAGCAGTGAGAAAGGGACTCATGTCTGAGTATACCCTGCCACACCTATAGTGGCCAAAAACAATTTAGAAAAGGGGGTGGTGATGAACAGAGTGCCTGAGTTAAACAGACCACTCTTACCCAGTCCAAAGATCAGGGCTTGATCCATCACCGTTATTTATCTCACTGCCCCATCCCAGCTCAGAACCTGGCTATATGCAAATCAGTCTGTCCCTGGCCCAGTGCATCATGGGAACAGGGCAGACTAAACTACCAAGCCAATTCTTCACCAGAAAGGAGACAAGCTACCGGGGACCGGTTTCTGGCATTTCAGCCTTCTTCGGCCCGGCTTGCTTGAATCCTGATGGAGCAGTGAGAAAGGGACTCATGTCTGAGTATACCCTGCCACACCTATAGTGGCCAAAAACAATTTAGAAAAGGGGGTGGTGATGAACAGAGTGCCTGAGTTAAACAGACCACTCTTACCCAGTCCAAAGATCAGGGCTTGATCCATCACCGTTATTTATCTCACTGCCCCATCCCAGCTCAGAACCTGGCTATATGCAAATCAGTCTGTCCCTGGCCCAGTGCATCATGGGAACAGGGCAGACTAAACTACCAAGCCAATTCTTCACCAGAAAGGAGATGAATCATGTATCTGCGTTCATGTAAAGCCTAAATATATGCATAATACAGCAATCAGCCGATCACTGTTACATCATTGTGCCTATGTCGGTGCAGGAAAGAAGCACCGCGATGGGATTAGCGGAAGTGGAAAACTGCAGACTATTTGTGTGCCTGGCACTTGCCTATTAGGACTGAACTTCTAAACCATGTAGATGAATAATAAGTGCTGAAGCTGTCCACTTATGTTTCTGAGACATGGTGTAACATTATTGACATTCATTGGAAATTGTGCAAATCTTTCCCGTTATTCAAGCCTGCCGGTGCTTTGCTATTCAAATTCACTATGTATTTTGAGTCAAGTTCGCCCTATTCCCTCCCTTTTTGTTAAGAACTACAGCATCGATGACGAAATATTGTAGATGACTTAAATCGTTATTATGGGCGTTCTTAAAGTGCCGAGCTACCGGATATGCCGGGTCAGAGCTCTTAAGTGTTGCAATATTCGCATATGTGCTTGCAGTTCGGTGCTGCCTACATAGTACAAATCGCAGCTACACCTTAGTACGTACACAGCGAACTCTGTGCAGCAGGTGTAATGTGCTCTGAGAGGTATCGGGGTATTGGAGAAGGGAGTCAGATACAAATTTACACGCTCTGCAAGAGCTACATTAGAAAAAGTCCTTGCGCGGGGTCAGCCAACTACACGTTTGTCTAGTTTCTGGACTACTAGTCACCAGTTCATTCCGCACGGAATATGCTCTTCTGAACGTGATTGTCGGGGTCTTAGGTATGACTTCCTTAAGGACTTGGTCTGTTAAGATGATAGGCCATTCTTTTTTTACTATTTTGGTTATTGCTGTGGCCTGTCTACTATAGCCAGTAATCAGTCTGATCTCATCTGTGCTATTTTGTCTCTCCATGGTGGTAATGGAGTCCCTATGGGGGTCCAACAGGGATGGACGATCTAAAGCATTAGCTTTAGCTATTGCAGAGTCCAGGCGATCAGAATTATAGCCTCTTGCCATCAGCCTGTTTTTGGCCTCTTGTCGGTGATGCTGCCTTGCTTCAACAGCACTGCACGCCCTGTGTATCCTTAAAAATTCCCCATAGGGAATACTGGCTATTGTATGCTGGGGATGAAAACTGCCGGCATGAAGTAAGTATGGTGTTCCCTGGGGTACTTTTTCTATGGAGGCTAGTTTCAATTTTAACTTCCCGAATTTGAACTTGAACATCAAGGAAATTCGTTATTTTTGCATCGATGCTAGCAGTGAAATGAAGATTTAATTCAATCACATTGATGTTGCTTACAAAATCTCTGGCTTGTTGTGCATCCCCCCGCCAAATGATGAACACATCATCTATGTACCTCAGCATTTCACAATATGGTTGTTCCAAGCTGTCGTATGTTGTGCTTTGAGGACATGTTCCTCCCACTAGCCAACGTGGAGCCCCGCGTATATATATATATAAATATATATATTATATATATATATATATATATATATATATATATATATATTTATATATATATACTAGCAGCCCGCCCCAGCGTTGCCTGGGGCAGAAAGGGGCTGGGGGCAGCATTTGAGGCTTGCGTGCACTCCCGCCCCGGCCCCCGCCCGCCACGACATTGTCTGTGTCCGGGAGCCTGCGCCTTACCTCAGCCGCCGTTGTTCAGGGCCAACCTCCCGCCCCCCTCCCCCTCCCGGCCCGACCTGGCCCCCTCCCGCCCCGCCCCGGCCCGTGACCCGGAGAACCTGATCCTTACCTCACCTGCCGGTTCTGATCCAGGCACCCCGCCCGCACAGGCCGCCACTTCCCCCAGCAGCAAGCAGGGCCGTGGCAGTCCTCCCAGCAGGTCGTGATCTTCGCCGTCATTTCAGAAAGTGTTCAGGAAGTGTGGGAGCGCAAATGATGTCATCACGCAGATGTCGCGGCCGGCGCTACTTGCAAGGGACTGCTTTATTTTTATTTCTAATTTTTTTATTTTTAATAGCCTATGTCCTTCTGCTTGCCCTGAGGTTTTCAAAGATGTCTTGGGTGTTTTGATTGGTGGTGTACATTTCAAGTTTACCTGGCTCAAAGGACACAGTTCTCTCTTTATAATAGTAGTATAGATATATATATATGTATATCTTTTGACAGCGCTACAAATCTCCTCTCAAGAAAACTATAAACAAATTAAAGTGCAACATGGTTAAAGAGTACAATGCAAACAAACTCAGAAGAGAGTTGTCCACCCTTTATGGTTGAATGAAGAAAGTTTTTTTGCATCGGCAGCAATAACGTGTTTAAAGCTTTTTGCTTATTTTTTTTATTGTATGTACTAAAACTGCAGAAAGACCATCATTGCGTTGTGTAACTTGAAAAAGTTCTTCCCTTCACATTAGTTTCACACCCTAACCCGCCCTCGGCGGTTGAGAAACCAAATGGAGCTGTTCACGTCTACAATATCACATCTCTTTGCGGCTAGCAGGGCCTCCTACAGAGCGGCTTCCACGCGGGGAAATAATCTAGTCAACGAGTCAAAGCCGGCCATTGTAAAATAGCAAATACATAACCTGCAAGTTGAGAAACCGATTGGAGCTGTTCACTTCTACAATATCACACCTCTTTGCGGTTAGCAGGGCCTCCTACAGAACGGCCTCCACGCGAGGAAATAATCTAGTCAACGAGTCAAGGCCGGCCATTGTAAAGTAGCAAATACATAAACTGCAAGTATGTTGTACTGGTGGGAGGGGGGGGGGGGGGGGTTCGCAGCTGTAGTGCATGCACGCTTCCTCACAGCTGCAGGCATAGAAAGAGAAAGAAGACTACCTAACACCCACTTTTCCCACTCTCTATTTCCATAACACAGTGGCAGTGAAGATGTGCCTTCTCCTCGTGCTTCTACCGAACAGTGACAGAAAAGGTACACTTCTCGGTCTCTCCCCGCTTCTATCATACCATGGCACTGAAATGCTTCCACCGCACAGTGAAAGCGGCCAATTTCTCCATCTCTCTCCCCTGCTTCTACTATACCATGGAAGAGAAGCTCCTACTTTCTCTTTCCCCTTCTAGTAACAGCCCAGTGACCAAGGCATGGCAGACTACGGCAATGGCGCATACTACAGGCCAGGTCACCTGCCGGATGTTGCCCCCATGTCACTAAAGGAGCACGCGCTGTGTCTTAAGACAAGGGTCGTCCTTGCCACCACGAATCCATTTACACCTCACCTGAACCCAAAGATTTGAGGGTGCACCCCCGGCAGCCCTTGTACTCTACACTGCAATAAATACGGAGGTTTTCACAATCGCCCTCTGTCTTTATTTTCTTATCTGCAAATCCTTGAGAATTTAGAAACTTGCTCCATTCAGAAAGTGGGGACTATATATAACAAGCTCTCACCATTGCGCAAAAGCAGCAGTTTATTTATATTTGCATAACACTTTCACTTTAAGTGAAAGCGCGATGCAAAAATAAACATGCGGGCGCCCTTGCCAAAGGAGACTGAAACAAGCTGTCGCCATTACGTGAATAATAAAAAAGGTGCTTACCCACTAATTAAAGGAGACTGTAAAATGCCGAAAGTAAAAGATCCAGTCCGGATGGGCCATACCAAAAGGAGACAGGGCGGTAACAAAGAAGCCTCCTTTTCAATCAGAAGCCAGCGTTTACCATAAACGATGACACCAGCTAATGAAAAATAGGGGTGGGGTTTCCCTACCCTACTACAATATGCGTCGCAGAATGAGCAGCGCATGAGTGCTGCAACCCTAGGTCTGCGAGACCTAAACAGGCAGACATTTACTTTGTTGCTAAGATGAGGCAATGTGGATTCAGGCTGCATGTGCAGTTTAAGAGAGTTCTGCAGCCATTCAGGTATAATAGAGAAGACTCAGAGAGCTTTTAAATAGGTATTTGAGAGTTGAATCGCAAGGTGGTTTAAAGTGTTGTAGAAATAGATCAAGTTTGACCCAAAGTCTTATCAATGTTTTTTGATGGCTGCAGCAATTATCAATAAAATTATCAGCACCTCTCATAAAACTGACACACAGCACACCAAGTGTGCATAGAGAGTCCTTTGACATTTTTTCCATTCTGAAAAGATAGTTTACAAGGCACACTGCCAAAACCAGACAATGGTAGTAGTATGTAAGAGCAATTACCAAGTACTCTAATAGTATATCAATGCAAAGGGCTTCCCAAAACGAACTTGAATACCCTCCCAAAAGGGGTTGACATGTCTGTAGGTCTAACCTTTGTAACCACCTAGCCCTTCCCCATAGTTCCACAATGAATCAAATCTCAATATGCCCAGTGTGTATAATCTGTGAACATTCCAAACATCTCGACCAAAATCTATATTGAATCCATGTAGGTTTAATCTTCGAGAAGTGATGCGACCTCCACAGTCTGTGATATGATTTTGTAGAGCTCAGGGTCAGGTCAGAGGACAGTCATAGTAAGATCTGCTTGTTTCTGTTTTAGGGTTAAGTATGGAAGAAGGCAGTGCAAATATTTTGTAAATTCTTGCGCCCAGTGGCTACCCCGTCTAAGAAGGATGGGCAGAGATGGATCATGTATTCAGATGTTACTACCTTTAACTTTAAAAAAAAACATAGAAATCCTTATTTTGTTTAGGAAGCTGCTTGGCAATTCAGTAAGCAACAAAAGATTTAAATAGGTGCTGGGATGTTGGATCATCAGCAGACCTGCTTTGGCACAGTACTACCAATACAGTGACAGCCCTCTATTTTACCTTTATTATCCCATTAGGATAGGAGTATTGCTGAGTGCATCATATGCCCTAACTTTTAATAAATGTCTTGTAGCGCCAAAATCCTAGTCAATAAAATTACATCAGTGAGCAACTTTGATATGTTTGACTGTGAGGACTGAATTTAATTGAAGAGGAAAGACCAGCTCATTTTCTATTCTAAACCATGAGTGAGCAGTATCCTGGCATCGCTAAGTCCGTGGGTCCCCTAACATATTGAAAGTATATCTGGCATCTGGTGAAATTGTAAAGGTAGATGTCCTCGAGAATTTTCCAAAACAAAGTTTATTGAGGTAGATCCTGCCTTCAATGGATTACCATAATAAGTTGTAGATGTGTCTAAGGTCTTAAAGAAGACATTAGACCGGTTAACTGGGAATATGCATATTAAGAAGTTTATAAGGGGTGTGACCAACATTCGGATCATGTCAGCTCGACCCCACCAGGATATATATTTTGGGGCGATAACTCTGGTAGTTCTTTAACCCATACTAGGGCATTTTTTGTATTATACTCGGTTGAGATAGCTACGTTCACATTGAACCAGATACCTAGGTATTTCATGCCCTTAGATTGCAATTTAAAGCTAGTGTCTCCAACCACAGAGGACACACAGAGGACATTGAGATGTAGCACCTATGTATTTTCTTTGTTCAGAGAGTAGCCAGAGTCAGTTGTATATATCTCAATAGAGGTTAGCATGGCAGGCATAGCTTTCTCTCGGTTTTGCATGAACATTTCTACGTCATCTGCACATGCTGTAATCTTGAACGTTACAGATATTAAAGGAATACCCTCAACATTGGCAATCTCTCTAGTCAAAGTCATAAACATAGCAAGGGTGAAAGAAGGTGCATTCAAGTCTGGTTTCCTCTTGTTAGGATAAGGCATCAGACACTACTCCATTATTCTGACTCTCATACAAGGGTAAGAATACAGGGGGAAGACCATGCAACTGAACTCTTGACCTTTCCTTAAACTTATTTTTAATCGATTTCAATTCATTTCAAACCAGAGCGGTTTTCACAATTCTCCCTGTGCAACACTGCCATATTAAACATAACTGATACTTTCAAAATGGTATCCATTTTCTACTTTCTACATTTAGGTTAAACAATACAAGTAAAAATACATGTCATAACCTGTGGAGGTACTAGGGGTATTCAGCACATAACGTTTTAATGGAAAAGAAGGAAATCAGAGCAAAAGGAAACAAAAAAAGACAGCAACAGAACCAAGAGTAACTTTCACAGCTCAGCTTATGCCTCATATAATAGTTACTGAAGAAGCATTTCTTTATCGCCCTTCAACTGTCACTTCTTCTATGCAGTAGTCTTGACAACAGTAACAGACATGCTGTTGCCCACTTTTTGACTTTCTCCTTCCACCTGCACTCGGGTGGCCCTTCGGGGGACCTCTAATGCATTGCTATGGCATATCTGGCTATTGTAAGGGATAAGTTCAAAAGTTAAGAGCCCACCTTGTTTGCATGAGGGCAAACATACAGCCCCAAATAAACATTTATCAATTTTAAGCAAGTCTGTTCTAACTAATGTTCTCTCTAGTTCAGCAGTGACTGCTTGCCAAAAATTGGCTATTGACTGGCATGGAGTGAATGTCCCACCCCCAAAACAATCTACAAGTGAGTGAATTCCCACTTCTAGACACTCCCTCACCAAGCAAAGCCGGAAAATACCACACCCCTGCAGTAAGTAAGCCAATCATGAAGAGCACTGGTGCTTCTAGCTGGCATTGTGGTGTTTCAGTTCAAGCAGCGCAGTGCGGCCATAAAAATGTTAGTTTGCCCAATCCCCTGTGTGCACCCTCCCATTGCCCTGCCAAAGTGGGCACAGTTCCCTAAGGCTGGACCTGTGCAGCCACTTTACCAGCCACTGTAGTTGAGCAGCCAAGTAATACAATTCATAATCTGGGGCCCTAAACCTTCCCTCTCTTACCGGGCGCTGCAGGATGCATACTAACACCCTGTGGCTGCATCCATTCCAGATCAGCTTCCTCATGGTGGAAGAATCCTGATCGGGAGAGCTGCAAAATGATACACTATTCGCAGGAGCATCAACATTTTTAAATTGTATGCATAGCTGCAAGGTCCACCAAAACCCTACGCTACTCTTCAAAGCAAGTAAGATTCTTACCAGGTTCCTTTCCCCTCTTCTTGTCCCTATGGTACCTGTTCACACCCAGGTTTTAAATGTTAAAGGCTCTCCCATTTATTTCCCAGATGAGCTACTGCAAGTGGAACATGTTGCAAAGTCGGGGAAACTGGTAACGCACATGATTTAGTCCAGTTAGTGCAGAGCCTGATATACTACCCAATTTATCGAGGAGGCGCACGCTCCACACAATGCCCACCTCAGTGTCTCAGAGATACAGATGCATATTATCTGCATAAAGTGAAGTGCCATGCTCGAGGTCCTGCAGTGGGATGCCTCTGCTGCATTTCTCTGTCCTAACTATATATCGAAGGTTTCCATTGCCAGTGTACACAGCATGGGCAATAAAGGACACTCTTGTTGGGTTCCTTTCGTGGCAGCAAAGGATGCGGATATGCATTGGCCTATTCAGACTCTAGCTTTTGCATCGGCCTATAGTAAAATGACCCATTTGTCCCACCCTTCCCTTAGATCCATGTGTCTCATCACATCACATAGGTAGTTCCACTGTATTGTGCTGAATGCCTTTTCTAGGCCGACAAACAGTATTACCGCATCTGAGAATAACCCCTGTGGCGTTTTCTTGAGAACCATAAAGAGTCTCATAATGTTTAGTAACGTGTTTCTGTTGGGGATGAAACCATTATTGTCGTTATGCACTAGGGTTTGTAGATAGAGATAGGGGTGATTTACCAGTATTTTACTAATAATTTTATAGTTCAAATTCGGCATGGAGAGAGGCCTGTATGAGGACACATCAAGAGTATGTACACCAGGAAAGGAGACCATAAGTGCTTCCCTAGTTGTGGCTGGTAGGAAGCCTCTCTGTAGCGCCTTCCACTAAATTCCGCTAGTTGCGGTGAGAGAAGTGCTGCATAATTCTGATAAAACTCAGCAGGCAAACAGTCCGTGCCCAATATTTTGTTCCCTGCCAGGTCCTTGAAAGCCACTTTAATTTCAGTCTCAGTTATAGGCCCACCTATCACTGTTTTAACATTGTCAGGTAAGCACAACAATAATACTCTATACAACAAGGCCTCAATGTTCTCCTCTGTGGCCATCCTTGTTGGCTACACAAGTCCTCACAGTGTTGCACAAATTCCTGATGTATATCAAGTGACGTGTGTGCCACCACTTCAGTTTGAGTTCCGAATTTAGTGATGGGTGCACCCTTATTCTCCAACTGTATTATCCAAATTACCAGCCTGCCTGCCCGTCCCCCATGCATGAATCGCTGTTCTGACTGCTAATATGCAAGAGCGCACAGACATTTCAAGATGGTTGAATGTTTTTCTCTCTCCTTTAGGAGAGTCAAACAATTCAGCGGGACTACAGGTAAGTCTCCTTCTTTTCTTGATGCATATTCCCTTTCAGAGTGGCAAGCTCTTTCTCCTGCGGTTATTTAACTCCTATGATTTGGCTCAAGCAATTCACTAATATGGGCCATGATGCAGATATTAGCAACAAAAAAAATAGCCCCTAACGGTTTCCTCCAACGATTCTCTAAACATAGGATGCTGTAAGAACTGTACCTGCAATCGCAACTTACAGATGGTGTTAAAACACATGGAAAAATCACAGAGAGGAACCACCCCTGCACTTGGTACTTCAACTAATCTATTCTTTTTCTGATAGAAATAAGGTGGTAAAGCAGATCTACAGGGCACTACTAAAGCAGTTGAAGTGCTCACTAACTTAACTCAGGGTCAAGTGTGACGACAATGTGGGCAGAGTGCTAAATGAAGCCATTTGGGGACGAATTCTTCCAACGCTCCCAAAACATCCAGAAACTTGAAGTTTAAATGTATTCATTTTAATTTCATACATAGGACTTACCACATCCAAGAATGTATAAACAAATATTTCCCTGCTCTGTGTCCCTGTTGTGTACTAGCAAATGAGAATGTTTACTAGATTACGTGGGACTGTCAACTAATGAAGGAATATTGGACACTGGTCACACAGTTAGCTAATCAGGCGACAGGTAGGAACATTGAGTGCACTATTTTTTTTTTTTTTTTTTTTTTAAATTTTTGAAAACCTTTATTGTGCATGAATAAATGAACAAATACGGGCCTACAACCGCCAGGCCGGCCACCACATTTCGTCAGCACAAGTGCAAGCATTACAGTTCCCCGGCAGTATTAATTAAAGTGTCAAGAAACAATGAGCGTTACACTGGGAAGAAGCATGTCGCCAGGGGAGAGGAGAATTGAAGGTTAATTTTTATGATTTTTTTGGGTTTTCATCATGAAATAAGTCAGTGAAGAATAAGAACTAAGAAGATTCGAGTCCGCACAGTAACTTCACGACATGGGTAAGCGGCGTTGCAGCTGAAAACAACAATGGAACGTAGCATCAGTTACAATATGGCGGTGCAAACAACGGCAAGTCGTCATCCAGAATTTACGCACCCCAAGTATCGCCGCCCCCACCCTGCCAACCCCAGCCCAGACCCAGATTCGAACCAGAGTAAAAGCGCGGAAAATAGAAAAAAGAAGGCCCATAGAACCAAAAAATGTATAAAGTACCCCACCCACCCTGCATCATTGTGGAGGCTACGGCCTACCCCCCCCCCACAGAGTGCCTGTCGCCCTGTAAGAACCCGAAATATAGACAAGGAAGAAGAAGGAAGAAAATGAAGAAAAAGAATAACGTGTATACCTATAATATAGGGAGCAAGAAAGAAAAAATCAACCTAGACTCCCAGAGAGAAAAAGGTGGGGAGGAGCCCACTCAATACCAGGTCACCCGGAAATCCCAGCCCTCGACAAACACCCACCTCATAGATTACACCGTTACTAAGCATCGGCACAGACACAATCAGCTATTGCAATACAATTGGAGAAGTCATAACATGGTACGTGGTCATGGAATAAGCGAATCAGTGCCAACCCCGTCCCCGGCAGCTAGCAAATCAATAATAACAAAAAAAAAAAAAAAAAAACCCCTGACCCGATAGTGGATGCAACTTTGAACATACTTCCCCACGAAGACCCCCCCCCCCCCGCGCCTAATAGGACACGAGGAGGGCCAGCTCCTAAGTCACCCGGGCTACCCCGATCACAATAGTCACCTCCCCCTAATCATCACAAACAATCAAGGAGTATCGAACATAAAGGAAATCGGGAAGGACATCGTGTAGCACCACATCGCGCTGAGGAGGCGCCCATCCCGAGTCCCAGCCATCCGTCAGACACAGTTCGCATGAATATGGGCACTTCTAGCCCTGGCCAGACCGCAAACGTAGTCCCAAACATAGCTCCAGTGAAAGCCCCGCCTCAGGTAGAACAAAGGGACAAGATGGCCGCACTCGGCAGAGAGATGAACCTCCAGGGCAAAATGGCCACGTCCAGTCACACACACTTTTGGCAGCCCAGAAGGACAACATTCCAAAGTCCATATAAAGTAGTAGGTTACAGGGACGTAGAATCACATTGTGCAGGTTGTAAATATTCAATAAAGAAAGAAGCTGTGTCCGCCGATCCACGTGGAATGATGGTGATGCCTTGGTCAGGATAGAACTCGAGGGCAGGATAGGAAACTTTGTGCCAATGTCAGGGTCGACAGACAGCAGTGCATCCAAGGCATCAGAATCAGCAGTGTTTCTCAGTTCACAGGCGCGCTGCAACAATGTAGCCCGCACCTCGTCGTGAGGGGGCCGATCGGTGGGAAAAGGAGAGCAGTAAAGAGATACATCTCTGAGTCCAAGCGCGGCTTCATCTAGTTTCATTTCCAGCGCCCGAGAGCGCTCATACCAATCTGCCCTTAGTTCAGTGATCGCACTCATTATGGAAGCGCAGGTAAATGCAGGCTGGGGAGTCGCCTCGGCCACAGTCTGGTGTGTATCACCGCGTCCCCCCCGTCGCCCAAGCGCACTCCGTACAGCCTCTTCAGTAGCCGAGGTAAAGTCCATGCCAAACACAAAGGGGACGGCCGCCATGTTCACTGCGAGGGGTTTCACCGATAACCGAGGCAAGCTATCAGGAAACCGGCGGGGTGCAGACCACGGATAGCTGGATCCGTCTACAGCGGGTAGTGATGAGCAGGAAACCCCCTCGCTTATTTGCCCGCAGGATCGAGGGAAACGGCAGATCCCGGCAGGCGGTTCCACACACGGGAGAAAGGAGCAATGCGGCTCACCTCTGTGTCTCAAAAGGACTGTGAAGCTGGATGGACCCACCGCCGGTCGGCGCACACCGTTCAGCAAAGATAAATACAGGCTCTCCCACAGCTTAGAATCCGCATGGGGCGTCCAGCACTGCACTGCTCCAGCAGCTCACAGAATGGAAAACTTCTCCGGCGGCGTGCAGGGACACGGAGTCCGGCTCCAGGGCGCCATTACGTGCAGCAGGTCAGCTCGCCCTATCGTCGGAGGTCGGAGTGGTAGGGACACCGGAGGAACACCCCCGGTATCAGCGCGATGTGCGCTTCATCCCGCGACGACTCTGCGCCAGGATAGGAAACAGGATGGTGCCGCAGGGAACAAAGGATCGGGGAGCCGGGCGTCTACACGTCCGTCTCCGCCGCCATCTTGGCTCCTCCCCCATTGAGTGCACTATTGAAACATGGCTGCTAGATGCATTTCCACACCCGAACGAGAATAAGAGGACTAGCAGATTTACAGATTTGGCCTTTGTTCATGACAGATAGCAATGAACTGGAAGGGGAGAGTAGTGCCATCTATCCCAAATGGTGCAATGAGGTACAGAGCTGGGCAGAATATGAGAGTACCCTGTTGCGCTTGGAACTTAACGGAGGGTTGCGAAACGCAGAGTTTGCAAGGGCATGGGAGGCGATTTTTTTAGATTCTGTAAATGATGCTGAGGGCCCACTCCCATGCTCCCTGCCCCCTTTTTTTCACCCCAGTTGCTTTTCAGGTAAGGTTTATGATGTGATTATTGAGAGGAACATAGTTTGCTGCTTGATAGTATGTTGACCTGCCCCTCCTCTCCCATTCATGTGTATTTCCTCATCCGTCCTTCCCAACAGAGGGAAATTATAAACTTCATGGTATAGTGTATTGAGTAGTTAGAATGACTCCTACATATGATATTGGATATGGAATTAGTTATAAGATGCTTTTTTCTTTTTTTTATTCCCTCCCTCCCCCCACCTCCTTTCTCTTTTCTTTTCTTTCTTTTCTGTGATTCATAAGGTTTAAATCCTTAGTGAATTCACTGAGGTGGAATTTATCTTTCACATAGAAGATAAGGGTACAGTTCAAGATCTTTACAGTAATAATAAATAGCTCTGAATGCTTAAAAGGGACTACTATCATACAGTAGTTCTGGGTTCGCTTATGGCTTCCCACGCATCATATTGCTAACAGTAATGTTTCCTTCGGTATTGGAATGTTCGCCTTTCTCTTTTCATTGAGTTGTATATTTTGAAGGGAAATAATACAAACTATGATTTTAAGTATGGGGAAGATGTCTGGCCCCATCTCATCGTTAATAACAGGGGATTGCGGTCTGAGAGTGTGCGTCACTCCCCATTGGGGACTTTAACTTAATATGTGGGAGCACATCAGCTTGTCCAGGCGCAAACGTAGGTCATAAGCTGGGGAATAAAACGCATTCGCTAAGCCTCACGTTTCTACGCCTCCAAATGTCCCCAAGAAGCCAATTCTCTACTGACGTTGTGAGCTTCTTTGCTAATTTAATCATGGACAAATTCCAGGAATGGAACACTCTAATTTCATGTCTGCCGCACAGTTGTAGACTCCCAGGGATTCTGGCCCCGGCAGAGAGGAGTGGTGTCAAGGATGCCTAAATGAAATCTGTTCCATGTATGAGGCATAAACTCAGCTCAGTGTCATCCTAGTTCCATCTATCTTCCCGTGCACTATCAAATATCTGCCCTCCTTATCGATATGTACAGTATCTGGGTCAAATAAGATTCCCGCTCCTATTCATATATGGGAAACCTTGACAAAGGATGAAAAACTTGTGGGGCCCGATTCACAGAACTAACTTAAGACAAAATCCTAAACGTACTACTATTTTGGTATTCACAGAAGGCACTTACTCATTTCGGTATTCACAGAAGTTAGAAGTCCTAACTTTAGGACTCCTAAATGCCTTCTGTGAATACCGAAAGTCTTAAAGTTAGGATTTTCCTCAGTTTAGGAGTCCTAAAGTTAGGACTCCTAACTTTACTACTCCTAAACTGAGAAAAATCCTAACTTTAATACTTTTGGTATGCACAGAAGGCATTTAGGAGTCCTAAAGTTAGGACTCCTCTAACTTCTGTGAATACCGAAATGAGTAACTGCCTTCTGTGAATACCAAAATGAGTAAGTGCCTTCTGTGAATACCAGAATGGTAGTAAGTTTAGGATTTTGTCTTAAGTTAGTTCTGCGAATCAGGCCCGTGGTGTACAGATGGCCTCTCCACTGTCTCTTGAATTTAAATATTTCTTGGCTCACCAAGCGTGTTTCTTGGAGCAATGCCACATACACCCAGTCTCTAAAAGTATGCTAGAACTTTGTGTCTTTAAGTCAAAATTCACATTCCCTGCACGTTCCTAGTGATAAATTAGTATTTGTTTACAGGGCCGGCTCTAGGCTCATGGTGGCCCTGTGCAGGGAGCGTAGGTGGGGCCCCCGGACGGGGCGGAGCTCAGAAAGGTGTTTTAATGATCTAGGTGTCTACAGTCTAATCCCCTGCAATAAACTATTTTAAAGTGAAACCTGCTCGAGAGAAAACAAAGTATAATTAGAGGAGGTATAATACAGTAATATATGGTAGACACTCGAGCACAACAACAAACGTTCCGTTCGTAGGCAAAGGCAATGGTGGCACTTGTGCAAGTATCAAAGCAAACAAAATGCCATTACCACGCAGTCCCCGGCAACACTCACTCGAAAGATCTGCCAAGGTGCCCTTTTTGTCAACTGGAGAGCATCATTATATTCCCACCCAGCCAGGTAGATTTGTCCACACACGCCCACTGCATTAATCTGAAGAGGATCAAGTGCACAAAATCTGATAGTCTTCAGAGCATCACCCCAATTGGGCACACAATGCCATGCAAGGCGTAGATGGCAAGGGGTCATCTCTGAGGGGGGACTCTATGCAGGCAGTAGAAGGCAAGGAGTCTTCTTTTCTGGGAAGTGCTGTGCCGAGAGTAGAAGGCAGAGGTCATCTCTAGGGAGCATGCTATGCAGGGAATAAATAGAAGGCAGGGGAGGTGGAGTCTTCTCTAGGGGCTCGGTGAAGTGGTTAGAGAAAAAAGAAAGGGAAGTGCTTTAAATGGGAAGATACTGCCCGGTACTGCGAGCTTGCACTTCCTGAATGTGAAGGGTAGAGTATCTGCACCTCTCAGCACTGCTGTAACATATTTAATGGGAGAGCACCGGCACTTCTCAGGACCAAGCAGGTACTCTAATTAGTGAGTGCCTGCAATTCAATATTTCCATTTCTCGCACTGAGGCCTGAACAAGGGGTATTTTGGTCGTCTGTCACCTTGCTCCTTTGTTATCGACTCAGTACAGGGGTTGGGCTCAGGAGTTCTGCTTGCACTTAACTGCAATCAGGCGCGCACTTAATTTGGCCTTACTATGCCAATTAGGAGCTACACAAAAGTTGCACTTGTTGCCTTCTGACGGCTGAAATACATTTACTACCTCCTGTCACGTGTAGCTCTCTGTGCCTCAACAATAAAGCGCCTTATGCCCACTTATCTGTCTGACACGGTCAATGCGTCGGTTACTTATCCACTTGGATAGCTATTGCCAAATTATGTTGTAATCAAGGGATCTCCACACTTGGGTTACTTCGATAGAAGTTTACTGAAGCCACAGCTGTCCATGGGTGATGTTCCCACTCCCAGCCAGCGGCAACTGCCACTGTCTGGAAGCAAGCAGCAGCACCATGACAACCGAACAATACAGTATCAAGATTCCACATTGATAGGGATGTACATGGGTAGATGGTAAATACTTGGCTAGATGTGAATGAAGAATTGATGTGAATGAAGTAATATCACAATGTTGCACTTGTTTTTACTAATGTGTTTTGTTGGGACTGTGATTGTGTATGATTTTTGTTGGTACTCCTGTGAGCTCGGTGATGCCACTTTGTATGGAATACATGGGCAGTGTCGGATGTTTTGAGATGCCTTGTTGCAACTTGCATATATATTGTGTCTTCTTTTTACTAGTGGAAGGCGCTGCTGTTTGCCAGATGGAAGGAATCTTATGGGTAGAGTGGCAAAACAGGATGCACAGGGATCCGTGTTTTTGAGATGGAGCCTGACCAGGGATGAGCCTTTTTAATATAGTCTAGAATTATGGCGTGCGTCACTGCCGGTGTCGGCTCGATCAGGCAGCGAGCACTGCAGCAGGCTGTGCAGGTGTCAAATGTAAGACTGTGTTCCCACTCGAGGCCTGCACATTGAAATTGAAATTATACTATTTAGTTAATTCTCAGTAGCAGTCTTGAGTCAAACTCTCACCGTTCCAAATTTGAAGGCTGGTCGGGGTGGGGAAGAGTCGAGATAGTGCCGGAGTCGGAGACGGAGTTCTCTGAATCAATGAGATCGTCGGTGTCGACTTAGTGGCGTATTAATTGTTCTTTATCCTCCTCACACGATGTCGACGCGTCGCACAGTGGCACCACCACTCTCCTCACGCAGTGACGCACTCTCCCTGGCGGGCCGGGAGCCTGACCACCGGTGACGCGTCAGACTCAGAGCGGCTAAGAGCATGAGCAGCAGGTGCAGTGTTGCGTACTGCGCACAGCACGCGGCGCTTGGGCAGTCCCAGGGCTGTCACATCGTCATTGGTACTAGGGCTAAGATTGACGGCCCTGGGACCCAAACTGCTGGCTGGCTGGGCTGGGCAAGTCAAGTGAAACTGAAATTAAACAACAAAGCTGCCATTGCTAGCCGCCGGGGTCGGAGCCAGAAGCCGCCAAATCATGCCAGGGGGCCGCCAGTGCCACGACGATCCTTCCAATCCGATCCTCGTCGTGGCAGCCCCTAGGGTTTGGCGGCCCTGTGCAGGTGCACAGTTTGCACATGCCTAGGGCCGGCCCTGTTGTTTACGTGTTGTGCCATGTTAAGCATGTAACGTCGTATTTCGTTTGTATTGGGAGTAAGCCATTCACACAAAAGTGGTGCTTCAGTCATCTACCTGAAACATAGTCAAGCTCTCCATTACCCTTTCATCATTAGACAAAGTGGGGCCACCTATGCTGCAGATTCTGAGACAAGCTAATGATAAAGAACTAAACCCACCTTCCACACCCGAGGTCAGAATGGTAACAACCATCCATCAAATAAACCAAACTGGAAGAAAATCCAGTTTGTGCTCCCATGTTTACCTGAGATATAAGAACGATAGGGGATAGTGTCTGTGATATATATTTACCCTTCTTCCGCTAATCGCGCAGCGAGTCCCTCAGTCTAAATCCATTTGTGAAAGCCCTAAGGAACCTTCAGTATTCCAGTGTATGGCCCAATTACACCTGTCCATATCCATCCTCACAGCGCTTCTCTGCATAGCACCTGACGTCTGCAGTTCTGGGTGGCAGTTGTGGCCGTTCTTGAGTCTCCCCAGTAAAGTGTCTGAATCAATCACATCCGTCTTTTCCACTCTCTGGGAAGACCACAACTCTGATATTATTTCGCTTATTCTGGTCCTCCGCATTGTTGGCTCACTGATACAGTGATAATACTCTGTTGGTGAAGGCCAACATTTTTTCTGCAGGGTTCCACCATAGGGTGCACGTCTCCCAGCGCCTCTTCAAGGTGTCTAACTTTACCTGCTAGGTTTCTGTGGTCATCTCACAATATGCCAAGGTCAAGAGAAACTTGTACATTTTGGCCTCTAAGGCCACCCTGAAGGAGCCGATGACAGCCATTTGTAATATAACTGCAGCAGTACCCTCCTTTAGACCACAATTAGTAGGATGTCTAAAGGCGCTCCTAATCCTGTGCATCACCAAACATGTCTCATCATCCAGTTTGGTGGAAATACACCCTAATCACTTCAATAAAGGTAGATTCTAGAACAGACAGAAAGAAGTAATGAATTTCACATTTTTGCAAAAGCAACTGAGAAAGGCACAGTGGCCGAATGAAGGTGTTCTGATGCTACAAATATTTAGCAAGAATAACTTATTAGATCTTACCCAAAGTTCCTATTACAGGCACATTCCAAGTGAGAAATAAATATTTGTTTACATGTTGTGACATGTTATGTGTATAAAGTCGTATTTCGTTTGAGAGAGGTTTTATGCCTTTCAAATTTTTCAGCTATTAGTCAGGAGACAGACTTCATAGCTGGTAGATTGCCCGGTGGTCAATCATTATAGTTTTGAAAGAGCCTTTGCTGTACAGGAAACCAAAGAAGTTGACTAAAAAATGGAGGACGTATGTTCACGTTTGTAGATGCTGCAAGCTTAATGTGCTGTAGAGCTTTGATTAAGATGGAAATGGCTTACAGTTTTGAGTGGGACAGCCAAAAGGATGCTATTTCAATGGATTATAGAATTTAACACCGTTATATGACGGTATCTGTCCCAAAAAAAGATATTATGGATCGTCATGAGCTAAAAGAAGCAAATGCTGGCAATGTTACTTGTTTGCAGACCAAATGTTAGCCTAGGGTAGAGATGAATGCCCAGATTGCGAACTGAGGTGGCAACAGGCAGGTGCGGATTCATTACACTGAGCCAAGACAGAGCATAAGATGTAACTCCTCTGTCGGCTAAAATCAAAGGTTCATTCTTGGAGAGGTTCAAGTTCAGGCAGTTCTGAGACATCGACCAGCATAGCAAGGGTAAGGTTTTTGGTAGGGAATAAGTAGGGGAATTGTCTTGTTTAAACCTAAAGAACATCGGCACATATTACTTTTAGCTCCAGTTTTTGCGATGTTAAAATACCCTCTTGTCCTAATGTAAATGTCCTTTTCATCTCTTGTACACTTTCGTCTTGTAATATCAAATATATTTGTGGACTAAATTGACATATTCTACTATGTTAAGCGTATAGGCACCCTTTGGCTGGAATGGAACAAGTTACGTTAACCTCCTGAAGGACAATCTTCTAGTGCAGTGGTCTGTTGTCCCCTTGACTGATGGTGCTCCTCCTTCCTAAATTAAAATGACCATTAGGTGTTAACATCTTAAAATAGAACATCTCTTTCAGAGACCCTGTAAAGATTGAATATGTACATCCCAGTATAACTGTGACTTTCACCATATCACATATGATAAGCCCCTCTTAGAAGTTAACATCTTAAAAACCCTGTTATAACTGAATATCTCCATCTCAGCAGATTTGTGGTTCATCTGACCCCATCTGACCAGGCTAAACATTTGATATGTCCTTATTAGCCTTTAATAATTTTATAACTGAATATCTCCATCTCAGCAGATTTGTGGTTCATCTGACCCCATCTGACCAGGCTAAACATTTGATATGTCCTTATTAGCCTTTAATAATTGTTTCGCCCAGGGTCCTCCACACTACCACTATAGGGTGTTAATTGCCACTAGTAATCCTGACTACACTACATCCAAGTCGAGCTCTGTCTACATTTGAATTCTATGATAGCCAAATACGGAACCTTCTAAATTGCACCAGTCTCTAATAAAAGTGTAGTTATTTCAATAGGATAATACTAGCTAGAATAGTGGCGAATAATAAACATTGAGTTAATGGTTATATTCCACCTTATTCCAGGCTCAACTGTCCGTTTACAAATGGCCGTGTCGTCTCCCCGAAGACCGGCATTTGGTTCTAAGAGAGCCTGGGTCCAATCACAGTGGCCGAAAACCGGCTACCGAGCCCCGTGTCATCTGACACTAGGGACCAATGAAAGCGCGCGGTATGCGGCGTGGGAACCAATACGAGTTCCGGGAAACCGGCAGCTTTGGCCCACGTGACCAAACTTCGCGGACCAATCACAGCGCGAAAAACCCTCGCCTTCCAAGCCGGTAAATAAGCACTTTTTCATTCGGTCGGCGCTCGAGGGTTGAGAGGACGCCGACCGCTACTCTTACACCGGTAACGCCTTCCCTATTTGTATTTAGGCTGTAAACAACGCGCAAGGTAGGAGCAAGCTTGAATACAGAAATAATTGAATTCTCCGTTTTTTACATTCCAGTACCTTTTTTGAAACGGGGAGTAAGGACCATGCTCACCTAAGGGAGCTGGATTCCGATTTTAACATAATCACAACACTGGTATGAGAGACAAATCTGCATGAAGGGTAATAATGAATTTTTACATTTATGTACCTATACAGCATGGTGTTTTGACAGACAGTTTGATATGCAGAACATAGAGAGGGATACCAGGTGACCACACTTTTGTTTGTTTATGTTACAGCACCCAAACTTCAGTGTCTCTTGCAGTGGCATTTAAAATGTATTGCCCTGAAGAAATTGCCAAAAAATCAAAGGCAATGAAACATGTCAGCTGTAAGTAGAGAGTGAATCGATTGGTAGTATTTTCTCTCTTCTTTTTTAGTATATGTGTGTTCACTGTTTTGCAACAGAGAAGGGAATGAGAATAAAAAGTTAAGGCCCCAGTTGCTCAGTGACTTATATGTAATATGTTATATGTTGTTAGTTTTGTCACATATAAGTTGTGTCCACTGCACCATTCACTGTCCTTTTATTTTTTGAGGGTCGAGGCACGTCTTTTTGGTTTTAGCTTGATGGCACCAATGATGAGAACAGGGCCATCCTGGTGAGTACCAACCAGGGGTCCCATTGGTGGTGCGCCCGTGAGGTGCCATCTCGCTTTTTCACACATTTTTTGTCTGTGCTGTCTTGTTTGTATCAATCAGAGAGGTTGTCATTTTAAAGAGGCAATAGATTGAAACATCTCAGGATTTTCTTTAGACTAAAGAGATCCCGTGGATAACGAATTTCGACCATGGATGTTTACAGTCCAACAAATCCAACAAATGAATATTGCCATGAGAATTAGGACTGTTGTGTTTATTAGCTTTCAGAGTGGAGGGCGTCCTAGTTCTGTTTGTCTTTCCCTCTAGACTCCCATTTGTGAAGTACCCTTTGGCTGGGTACCAATGCGCTACATCAAAAACCAGTCAAATAAACGCACCTTCACGTACTTTTAAAAGAAGAGGTGGGTTGAACGAGGAAAAAAAAATAAAAACGGTGGCAGCAAGATCTCCACTCACTGCAAAGGCACTTAACGCCTCCTTAGAGATGTAACATGGTCGGAGAGAGGCACAACTAATCGGTTTATATATGTATAGAAAACAATATTTTGTACCTAGAGCTTACCGCATAGAAAACACCACATAAAAAACAATTTAACCTCAAATAGTGCTAATTCTTTAGGAGAAACCAGAACACTTACAATATTCATTAAAAATATGTAACTCTAAAAAAGTGCCAATTAAACAAATGTATGGCAATGTAAAATGTACATCAGATGCGTATTTAGAAGGTTTCCCTTTCATTCATTCATTCCCAATGTCGAAAATGTCTAGTCTTGACGCACCAAGGTATGAATAAAGCAGGACAGTAGTTGGCACATATATAAAATATGTAGATAGAAACTCACTTTATCGTTTTCCAGTAATGCTTGGCAAATGATTTCTTCACAGATATTAGCGGACGGAGCCAAACAGTGCAATCTGTAGAAGAGTTCCACACAGGTAATGTGATGCTCCATGGTCTCCTTGTTCAGCTGATTCCAAAGTACTTGGGCCACACGCTACGAGAAAAAGCACGTCAAATTACCCAGTTTGCTATTTGTATACAAAATACGTATATTAATTTAAGCAAAGTGCGTCTTTTAATTAATTTGACCTTTGAATAATCAGACATTTTGTATACCTTTGCAAATGAGTTCTATTGCCATTACTACAAAAACCTTTTCAAAACCAAGTTTTGTAAAGACATACAAATGTTAGCCTGAATGACACTTGTATATTATTAGCTCACGGGCAAGGAGCTTGAGGTGTTTCAGAGTCCAGGTCCAAGTGTCTCGTACACCAAAGGAAGTTGCATACAACATAGAGACACAATCTTGGAGGGATACATTGCACTCAAAAACTTAGCTTACCAGCTCATACTTAATACAATGTTACGGCACCATTCTCTTCCAGTGGATCACCTGACCTCACTGCTCCATAAATGAGGGCTGCCACATCTGTTGTAAGCCCAAACTGTAACTTATTTGTACCCAAACTGCCATCCCTAATTCCAAATTCTCAAGGCGTTGGCTCAACATGGTAACCTAATCCTGCTACATATGCCCTTCCTTGATAGAGATGGGTATATTATTACCACTGTAACCAAAATATCACTCAAATGTGTTCAATGGTCTTTTTTACCCTAAAATGTCATGATGCAAAAAAAATGCAGGGGCTTAGGTGTAACACTGCTGTGTTTAACCCAGAATGGTATCCTTTGTTTTCTACATATCATTTTGTTGCAAAGGCTCTCTTGCTGAACCCAACAAGGTCTTCTAATTTACATTGCTACCCACAAGCATGGTGCTGTTTTTCACATCTTATTCTATTTCAGCAAAGGATGATGAGCAAGCGGGGCCTACGGCCATGATGGCCGCTCGGAGCTGAAGCTCAGCGTTGAACCTGCACACCAGCTTCCGGAGCGGTGCTTCGCCGCGTTGTATTCCCTCCGAAAATAACTGTCCCGCAATCGGAAGGCAGGCGGATCAATTGGATCCAACGATCGACTCTCCCCGATCCTGAGTGGCTGAGATATGTGCTGTTTTGTCCCAGTGGGCCAGTGAGCCAAGATGGCGCCCCAAGAACTACAGGAATGCGCCTGGAGGCTGAGAGTGACGAGCTGCTTTGGTGACGCCCTCCAATCTTCCAGCTGATCACGTCCTCGTCCCCCCCCCTCTGCCCATTTTCCCGAATCACGGACTTTCCGGCAGACTCCCCAGGGGAGAAAAACTCTGCTTTGCAGACCTTGCCTGCCTGCGCCATTTGAGAGGTACGGGTGTGGCTAGGGAGAGGGACGGGCCCGCGATTTAGCCCTGCGTTTTCCCTCGAGACCGAACCTATTGTGGGGACCGTGCCCGTGGCCTGGAAGTACACAGACACACGGACACTGCACTGGCTGTGCACTGCTCCACTGCACGGCGAACACCCCCTCAAATGCTGCTAGACACGCTGCTGCTCCCCATGCTATCACCTGCGGCCCGATGCATGGCTGCCGATCCACCCACTCCAAGGTGACTCAGAGCTGGGTTTCCAGAGCTCCTGGTTCTCACCGGCAGAACAAAGAACAGCACACACCCAGCGCTTCACAGAAGCGTCTTGTAATCCCAGTTTGTCGCTGCTGCCTGAGAATGCTACTCTGGCTCCCTTCCAGCCGCCTCTCTGAGACCAGGGTCCTGATGTTTCTTCCAGAATTTTTGGCACTGTGTTTTTTAACCAACTTTAGAACAGGTGGCAACTAGAAATAGCCACTGAGCCATGGAGACTGATAGACTTGACATGCCTGACTCTAAGATGGCTGCCAAAACCACACTCCTTCTCCTACCTTCCATCCTCACCAGCGCCTACCACCCGTCTTTGGTTTCTAGGCTTCTGATCCCCTCCTGATCCTCACTCTTCTCTGGCAGAGCCCTAAACACATACATGGCCGCTTCCCGGTGGAGCTGCACCAACAGCTATAGGGGAGATTGGCCCTGGCACACCGCTATAGCCGTCACCTACCCAGCCAGATCACAGACATTTGTATTGTGTTCTTCCCCACTGCTGTCTCCTCCCTGTGGATTACCTGCTGTCCCTGGTCTTTCCTATCCTGACTTTCGTGCTCGCTAATTTACTCCTGTATTGTTTATTTATCCATTCTGTAACTACTGTGAAACGTTTTGTAACCTATAACTCGCTGTGTCCTTATGTAAAGCGCTCTGATACCTCCGGGTCTAGCCAGCGCTATATAAAACTCAAGTAAAAGATGATGTAAGAAGTAAAAAATGAGAACGGAGATGAGTGACTGCATCATGTTCAAGGCTTTCTCCATGCTGCCAGTCATGGCCTCTGCCACTATTCTAACCTGTCCATGATATGTTCTGATAAAAAGCTATGCCTTGGTAGGGAGTCTCTGTCAGGGGTGTGGAAATGTTGGGCAAGATGTTGGATACGCCAGACGGCGCAGATGTCCAAAGCTCATTCTCACTCTGGCAAGTATGCCATCTGTACCCCTATTCCTCCCCACCCCATTTAAGGTCTGAGGGTAGACGTAGCAAGACAAGACATTCAGATATGGCAGGATTTTGAGTCTATGCTGGCTATATGTTATGTTGGGCACCGACTCTGATGTGGTAGAATGCTCTTGTGTCCCAGTGACAAGCAAGGGCAAGGGGAAGAAATGAACAAGTAACAGCATATATGAAATAAGCATTAAACATTATATTTAAGGGGGTCTAAGGCAAGTGGCAAATAGAATTTGGCCGCAGAATATTTGTGGGGAGCAAATAAATGTTTTATTGCCTCACAATTGATGTGGGATGTTAGGGTTGAAATTAAGATATCTGGGGTTCAAGAGAGCTTCGGGGTCAACTCAGACAAGAACTGTTTATCCAATGAAGGAAGTTCTTTTGATTAATCGAGAAAACAGTCTTTCACAGAGAAATACCTTCTGTACTGAGTCTGAAACTGCTGCTGAGGAAGATGACGACGAACAAGCTATATGAAACTGGTCCTGGTCACTAGTTGACCGGAAATAGATACATATGATGGACAACGTCCTTTCACAAGAAATGGTATGAAGAGGGTTGCAAGCACATACCTTATTAGACGTAACCTTTGATAGATATGACAGAGAATATATACTTTATTTGATAAAAAAAATATAATCATAAAGGTGGACTACATACACACATATACATACCTAAACAGTTAAAATAACTCAAATATGATAGAATAATATATCAATATTAGAACTAAAATCTTGCTTTGTTACAAGTTAGTTTCTTTAAAAAGCATTGGGATGCCCTTCCGGCTTCTGAATGAAATTAGGATATCCATGGCGAATAAAAATTGTGAAGCCTATATTTAAAGCTGTATTTTCTGGAGTCGAAGATGCAATAATTGCCTGTCTATGGGTCCGGATTACCAGCCTATTCCACTCAGTTTTCAGCTTAAGTCTGCGCTGTGGCAGTAGAGCAGGGCAAATACATACTACATGATCCAAGGTTTCAGCCGTCTTACCACACCCTCTGCACAATAGATCCTCTGACGTTCAACGCCAGGACGGTAAATCCTTTAAAAATTGCCAGTCACCCAACCTAAGAACCATAAAGCTAAGTTTTTTTTGTGTGTCATAATTAAGTGCAGGGAATAAGTTACAGGACAGATAAGGAGGGGAGGCCAGCCCATAAGAATTCATTATTGCCCATGCATGTCTACTTTTAGCAACGAGCTTTATCAGTGATTAGGGACCTCATTCGTATGCGTTTCTTTTTTTTTTTTTTTAATTTTTGAAAACAAGGTGTACACAGCTATTCAGCCGAACATCCCGGAGGCACGGCAGCAGGATTAGAGACCAGAACTATTGCAGCACACACAATTTTGCACAGGATGAGTGAGGTTAATTTTAAATTTTACAACAGGATAGTTACCGTTAGAAGAAATGAATTTCAATATAATAACAAAAAGAGCAGAAAACAAGAAAGAAGGGTGGGATCAGTCACAGAATCTAAATCATATATCTATCGGCATCTTTAAGAGGGGCCAATCAGTATACGCGTGCAATCAAACACTAAGCACACCCGGCCATCGCCCGTACACGGAGAGGCTTAATGAAAAACATTCATGGGTGAAACCCACGGTCAAACGTCGAGAATTCGAAATCAGGTAATGCACTGCACCGATCCCAGAACCAAGAAAGAAGGGAAAGGAACAGAGAGTCCAGTTAAACTAATGAAGAAAAAAGGCCATAGAAACAAGAAACGGAAAAACAATAATACCCCCCCCCCCCCACCCTGCACCCCTGCAAATGGCTACGGCCTACCCCCCTAGCAGCGTGCCTGTCGCCCAGCATCCAAAAACCCGAAATGTAGCGAGAAAAGGGAAATATAAAAAGATAGAAAAAGGAAAAGATAAGAGAAAGAAAAAAGACGGAGGAGGAGAAAAATCACATTTGCCCTCGATCCCCTTACCCCCCCCCCTGCGGCGCACAGTCCCAGTTCTAAGTATAGCAATTATGTAAGCAAGTTATTGAAAATAAAGCCCAGGGAAGGCGTCCGACACACGCCCCACCACCCGTAAGCAACAAAATGGCGGATCCCCCGAACTTCACGCACCCCCAAAGTCGAGATCTACAGCAGTCTCACCCTTGAACCCTCCGAATGTTCACAATGAGTTCAGCCAACTGCACCAGAACGTATCTAGGAAAAATCAAAGTTCCCGCCAGTCTGTGGACCTGCATAAGGAGTCCGATCAAGCACCTCAGTCCGTCATGATCCGCCACCGCCATGACACTTGCCGTTTTCCAGCCAAAGTACGACCATGTCGATCTCAAACTCAGGGCAAAGTCAAAACAATCGAGTGATGTTCGCAGCATCCGCCGGGTCGTATTAGCCGTAGGCTCAGGAGAAGAGAAGACTACAAACACATCAGTGGACGGATGCGCCGATAATGGCGGGCGTCTCTCTGAGACAACAGGTCCATTAGCACACAGTGTTCCAGGCGATAATTGCGAGATTTCGACATGGAGGGAGTCTCATTTGGTAAGTACCGGGAATAGCGTAGACATAACAGCCAGCTCAAGGGCAACAGGCAGGTCAGGGTCCTCGCACGATCGGGCAGTTTCGGTGACATCCGCAATCGTTTTCTGGTGGGTAGAGGCCAAGAAGGATCGCAGCTCCTTAATGGCGGCCATCACGGTCCTCAAAGACGGCTCTTCAGTACCCCGCACCGCCTCCACACGGTCAGCTCCAGACATTTGAGTGCACTTCGGAGCGCCCGATTCCCCCGGGGACCGAAGTGCGGGTCGGGCAGGCGGGGATTGGAGGCCCACTTCCGAACAGTGACGGGGCTTCTCGGGCGGGGGCACCAGCCCGGCGAGGGGGCCAGCCGCCGGGAAGGGGACCCCGACCTCTCAGCCACCTTCAGGATACGCACACCTCCGCAGTGTGCACAGGACCGCAGGCACCTCACCAATATAAGGATGGGAAACACTCCAGGTCAATCATCCGGACCACGTCTGGGGCACCCAACCGCCGCTGCTGCCCAGTAACCCGGCTGGGTCAGTAATTGAGGTCCCGGCTTACAGGCAACTCTGGGCCAAGATCTTTCACACGGCACAATTCTGCCGATCCGGGTGGGAAAGTTCTCGGGACCACACCGCCAGTGTCAGCAAAGATTACCCCGCACGGGGGTGAGGCGCGAAAGCAGGATATATGTCCGGATCTTCCAGCAACAGGCGGAGGTCGACTGAGCCGAGAGCTTATGCGGCCATCTTCTTTCGTTGCTAGGCTCCTCCAGCTCGTATGCGTTTCTTAATGCTAATTTAAAAACTGCCTTACTGGGGTTAAGAGCCCATAATTCATCCGCAGACAATTGCTGGACAGAGTCCTTAAAAAAACGGGCGTAAGAGCCACCTAGATTTTTCTGAGAAATATCTAGCCAAAGCAATGACTCCAAGGACCCTTGGTCTGCCTGCCTGAGTTTGTGGCACAGATTCAAATAAGTGCCGGTGTTTGAAATGTCGTAATTTAATAAACCCAGTTCTAATCTAATCTGTGCGGCAGAAGCAGCTTTAGGCATGTGAAGAACTTTTTTGTAAATTTTGGTCACATGTTGGTTTAAGTTGGCATTTAATTTTCCCCTAAAAATGTCAATGCCATACGACAGGGTAGGCCCAATTTTTGACCTCATAACTTCCAACAATGGTGATAAACTCGGACCAGACAGTTTTTTTGAGAGCTTAGAAAGGTTCACCTGGAGATTCATGGCTTTTATTGATATTTCGCTACGTTGTTTGGCGGAGGAACCCCTAGAGTCGAAATTGACCCCTAAATATTTATATATTTTTCCTATTGTAAGACTCGTATTATTATATAGCCATCCACCACCATGGTTGTGTTTCCTGCCAAAGAGAACCACTTGGGTTTTCTTTAGATTGACCTCTAAATTATTCATGGAGGTATAGCTGTGTAGTTTATTTAATAGCCTTTGCAGCCCTACCCGGGTAAGACTAAAAAGAACCAGGTCATCAGCATATAAGAGGTTACTTATAAACGCACCACCCATCTTGGGAGGGTGGCTGTTTATTTCTTCTAAGGTGGCTGGTAAGACTGCTATAAACAGATTGAAAAGTAATGGGGCCAGCACACATCCTTGTTTGACACCTCTCATTGTCATGATTTTCCGAGAGAGATGTGTGCCAGTCCCCAACTTTACTTTTATCCATGTGCTGGTGTCCAGTTGAATAATCGCCTCTAGAAGTTTAGCTGGGATCCCCCATTTTTTTAGCTTAACCCAAAGAGCAGCCCTGGGGACCCGGTCAAAGGCGGCTTTGAAGTCTACAAAGCAACAAAAAACAGCCCTTGATGTAATAAGTACATTATCAACAATTATAGACCGTGCCAGAAGGTTAGTCGTGGTGCCAGAGTCAGCAGTAAAGCCAGTTTGAATTCTTGGGATCAAATTATTCTGCTCTACCCAGGTTCTCAGTTCCTCCAGTAAAATACTTGCGTAATGCTTTGCCTCAATGTCTAATAGGGCGATTAGTCTGTAGTTGTTTGGGGACGCATGAGATCCTGACTTATAAATCGGGTGAATTATTGCGCCAAGAATCCGGAATGGATGAGCTTCTTAATGCAAAATTGAAAAGAGTAGTTAAATATCCTGACCAAAGGTTGATATTTGTTTTGAACAGAATCTGTGGTAGACTGTTTGGACCAGGCGCTCCATCTGATCTTGCTTTTGTTAGTGCTTTAGTGACTGTATCTTGAGAAATCAGCAGATCCTCACTTAAAGATTCTGAGAACTCGATGGAACTGCTCCAGCCCTTACTCGGGCTTGCTTTCGTAGGATTGAGAGGACAAATGTCTGCGGAGGTTGGTCCCTCTGTGGCCCTAAAGTGATCAGTCAAAAAGGTAGACCAGTCGGCTTCTGCAATGTTTGCACACCCAGAAGAGGGTAGTCTGGAATTTTGGCGATGGATTAAAGCCCAAAATATTCTTGAATTGCGATTTTTGCTCTCCCATAGTAGTTTACACCAGAATTGACCTAGGTAAAGTCTTTGTCTTTTTGTTGAGCCTGCCTAATTTTTTTTTGGGCGGTTTTATACACATTCAAGAGCTCACTGTTCCCAGGAGATTTCTTAAGAGCACGCAAGGCATTGTTTCTGGGTTTTTTTAATACCATAGTTTGACTTGAAATTGAAAACTGGGGGCTGAGAGAAGCCTTATGGGAATGCGGTTTAGATGGAAAAAGGCTTATCAAATGGGAACAGAAGGAGGACCAGGAAACAGTGGGGGAGGCCGCCAAGTCAGTGCCTCCTGTTGTAAAGGGCAAACATTCCTTCATAACATTAGAGCAGATGTCTTCACTCCATCTTAGTCGTTTAAGGTTTTCAGTGTAAATTCTTCTACAAGTTGTAGAAGCGGATTTATGATACACTGGCTTTACATTGAAGGTGGCGACTTGTGGGCGATGGTCGCTATCCAATCAAGGATAAATACTGTGGTGTACCAAATGTTGAAATAGGGCTAAATTACAGATGGTGTAATTAAGATAGGAATGCTTACGACCATTTGTCCAAGACCACTTTGGCGGAGTATCATTCATAGATCTTCCATTCATCACCAGTAAGCCGGCACTGTAAAGTTGCAACACACAGAGCTCTCCTAAATCACAGTATGCTTGATTTGGTGGTTTGGACTGTACCTCTGCTTCTGCTGATATAGATGGTAAAAGCCCTTCAAGGTCAGCAGAGTTTCCCTGAAAGAGGTTAGTGTTAAAGTCTCCGGTGATCATACAATCTGAATGAGGAAAATCCACAGCCAGGTCGCATACGATTTTAATTAAGCGTGTTAAATGCTCCTTTTTCGAACGCGTGCTCGGGTTAATGTAAACATTAAGAAGTAAAAGCGATCGCTGTTTGCTCCATGAACTGATCTTAACTCCGAGTAACCAGTCAATAAAACCTATAACTGGACGATTTTGAATAGCCCATGTTTCCTGAAAGGCTATTAATTCGTGCCCAAATATAAAGTTAAACGTCTCCAAGTTGGTCATTTTCAGGTGGAGACCGCTGCTGTTCCATGAGCACAGTGTAAAGGTGACTGCAAGACAGGGTTTAAGAGGTTTTTAAGAGGTGATAATTGAGATCTTGTTTGCACCGAGTCGTTACAATTTGGGACTGCAGAGTATTTTCCAAGTGGTCAGTCTGATTTTTTTGCAGGCCAGGGCAGCCGGAAGCCAACCCCAATCTTGAGCTTTTTCAGGGTTAGGAGTTTTAGCCCATGAGTTTTCAGTCAGTTGTGTAATGCCTAATGCATTTTTTAGAATTGAATAAGGCCTGTTTTTAACACCAATCCCTGGACCTTGCGCTCTTGTCGGGATGGCTGGCTGCCTTAATAGTGCTGTGGGGTAGCCTGGGGTAGAGTAAGAGTGGATTTTAATTCCCTGTTGCTTGAAAAATGTCCTTTTGGGCTAAGAATGCTCGTGCCCAAGTAGCGGATCTAAAGGTCACCAGGGTTACTTCAGAGGGTTGTAAGCCTCTTGGTGGACGAAATTCGATGGACTCAATTTCATCGGATGTCAGAGACTCAAGACTCGGGGTACCGTTCACTAATTTGATTATGTTTGATCTAATGAGAATATCATGCTGACCTTTTGATTTGTATTCAGGAGCAAGAAGTATTTTGGAGTGCTGTAGATTGCTTTTGACACTCTGAGTGCTAGGACTTCAGTTAGACAGAGTACGTTTGTCAGTTAGGGAGCCTAAGACTGATCCCAGATGGAGATGGGGAAAATCTTGTGAACCTTGGCTGGGTATCCGAGTGTCTTTGAATGAGGGTGAAATATTATTAAAAGTTATTTTTTGAGGATTGAATCCAGTGTTTAAATTTTCGAAGTGAGGAAGAGTTAGGGGAACAACTGGTTGAGGTTGAGTTATCATTTCAGTCGCCTTACTTGTATTCGATGCAATAAATTTGCCACTTGTTTTTTCAGTACCAACCTGTAACTCTAGCGCCACTATTTCCGCGGGTGAAACATTTTGGTCGTGACTACCCGCAGAAGTATGTTGACTTGTATTTAAGGCTAAGTCAACCATGGGGAAACTTTGACAGGAACTTGTTGATGTTAATGGTGGTTGTGTAACACTTCAAGCTTTTTTATTAGCAGCGGTTAACAACAGTGGGAATAATTTAGGTAGTTCAACTGATGGTTTCGATCTTAGTTTATTTCTTTGTTTGCGCTCTCTCTTACTACAGACTTGTAGAGGAGCAGGAAGCATTTCAGGGTTGGGTGCTGCAATAACAGCTGGTTTAACAGAAGACCCTACCTCGTTGTTACCAGTTGTATGAATTGCCCACTAACTGTCTGAGGGCCTAAAGTCAATGAGGGGGTAAATGTCACTAAGGGTGAAGAGCCTTGATCTTGGTGGAGGTCTTGGAGATGATCAATCAGTTCGGGGGAAGGTTTTACTTCCCCCTCTCCAAAGTCCCAGTTGCAGGTGAGATCTGTGTGTTAGCCAGTTCTGAGTTGTGTATAGGAGGTTTTTGAGGTATCCGGTCAAGGCGTTCAGTCAGTCTTCCTTCCTTCAGCGGCTTAACTTCGTTTATAACACTGTTTAAAAAAGCTGGAAGCGAGGACAAAGAGTCAACAATAGGCGAGCAGCAGCAGACTGACTGTACTAATTTTGAGGACGCTTGCACTCCAATTATTAGATTGTTCCGTTTTTCCAGCTTATTATCGATCCCTGCTGTAAACAGAGCTATGGTATTCAACAGATCAACTTGCATATCCAATTTATCGGAGTGGTAGTTTAAAGCAGTGACTGTCAGTTGGAAAGTTTGAAGTAAATGCGGCCACATACTCGTTGTTGTGGATTGCTCGGACTGTGACTCGGGTTTTAGTCTAAGATTGGGTGAGTTTTGGGAATTTTCTTTACAAAAGAAAGACAAGTCCGATAGCAGTTGATCATTTTGATCAGTTTTTTGTAGATACTTTGAAAAAACTATTGTTGCTGCTGGAGGAGAATTTGGCCGTTGTTGGAGCTTAGTTGACTCCGAGCTCCCCTCAGAGGGACTTGACCCCTGTAGTGGGCCTGGGCTGAATACATCGGAGTTTGGTACAAAATCTTTTTGTGTGGGAATTTGAGGGAAAATTAAAGGAGAATTTTGTGGTAATCTGGTCAGTAAATTCTCTGATTGCAATGGTTGCAGCGATTGGGGGCTGGAGTTGTGACTGGGAGTCACGGAGGATAGTTGGTTAGAACGGGCCTCTTGCTTGCAGGTGTCGTGAGAGAAAAGAGAATGACTTGGTGAAGGTTGATGACTTGGTGAAGGATTTTGGGTGGCCCTCGTAAGGCACTCCTTAGAGGTATTCTGATCGTCAGCTATGGTCCAAAGATAAAGACATCCGGTAATAAGGCAGGCTCGTTGGTTGGCGTTTGAGGCAGGAGTGCACTTGGCTCAGTAGATTGGTGCGAGTCACAGTATTTGATTACCTCCGAAACTTGAGAGGTGGAGAGTTGCTTAACTCCACCATGTGGTTTTTTGAAGTAGTCCAGGAGGGAAAAAGATTTTGAGACGTTCGGGGATGGAACATGAAAAGAATGCATGTTGCTGTTGTGATGCCGACCGTTGGACAGAGTTAGAAGCCTTCAATAAGACCATAGGGGTCAGTTGTTTAGAGTGTTTCACTGAACCACCCTCCACGTCTGTGACCAGCTGTTTTGATTTCTTTCGTTTTAGTAGCGGAGACGCTTTTCTTGTTTTCCCGGATCTCATCACTTCTGTTGTTGTACGTAGTTGAACCAGGCTTGTGAGGCCTGTGAGTTAGAGCTAGTCCAAATGGGCCGTCTGCTGTCCAATCTCTTGTTGCTGACAGGACCAAGATATGGTCCAGAAGATCAGAAGAGGATGTGAGGGTCGTAAAGACTCCAACTTGGCCCTGTATAAGATGGTACTGAATCTTGTCTTGTCCTGGGCAGCAAGGGCAGTTAGTGTTAGCCGTAATGCGCAGGCACCCCCGCTCACTTTGTCCCGACACAGCCCCTCGCCATACACTGCCCACACCACCTGCCCGGAACTCCTGAGGCTGCTCCTAAGGCATAACTCCTGAGTCCCCGACCCCAGTACTGCCCCCACAGCTAGCAGGTTAGAGCCAAGGCCAGATGGAGATGCAGTGTGTGGGGGGGACCAAAAGAGCTGCCACGGACCAGCCCCTGTCTGGGCAGTAGGGCCGCCAGTGGCGACAAGGGGTAGGTGGGGGCGGGGGGAGCAGAACCAGGGCTGACAGGACCGGGCGAGACAACACCCGCGAGCAGCAAGCCGGCAGGAGGGGGGACCAAGACGGGGACGGGCCAGAGACCGGGGGGGCAGCTGGGAGAGGTACTATATAGAGGCCCGGGCTGATGACACTGCACCGGGCCAGCTGGGCAGAACCCCCACAGTTTACAAAGACCGAGGCGGGTCAGAGGCAATTCGGTACCAAGCGGGGGGCAAAAGCAAGGGACACAGTTGGCTGGGGACACAGTGCGCCGAGTAGAGAAAAGCGGGATCTGACTCAGTGCCACTGGAGGAGTCCAGGTCTTGAGATCGACTAGGGACTCACCTTAGTTCGTTAGTTCGTTAGTCTGTGACACCAATCGTCAGCTACTCCATCGCTTCTCACTCGGTCGACTTACTCGGCCCAGCCGTCTCCCCTGGCGCCACCTCCGCTGCCACAGCCGCAGCCACCTCGATTACGCTCGGTTACGCCCTGCCCACAGCCTCCGTCCTCACCTCCGCCTGCACACACATGCTCGCGCACGCTCAACAGCCCGTCCTGGCGTCCGTAATTTGCGGCCGTGATTTGCACACTGGAATGGATGGCTGACCTTCGATAGATATAAACTGCAGGTCGTACGCAATTCCAAAGTGGCTTCTGCCTTTTGGTTTTAACGTATTGCAGTAAGTTTTGTATTGATGAATTTTATTTTTTGTTTTAAAGTTAACATATTCTAAAAGAACATATTTCATTACACGGGTCTTGAAGATTTATAAACTGGAAATAATGTATGTGAGGACCCATTAACAGTATTATACGCAACCAAGATATTCTCTGCACTGCAAATGAAAAAAGTAACACACTATCATAGTATCTTTCAGAATGTATGGTCCACCGATGCTTTCACAGTGCCCGGACCCCAACTGCAGGCTTGTGTCGAGGGCGCTCTAACATCATGAAGAAACCCACGGTATAGTAATTTTACAAGCTCAGAGAGAAAGATTTCATGACAACATATATTACGGTGGCGTAAGCAAGGCGCTTCTAGAAACAGGACCATGCCTATGGCGCCACATGCTGGGAACATCAGTACCAAGCAGTCACTGTGTCCTTCAGTCAGCCCGTAAATCTCTGCATTGGAGCCAGCAGTTCGCGCCCCTGGTATCCGTCACAAGTTTCCTCCTACACATCTGCTTACCTCCCAGCCGCATAAGCTTTAAAAGTTCAGGTCACTGGAGCGCTTCGAAGGGCAGTTTCAGTGTTACAAGTTGAACTCCTTGCTCCCGCGCCCCAATAAAGCCAATCACAGTCTGTCCTCCACAGACATCACCAACTTACTGGGTATCTACAAGACTACCAACGTCAATCCCCCTCCACTCCGCCCTCCTAACAATTCTACTCAATTCACCATTCAGACCATCTCTTCCGTCAGAACTTACCAGCCTCCCTCTCAAGTGCCACCCTCATTCAAGAAGCTATTCCCTATCTCCCTTAACAGCCCAAACACTCCCATCACCAAAGCAGTTGCGTCAGCGCTACATTGTACGCTCCACATGCAGTTCTGCAACCAAACACAAACTGGAAATCTCTAACACTATCACCCACCACAATCTCGACATGCTCTTTCTCACTGAGACCTGGTTAAATCACTCCTCTCACACTTTGTTTGATCTTCTGATACCTACTGAATACTATATCCTCAGGAACGACAGAACAGACAAGATCGGGGGAGGTGTTGCGATTATCTTCAGAAACTCCCTTCAAATTAAAGCCTTTCCTACCACCTTCTTCCCCACATTCGAATGCCTATCCCTAGAACTTCAAGTTCATCACGGCTCACCCTTCAGGTTCTATGCCATCTACCACCCACCAGGTAACTGCTCTTCCTTCATGGAGGAACTCTCCGACTTCATTAGTGACCAATATTCTCAAAGCGACAGGCAGATCTTCCTAGGTGACTTCAACCTCTACTGGGGCTCCGTGGAAGACTTGGCTGCCAACAAGCTAGCAATCTTTCTCTCAGCTAACGATCTTGCCCAACACTGCTCAGAAATTACACACGTCAAGGGCCCAATTCAGGACCTTATTATTTCTAAATCGGACCAGCTTACCAGTGCTCCCCCTATCCATGTAGACCGGTCAGACCATTTCCTCATTCCCTTCCGTTTTCACCTTTCATACGTTATGACTCTCGGCCATCCTAAAAGTGCTTCTACCTGGTTCCGCAACACTAAAAACATTGATCTTGACTCTCTGCTTTGCGTTCACTTCCTAGTCTAGACCCTAACGTGGATGTCAACGACCTCACCCCCCACTGCCTCTCAATCCTTGCAGTTAAAATCGACAATGTCGCTCCACTCCAAAGCAAAAGGAAAAGACCCACCCCCTCAGCACCTTGGTTCAATAAAGCTCTCTATGACGAAAGAAAAACCTTAGAATCTTGGAGAAACATTGGAGACAATCTCCATCCACCGCCAATCTCTCTCTTTTACGTTCGGCAAGATCCAAATACCACAAGCACATCTTCTTTGAAAAAGCATCACATTTCAGATCCCTCCTCGACTCAGCTAAAAACAGACCCCAAAAACTTTTCGACATCATCAAAAACCCAAACTTCTCACCCCAAACCCTCAAACCTGAGGTTGCTTTAAAGAAAACAACTGAATTCACTATATTCTTTGATGACTGGTGGATCAGGTCACCCACCCCACCCCCTTTGATGAGCGATAATCCTCAGTCATTTGGCATAACCTTGCAGCAATCTCGGAAGATGACCTCCTCAAATGCATCCTCGAAACCAAACCCTCCAACCATTCTTCTGACCCCATACCTAGTGTCATCGCCATTGATTTCTATACCAATACTCTCGCTTATTGGACCAGGCTAGTTAGTCTCTTCCTCAGTCAAGGATTCCTCCCAACTATCCTCAAAACAGGACAGGTCACCCCCTTCTAAAAAAATTCTCCACAGATGCAAACGACCTCAATAACTTCCGCCCCATCACCAATCTCCCTTTTCTTTCAAAAATCACAGAAAAATGTGTTGCATAACAACTTTTCCTACACATTATGGACAATAATTTCCTTGATGTGTTCCAGTCTGGCTTTATTCAAAATTGCAGCACTGAAAAAGCCCTGCTGCAAGTGATCGATGATGCGCTGCATATACTCGATTCAGAAGAATCGTGCCTTCTGTTTCTTCTTGACCTCTCTGCAGCCTTTGACACTGTTAATCACAACACCCTCCTTAACACTCTTCAACAGAGAATGGGCGTGAAAGGGACAGTGCTTAAATGGTTTGCCTCATTCCTCTCGGACAGATCCCAAATGATCAAGATTGCGAACAGTCTCACTTCTCCACTGGTGGTTGGTCAAGGAGTCCCTCAAGGTTCTATCCTTGCAGCCACTCTGTTTAATCTCTATCTGGAGCCATTCGGGAACATCCTAAGCAAATCAGGAATCCTCTACCATCTCTATGCGGATGACAACCAAATCTACCTCAAGGTGTCTTTCTTACAAGATCGCTCACTACTCAACTCTACTCTTAACTCTATTCACAACTGGATGTTAGTTCACCAACTCATTCTCAATCCCTCCAAAACTGAATTCCTCCTCCTATCTACCTCTCTCTCTACCCGCCCCCTGTTAAAATCTGGATGGATCAGCTGAATTTACTCAACAGCAAACCCATCATTGTTGACTACGCTAAATCCCTAGGTGTCATACTTGACAAAAGACTCACACATCAACTCCATTGCCACGTTATCAGCTACGCCTTCAGTGGGGGATTCGACGGTTCTTCCCAGAAAAGATCTAAAAACCTTGGTCCAATCCCTAGTTCTCACTAGACTGAATTATTGTAATTCTCATCTGACTGACCTTCCCAAATCTCACCTCTCCCCCCTCAAATCCATTCTCCATTCAGCAGCTCTCTTCATCGCAAGGTCCAGACGAAGTGACCACATCACTCCTATCCTGTCTTCTCTGCGATGGCTTCCCATCGAGGCAAGAGCTATTTACAAAACGGATTGCATCACCCACAAAGCCTTGCACACTTCCTCCCCTCGCTATCTGGCGAATAAACTGAAATTGTCGGGAGGCTTGAGTTGCGGAAAAGTTTCTGCTTGAGCCCCTCTCCTTCAAAAGGGAAAATTTGATGGCTCAATCATTCTCAGGGAATATAGTGAGAATCTGGAACTCGCTTTGTCCATTGATCCGTGTCACCACTTCCATCCGGATCTTCAAAGCGTACCTCGAATCTCTTCTATTCCAAAGACACTTTCAGAACTAATTCCTTCATTCTCAGACCCCACCAGGAAGTTCGTTAGTCATTGTAAATTTTGTAATATTTTTCATTTTTTTTTGTACATTCCTTGCTTGTTGTGTTTGATATTGTGTTATTGCCTGCTATGCTTTACCCTATCTCCTCTTGCTTGCTGTGTTTGATTGTGTCCTGCTATATTTGTACTTTCTATTTTGTAACATTTCTCTCAGGTACTATTGTACAGCGCGATGACACCTTCGGGTAAAGCTCACGCCTTATAAAAATGCATACATAATAATAAATAATAATAATAAAACATTGTTGATCCGGCTTCATGTATTTAAAGCAATAATCCTAGCCAAAGAGCGCAATGGGTAATCTTGCTCTTGGGTACTTTAAACATTAAAGATGCTGTTTAGATTTCATTAGTCCATTTCAGACAAAGTATCTATTGTATCTAAGATCCTTCTTGATAAGCAGGAGCCAGGAAGCCAGCCCATCATGTAAATAAAAAGTTTGTTAATTTATTGGGAGAGGACGTGGCTGACGGACAGGGTGGTCGACCTCAAATTTGGGGAACTGGGTACGAGTCTCGGCAATGACGCTCAACATCCTGTGATTCTGGGCAAATAACTCAATCTCCCCGTGTCTAACAAAATGAATGTAACTGGTGCTCATGTAATGCGCTCCAATACCTTCGGGTCGTGTTCGCGCTATATTAGAAGAAGGCCCGTCCTCTCTCTGCCAACCCAGGGACAGTCACTCGTTAACATTTCCACAATGCAGTTTATGTATACCTTGCAACAGTACACCATATTGAAGTACAACCAGCCTTTGGAAGATGTTTGTCAGCATTATGTCCATACAGAACCCCCTCTCAAATCATTCCTGGACTGTAGCTTTGCTTTTGACCCAGCAAAGCACTCAGCTGCCTTCCGTCCGCGTAGCTTCATGCTATACAAATACCACATGCATACATACCTATGTAAAGCATTGTACACAAATAAAGACGAGATCAGACAAAATAGACAATTAGGCTGAAATCCATGCTCCCATCACTTGATGCAAATGTGTGATCCTGTGCAGCTCTCTCTGAATGCACAACAAACATACCTCACTCACAGGTGACCCAGCGGCCTTCACTCCTAGAGCATACATGCATCATGATAACACCGATTCCGTGAATAGGATCGCTCTTGTCAACACTTATTCGCCAGCCTTGATTCAGATCACACTGGCATTTTTGTCTTACATTTCCAGCAAAAATAAACGTAACAAGTAATCAAACCAACCTCTTATGTACACGTTATGAGGGCAGTGGTACAGGCATTTTACACATGACAAAAAGAGGGTGGTGCACTAAAAAAGAAAAATTGACTTTGCCTAGAGGGCCACAACACTTTCAGACGACCCTGGACATAAGGTCCAGTGCATTTCTTTCTGTCTTTCACATTTCATAGACAAGCACTACTCATGGCGAGCTGTACATTAACACTGGCGATGCTCAGCGCCCCTCACAAAGAACAAGCACTAGAGCACGGTTTGAGCTGCTTGAGGTAAAGAAGAAGAAATGTGTGCGAGGCGAGTACACGAGACTTGAGGATTCGTGGAATGTGAGAGGAGGAAATGTGTGACAAATTGGGTGAGAGGGAACGCTAGGGAAAGTGAGCATGAATTGTCTATGGAATGATGACAACTGAGAGATCCAGGTAGAGACGTTACAATACAGACATTGGCAAAGCCCATGCAAGAGCTATTGGCTTTGCCTATGTGTTTTAGCCATGTTGTACACCAGCATAGCTTCTGCTCAGCATGGCTAAAAGTTTGTGGCATATAGTGGAGCTGCGTGGAGTGAAGTGGCAAAGAGCGGAGTGGTGTAGAAGGGAGTGGCGTAGAAGGGAGTGGCGTAGAAGGGAGTGGCGTAGAAGGGGTGTTGTGGATTAGAGTGGACTATCATTGATTAGAGTGGAGTGTCATGGAGTGTTGTGGAGGGGTGCAGAATGGAGGGGTGCAGGGTGGTGCTGCATAGAGTAGAGGGGTGTAGAGTGGATTAAAGGGGAATAGTGTGTTGTGGCTCAGAGTGCTTTAGAGTGGAGGGCCATAGAGTGGCGTAGCATAGAATGGAGTAAAGTGTAGTAGAATGGGGTAAACTGACGTGGAGTGATAAGAGACTGTTGTGGAGTGGCGTTAAGTGGAGAGTCGTAGAGTGGAGGGTCGTAGAGGGGAGGGTCGGGGAGGGTCGTAGAGTGGAGTGGCGCAGAGTGGAGTGGTGTACAGGGAAATATCAGAGTAGAGTGGAGTAAAGTGGTGTACAGTGTTGTGGATGGTCATTGAGTGGACTGGCATAGAGTGGCCTAGTATGGAGTGGTGTAGAGTGGAGTAGGGTGTCGTAGAGTAGAGTGAAATTGAGTAGAGTGTCATAGAGTGCAGTGTAGTGGAATGGAGTGTTGAGGAGTTGAGTGATGTGTCGTATAGTGCAGTATAATGACCTAGAGAGGAGAGTGACCTGGAGTAGAGTGGCATAGAGTGGAGTGGCATAGAGAGTCGTAGAGTCGAGTGGACTGAGGTATCATAGAGTGGGGTGTGAGAGTGTCGTAGAGTGGAGGGGCGTAGCATACAGTAGTGGAGCGTAGAGTGATACAGAGTGGAGTGACATCAAATAACGTGGATTGGTGCAGAAATGAGTAGAGTGTCATAAAGTGGAGTACAGTAAAGTAAAGTGCTGTAGAGTGGAGTGGGATAGCGTGACAGAGTGGAGTAAAGTAACGCAGTGTTGGGATCGTCGTAGAGTGCCACAGAATATCGTAGAGTAGTATAGCGTGTGGTGGAGTGGTGTGGAGTGTCGTAGAGTTGAGTGGCCTCGAGTTAAATATCTTAGAGAAGAGTTATCCTGAGTGAAAAGGAGTAGAGTGTCATAGAGTGCAATGTTGGGGAGTGGACTGGTGTAGAGAATCGTGGATTTGAGTGTCGTAGAGTGGCCCAGAGTGAAGTGGCCTGGAGTAGAGTGGAGTGGAGTGGATTGGTGTGATGTAGAGTTTAGGGGCATGGAGTAAAGTGCTGTAGAATGGTATGATAACACAGAAAAAATGTCCCTTAAGGAATTACTTTGCATTCATTTTTCAATCTCCAATATGTCACATCCGTGAACAAAATTCCATTCGAAAAAAGAGATTTTTATCAAATAGTTGAATACTTTATATATTTTTATATCATGCATAAAAACATATCGTTTAGAGATTGCATAGGTATTGATCCATATATCAATTCATGTATGGCAACTCAGGTGATTACTGCTTCACCGTGTTTTTGACATTTGCAGTAGCTACTGACACTTTTAACACAGAAATTTGGGCAATAATAACAAATCTGCCCTATGTATATTAATCAACAATTATATACGTTATTACAATACATTGATTAGTAATAGTATACAGTCAAAAGTGTCATAGCATCAACGTTTCGGTCTCATAACCCGTTATTCCTTGAGACCATCATCAGGACATGTGTTGCACCATGAATTACACAGACCAAAAACTAAAAAGCTCAGTCATCCAATCTTTCTGCCACTTTAGGATATCCGTATATTGAGATGGCACCAAGCTTTCCTCAAATTAAATTTTTTTGTAGCTCTAAATCAATCCAACGCTATCTCGTCTCCACGCCAGCAATGCTCCTAAAGTGGCAGAAGGATTGGATGGTTTGGTAGAGCACACTGCCATTACAGACAACACATTTTGAACTAAAATGACCATTACATTTGCATAGACAAACAGTTTGACAGTGCACAAACGAAAATGTGTGGATGGCATCATCAAAATTTGTTTTGATCATATTAAAATATTTGTTTCCACCACACTTCCGAATTACAAAAAAATTGCTTTATTTGTGGTTACCTAATTGTGATATATTCTGATATATTTGCACTGTTCATTTTCAGACATTTACATTTTGTTGTGTGTTAGAAATAATACCGCTCTACAGCCTCTCCTCACACATGAGTACCCAGCAGAATTGCCACTTTGAAGTCAGAGAACGAAAAGTAAACAACAAGCTACATCTGAAGACAGAGCCTGACATTTAAGCTCTGTCTTTGAATACACAGCAAATGTGACAAAATAAGATCAAAGATTTAAAGGCCATTTCACAGAAAGCAAGCATTCGTGGAAGAATACAGTAAATTGGCTATGCTGCACGGGAGGGAGGAACTCAAGCTGGACAGCTGAAAACAATTAAAGCCAGCAAATAGAAAGCAAGCAATAGGAGTTATAAAACACAAAGTACAATATACCTGGTAGAAAACAGTCTTCTCTGCCATCAACTTGAGAACCCCAGGAGCGATGGGAGGAACGGTCACCATCTGCAGCTTTCCAAGGAATGGATTGTACCCCGAGGTCTTGTATCGCTTCATCCGGTCATCAATGACGAGTGCCAGCGATTGAGAGTGGTTGACCACCTCAAGCAGAGTCGAAATCGCAACATTCTGGATGTAGCAGTCTTTCACACAGCAGCATATGGTCATCAGGGACTTGAACCACAAGGGAAAGCTGGTGTCACTGCCTGCTCCAACAATAGAAAGAAACAGATGAAAACGCGCTTTTTTAGCTTCATACAAGGATTTCCAATGTGACATACAGCAGGAAGCAAATCCTACATACTACAGGAGTCACCTGCCATTTGCTGTTGTGCATAATTTCAATAATGCAGTTTCAATAATCTTTCAGTAATTTTCGTCTACATATCTGTAGAACTATATAGTTATAGAATTAAGTAATGCTTCCAGTGCTAGAAACCTTCCTAGTCTTAAGAGCCAATACACTACTACCACCATCAGTATATACCGTCGCCGTCAATATGATGTCCCTACTATCGCTACCACCTGACTCGCAACGGACTCCCAGTCAACATCAAGGGAAACATACAAGGGACTGGGTACGTTGCTGTAAATTAGGAAATTACTAGAAGAAATCTTCAAGAAATCCTGCACTCACAAATATGCTTCTTCTGCCTCAAGTTGGGCCCATCAAAATTACTGTGTTAAAGTAACTGCTGATCAGAAACACGATGGTCTGGATTGCCGCCCAGAGCGATCTTCAGTGCCTGAGAGTAAAGTAAGCATTCCTTCTATAACCTTTGTGTTTTTGCAGAATTACTGTTCCACAGTTATGTGCTTTAGTCTTTAGAGATGGCCACAGAAGTGAATGTGCTTATAGAATACATACATCATTGTAACAATTCTCAGGGCTACAGATTGCCGTGCTGCAGTCACTGCATAAGAAGTATGCCTATCAGAATATCTTTGCCCACATCCTTAATGGTAACAGATCAAGGAGCATTTGGCTGCCTTCCTAGTCTGACAAAGCATGCCTGTGTTCAAGTGTGAGTGATGTGTGTGTTAATTAAAGAGTTTCAATGGCTCTCATCCTGGCACAAGGACAAAAGCCTGCCCTGGGTAGGGTGTGAGGTACATTTGAAGACGGAAAACAGACAGAAAGAAAAGAGAAAGGGGCAAGGAACTACTCATATGGAAAAAAGTAAGGAACAGTGAAGCTGTGATTGTGCCGAGAGGAAACGAGAGAGGACAAGGCAGAGAGACACGATGAGTAATGAGCAGGTGCTTCATTTATCATTAAGACACATTTGCATAATTGAGGACATCACAACAAATGAAAATTAAACTTGACCATAACTGACGGTATGTAGTTAGAAAAGAAATTACATCTACACATGTTCAGTTCGGCTCAGACTTTGATTAATAACGCACATATTTAAGCAGCAAATAATAGCCAGCCTTCCTTTGGCGTTCATGCTTCCAGTAAAGCAATGACGTCGCATGTACAATTGCACCACTAGGGACAGAGACGCACAATGTCAATTCCCAGGAACCGTCGAGGAATCCCAGAACCCATCCTGACCTTGACAAGAACTGTAAGGAAGGCCCTGGCCGACCCAGAATTATAAGAGGAGGACAGTCTTTCTTTTCATTACTAGTTTTGAGGAAATATAAATTTTATGGTCAAGAAATGTTCCCTAACGTGTACCCCACCGTCTCCATGTACAAGCTTAAAGTGCATGTAACTTCCCTCCTGTGCCAGCTATGAAGACGCAAATATATTTGCGTCCAACGTTAACATGTCCTCTTTCAGATCCACCCTGAACGGGTTGAATATTCCGTTTCTAAGTATGCCATGCCAACGTCTTTTTGTGGTGTACTTTACACGTTTTTCAGCTCTGGCGAAGTAGGCCCTGAATTCTGCCATCGAGCTTTTTCCTGCCTTCTGACTCTGAACGCCTCAGCCTGGGCTGCCTCTGTACCCGTGACCTCTGCCTTACTCCCTGCACGGCTAACGGCGCTTAGCTCAGCCTGCTGCCTGCCAAGACTGTATTCAACCTTCGAATTATCTGCTCCGCTCCTCAAACATACATTCCTGCCTACTAGTTCAAGTAAACATCCTTCCAGCTGCAGAGCAAAGGGCCCGGCCTCACTGTCTCCGTGCAAGTAATTCATAGCTTCTGTTACCATGGTAGGCCCATGCCCCCTCGCATCTCATGCAGACACGTAGACGTTTATACACGCACTCACAGTCAGTATAGAATAGCCTCTGCCCAAGAGACCTTTTCCTCTAAGATAATATGGTTCCCAAACATCAGATATCAGATATGATATAGGTACGAGTTGATCTGACATGCCAGACTTCTGTCTCTTTCCGCTAGCGTAAATGTCAAGTCCCCTGCACCCTCCAGTTCCACGTCAATCACACGTCATGCAGCTGCGCGCGCATCCAGACCTCAGATTTCTGCTGACATTGCAAGATTCTGCCATGTACCCACCCACTTGTGACACTTACATGTGACGTTTCTAGCACACACCTCTATGTTCACGCCTAGTTCACGCCTTCTTGATTACGTATTGCTAACACGTGTGTGTTTTATCTTGTTTCTCTCAGCTGTTACACCTACTGTATTGGTATTCATTATATGGTTTAAGTATAAAAGTTATGTCTTGTCAATAAAGTATGCTCTATCCCTTCCTGCACCCCAGTGGTGTCAGGAACCCGATATCCGGTACCAGAACCATTCCTTTTTAACGAATAAAACCCCTAAGAACTCTAACACCACGGACTCTGCGTCTTTCTTTCCGATTGAGTTATTTTTGATTAAGTACTTACCTGCATAGAAATTAGGACGGTAAATCAAATATTTACCACATTATTTTGGCGCCCGAACAGGGACCCCTCCCCCACCTTACGCGCCGGTTGGTGCGTTGCAACCTTTGCCCCCTGCCATAAGTCAAGACGGACAATTACGCGTAACCGCAGGATTTCCTGTATCTCCCTCTGGCCCACGGAGGTGACGGAGACTGCGATCAGCACCCAGACGAGGCGGTGAGGAGTGCGGAGGATCCCGACCAGAGCCTAGCCGAAAGAAGCAAGGTCCGAGGTGTCAAGAGGCCCACCAGTTTCCGAAGTATCCACGTGTCGAGTCGAGTCCGGTCCGGTCCAGTCCAGTCGAGTTTTCCGAGGCCTTCTGTTCCGTGCTTCCCGGTGAGTACCATTGCTGGGACGTATCTAGACGGGTGCATTATTATGTATCCGGTAAAGACGGGTTTGGGTACACAAACGCGGTCTGCACTGTTTTAGACAGTGTATCTGTACTGTTTAGCAGTATATCAGTTATTCAAGTTCTTGCACTGTTCTCGACAGTGTATCCGTGCTGTTTAGCGGCACATCTAGTATCAAGGTAGTCATATATGTTCAAAATGTTTTCATGTGATTAATGTCGTGGTATGAGTGACTGTTTGATGTACATTACTGTGTTTTTGTGTAACTAGCTGTGTTCAGAGTAAGTAACAAGTATCAAGTATCCAGTACTAAGTAACAAGATGCCGTTTTTCAATAAATTAAGACAGATAGGAACTAGGAAAGGGATGTTAGAGGAAGAAATTCCTATCCCCCCTAGGGACACTCCTGGAAATTTTATGTACCATAAGCATGGCTTAGATGCCATACTGTATCTAGATTTATGGGCCGATTATACCAAGCATCTAGACGAGAGACACAGATGGCCCGTTACAGGAACATGGGATGCCGAGTGCATCATGAAGGTAGAAGAAGCGCTATGGAAAAAGAAAGCCAGACAATCTCAGAAAGACGCCATAGAATTTTGGCGTAAAGAATCACATAAACGTGCTGAAAGAGCACTCCGTAGAGAAGACAGACATAGAGAAGAGTCGGATAGAGTCCGAGAAAACGAATTAGTTACTGAAGGGATCCGAGTAAAAGGAGAACAAGTAGACCGTATGCGAAACAATCTTGTAAATGGCATGTACCTCGTGGCCGAGGGTTCGCCTGAAGCCACTTCAGAAATACCAAAAAATCTGCCGTCGCCATTGGTTCCGACTAAAGTAAATCACAGGACCACCAAAGACATATTCCTTGCTTCCTATCTAGACGATGTAGCACCCGCTTACACCAATCCACGTGCCCGCGTCCCGCCTACTGACGGTGACGGTGACGGGGACGGAGGTGGCAACCCGCCTCAAGACCATATCCCGCCATTGCCGCAACAAGGTTCACCCGATCGACAGCCTGCTCCACTTGTTCCTCCACCTCCACCACTTCCCACACCTAAGATTAATCTACCGAATCCGACTGCGCCTGATCCCAGTAGGAGGCAAGTCCAGGTACACATACAGACTCCACAGAGAAATAATGCTCAAGCTTCTGCCTCAGGAGGTGCGACAGGAGGTCTCCAGACCCCGCCAGCAACACACAGATTCAACTTAAGGGACATGCTGAAGCAACATACACCCCAATCACCCCGTCTCGACATGCTCAAAGAACCCCTTCCAATTTGCAGATACGATCCAGTACCCGGTAAAGACGATAGAATGTTGATAGCATCACTACGCTTGCGACAAGCTACAGATTACCTAGTGTTATTCCCAGGGATGGCTGATCACCTAGATAGAATATATCATTTTGTCCAGACTGGGGAAAATCCCGAAAGTATTAAGGAGGCCCTGGCACACCAGAAAGTTGATACTCAAGCATATGTATTACGTTTTTTCATAAATTGCTTAATAAGAGACCGAGATAGGCCTGGGGTAGACCAGGAAGAGATGGAAGCACTAAACAAGTGGGGTCAAAATATAGCCGACGGAAAGCACGATAGACAGAATTGCATAGCAAGTATGTACAAGAAAATCAGAAAAGCGGTAATAGAAATACACGAAAAAGAAAAAGAAAATGACAACTCCTCCGAGGAGGACGAACCTGAAGAACAAGAAACGACTAAAGAAATGATAGCGTATGTAGGTAAGGGAAATTACCTTAGGAAAGGCATTCGTCCGGAAAGCAAGAGAGTTTTTCTCTCTGGCATAGCAAAACCAAGTTCTCCTGAACATCTGTTTCAAGTTACCGATAAAATGCTTCAAGAACAAATGGGGTACCATGTACTCAATTCTATGGATGAACAAGAACTAGCCCGGTCAGCAGTACTATGGGCTGACAATTCTAACACATACAATGATGATACAGTAGCACAGACATTTCTGAACCTTTCCCCAGACGAGCAGAAATTAGCTGGTGTATACATGATTCAGCATCTCATCACGTTATACAGACAACAACATTCTGATCCAGGTCCCTTACCGGATACATTAGAAGCACTACTTATGAATAGATGGAGAGGCCTAAGTACCAGATTAATTCAAATAATTCTAGAACAACGACGTAAATATAACGCTTTCTTAGGCCCACAATATGTTTCAGCTCAGCCACCAGAAAGGAAAATGTGTCATTTTGAGCATTTTGACAGACAGAATCCCTTACGAGAAGTACACCCAGTTATGGGTACTAATAACACCTTGGAACGTGTGTATGTGTACACACCTTTAACAAAGTTAGAATTGTTAGAAATGAAGAAACTAGTACCCTGTCATGATAAAGACCCTGCAGGTTTTCACCGAGAACTTAAAGACATGTTACTCATGGGAGATTACACGTATACGGATATTATGAAATTGTTAAAAGTACTGCTGCCCACCGGCATCTACGAGAAACTCAAGGAAAAAGAATGGGAGGTGGGAGATAAAAAGATTATATGGACTGAAATAGAAGACGAGGAAAAAGGTCGTACCCCAGGGCTAGGCCTTGGGGACAAGGCTAAAGCATTACCAGGTTTAATAGTACAGGTCTTGCCAAGATTATTGACAACTAAAAAGGAAGACTGGGACGCAATCTCAGCCTGTAAACAGAAACACGATGAAGATACCAGTGACTTCTATTCAAGATTCGAGAAATGTTTCATTATTAATAGTGGCCTAAAACCAGGTAGCGAGTCGTACCCGCATCTTTTTGTAACAAAGTTAGTCGAGAATTCCCTGACATCAGTTAAGAACCGTGTATATAAAGTTGAAAGTACATGGCAAGCAAATACGCCATCCCAGATGTTACAAATGTTACAATATCACCAGAACAGAATTAGAGAAGAACAGGATCATGAACAGAGACGTATGAAAGACACGAAAATGAAAATGTTAGTGGCCCAGTCGGTTCCAGCCGACGGCCAGAGAAAGGGTACGACCCAGACAAGTAATGCAGCAGCCCCCGTTAAAGGGACATGCAATTATTGCAAGCAGCCAGGTCACTACGTACATGAATGTCCAGTCCTGAAACATAATATAGCAACAGGTAAAACTAAAGAAAGACCGCATCCGCCTAGACAAGACCAGGTCCAGCAACAGACTTCACAGAATTCACAACCTATGCATGCTCCACCACATACAGCACAGACCGCAGCGGTATCACAGCCACAGCCACAGCCCATTGCCGCGACACAGCAAGTTTCACGACAGATGAACCAGTATGCCCAATCTGATTATCCCGATTATCAGCGATACACATGAAACAGCCTAGAGAGGGAGGTTGGCTTGCCTCTTATTGAGATTCCTGTAGATCAAGAGGGTCCTTATGTACACAGTCAAGTATTGGGAAAAGACAGAAAGTTTTTAATTGACACAGGGGCAAGCCGCACAACAATCAGTCATAATGAAGTCCCAGGGGCACCCCTCTCAGGCTCACAGAATGTTTCCCTTGGTTTTTCAGGACAGCCTATTGTAAATGAGGTATCGAAACCAGTCCCCCTGGCTGTGGGTCCATTATCACGTGTTACAGACTTGTTACTCACGAAATCATGTCCAGAAAACCTGTTAGGTATCAAAACATTGAAGGCTCTAGGAGCTGTGATATGTTGTTCTCCGGAAGGAGTTAGACTTTTCTTGCGTGACTTTAAGGGTCACTATGTATTACGAGAGTTTGATGTCAGATTAAAAAATGTACCGAAACACCTGTGGGCACAAGGCCCAACCGATGTAGGTTGCATGCACATCACACCATACCGTGTTACACTCAAACCAGGAGTTGTTTTGCCGCGAATCAGACAATACAAGTTACCACCCGATGCTGTAGTGGCTTTACTGGAAATCATTGAAGAGCTCATTGCCCAAGGAGTGGTCGTAGAGACCGACTCCAATATCTGTAATTCCCCTATCATTCCGATTCTTAAACGTACTGATCCCAATGCACCGCCAGTATATCGGCTGGTGATTGATTTACGAGAACTGAATAAATGCATTGTTCCACAGTACCCTGTGGTTCCCGACATCTCATCCCTATTGACTGCTATTGATTCAGAAGCAACGTTCTTTACTGTAATTGACCTCAAGAACGCCTTCTTCAGTGTGCCCATTGATCCAGAGAGCCAATACCTCTTCGGATTCAGTTTAAATGGACGAAGTTTCAAATTTTCACGCGCACCTCAAGGATTCACAGAAAGCCCCAGCATCTATAGTCAAGCACTGAAAAGACAACTTGATTGTATCCAAATGCCAGTTAACACCGCCTTACTACAGTACGTCGATGATCTGCTGATCACCGCACGAAGTGAACCCGAATGTGAACAAGCATCACTGACAGTTTTACATTTTCTGGCCGACAAGGGACACAAGGTGTCTCCTTCGAAGCTACAATTCTGTGTTCAGCAAGTTGTGTACTTGGGTCACTTGCTGTCCAAAGTGGGGAGACAGCTCACTCCTGATCGCATCCAGTTAATTGTAAATATGCCACAACCCCAGACACAAAAGGAAGTGCGGGCCTTTATATGCCTCACCTCGTACTGCAGACAATGGATTCCTCAATATGCATTTCTAGCTAAACCACTCATTCAGTTGACAACACAGGAGGCAGCGACTTCGACTGCCCTCCCTTGGACTCAGGAACATACACAGGCCTTTGAGGAATTAAAGAAAGCTTTATGTCAAGCACCAGTTTTAGCGACACCATGTTACAGCAAACCTTTTACACTTTTTGTTACAGAACGTGATGGTACAGCATTGTCTGTCCTCACACAAGATCAAGCAGGTTCAAATAAGCCCTGTGCTTATTTTTCAAGTACATTGGATTCAGTAGCCCAGGCACTCCCTGCGTGCTTAAAGTCAGTTGCAGCGACAGCCCTAGCAATTAGACAGAGCGACTCAATTGTATTAGGACATCCATTGACAGTACAAGTTCCACATTCTGTAGAGGTCCTTCTAAACCGAACCCAGACTCAACACTTGACTATAGCACGACTGACAGGTTATGAATTGACGCTATTCCAGCCACACATAGAAATCAGACGCTGTAACATTCTGAATCCTGCAACATTGTTACCTTCGATTATGACAGATTCAGTCCCGCATGATTGTATAGAGATCATTAATGCAGTAACAAAGCCCCGACGAGACTTAACAGATGTTCCACTGACAAATCCAGACCTGACACTCCGAAGCATATCCAGTCCCAGATTATACTGCCCCGACCACTGCCAGGCAGCTGGTTCGAGAATTCTTCCCACGGTACGGCTTGCCTCGTATCGTGTACTCAGATAACGGACAGCCATTCTCATCCGAGCTCATGAAGCAGGTTTCACTTCTGCTAGGATATCAGTGGAAATTCCATTGTGTCCGACATCCCGAGGCAGCTGGCCTTGTAGAAAGACATAACCAGACACTGAAAACACGCCTTGCCAAAATATGTAAAGAGAAAGGGGTCGACTGGATAGTCGCCCTGCCAGTTGCACTGTTCTATATGAGAATGGTCCCCCATTCAAGATCAGGACTATCCCCGTATGAGGTGGTCTTTGGCCGACCACCAAATATGTGGGGGACGCCCATGCCTAAGAAAATAACCGATGTTGATTGTAATATGCTGACAGATTACCTTGCCTCCTTGATGTCTGCACTCCAATCATGTCGTTCACAGGTTGCCGCAGCCTTTCCCGACAACACTGATGTAAAGCCACACGACGTCCGTCCTGGTGATACTGTGTTGATTCGCAACTTCGACAGGAAAAGCCCGCTGGAGCCCCGCTGGAAGGAGCCGAAGATCGTCCTTCTGACCACGAGGATGGCGATTAAAGTTGAGGGCCGAAAGGGGTGGATCCACACGAGTCATATTAAAAAATGTAATGAACTGTTGCCAGAAACTGACTCTTCCACCCCCTCAAAGGACTGCCTCGAATCTAGTGACTTTAAAGTTCCCAAGAGAGAGAAAACTCCGCAAGAGGAGTATAAAGCGAAACTACGGTCTAGCAAGTCAGACAGTTTAATTGTTTAAGTCCTCCCCTAGGTGAATCGGTTAAATAGTTTCTGACATGTATCCCCTAGATCGAGATAGAGAGAGAGAGAGACAATTCAAGAAACGTGCATATTGTAAAAAACACTCCGTAGTCACTGTATAGTGACATTATTAGTTATGTTTTTTCTAAGTCTTTTGATTATTGTTACCAGTATATTGCTGCCTATATATTACCCTATCTTCAAGCGTGAACAATCTGCTTACAATGTCACTGCCGAACATTCTTTTAGCGAATTACCCCCTCATGAATTATCTTACAGACTTGCGCTGCGCAACAACACATTCATTAGTATGTTACATCACTCCCATCAGACTAATAATGCTACAAACTGTTGGATATGTGGCCGACTCCCTCCCTATCAGAAATACAAGGGAGTTCTGCCTCTCTTTCCATACCCGTTCACTCACAATGGCTCATGTGGAGCATGGTTTAGAATAATTAATTCCTTAGATCCTGATATTGCTGTTTTCGAAGGAAATTGGGTTTGGGGAAACCTGAACTTAGTTCTGCTTAACGCCTGTTATCCTGACAAGAAGGGACTTCCCACTAGGATAGGAACTGATCTAGAAAATGAAGTATATGGATTAGGTAATTATACAATTAACCTTATGATTCTTACTGTCGAATCCGAAGCTGCACCAGTTCTCCCTGCTATGTCAGTATTACCAGTCACTGGTGACTTATGTGTCAGAAAGAAGGGTTCGGTACACTTAGGTCATAGTAAATGTACTACTGTGGTCGAATTCAGTGATCAAGGCAAGTCTTCATTTAGAGCTACTCGTCATTCCTACTTTGTTTGTGGCCATACCGCATACATACGCTTACCTCCAGATTGGGATGGTACCTGTTACATTGCATTCCTTCTGCCACCTGTTTTCCTAGCCCCTCCTGATTATCACAGAAATACAAATCTAGTAAAGAATAGACTCCGAAGAGATCTCCCGATTGTCGACTATACTGAAACGGCATGGGAGCAATACACAGACTTCAATAAAGGTTTCTTCCCCTACTTAGGTACTGTCTTTAATAGTAAACTGATACGAAGATTAACTAGAACCCTCGAAGCAGTAGTGAATGAAACTACCTCCGCTCTAGGCAACTTAACAGAGGAGCAATCTGCCATGCGGGTTGTTGTTCTCCAAAATCGTCTCGTTATTGACGTCATCCTAGCAGATAGGGGCGGAGCTTGTAAGGTCATCGGGTCAAGTTGCTGTGTTTTCATTCCAGAAAACGCGCCAACGGTATATAAAGCTATTACACGTCTTCATAAAATTGCAAGTTTAATACATCAGAATCCAGGCACCTGGACTTGGTCCGGTTGGTTCTGGACAACGTTGACCGCTTGGGGATGGAAGATCCTATCCTTCCTAGGCATTGCCCTTGTTATAGTATTCAGTTGCTGCCTGTGCCTACAGTGTGGGCCAGCGATTTGTGGTCTGTGCGCCACTTCATGTATTCCACATTCCAGTTTTCACTCAAAACGCGAAAAGAAGAAAGAAGAGCAAATGATGTTACAAGAACAGACTGATCGATTTATGAGGATCGATATATCATGAAGGGTCCGTAGGGAACAAGGAGGGAATGAGGAAATATACATTTTATGGTCAAGAAATGTTCCCTAACGTGTACCCCACCGTCTCCATGTACAAGCTTAAAGTGCATGTAACTTCCCTCCTGTGCCAGCTATGAAGACGCAAATATATTTGCGTCCAACGTTAACATGTCCTCTTTCAGATCCACCCTGAACGGGTTGAATATTCCGTTTCTAAGTATGCCATGCCAACGTCTTTTTGTGGTGTACTTTACACGTTTTTCAGCTCTGGCGAAGTAGGCCCTGAATTCTGCCATCGAGCTTTTTCCTGCCTTCTGACTCTGAACGCCTCAGCCTGGGCTGCCTCTGTACCCGTGACCTCTGCCTTACTCCCTGCGCGGCTAACGGCGCTTAGCTCAGCCTGCTGCCTGCCAAGACTGTATTCAACCTTCGAATTATCTGCTCCGCTCCTCAAACATACATTCCTGCCTACCAGTTCAAGTAAACATCCTTCCAGCTGCAGAGCAAAGGGCCCGGCCTCACTGTCTCCGTGCAAGTAATTCATAGCTTCTGTTACCATGGTAGGCCCATGCCCCCTCGCATCTCATGCAGACACGTAGACGTTTATACACGCACTCACAGTCAGTATAGAATAGCCTCTGCCCAAGAGACCTTTTCCTCTAAGATAATATGGTTCCCAAACATCAGATATCAGATATGATATAGGTACGAGTTGATCTGACATGCCAGACTTCTGTCTCTTTCCGCTAGCGTAAATGTCAAGTCCCCTGCACCCTCCAGTTCCACGTCAATCACACGTCATGCAGCTGCGCGCGCATCCAGACCTCAGATTTCTGCTGACATTGCAAGATTCTGCCATGTACCCACCCACTTGTGACACTTACATGTGACGTTTCTAGCACACACCTCTATGTTCACGCCTAGTTCACGCCTTCTTGATTACGTATTGCTAACACTTGTGTGTTTTATCTTGTTTCTCTCAGCTGTTACGACTACTGTATTGGTATTCATTATATGGTTTAAGTATAAAAGTTATGTCTTGTCAATAAAGTATGCTCTATCCCTTCCTGCACCCCAGTGGTGTCAGGAACCCGATATCCGGTACCAGAACCATTCCTTTTTAAGGAATAAAACCCCTAAGAACTCTAACACCACGGACTCTGCGTCTTTCTTTCCGATTGAGTTATTTTTGATTAAGTACTTACCTGCATAGAAATTAGGACGGTAAATCAAATATTTACCACAGTTTCATCATATGCTAATTACTAGGTAAATTTCACGCCAGTCTACATTTAACATTGAAAATGCCATACCATCAAAAAGAAAGCCTGGTTGCAGTTATCTTCATTCAAACTCAGTAACTTTCATTAAGGAAGTAAAGCTTCCCACACACTTTTAGGTTTCAAACAGTTTATTTATACTTGAGAAGTTAACAACATAGGATGGGCATACCCACCCAAATCAACTGTTTGCAAGTAGTAAAATAGTCTTTTAAGAGTAGTCAAATTAATTTTACTCCAACCTTAACTTCCCCCTTCTCGCCTCCCACCTGAGAATCCACTTTAGTTAATTAAAGAGCAATATCAACCTTTTGTCCACTAGGACATCTCGTCTGTTGATGATCTGAAGTTCCTATTGTGTTCTTGGGCATGTAAGTGATTTCATCAAGTGGAGTACTGACACTCACTGTTCACCGAAGATCTTCTCCGTACCTTTGATATTGTGCAAGGCCTTCTCCATTCCCAGCAGCCAAGAGTCTTTGATACCAGTTTATACCCATTGGTGGGTTCGCTTTACCCCAAAAGTCTAACTGTTTTTTAGCAACCAAAAGTAGCATTGAAACCAGTGTTCTGGTTCTTTTTCTTTCCCACCAGGGCACCTCGGACATCCACCACAGCGGAACCCCGAGATTCAATGCTGGGACACAGACTCCTGTGTGCGATAAAAAAAAAAAAAATCTTGCTCAGCACCTCTCTCCAGATTTTCCTCGATTGGCTGCAGTGCCACAGAAAATGGATGAACGTGCCACTTTCCTCCCAATCCTCTCCAGCATGTTTCAGACATCCAGCTGTCACAGGTATGTAGCTTTGCAGGGCTACAAGGCGACGGCAGCAGTATTGTCAGGCTAGTTTCCACATGGTAGATGCTTATCTGGTGGAGTTGGGGAGCATATCAGTGAGGTTCTTAATCAATCGCTCAATTTCTCGAGCCATATCCTGAGTGTTACGGCAGTTCCACTTGGGTACCACCTTGGAGACCCTCAGTACCAGGCACAGATCAAACACTAAGGCCATAGGTATAGTGTTTTCCCATTGAGAGAGATTGGGTAAATCCCTATGATTCATCTGGCCCAAAGTGTTCCTCTGAGTATACTGATTTAAAGATTGTTTGAATGAGGTCACTTGGCTCATTGCTCCTCGCAATCTTCCTGCATCTATTCAGTTCCCTAACCAATAGCTCTCCTGTGGTTGAACATCATCCCTTGGCCTCACAGAATGCCACTCGCCTGTCCCATTAGCCTATGGTCTTGGAACTAGTCCTCACGCCGCCTATCCCTTCTAGTTATTAACTTCCAACTGTAGAATAACTCCACTACGCCCTTTTCCTCCCAACTTAAGATCTAGAATTGCCCCATTGTCACCTGATCCACTCCCTCTCGGTCACCTCACTAAATCATTAGGAACCCGTAAGTAATGGGACACTGTCACTTCCTCCAGACGATGGCTCTGGGTCATCCACGTCTCCCTCTGATGGCGAGAGGCTGTCCTTTCTGGACTGGCGGATTACTGGCTTATGGACCTGTTGAATATATCTGATTCGAAGGGTCTGGTTCTGGTGCACAAGTTACTTACCTTCGGTAACGATATATCTGTAAGGAACAGTCGTTGGTATTAGATTCCTTACCTTAGAATATCCACAGGTGTCAGACTGGATCCGGAAACTTTTGTGTAGCAGTACCCTTGCACGTCGGTAGGTGTCGTCTGCGGCTCCGCATCCGTCGTCGGCGTCGGGATGACGTCGCCGGAGTACTTAGACGCCGCCCTCGCGCACTGACGTCAGTTCTTATACACAGCTTTTCCGCGCCAGAAACGAAGAGCCATGATAAAAACCAACACTGGTGCCATGAAACGAGGGCCCTGAAAGGGGATGACCTTAACCCTAGATATCGGTTCGCAGAACAGGGAGGATGTGTGGGGCGGTAAGCAATCTAATACTAACTACTGTTTCTTACAGATATATCATTACCGAAGGTAAGTAACTTGTGCATCTGAAAGAAACAAGTTAGTATTAGATTCCTTACCTTAGAATAGATACCCCAGCAATACCAACCCCGGTGGTGGGTCTGCGATCACACCAGAAAGTCCTGGAGGACGGAACGGCCAAAGAAGCCATCCTTCCGGACTTGGCTGTCCAGGCAGTATAGTCTTGCGAACGTGTGCAGCGAGACCCACGTAGCTGCCTGACAGATGTCCTGCAAGGGGACTCCCTGGCCCAGGGCAGTATTAGCTGCCGTGGCCCGAGTGGAATGGGCCCTCAGCCCAACAGGAGGCTCCTTCTTAGCCAAAGAGTAGCATGCCTTGATACACAACACGACCCACCGAGAGATGGTCCGTTTGTGCACCGCCCGCCCGTTCTTAGCACCCACGTACCCAACAAAGAGTTGGTCATCCACCTGGAACTGGCGTGTGCAATCCAGATAGAATGAGAGCGCACGTTTTGGGTCCAGACGGTGGAGACGCTCTTCCTCTTTAGAGGGATGCGTAGGCGGAAAGAGGTGGGCAAAGTGATGGACTGCCCGATGTGGAAGGCTGTGACTACCTTGGGCAGGAAAGAGGGTCTTGTCCACAACACAACCTTGTCCGGATGGACAGAAAGGAAAGGAGGCTTGGAGGAAAGAGCCTGAAGCTCACTCACTCACTCTCCTGGCAGAGGTGATGGCAACCAGGAAAGCAGTCTTAAGAGTAAGAAGACGGAGAGGACAGTTATGAAGCGGCTCAAAAGGAGCACACATCAGGTAAGTCAAAACCAGGTTCAAGTCCCACTGCGGCATAACGAAAGGAACAGGGGGGAACATATGAGTGATGCCCTTCAATAATCTATTAACAATCGGGGACTTGAACAAAGAAGGCTGATCAGGTAGCCTTAAGAAGGCGGAAAGGCCAGAAAGGTAGCCCTTGATAGTGCCCAGAGCAGAGACCGTCTTTTAAAAGCAAACATGGGGCGGTCCAGAGTCAGTTGTCCTGCATTGAGAACAGGCCAGTGTTTCAACACACTTTTTCTGACTGCATTGGAAACAGGGGAAAAGGTGGTCACACAGATTAGCCTATCTTGTTCTTTCTTTTGTTTGGGTTCCAAGAGGGCTTCTCTTGGGCAATACCAAGCCCTTTTGAGAGAGCGACGTACCAATTTTCTGGGATAGCCACGGTTTCTGAGTTTCTTACTGAGTGTAAAGTAATCTTCTGCTTTGCCCATCAGAGGGCGTGATCTTGCCATAAAAGAAGGTGTGTCCTAACAAGCACGAAGAAGTCAAGCCTTTGAAGAAGCATGGTAGCTTCGAAACGCATCGGCTGAAATTGACTGAAATCAACCAGGAATCTGTAAAAGCAATCTGTCCGGGGGGAGCACTTTTACCATTAAGGATTTATTCCCGTCTAATGTCTGGGTGCTGCCCTGCCCTATGGACAATTTGGAGCGAAATATATATATATATATATATACACATGTTCAGGTTGCAGTGAAGAACCGCAAGTGCTGGTGGGAACTATCGAAATCTGTGCTAGTGTGTGTAGTTTTCAAAACAACTGAAGGCGAGCTGTCACCCAAGTGTGGCCAACCTTTGGAGTCCTTTGCAAAGAAAAGGGTCACTCTTTAATTCTACAAAGCTAGTGCACACAGCATCCAAAATACAACACTCAGGTTATACCTATCATCTAGTGAACAAAGGGAATTTAGTATAATTTAACAGAACAATATAACATTATGATTAGAAAGAGCCAATACGTGTTAAATGGTATCACTATCATAAGAAAAGACTGCATGCAATAAAGCTATTTCATTGGTGTATGTTAAACGAGTCTATGCATATCATCTCTAAAGGTACAATGCAGAGATGATAGGAGTTCATCCTCAAAACTAAACAGCATCCTAATGGATTTTTTGAAAGAGTAGGGTTCCTAAAAATCCTGTCATTTAGTGATTGGAAATTGGAATCAACACCCAACAAAATGAAAGGCCAGTCTACGGGTTTCACCAGATCACCACATACTGCCTTCATCTGGATGAACGCCCATATAAAATAAATAAAAAATTAATGGTAAAAAAATAGAGAGCCTAATAAGTTGTACTAAAGCAGTAAAGACACTTTCAAACACCCATCACCAAAATAGGGTGGTTATATTTAAGCAACCTGTTATCAAGAGACTCTGTTTACTTTGGTGGACAGGGTCGGACTGGCCTTTAGGGAAATCGGGCATAGGCTGGTCTGACAGGTGATTGTATGGTTTGTTTTTCTGTCTGTTTGTGGGCTGCTTTATGCTCGGCTGCACCTTTTGTTTCTGTTGATTTCCCTGATATTAAAACAAACATTTCCTGCAACAAGCCAAGATTCATGGAGTCTTCTGTGCCTTGCGAAACACTTGCTCAGCAAGATGGGCCACACTTTAGCTTTCTAATTAACTAATGTGGGTCCACTTTTAATTTGGTGTCCAGCCCTATTTTCTGTCACAGTCCAAACCTGTTGGTGGGGTAGTGTGTGGTCATACAATGTTGACACCAGCACCCCCCACAAGGAAAACAAAGTTGTTTTTGGAGAAAAATATATTTACTACAACCAAACAGGGCAGCCGAGGTAATTTTGGCCCAAAATGAGTACACATATTGGGATGTCACTTGCACAGAGGTTGTGAAAACAGGCACCAGAAATTGAGATTAATACCATAAGATGTCTTATAGTCTATGTGTACTGCACTTTGTGTAAATATTTAGAGTGTGCTGTTAGTGTACTGTTCTCAGGCACGGTCACTCAAGTTTCTAAAATAAAATGGCAGTGAATGTTCTCCACTAGGCAAGCACACAATTATACATTAAAGACAAAATATACAGATGCTATAAAAGAACACTACTTGTGTGGACAGTATTGCAACTGAACAAAACATCAAAACCCTAAAAGATCTCTGGTAAATGTTAGATAGGTGGTTTTATGCTTACCTCCGTTTCAACCAGCATTGTGCAAGCCAGGGCCCCACAAATGACAGCACAGATGACAAAGGAATTTAGTATCAATATGTTAACATCCCATCAACTGACATATTTAATAAAAAGTATAAGGTTTCTTTTTTAGCATGTGTAGTTTGTGCCAACTATGAGAAGTCTCAGGGTTTGAGGTAACTAAAAGAGATAGCTAAAAATATATCAAGAGTATAGTAAAACATATATTTCTGTTTTTCAAGTGTACAAAATGATTGTTTGTTCCTTAGAAAGGGTACCAGTTATTTTGCTTTTAATGACTGGTTTGACAATGCATTTAGAAGAGGTCCTTCTTACCATGCACTTGAAACAGACTCGAGCACAGCTCCTCCGTTTCCTCTTGAGAAAGGTAAGCTGGGAATGTTGCACAATCAAGCAGAAGGTGACACGCAGTGGCAAAGGCTTCCCTGCAGTCTTCAGACATCTGTCCCATGTTATATATTGCTTGGTCAATGTCCCACCCATCTTCCTCTCTCTCCCTTTGAGCCTCCAGGCCTGGGTTAGAGGAGTGGGCAGCATGCTGGCCTTTCTGGCTCATTGGTGGAACTTTAACAGTGAACAAATCTGAGAGCATTTGCTTGAACTGTGGGACTGTAATTTGTTTAGGTTCCCAGGCACCCCGTTTCTTCTTGCCAGCGTCATCCATAGGATTGCTCAGATCCTCTTTCTTCCCCTCTCTGCTGTCCTGGTCTTTCAGCTGGACTCCAAAAATATATCTACTGGCAAAGTTGGCAACCAGCTCCTGGATGCAGTGTAAAGTATTCTGCATGCTTCCACCACTCTTCCAGACGTCGTTCTTGCCAGGAGACACCCTAGGCATACCCAGGTGCTGAGAGAGCTCAGGGGATGATGCACTCAGGCCTATGCCACTATCTTCAGACTTCATTGGGGGGAAAATACGCTCTTCACCATCCTCCTGAACTTCAGGCTCAGATTCTGCATGCATTTCACCAATATCCTCTTTCACCGGGCTCTAGAATACAAACATTTTTTTATTATCACCTTATCTTTTTTATAGCAACATACTTCCTGCACATCTTACAAACAAAACATATGCATGGATGGATTACATCATTCACTGTGAATGGATCTTGTTTAATCAGCTTTTTTGCCATTGGTGATTCACATAACCCCTTTATCTATTAAGTAGAAACAAATGTAATACGACCTTGCCTACTGGTGCATCGTCTATTAATGTCAAATCATTCCATTTATTAATGTAAAAAAAGGTCACAAGCATATGTATGCAAAATGTATTATCTTCACTGTAACACGATCATCTATCACAGTGGCAGTCACCACTGTGTCGTAACAGTTAGGTCAGTTTCCATAAAATGAGACAGTTTTTTTTTGCAAATAATCCGTGGTGTTTGACGAATATTCACGCAACTTTCTAAAAGTTTTTTATCCACCTCAGCTCCTTCCAGGAAGGGGAACTATCATGTGGGGGCTGGGAAAAAGGGACAGGGTCCCAAAATGCATTTTCACCATGCAATTTCCCATGGGAAATTTAGGCAGCAATACAAAAAACATTTAAAAACAAAAAAAGTCTGAACAGCATTGCACCAAATTGGCAAAAAGCTACAACTTGACCCAGAAAGCGTGCTTTTTGTCATTTGGTGTAACACTGTTCAGCCGTTTTTTATAAACTAAATGTCAAACTACAATGAGATTTGGATGGCTGGTCCTGCAGGAGCACCCCAGTATTCCCTGCTGTACCGTAACTTTATAAAATAAAGCCCTCTGATTGGTGGAGATGTCCTTTTCCCCCACCGCTCATCTTGCTCTCATGGGACTCTCATGGGACTGGTCAATCATGCAATCTGATTGGCTGGCTGCGATTCCAACAGCGTGTTGTGTCTGCCATTTCAGGACTTAGTCCCATCTCCTGGGATTGTTAAAAAACAAAATAGCATAAAAGGTGGCAAGGTAGGAATACCCTGAGCCCCTGCGCACTAGTGATGTGGACCCCTGTTCACTCTTCCTCTGACCCCTCACGCTCCGGGCCTAAATAAAAAAGAAACATATTGTGCAGCAGGTACCGCAGGACCATATAACTGTTGAAGAATGAAGCTTGCACTGTCCTGCTGTACCTTGGAGTGCCACTTGTGAGGCAAAACTGACGGATTACTACGGTACCACAAAATGAATAAATAAATAAATAAAATGTAGGGTGGGTGTCTCTTAGGACTTGTGCAGCCGTGGGGTGTTGGACAGCAACAGGCCATTAGCGGCCTGCTCAAGGCTGTGCGCAACGGCGATTTGCCTGCCAGACTTGGCATGTGTCCAGTCCTCTACTGCACATGGTCTAAAGCTCAGTGAGGGAGCTGCATGAATATGATCAGAAATAAACTGAAAAAAAACCAAAGGTTAAAGTGACTTCATAGGTAGGTTAGTTACTAAGATTTTAGGTTATATAAACCAAATAAATACACTGAAAAAAACCAAAGGTTAAAGTGACGTTATAGTAAGGCCTTGTAATAATATAAAACTATTGTTTTAAAACAAAAATAAAAATATTGAAATTCACCAGTTATAGTTTACTATAACTTATGGCCCGACATGCGCCGCTTATGACCTCACACATTACATCACTCATGACATGTTAAATGGCATCACTGTTGACGTCTCTAATGACCACTTCCCAATGATCATCTTTCTAATTCAAAGGATGTCTGAAATTAGGCTCAGAATCGGTGTGATCAGACAAAGAAGCTGGAGAGTTCAATCGCATTGCTACAAGAGCTTAGTCTAGCATGTCAACGTCATCAATAGCAAGGAGTATTTGAGAAACACTTGTACATCACAAAAACCTATTTGAGAAATCTGAAGCCCAATGCATGCCCCCTCGCAGAAAAAAACACACAAACAAAAATAAGCTGCTCATATTCCTCTATGTTCCAAATAAAACATTTCACCTGTAATAGTGTTTCTCTTTGGGAACAAAATGGGGCATTCAATTTCAAAAGTACTACTTCATCCATATCTGCTAAAATGCCTTCTCCAAAACAAGACGACAAATTTGCTTTTCTTCAGAGAACCTTTACGTGATTCCCACAATGCAAATGACGTGCCCAAAGTGGACAATGAAAACGTGAGCTTCTCTCCACAAACAGCCTCATTTTGAGAGTACATCTTGCTGTGAATCCTGATATGCTTAGAAATCACCCATAGATCAGTATCCCTACATTATACACTTAACCTTCTGCACAAGGAAATCTCCACCATGAATTTGTACACTTTACACATACATCAATTGTACGAGTTTGTATTATTATTGCACAATGGCTTATATGCAAGGAACTATGGTATGTCTCTGGCAAACCAGCAGCTGCTGAACTAATGTTAATAATATTAAAGTATCCTCCGCCAGTACCTCGAAGGAGTTAGTGAGCCGCCATAATTGGGTTGGTCTACTAGTAAGGTACCTCATTGCTAGTTTGCTTAAGTGCTTGCTTTTCACTTGACAGTAACACTGGAACCAACACTAGTATACATTTGGTCCTGAAGAATTGCCATGTGATTTTCCAGACACATTAGGCAAGAAACATGCCGACCACTATTCCATAACCAGCACTGTCCATTATGGTGGCACACCTTTCTGATTTTAATTGGGACCAGTGGGCTCGCTGATTAAAACTGATCTGGAGAACTCTCTCACATCTTGCACTCACATCTACACTACGAGGCCCATACACAAACTGCACCTAACAGCTTGGGAGGAAAAGATCTCCGATAAAGAGCCCCTCACAGGGTGCCCGTCAGGCACTGCAGTGCCGGCTTGACAAGGTGCATGCACTATGATGAAGCATGACACACACCCAGCCGGGTGTTTGAGGGCGCCAAAGTGGGAGATACCCTGTCTCCACCATAAGGTTAGGGTATTAAACCGACCAGGCCTCTTCCTCTTCTTGTCTCCCTAAAAGCACCTGCATACCATAGTTGCTTGCTTGATCCCCCCCGCAGGCACTATTCTGGACCTACAAGCACCCCCAGTCCCTCCCATTTTTTATATAACATTGGCATATATAACTGCTTCATAAACATATCAATAAAACATACCTGTAAAAGCAGACAGAATCGTACCCAATATGCACACTGTAATTCTAAGCCTCCGGTGTAAAAATAGGTTTGTATGATGCATACATATTAAGTTTTGAGAAGCAAGGCATCTTTTCATAATGTATGCAAGTGTGAACTCCCAGTTCCCTAACCTGCCACCGTGGAACGCATAAGCACTCTTGGAAGGCAAGGGGGAAAGGAAAAGTGGCAAGACATGCAACGAGGAGAGCGGTCATTGGCTGCTCTAGACGCTGTCCCTCTTTGATTGCAGATTAAAGATATTTTGTGACACCTGCTGTGGAGAGTGTGTAAACAACTAATTATATTCTATACCAAATCGACTGAGATAATTACATAAACATCGGCAATTCTAAAACCACTTTCCCTGACAGTGCTAAGGATCCATCTGTCTCCTTTTGAGATTTGGTCTCATAGCAATTATCTTGGACTGAAGATTTGTGCCGAATTAGTATTATTGGGATTCAAAGTTACTCAAAATCCTGTGAAGGTCACAGAGCTAGTTTGAAATAATTTGAAATCTACTAGATTACATTTATGTTTAATTTTGGAACCATGAAAAAGCTTGATTTTGCATTCTGTGTTTTTACCCGTTATTATGAGTACTGGTGGATGTGAAGCACGTAGACCAGGTACTGTGGTCTTTAACAAACAAAGAAAATATTGTAGGTATCTGGAAATGTTTGGATAACTGAAAGCACACTGACGGGAATGAATATTTTAGAAATATGGTAGGGTCCAAAAAGCTTAGGTTGAAATTTCCGAATGTCTTATATGTAATTGTATAGCACACAACTCACTTTGTAGGGTGTCCTGGTGCTGAAGCAGGGGGTGTATGGGCCAAGCTAGGATTGGGCTAGGTGAAAAACCAGGTTTTCAGTTTTTTGTGGAATTCAAGAACTGAGGAAGCCACTCTGATGTGCAGGGGCTGGTCGATTTGGAGTGAGGTAGTAGAAGGCAAGACTGCTGGATATGTTTCTGAATATGTGGGTGAGCAGAGCAGAGCAGAGGTGTCTAGTAGGTTTGTGGAAGTTTATGCGGTTGTTCAGGTACGTAGGTGCAATGTTGATTAAGGCTCTGTATGTGCATGTGTGAGGTGTTTGAAGAGTGTTTGTTTGTGGATTGGGAGCCAATGGATCTCTTTGAGATGCAGGGTGATGTGAGCAAGCAAATAGCCAGAAAATTAAAATACCCCCACTTCAAAACAAAGCTCTTATGGCACCAAGCAAGTGAAGCAAGTCATTGCGACCCTCCTCAGAAGAGCTCTCCTGTCTCTTTAACCCAAGCATCTATATATCTGTTCATTCTTTTATCCACTCACTGATATCACCATTTCACCCTTGCATTCTGATTCCATTCATTTTTTCATCTAGTCTGTCAATCTTTCACCATTCTGTCCGTCTGCCCAACTATATCCAAACCTATCCATCTGTCTCGAAATGTATCCATCAAACTGATCCATCGATCCTTTCACTCTTTCATACCTCAATCCACCCTTTCACTCATCCACCAATCTGTCCACTCTATCCTTTCACTTTATCCATCCACCCTTTCACTTATCCATCCATCCATATTTTCACTCCATCATCCATCCTTTCGCTCATCCATCCAGCCTTTCACTCCTTCATCCAGCCTTTCACTCCTTCATCCAGCCTTTCGCTCCTTCATCCATCCTTTCGCTCCTTCATCCAGCCTTTCAGACCTTCATCCAGCCTTTATCTCATTCATTCATCCTTTCAATCAGCCATACATTTATCTTTTCACTTATTCATCCATCCTTTCACTCATTCATCCATCCATGCTTGCTTTCACTCATTCATCAATCCATTAACCCTCCCTTTCATTCATTCATCCATTCATTATTTCACTCATTCATCCTCCTTTTACTCATCCATCGACTCTTTCACTCATTCATCCTTTCACTCATTCATCCTTAGATCCATCCTTTTACTCACCCACCCTTTCAGTCCGTCCATTCAACCACCCATTCACTCTATCCATCTTTCCATCCTCCCTTTCACTCATTCATCAATCCTTTAACTAATCCATTCTTTTGCCCATCCACCCACCTTTCATGCGTTCCATCCATCCATCCTCTTTCACTCATCCATCTTTACATTAATGGTTCCACCCATCCATCCACTTATACACCCTTTTACTCCATCCATCTATCCACCCAGTCACTCTATACATCATTCCTTCCATCAATCTGTCCATCCTCACTTTCACTCATCCATCAATCTATTCTTTAACTGATCCATCCACCCATCCTTTTGCTCATCCATCCACCCATCCCTCCTTAAATCCATCCATCCTTTTATTCATCCACCCACCCTTTCACGTGCTCCATTCATCCTTTAAATCATTTATATATCTCCCCTTTGACTCACCGCAATTCACCCTTTCACTCACAAGTCCATACATATATCTCTTCACTCAGCCACTCACCCACCCTTCGTTAGTTTCACATTAATTATGAACCTTTGTCTGACGAGTGGCCCACAGAAGAGGCCCATCAAGAACTCTGCTCCTCCTGCTAAAGAGGTGGGTTCATGACGCCTCAGTGTGAGTGTAGGGTAGGAGGTGAAGGGTGAGCCTGGCCGCAGAGTTTTTTATGGTCTGGAGTCTTTTGGTCAGTTGAGCATTGATTGCAAGATGGAACAAGCACCAGAGTAGAGAATTCTTGTCAGCGATGGGAAGGGAACAGATGAACCCCGGACCACAAAGCTCACGGTCAAACACGTTCATAGTGGAAGCAACTTCAACACACATCTGAACCCGACTGCGGACAAAAACACTAACAATGGAGTCAGTGTTCATGCACGTTCACTGCCAGAGGAAAAGTCACCCAGACCTCGTGACTGGGAAGAGTTCTTTTAAGAAAAACAAGATGCAACAGTCTGAGCCCAACTGTAGGTAGCAGGAGTATGCGGAGCATGTGTATTTACAGCCACACTTGCCACAAATATATATGTGTACTGTATCTCAGCAATTGAGTAATATTGCCCAACTACACTTAATTTGTGAGAAAGATACATTATTCAGTAGTGCAACTGTTCTGTAGGCCAATGACATTATGATACCACGCCATGTACCGCACTGTTAAAAGCATCAGACTCTACAAACAAACTGAGTAATAGTGTCTGGATGCAACAGAATTGGACCTGGCATCAACTGGCAACAGGTGACATTATTTATGAGAATCCTTTGCTAAAACCACATTAGGAGTCAACAAAAACCTCTATTCTCCTATACTAGACAAAAAAGATTGTGACTTTCCTTATATGTGTGGGTCACTCAACAAGGTCCTATACATTACAAAGGAAGATGTTATGTTATGCAAATTTGTAGAGTGCACGTGTAGGGCCTGTGGGACGACTCGAAAAGCCAGGTCTTAAGTTTCTTGTGGAATTCCAGAAGCGTTGAAGAGACTCTATGTGTCGTGCCATGCTTCAGAAGCGATGTAGAAGGCTTGACCACCGGATCCGGTTTTCTAAATGTGTGGGTTGTGTGCAAGTAGGAGTCTGGATAAGCAGAGGAGTCTAAAAGGTTTGTGTCAGCAGATGCGATTGTTGAGGTATGCTGGGCCAGTGTTATGTAGTGGCTTGAAAGTGTGATTGAGGAGTTTGAATTGTGCTTGTTTGTGAATGGGAGCCAGAGGAGCTCCTTCACGATTCACTGAAATGTCATTGGGTGTCGAAATAAAGCGTAAACATTGAATCACTACCTTGGCTGCTAGGTGTTTTCCCCTCCTGTGCTGCAGGCCCCCACTTTCCCATTGTTCATGACGAGCTCAGCTCGTCATCAGCACAGCTCAACCGTGCATCATGACGAGCTGAGCTCGTCATCAGCATCGAAAGGGTTAAAAGTAGTGGGTTTCCTCTCTCTGATGCACAATGACTGACAGCCATGCACGTGCCCTCCCACTTTGCCTCTCAGAGCCCTCAGCTTGGCTCTTGATGCAATGCTGGGCCCCACTCCCTCTGCAGCTTTGGACCTCCTCAATGCTCCAACTTCAACTACCTTGTCCCATACAGACTCAAGTATGGGGTCACATCTGTCCCAGTACCAGCCTCCTTCAGAAGGGAGTGTTAGGCGAGCAACAGGGTGCAGCTGGGCTCTGTAGCTCTGAGTCCATCCAATGACAGTTTAGAGGAGGGAGGTTGGAGAAGGCAGCAGAAAACTCCTGGTCTGCCCGAAGGTCAACTTCTTGTGTCAGAGGAGAGTTGAGTTGCAGCTCATTTTCTAAACTTCTTTTGGACATTCCTTTTGCCTCGCTATCTCACTTCCTGAATATGCATGAGCCCTGGTAAGCTCTACGAAACTTGACTTTGCTCCACTCCAGGGCATTTACTTTGTTACTCTCTCAAACTTCAGGAGTTCCGTGGAATCTCTGTCATTCTGATTTTGTGCTACCTAGATCGAATCTCCAGACATTGTTTCTCTCATTCCAACCCTTCTGCCTGCCGCTATTTTGCTTAGAAACTGCTTCCTGTAGGTCTAAGTCAGCAAAGGTTCAGTGACTGGGCAGTTGAGACTATCCAGGCTAGTGACTTCTCATTGAGAACGATTCCCAGTTTTTAGTAATCTAACCCACTGAAGTGACTTAATTGGATCAGTGCCCTGAACCCTCACTGTTACTTCTTTAGACGTTTGCCAATAGATATAAGGTACTTGGCACCTAAAGGCCACCCTAATGCTACCTCGCTTCCAGTTTTGGCTAGCCAGAAAGAAGTAAGAGAAAGATGAGGGAGTTTGTTGTACAAAGTCTATGCCACCGTATAAAGTTATTCTCGCTGTCAACCGTGTACAAACTCAGGTGCCCTCAAAGACTGCAGCAATGTGCTCCGCTTGCACACCAGCCTTACTCAATAAAACATGATTTTCACAAGGTAAGGGGAATCCATGTAGCTGCCCTGACAAAGCTTTTCAAAAGCCTCCTTCCATAGTGAATGCTTCAGCACAGAGGCCTCCTGAAGCCCAGCTCCCTTCAAGCAGGAGCCGTTTCAGTGCCAGATTTAACATCAATCGGCGCTATTCAGACTAAAAAATCAATTTCCCTTGAAGCCTTCATCAACACTGGCAGCAATAACATTGGCCACAGTACTACCTGTTTTAATTATTGTAGCTCATACCTTCTTTCAACCCGACGTGCCTATCTTAAAACCCCGCACGCCTGTTAGGTCTCTTTCAATGACAATGCATGAATACATCTCCGAGCCTTTTTTGTTCTCATTGGCGAAAACGTCTGCCAAGATTATGTTCCAAGTTTGATGCTTCTTCTTGTACAGTTCAGCCACACAAACATGATCTGTAAGTGGACCTCTTACACACTCTAGCCACCAATGTAGCTTCAATTGATAGCCAACTCACATGACTCAGACAATCATAGATTGGGCTACGGTGGAGCCCACTCAGTCAACACTAATTGTCCCCCTTTATAAGGCAAACTCTTAAAGCTCACACAAATGCTTCACTCCATTATTGATTTGAGAGCCGGCCTTGCAGCAAGTACCTTCAACATTAAGGGGGTGATTTATTTCTTGGCGGAATTCTTGCCCACCGTTCCGCCATGGGTACCCAGTAAATTACTCTATTGCCATGGTGGCGAGGCCATCCGACTAATTTATAAATGACTGCCAAACATTGCCAGGTACCACCGTCCTGGTCCTGGTGGTGCATATTATTTGGGATACGAGGCTGCAATGAAATTGCGTGGGCAGACCTTCATGATGGCCATTATGTATAGTCTGTTGCCAACATATAAATCACCCCCTAAGTGCCCACTCTGCTCCTTTAAACCTTGAGAATGATTTGCCCAATGAAGAGGTTGATCAGGAGGAATTCACATAAATAGCCCCAGTTCATCTACTGGGCTGGGTTATATCCGCTGACTCAGAAAGGTCCTTCCAGCCTTTGAACCTGTTCTTTCAAAAAGACAGAGCAAAAGATTAAACAAACTGAAAAAGCCAGAGGCAGTTTAATTTGACTTCCTACCCCATGTGGTCGCCTCAAGCAACTTTAGTGAATATGAATTTTTTAGAAACCAGCGTTCATTGCAGAAACAAGCCCTTCCGAACTATCTTTATAAGGCTGGTGTGGATTGTCACACACACAAACTGATTGGTCGGGTCCAATCTCCTAAAACTCAGGCAGATTTAACCAGTACATATACTATAATCCCCAAGGAATTTACTGGTATCTCATCTCCTGAAATAGACAACAAGTAGACACCTTTTAGGTCCTCTTTGCCCACAGTAACAGACCTCAAACACAACTTTATCTTCCTTTCAAACATCCCCAGAAGTAACGTAGTGAACTGCTGTCAAATCCACACATCCCTGCCACTTGCAATCACTCAATGAAAGAATAAACATTTAAAACTATATATTTCTAAAGGGCCCTCATCAAATTCTGAATAGGGGCAATATCTTTCACTTGCTCCATTCAATTCAATCACTCTCTCATTTGAAATTCCTCCTGCGATACCTGTGTAGGGTTTGACTAAGTGTTTCTGGATGAAAAATTTGAATAATCCATAGTAACATTTAGTTAACTCAGATTAAAAAACTGGGGCATCAAACTAAGGAACCCATTGTTTTGCATCTAAAAAATTCACCAATTGTAACTGATGCCCCTAGTACCATGGTCCCTGTGAATGCCATGCCGGTGAGCACTAAAGGCACCTCCAGTGCTCTTAGTGCGACTGAAAGAGGTTACTCAACACTAACAATTACACATAAATCAGGCCATAATACGTCCTGAAGTAGGAGCAGCCTCCCAACAGTGATTAGGATGCCTGGGCTTGGCCTGCGACAGCCTTAATCCAAAATGGGCATGGCCCTCCTGAACATGTCTCCATTCTAGCCTTGACCTGGGGCCCCTAAACTCCTTTAATACCTACAAACCATAATCTCTCAAAGGAGACATTCTCTTCCTGTATTCCTTGATGTTAATGGATGCCAAAGATTTTCAGAAGATAGATACGTTTGTTGATTTATAACCACCCAACCACCGTGAAGTAGTGTGGCTCACTGGTTAGAGGCGGCAGACCCGAGAGCAGAGGACGGCCCGGGACCAGGGTTCGATTCCCGGCGCGGCTGGTTTCTGGACCAGGGTCAGCGGACTCGATAATTCTCTCGCCTCGGTGCCCACTCTGATCAGCGATCACACTCGGCAACTCTGGGCATTAGCTTGCCTCATCTTCACTAACGGCCCCACCAGACCGCCGGGGATGCCTGGTCTCACCCTGGAGATACCCATTAAGGGACCATCTCTCAGGGAAGCCAGGAAGGGTTTCGCAGCGGTCGAAGCGCCTTGGGACCCTACGGGTAAGTAGTGCGCTATATAAATGCCTATATATTTACATATTTACATATATTTACATATATTCACAATGTTTCCAAAGGACAAGGGTTACCTGGTTTTCCATATCAAGCCTATTCAAAACGTATTAAGTGGAGAGCTGTGGGAGGACTTTTAACATTAATTTCTAATATATGCCATTTATCGTCTAAACAACTTGATATCAGCAATACGTTCATGTTGCAATTTTATCTGACTGATTTATCTCACTTAAAGTTTCTATTCATTATTAGAACATTGGAATGTTGGGAGCTCAATTGAAAACAGTGGAGTGCTCCGGGCATATAATGGCTGGTATAAGCCTGGAGCTCCAACAATCCAATGTTTCTTTCTTCACAGCTCTGGCTGTGAACAAAGGCTTCAGGGAGCCTGAGGGGATTCCAATCCCCTCACGCTCCCATAAGGCTTTGTTTTCTTTTGTTAGAACATTCTGCCCTCTAGTGGCAGAATGTTCTAATAGCCTTATAGCCCTTCGTAGCTGGCTATTATGCTATAACGTTGGAGCGGGCCTTTAATATAGCCTTATAGCCCGCCGTAGCGGGCTATACCGGCTATTAAAGGCCTGCTGAATCGTTAAAGGCCGGAGCTGAAGGCGGGACTTTAATAGCCGGTATAGCCCTGCTACGAAATTAAACAAAGGGTTCTCGAAGCTCGAGGGGATTTATATCCCCTCGAGCTTCGAGAACCCTTTGTAGAACATTGGAATGTTGCTCTGCGGGCCTTTACCGGCCTGTAGAAGCAGGGAGCACTCCATTGTCTGCAATGGAGCTCCCAACATTCCAATGTTCTAATACCCGGTATAGCCCTCTTCGGCGGGCTATAAGGCTATAATGATGCATTAGTCTTGGGTATAAGACAAAAATAAAGCAGGTAAAAGATCTGCCCACCTTGCTAACTGATCTGAAGCTCAGCTTTGCAGAACAAACATTTTCTTAGCAGGCGATTTTCATTACAATCTGACCCACTCAAACCTGGATAATATCGTGTACAGAATGAATGTTGGGTGATCTCTTCCACCTCATACAAAGGCCTTCTCAACCCACACTGACAAAACAGTTACAAACCCAGCCAATTTCCAGCATAGTTTAATCTTAATAACACTGATTGGAAGATTTGAAAAAGACATAACCATCAGCTTCACTCATATCAGTAATCTAAGTCAGGCAATTTTAGATCACACGTTTGTCCGACTGTAACTCTTCCCTGATATCAGCAATGTCCGAGTATGCCACAGAACGGCTCACATCCCACAGATATTTTCATGTTATTGTCTTGGGAACAAAATGCCCCTAAAATCACAATTTGTGTCATCAAAAGGTCCCCAACAGTTAGAGTGAATGGAATGGGAACCAGACTGCACTTAAAAGGTTTATTTCACTATTCTCTCTCAGTGCTTCTATGAAATAAGAGTACCCTGGGAAACTCTTCCGGCCTCTCTAGACAAACAGTTAACATCATGAATCCCAGAGAGCTATATTAGGCAAGCTCATCACCATCATCACCATAACAAAAATAGGTGGTTCTCGAAAACCCTTAGATTAAAACAAAAACGTAATAGAGCTATTCAATCACTCTGATGACACTCACTACGCTGCATGGAAAGTCAGAGAATTACGTAGCGACCATAAAAAGCTAGTATGAGACACACAAGGAACTGATTCACACTGATTCACCTTGCATAAAATATTTCAATATCTAAAAATCCAAAGACTCTAAGAAATTCTGGGATTTCATCAACTCATTAGAGGCTGTGCAAATATGCCCAGTGCGTGTAGATTGGAATCACAATCAGCCGGTCAATGCTATATTCAGTCCCTGTATTAGGACAGCATACAAGTACAATCTAGCATCTTTGCCCAAACATCCACAAAAGACTACCAGTCAGAAAACATTGAGAACATTATTACACTTATAAAGAGTTCTCGGTTTGTTGTTGTGCCTAGCTCACATGAAATTTTGTCAGCTTTATTTAAATGATTTGAATGACTGAAATCGCCTTCTTTTTCCATTATTCACATTTCATAACAAGGGCCCAATCAACACTCCAGCAACTACAGATTAGATAATCTACTTGATGGTGCGGAAAAACTGTACATCAAGGTGCTTTTAGCAGATCTCTCCAACTGGAAAGAATGATGTAAGCTGTTGCCTCATCTTTAAAATGCGCATGTCTGGCTGGCCGTCCCAAGAAGCACGGCCAAACAGACTTCTGCATTTTAAAGCGCATAGCTCCCTTCTGCTGCCACTCAGCAGCGCTGGCACCGGCCCATCCTGACACTTAGTTTGGGGCAGGTTGGTAAAAAATAATTAACTTTATTACCATTTATTATTTCAGCTCTGGGGCTTGTGGGGCGACGCTCCTCTGTTGAAATGGAGGAACCACGCCTGCTGATGCCTATTCTTGCACCCACCTCCCCTCCCCACCAATTAGGTGACATCTAAATTCCTGTCATGCGGATGACACAGTGCTACTTGAAACAAGCATTGTCAAAGCCAACTGGTCTCACCTACAATGTTTCTTCCAATTGCTATTAATGTATTGCAAGATGATTTCCAGATGCTTCGTAACCTACATGAAAAATGATTCCGAACACGCCAACAGGAATCAAAAATCATTGGCAAAGCCACAGGTCTTACATTTGTGACCTACTTGCTGGGCCAATGGTGTTAAGTCACGCCGCACACCAACCTCAATGCAGTGAGGTATGGCTACATTAAATCCAAGAAGTTTTTTTTACACATCCGTCCACGAATGTATGTGCTTGCAAAATGACCCAAACCTCTTTTTGTTTTTTGTTTTTGGTTACAAAGTCACATGAGTACTTAAAACACATGACACAAAAGTGTTTTTTTTTAAGTGAAAGTAATGGGGATGAAGTAACAAGGGGTCGGAAGCAACATATGGGAGGGTAGGGGACATGGAAGCAACATGGCACGGGCAGAGTGATACAGAAGCAACAAGGGGAAGCCTAGAGGCATGGAAGCAATGCAGGGGAGAGTGGGGGACACAGAAGCAACATAGGGGAGAGCAGATGCAACGTGGATAAGCACACAGGCGTGCGCAACCAGAAGGGGGTTGGGGAGAAGAACGCTGGGACAGGCAGCTGCATGAGGGGGAGGAAGGTACACATGGGAGATGGCTCAAAAACACATGCACTCTCTGTGAGTCCTAACACAAAAAGAAAAAAAAGTAGTTACCCAACATCGAGTACAGCCACCAGGCAAAAGAATACATGAGAAAGAGGGAATGATCCATGGGAGAGACAAGGTTAAGAAGCTTGGACACGAATGAGAAGTAGGCAAATGAGAGTGACAAGGAAAGCCAACCAATGATAATCAATGAGTGAGCTCCAAGTCCTTCTATGTACCTGGTAAGCCACAATATACCTTGAAAAAGAAAGTGCAGGCGCTGCCTAGTAGGCTGGACCAAAAATAAGGCATTCCCTATGGTGCTCTAGAAGGCCAAAAGATGCAGAAGATAACCAAGTGAAAGCTGAGATGCCAGCAGAACTGGAAGCTAGCAACCAGGATTTGATATGGGATGCTGAAAGCTGCCCGGCACCGGCAAGCAAACAGGAAACACCACTGTACATCTGGAACAGGATTGTACCATAACATCTTTCCGGTTTATGTAATCCAAGGTAAGCAAATTACAGCAAACATAGGGCTGTTTCACATCAGCCCCAGTATAATCTGCAACTCAGTTCTTCTGCCACAATCCCAGCTCTATTCGGAACAACCAAGACTATTGAGAAAAAGCAAAATGAAAAAATTCTTGACAGAGTTGGGCCTCTAAGCAAAATAGATCGGTATCTGACACCGTGGAACATTTTCTGAATTATTTGGAGGGCCATTCTGGAGTGCTTTGCATGCTTTGAACAAAACTGAACTATCAGGAAGAAGTATATTTCTAGACAGAGATGTGTGAAAAAAGTGTAGCACTAAAAATAAGGGAGTACCTCAGATCAAACAGGGACACTTACACCACATTCGCTTCCAGTCTGCATATCCAAGTAGGCAGGAGGCATCTGTACTTTGCTCAGCACTTTGAAGCAGGTCTTTAAGGTGTGAGTGAGTTCTTTCAGACTTAGGACATCCATGTTCTCAGCAAGTGACTGCGCCATGTAGCCGAGCATCTGTGGCAGGTACTGTGTCTGCACTTCAGAGTAAAGCTCCTAAAATGAAGACAGTTTTTTATTGGCATCTTGTTACTATCTTGTGTGCTTTTAACATATGATAAACAATGACAATAACAACTATTAGTACACTCGTGTCTTTTTCCAACTTCCACTCTTTTCAGCCACCTTCCCATATAACTGAACACAAATATGGAAACATTATTTTCTCCCCACCTCCTAAACCCTATCTTCTCCCAGACCTTTATATCAAATGAGTGAAGTGTTCCTAACTTAAAGTCTGGAAATTACTCCCATTGATTTATGAAGACATATCCCCAGGGTGGGTCATAATGTTTTCTAATGACAAAACATCACAAAGTTTAAGGAATAAAATAGTTGGGGTTTCTTGCTTTTAAAAATTATGTTCAATCACCGGTTTTGGCGTAGGTGCACTGTATCAATGTCTTTATATCCATTTGTCATACCTCATATGTTATCAAATTAGCTCAGCTAGTGATAGAAGAATGAAGTCTCCTATTTACCCCAAAACATTTTTAATGGCCACAAGGACCTCTTTCCACAAAATCTGAAGTTTGGAGCCTGCCCACCACATGTCCAGAGATGATGTCTACTCCTCGACATTCTCTAAAAAATCTATTTGACCCCTAGGAACTTGCCTAGTATTTTACAGAGTAAGATACCACCAATATAGTATCCTGTAATAAATTTCATAGCACTCATGTCCACCTTCTGGACACAGAAGGACGATTATGGAATGTACCTTGACTTCTACTGAAAGCATTCAGCAATAGTCTCTACTGGCTTTTTCACACTTAACCATACAATTCCACCTTTGTTTTTTCTACTAGTCTTTAAAGATTCTATATAAACTGTCAATAATTTCTATTAATTGTGTTCTTGTGGTGAAGATATTCTATTTTTTTTAATGAATGAAAGTCATTGCCACCTTCAAACACTTCTGAAATCATTCTACTAACGCCTTTCTCTTGGTTACGAAAGAAAAATTCTGAATAATAGTGGCTAAGTGTTTAAGGGGATGGGAGTTTTGGTTCCCACAGTAAGAGCTCTGTCGCATACCTCTAGTGCTCAGTGAGTCCATAGCAGGATATTGTCAATAGTAAATGTTTTGGGGTTTACCGATCATGCCTCAAGGGACCCTGTTCATCACCACTAGGTTCACATGGAGCCAATTATATCCCCAATTTTCTTTGTAACCAGCTACCCATTATAAAAAGAGCAGGGCAACCCTAAAGTAATCCTCCATATCTGGGCAGGCTATAAATGTCTTACCATTGGGTAATTTAAGGATTTTTGTCAACATCTTAGGTCTTTGCCACCACAAATAACCCATTTACATTTATTTTGAGGTTTCTTTAAAATATCATAGGATATTTTAATCAAGATGGCAATTATTTTAGCTTTGATTGCAGGCTTCCTACTAGCCATGAAATACACAGCCTGTGTCTTCTATAAAGATCTTTAATAATTTGTGAGAAAAAAACATTGCAACCTCCTTGGCAATATATAGGTACATTTCGTATTATATTACATTTAATTTCAATTATTTTGAGATAATATTAAGGCATTTGTTTTTATAACGATCATGCCCAGTTTGACAAATTCATACAATATTTTGCACACACAAAAAAGACACGTTTGCCCATCTACAGTTCTAGTAAGAGGCTTTGGGCAGATGGATCAAGCTGGGTAACTGTGTTTATCCATTCATAATCACACAAGAACATTCACTACAAGTCAAGGGGAAAAACTACTGAACATCTTTACGTAACATTAGACAAAAAGGTAGGGCATGAACCAATAAAACATCCATTTGGGGATCAGTATGCATATGTAGATTATTTTACGAGAATGTAGGAGAAAATAAAGTAACACTATTCAACAGTAACATTTGTCAATTTGTTAGAGAATCGACTTTGAGTGAAAAATTAAATCAGAGGCAAAAACAACCAGTTGAGCCATTGTGAAGTAAATGTGTGGAAACTCTCACATTTTGATAGGCCGAGAACCTCTGTAATCGTATTTGCTGGGAGAAGTTAATCATTTTTCCTTCATTTAACATTATAATCTGGAAAGGTGCCTAGTGAGTACTTGAACAATGCCAAAAGGAAACACATTATTGGGGCAGGGTGAGCACAATTCATCCTTAGGAGACTAGGACATACATCAAAGGGATGGAAAACGTGTCTTTGTGAATTCAAAGAACAATAGGAACATAATAAATAACACAAAGATGCACATTTACGATCACTCTTGTAATTTGGGATGAAGGAAAAATATGTGTCTTTTTTAATGGAGTGACTAAAATCAAATCCCCTATGTCAGCAAAACTACTATGGCCCATTACCTGCCCTGGGTCTTATGTCCGACAACTACTTAGATCCCAAAAAACCTCACAGCAAATCCCAAAACAGCAACCAGGATTAGCTTGGCCTCTTTACTTCTCTAGTCTGACTTTAACTTGAGGGTAAGAAGGGGCCAAGCACTGTGCCTAAAGCTTTCTGGCAGAGGCAAAACCTCTTCCCTGCAGGCTCTGGGGAAGGAAGTTCAGAACAGGAGTGGCCACAGACCACCACATACCGCTGTAGGATACACTAGGCAGATTACACCCCAGGCCTGCTGGAAAGGCAATGCATAGCAGATTTTGGCAGGAGGGGGACTGGGAGTGGGGCATGGTTGAAAGATACATATAGGTATTCAGTCAAGACAGATAGACATAGTATGAATGAGCAAATAAGAATCAGGCTGAACTAAGCTTGGTAGAATGAGAGAATATGTTTTTCTACGTTTAACTTTTAAGTTGAGTGAAAAATAACATGAAGAAGCAATAATAGTTTAATCTGATGCTAAGCCTTTGTAATATGTCAGTAACTGGGTTAATAATAGTTGTGTCAAAAGTTATTTTACAGTTGGGTCAAGTGGTTCAGTAAAGTCATTGACATATGTTGGTTTTGTTTTTGGACATCAACTGTTATTTTTAAGGCCAAAATGTAGAAAGACAATCTTACCCGAACCTGCTGCTCTGTGAGGGAGTCTCATAAATGTGTAGGCTCCTGCAGTCTGGAAAATTATGACTACAGTACTAATCCTAATGCCTCAGAGTTGTGTAACAAGCAAGGGAGTAGCAATGCTATAACTTGAGTGGTTGATGCTACTTAAAACTATGAATAAGCCCATTTTTTGTGCAGGTGAGTCAAATTCAAATTTCAAATTTATTTATTATGATAACGGAACTCAAAAGAGATCCACATAAGAATTCATAAAGTCATACAACAAAATTCCATAAAAAGTACAAAGAAAATATACATAGTATTAAGTATTCAATATAATGTTAAAAAGCATTTAAAGAAATAAAATAATTTAAAACAAAACATTTCATCGGGGGGATTAAGCATTGCTTCAATGAAATCATAAGCAGTACGAATGCCCAGTTGGAGGCACATAGGTCTTAGCCATTTACGTCTAAATGCCATAAGGGCCGGACAAACGAAAACAACATGGTACATATCCTGGGTATTAAGGTTACAATGATTACAGATATCTGAACTACCATACCATTTGGACAGAAGGCAATTTAACGGGAGCAAATTATACCTTAACAGCAGCATAAATCGCCTAATTCCATGAGGAAGATTCCAGCATATGTATGGTTGGGGAGTTTTTATTTTACAAAATTTACCAATAGGGAACATTCCACTCACCGCTTTACTGGTCCCACTATCAACTCTAAAGCTCAGCTCCCAAGAGGCAGATTTTAAAGATAACTTCAGTTGGGTGTCAGATAATGTGAAAAGACTTTGTTCGTCTAGCTGTCGGAAATTCCTCACAATGGAGGAATGAGCGTTAAAGGAACCCAACAACTCATTTTTTATTAGGTATCGAAATGTGCCAGGCATTCCTCTTGCAATGTTATAGACCCAACGCACCACACTCGCAGATGCCTGAGCCCGAGAGCTGCGCAATCCAAATTCTCGTCTTAAAGAGGAGGTAGAATTTGCGGTACTGACAGAGTATAAATTGCGTAATATTTTTCCTTCAGTAGAATCTAAAAAATTCCAGCATGCCATGTCCACTATTTCTAATCCATAGATTAGGGATGCAGGGATTTTTGCTCGGAAAACCTCGAGCAATATGGAAAAATGCCTTCTGCCAGTCGCTTTGTAGAGGGAAATAAGACTCTTCCCTTGAACAAGGGCTTTTCTGTTGTTATTCTCCGTGTGGGCTTTTTCACTAAGATTGTTCATGACAATCTTACCAAGGAAGGGATAAGATTTCACTACTTCCAATCTTTCACCCCCAATGGACCAGGAGTAATTTTCATATTTGGAATTTCTCTTTCTCTGAAAGCACATTATTTTACTCTTTGAGATATTGATTTTTAAAAAGTGAGCCTTAGCGTAGGAGGACAGGGCTTGTAAGCGGTTATTCAAACCTTTTGGGGTGAGGTCCAAGATTAAGATATCATCTGCGTACATTAAGCACGCTATTGGAGCTCTCCCCAAAAGTGGAGCAATACCATTACTGGTTGATAAAATAGCTTTGGGGAGGTCGGCGATATATAGGGAGAATAACAGGGGAGCCAATAGACAGCCCTGTTTCAGACCATTATCTGTGGGTATAACCCTAGACAGTCCTCGCTCGCCACCCATTAAAACTCTGCACCAAGTATCTGTATGTAGTGCGATAACTAATTTTAATAAACTAGATGGTATCTCTAATTTGGTTAACTTACTCCACAGCAGGGGCCTATCCACTTTATCAAAAGCCGTAGAGAAGTCAATGAAAGCCCCAAATACACCCCCTCTACGAACTGAAACATATTTTTCCACCAGGATTTGAAGAGCAGTAAGATTATCCAAAGTACCATGCTGTTTCCTAAATCCAGTCTGTTCCAACGGGAGTATTGCAGATTTCGTTACCCAATCATTTAAACTATTCAATAAACATTTAGAAAAAACTTTGCCTATGGCATCTAAGAGGGCTATTTGTCTATAATTTTGAGGTAAGTCTCTAGCCCCCTTTTTATGGAGCGGGATTAGTAAACTCCCCTTCCAAGAATGTGGAACCGTGCCTTTAATAAAGCAAAGTTTAAAGACTGGGTATAAGATTTTTCCCCATAACGTGCTATAGGATTTTAGCACGGAAATTGGGATTTCATCTGGGCCTAGTGCACCAGATGAGCGTAAAGCTTTGATTGCTGCAACTATTTCTAATTCAGAAGGAGGGTCATATGGGGTTGAATCCTCCTGCAGTTTATCAGGACAGAACTTCTCATCATTGCTATTATATAGTTGTTGTATAAAATCAACCCATGTCTGCTTGTTAATGGATATAGGAGAGGGTCTGGATCGCACCCCACATCCTTCTCCAATTAATGACCAGAAAGACTTTACCTGCCCATTCTTAGATGCCTCATGAAGCTTAACCCAGAGAGCATCTTCTTTCTCCCGTTTTAATCTAACCTTTAACCTATTTCTTCTTCTTCTCAGAAGAGAAATTCTCTGCCTACGTTCAGGAATAAAGGAAAGATATTGAGCCCTGACTAATTTATTTATTTCTTTATTTAGGTAACGAAGGTCAGGAGGGATTTTAGGAATTGGCTTTCTTGATTGTGGCTTTCGAACTTTAGTTTTTAAAGTTTGTAAAAGAGACGCAAAATAAAATAGCTCTCTACCTTCCCATGAACTTAAATTCTCAGCTGTGTGTTCTAATATATTAGACAAACTTCTAATGGACCCTAAATTCCAATAACATTTCCCTTTATTATTAATGTTCAATAAATCATTACCAATTTTCCATGAATCCCTTTGAGATGATGTTATATTTAGGTTAAAAGTAGAACATTATGATCACTAAGATCAGTAACTAGAACGGAAAAATCATCTAAGAAACAAAAGAAGGTACTATCAACTATCATATAGTCGAGGATAGAACCACCATTTCCTAATTTGTGAGTGAAATGGGCGGGAATATCCGAAGGGAACCTTCCATTAATTATAATGCAGTCTACCTCGGATAAACTCTCTAATATTAATTTCCCTCTTTTATTTATTTTAATGCTCTCCGGAAAGATAGCTTTAGGTATCATAAATGCTTCCTCTCTTATCTTATTCCTAAATATCTCAAGGGCATAATTAGATATTTTACCATTTAGATCTCCTAGTAGTAAAATGTGGGGGGGAAAAGGGGATTCCTGTAAATTTAATATAAAAGAACTAATCATCTTAATACTCGAATTATACTTTGCTTCTGGAGGCAAATAAGCATTTATTATTACAAACGATTTCTGAGAGGCGTCCATGGCGGAGTTTGTTATAGTTATTGCCTGAAATAATTTATTTGGATCCTGGTAGTGAGTATAGTTCCATTTAACCTTGTTGGACAGAAGGCAGGCTAACCCTCCCTTTGCTCGGCCTCTCATAGAGGAAATAGCACCACTCTCCAAAACATAATAATCTTTTACAACCGGAAAGTTCCCTGCCAACCACGTTTCCTGCAAACAGATAATATCAGCGTCAAGAGACTGCAAAAATAACAGCTTTTCTGAGCTCTGGTTTAATCCAGCAATGTTCCACGATATTATTTTTAAGTTATCGTTAAAACTCTGAATTCATTTTGGCTGCAAAACCTGATTTATCTGATAAGACAGCGGGCAACCAACTCCATTCCTGATCAATATCCTTTACCCTAGTTTGTTTGATGGGCAACGGATTATTAATTATCACCTGTCGGTCATTTTTTGATATCCGTATTTTTAGCTCTTCAGGCGCTGCCGTAAGGCCATCGCGAGGACCGGATTTTATGCCTTGATAAAATGACATTTTTTGATATTTATGATTTTCTATTTTAACCGGTATAAAGGGATCAACATCAATTCCTCTTATTTGGAATTCTTCTGCCCATTGTAAGACATGGTTTGTTACCAATTTTGAGTAAAATTTTACCCGTGTTATCCTTCCATTCTCAGAGTTTATTAATGAAATTATGTCTAGATCTACAGACTGGATCAATTTTAAGCTTTCTATTTCGTGAAAACACTTAACTAAGGCAGATCTATTTAAAATGAGGTCAGGATCAAAAATAGGTATGAAATCAAGATAAAGAGTATCCACATTGTTTCTGATCTTAGGCACTGTTTTGGATATATGATCAGTTGCAACAACATCTGAAAAAGCAATAGCCGAAGGGTTAAGAGGTGGCTTTGGTTTGGAAACTATAATTGAAGTTGGATTTTTTTCTTTCACCACTTCAGTTTGCTCATCAAGATGTTGTTGACTTATGAGCGAATGATAATCTTCTTGTATGTTTGTTGAGTCAAGATCCACTGGATTGGAGTTATCCAGCGAGCGTTCTTGTTCACAATCAAAAATTATTTTCCTTTGCCTTTTTTTGTAAAATCTACGATTTGCAGGTGAGTCACTTAATGAGTATGTAAGCAGACTGTGTTTAAGGAAAGCAAAAGAAGTGGTACTTCTATAAGTATAACTCTGCATGATACTGGCAGGGACAGTGCAATGATTTTGGAATTCAAGACAAAATGACATTTTGACTTCCCTTGCTCATTGCACCATCAGGATTCAAGCAAGCCGGGCCGACGACGGCTGAAATGCCAGAAACCGGTCCCCGGAAGCTTGTTTCCTTCCCAGTGTAAGAATTGGCTTGGTAGTTTGGTTTTTCCTGTTCCCATCATGCACTGGGACAGGAACAGACTAATTTGCATATAGCCAGGTTCTGAGCTGGGATGGTGCAGTGAGCTAAAAAACGGTGTTGGATCTAGCCCTGATCTCTTGACTGGGTGAGAGTATTCTGCTTAATTCAGAAACTCTGTCCATCACCACCCCTTGTTGTTAAACACCCACAATTGAAAGCAGGTTGCACAAGGTGTTCGATTGAGGAAGGGATCATCTCATGAATATTTATGTAAAAATATGCTTAACTGCCTTGCATTTACTATTTTCATAAGATATACAAGTGAGGTAGCATTAGGAGATCGATATAACGTTTAAGATGCAGGTCCTCTTTACCATATTGTCAACACTGCGATCAAATGGAGGTTGGAGGTGTCTGTGAAGGTGCTTTGCCCCATCTTGCACCACAGGATCAGACACACTTATATCCACGTATAGACCATGTTCCTAGAAGATGGGATTGGGATAGAGCTTAGACTCCCACAATTTTCTATTGCATTTGTGACAGGCTAACATGCAACCAAGTAGCAAGACGAAGACCTACCCAACAATTGTCTACAATATATCAGGGGTAAAGAACTTGAAAGATTAAATGTCACATTTAGGCACATATGACTTAGGTCACATGAAGCCATTTGGTTATGATCTTCGGTTAAATCACAGCAGGAAACGTATGGTTTTGCTCCTCATCATAAGCAGGCCACTCATGATAATAGGCACATTCTTATTTAAGCAGATAGAGTCAAAGGGGCAAGTCTTAAGAGAAGCGGAAAATCAGGAAGAATGAATCCACTCTATCTGTTTAGCCTAGAGATGCCCGAAGTTTTAGACCGATCAGATCCCACAAATGCAAATATTTTCAGCATTGCTGACCAACCTCAGTGATTAGTGGCAAATCAAGTAAATAAACTTTTATTTTATCCCAGGGAAAGGCAGATACTCTAATCACATTTCTTAGCAGAATCCTACAAGGGGAAAACTCTAGCAATTACAGTTCAATTAATTCTACTCCTACATCATTTAGTTTTAAGCGTTTTAATCATTTTACAGGGCTGTCACAACTGAGATATTTTAAATAATACATTGCTGTTGTGCTCCGTAGAGGACAAAACGTTGTGCACAGGTTAATATTCCAATTATGGATGTTAAACTGGATTATTTACTGACTGGAGGTTGATTTAATACTGATAAATCACTGGAATAATTGGTGTACATGTTGACATTGCCACGGCCCTGACTTTTGTGTAGAAGAAAGGCCTCAATCGGAAATGTAAAAAAAACTGCGATCAATTCTGTGCTTTTCAGGGCTCACCTCACTCATGGTTCATCTCCGGACAGATCAGTGCGCACAGGGACAGGCTCAGCCACTGGGGTCTGGCTAATCTTCTTTATGTGGGTGTGACGGAGTCCCGGCGTCCCCCCCCAGGATTCTTTCCCCCTGTGCCTTTACCTCATCCCGGGGACGTCCACACGAACTCTGGCCGGCCAATCCCTCGGGTCCGCCCCCGAGCCGGAAAAATAACATTGACCCACAGTTCCCCGCCTCTCTCTTCAATACAGGAGCCAATCACGGACCTGCAAGCACCGGAAGCACTACGCCGTGAACCCGGATGTCCCGCCTCTGAGATAGCGTCGGAACCGCTGAAAAGCAACCCGAACAGTGGAAGCAGGGTCGGAGAATCGTGGCAGGATACTCAGGCTGGAGCTGGAGACAGAGGAGAGGAGCCAACCGAAGCAGACGAGTGGTCAGAGGAGTGGTGGAACCCTTAAGGAGGAAGCTGAAGAGCGGCCGTAGCTCACCTGGAGAGCTACGGCAGACCGCGTGAGTACCTTTAACCGCCCCTGGAGCGCGCTAGGTGCTCTCTGTACATAGTGTAAATAATCTCTATCCTTGTAGGCACTAATCACTTAGAGTAAACACTGTAACATATTGTAAAGCATTATCACCGTGCACGGCCCCGATCCCCCATCACGTCCTGAACACCCTTGCTGATTCACTATCTTTGTCCTTGCCTATCGTCCCTCTTCCCCGTTCCCTCCTTCCCTCACCAAGCTTCCGCTCCGCCCTTTCACCTCCCGGTGTTGGTAGTGGCATACTTGCCTACTCGCGGTTCGGACTAACGGTCCCTTTCTCTCTTCTTGCCCTCCGAGGTGTCTCCACGCCCTACGACGACCAACTACATGGCAAGGACCACCCGAAGGGAGCTACACCCCAGAGACGCCGGATCCGAACATCAGGAGTCCCCTGTATTCACCTCTTGCATGACTGTTGTACTGCGAATAAACTACCTTAACTATAGCACACTATCTCCGGCCTCTTTGCCTGATTTACCAGCGGACACCCCACGACCACATCGGGATACACAGCTGTGGATTGCAGGGGCTATGTTAATGGCAGCAATGGCAACCAGTTTTGAATGTAGCTGTGCTGCATCCAGAGACAGCAGTGATTTTCTCATAACAAGATAGCCAACACTGTTCACCACATGGTGGCCTGTTTATTCTCTCGATTGTGCGAGACTGCATCCAACTCAACATCAGGACTGACAGTACTTTAGTCAGACTAGTCTCTTGTTCTCTGCCTTGAAACGTTTCATGTCGGTGGGTGTCTTTACTGACTACGATACATTCACTGGGATCTCCCTTCATTTCAGCTTTTTCCCTGGCGTCCTTGAGGGTTATCTTCTGTACTCTTATCCTTCCTGTTTCTTGTCATCATTAACATTTCCTGACTAGTCATACCAGTCCTGGACCACATCAAGTATCTTCCTGGGGCCCACCATCTCAAGAGTCTGTATTAGGGTTTTAAGTGATAGGAATTACTGGCTGATATAATTGTGGATACAGTTATACTTAGTTGCAGGTGATGGCATGTCATGTTGACTTGGCCACAGTGTTTCCCTCTCATTCTCTTGCTTCTCTCACCTGGCATCTCCATTTACTCATGACCTGTAACAGAAGTTCTCATACTCTCTCTAGGAGTTGGAGGTCCTTTGTACTGGAAAGAATGTGGCTTATCCTTGTGGACCCTCTTCTCTTGGTTTTGACAGCTCTCCACCACTATAACGTGGCCGGTGTGGGTTTATGTTTGAAATATGCCTTGGATATCTTTACTTTAAAAGGCTGTTGTCAGAGTTATACTTTGAATGCTAGACAGAAAGGAACCAGAAATACATTAAACTAAAGTCAAAATGTTGCATCCCCCATTTTTCACTACTGAGCAGAGTTGAGTGGATGGTGAAATAAGATTTGCGATTAGAAACATAAGGCCAAATGTATTTCGGTACACTTCAGTTTTAAGACGAAAGAGAAGGTTTACAGAAATTAGATTCCTTAATGGTTTTCTCTTTCTCACTGTACCGTTGTCTAATAACTGTTATGCCTACTCACTGCATCTGACATGTTCAGATCACATTTGTGTGTTTGTTGGGGTCTGGAGCCTACTGGAGTTTCTTCCCCTGGGTATTATGACTGTACATATTTTCATCTCACTGCGTGCTGTTACTATTCCTTACCTTTTCACTGCATTGGTTATGCAACTACCTGTGATTAATTTATTCTGTGATGCCTGTTCTCTTCGGTAAAACCAATAAAAGATATGTTTTTTTTTGTTTATTTAAAAAAGAGCGCAGCTAAGTATGGAATTTCCAGGCTATCGATGACACTTCAATTTTTATGTTCTCTCTGCAAACAGCACAAATTGGTCCTCTTGTATGCACTAAGCTATGCAATTGTAATGCTTCTGTATCCATTGGAAGAATATAAAAATAGAGCTTTAAAAGAAGGATGACCAACACCTTACATTAAGAGTCAAAGATGCTAAAATCTCTCTTGAGTCTCTGTTTCCCCAGTGGGGAACGTCAAGGATGACATGGAGAATTGACAAGGAGTGAAAGGAGACGCTGGTGGAGGCTTGAGACGAGATGCTTGTAAACTGGCCAACACTGAGGCCTGTTCTGGTATGTTTTCAGTTTTTCTGTGAAGGACACAATGAAATGTGCTTGAATGAAAATGCTAAAGTATGCTTCTATTTCCAAAGGGTCGATATAACTATATCTTTGGGCTAGATGCATGAGCAGTTTCTGCTGAGATAACCTTGGACCCCTCTCATGGAAACAACTGGCCTTACTACTTCCTTGCTCTTACCAACAGGAGTCAGGGGCTAATGAAACAAACATGATGTCACAGTTCCTGAAAACAATAGGGTAGCTGGGACAAGGTGCCAGAAAGGGGAAGTAAGAAGCAAGTTTGATACTGATGTTGCAAGAGCAAGTATAGACCTGTTCACAGTAGACCTGCATCTGGGTGATGATATTGATACAGGTGAAGATGAATACAAGGAGGAGGGGTTGACCTGTGGAAGTTGGCAGTACCCACATCTGAACTATAGATAAAACTGTGAAGCCCTACGAAGAAAAATTATCTGATGCACTAAGTAGAAAAATGATACAGAGTGCTCCACAGTTTCCTGGTCATCACATGGAAGTTTGAGGAAACACTGCCAGAGCACTCGAGTTTTGTTCAGTCAAGTATCAAAGGCTTCAGATGAAGAGAGTTAGGGGCAGATGTATCATCCGTTTTTTTTGTCGCAAACGCTGCGATTCGGAAAATAGCAGCGTTTGCGACAAAAAAAACAGGTTTTGGAATGTATCAAGCAAAAAGCCTCGCAATATTAATGAATCGCAAATTTAGCGATTCCTTAATATTGCGAGGCTGTTAAGGAATCGCAAATTGCGATAACTCATTTGAAATGTATTAAGCATTTCAGTGTTGCGATTTTTGACTAAGAATTCGCAAATTACCATCAACTTGTAGTTGGTGGTAACTTGCGAATTCTTTTCAAAAAGCACTTTTTTTAAATTCTAAAGGTGCCATATGACGCTCATACATGCCCTTAGGGCATGTATGTGCGCCATATGCGTACACATATCAAATTCAGGGGTGCAGCAGGGTGTCCTTTAGACACCCTTGCACCCTTGAAATTATTCTCAATTTGCGATTAGCTAATTGCTAATCGCAAATTGAGTATAATTTTACATTCATTCCTATGGGCCTCCTGGCCCATAGAAATGAATGGGAAATTATTCCTTAATTGCGATTAGCAATTTGCTAATCGCAATTAAGGAATTCTAAGGAATCGCTAATAAATAGCGAAATTCTACATACATACCATTTTGCACTTCTCAAATAGCGATTCCTTAACAATCGCTATTTGAGAAGTGCAAAATGGTATCTTGATACATCTGCCCCCAAATGAGGTAGATCACATTAACACTGACCATGGATAGACTACAGACCAATGTTGAGAGCAGACAGTACAATTATCCCTGAGATCATGATCTAACACTTCGCCTTCTCTCATTATTTCTATGGAACTTGTTTTTATAAGACAGATAGAGTTTATGAATGTTGTCTTAGGATGAGAAACTGAACGTTTCTACTAACCAGTAGTCTACTCCTCCGTATGCTTCTTGCAGTGCCCCTAGGCTGAAGGATAGGACACCTGACACCTGATTTTCATTGTCACCACTTCTGAAGTGGAAAAGCTGAGAACCTCGATTATTCACAGCTTAACCTTCACCTGTGCACCAACAACACCCAGATCCCCCACATACTCACAAAGTCCTGCAACTACCCACATAACACTCCACACTTGCATGCACGCTCACTCACTAAAGATGCCAACAGAGTTCTGGGACCTCCTGCACGCCAATGTCCTGGACCTACTTTTCATAATGGAAACCTGGTTGAACCATGCATTGGCGCCTGAGATCTCCACAGCCATCCCTCCAGCAACAAGACTGCCAAGCAAGACAGATGTCACATGCCTAGAGGCAGAATTGCCATCATCCTCATGAACACAATCAGCTGAACCACAACTCAAGGCACTCCAACATGGAACTCCTGAAGGTTAAGCTCCACGTCACAGCCAACTTCACTTTAAGCGGCACTCTTAACCATAGACCACCGGGACAGCGCACCAACTTCACCAACACCATCACAAGCTTTACTACACCACCCTTTCTTACAGCTAGCAATTATATCCTACTCAGAGACCTGAACTTCCAGCTGGAAGACCGATGCCGTTCCCAACTCAAAAGCACTCATCAAAGACCATGTAAGCCAGGCCCTCACCTGAGTAAAGGGACTTATCCACATTGCTGGGCACCTCCTGGAACACATTTTCACTATCTTTGACAACATCGGAGTCGTCAAGCCACACTGGTCCCCAGGACAGACCATGCCCTCGTCAAATTCAGAATACCCATTGCGGTCCAATGCACACGCACCATCACTGTACAAGCCCTCTAAAACTGAAACACCATCACCAACAAGGAATGGAACACCGCTTTCAACACCCACCAACCCGAACATAGCAACTGCCTCCCCATCTTCTATGCCGACCTACTGGCCCCTTTCAAACACAGCAATACAAGATACAGACCCCAGATCAGCAGGTACACAGAGGAACTCAATTTTTTCACAAACAACTGCTACAAGGGTCAGAGCCATGCAAGACCAGTACTCTCTACCACTCCTAAAGTTAACCTTTGTATTTGTCTCTATTCTCTGTGCCTGGAGTCTGGGATTTGACCCTTAAACATCCCAAATTAGTGATCAAAAGGACCACATACACTAAAGATACACACAATGACCCAGCACAGAGGAACTCAGACTGATGAAACAGCACTGCAAACCACTGGAGCCCAAATAGAGAATGAGCCAGGGCAATGCAGAGAGGAGCATGTTAAAATCCGCCCTAAAACGCTACAACCAAATGATCAAGACCACCAAACGCGACACTCTGGTTAACTGCACTGATGTCTGCACCAACAGAAGCAAAGAAATCTTAGCCATAGTGAAAGATTTCACCTCGTCAGCTACAGCCTCCAACTAGATCACTCCTTAAAGGCCTTTGCAACAATTTTTCTCAATTCTTCAGCAACAAAACCACTGCCATTTAAAGCAACTTCAACCCACAACCAGACCAAAAAGACCTTGTCAAATGCCTCCAAATCTTATTCAAAAAGCCAATGCTAACCACATGACCTATCATCACCCCAGAAGAAATGACCACCACCATGATGTCCACATACTTAGGAGCCCTGTTGGACCCCTGCCCCCTCCATGCATACTCCAGAGAACTACAACCCATCAGCACCATGCTCACACCTATTCTGAATGCCTTCCCCTCTTCTGCGACTTTCCATATGCTTGGAAGCATGCAACTGTACTTCCTGCGTTGAAAAAACCCTTGGCAGACCGTTCAACTCTCGTCAACTACAAACCAATCTCCCTGCTACCATTCCCACCCAGGGACTTAGAGAAAATGATCAACAGACACCTCACTGAATACTGCACTTAATGCCGCTATAGGCATGACTCTGGATGGAGGAGACCTGTCTGCCCTCAACATTCTGAACCTCTCCACAGCATTTGACACAGTCTCCTACCCAATCCTAATCCAATGCCTACATGAAATCGGAATCCAAGGAGAAGTATCCTAATGGGACTGCTCCTTCCCAACTGGAAGGACCCAGTCAATCAGCCTGACACAGTACACCTCGGACACCTGAGGCCTCATCTCCAGAGATCCCAACCCACTTCAACATATAAATGATCCCTCTAGCCAGCAGCATCTGCTCTTTCAATATCAACGTCCTCTCATACGCTGATGACAACTAACCCATTTTCTCCCTCACGGACAAGACGTCGAGTACTTGGATCAAGTTCAATGCCTGCATGACTGAAATCACCCACTGGATGAAGATCAACTGTCTAAAGGGGAACACTGACAAGACAGAAATCATGATCTTCCGGAAAAGCACATCACCATGGGACTCCACCTGGTGGCTAAGAGAGCAAGGACAAACAGCCAACCCCAACTATCATCTACACCAAGAACCTCGAGATCATCATCAACAGCGAACTCAGCATGACCGCCCAAGTCAATTCCATCACAACTTCATGTTGCCATACCTTGAAGATACTGAGGAAGATTTTCAAATTGTTCCCAATTAGCATTCGGTTGGGCAAGCACCTTAAGAAGGCCCTGATTACATATGTTGCTAGAGGCTAACAGTTTGTACACACACTCCGGGATGAAAAGGCAAAACTTATCTAGCATAGAATTGCTCTACGACTATTGTGCTGGCTTTCAGGCACTTGAAGGTAATCTCTAAACCTACCATGCATCTTTGTTCCAGTAAGTATCTTTGCACATTGGATTTTGAATTTGCCCTTTGACTCTACTCTGAGCCAATTAAAGGGTTTCAGCACCCGAGTTACTTGGTGGCAGATTTTCAAGGTGAGAAAAAACCTGGCTGTGTGATTCTGGACTCTCTGAAATCTAGTGCTAACTGCATGTCTGGGGTAGAAATGATGCAGTAGCCAATGAGCCATCACTATCAAACTAAGCAGTTTTCAATGGCAGGACGGCAAGAGCAAAAGTAGTACCTTATTGAGCACAGGAAGCTGAAAATTGGTTAGTTTCACAACTGCATAGATTTGGGGTTCAACTAAAAGGTAGAATTTTAAATTTATTCAAAGAATTTTTACTTTGTGAATGAAAATAAGAGGGCAAGTCCATTGTCATTGGCCAACTAAAAGGAATCATTTTATCACTGGTGTTGTCTATTTCAAAATTTTCTGAAAATGTCTAAAGTGCTAACAAGTACAGGATATTGTTACTTGGTGACAATTACATATTTGATCTTTGAAATGTATTATAGCCATTCTACAAAAAAAAGGTATGCTTTCATTTTTCTTCCTTCAGGATTGGTTATACACCCACGAGATATCTGCAGTATTCTCCCAGATTTACAATCATAAGGTCTACATATATCGCTCTGAAGGTAAGGTATTTGATGCCACCCCGTTCTTTGAGCTACCAGGGATAGCACTTGTCTGCCAGCTTAGCATAAAGACTGCAGAGGGGCCATGTCATCTAAGACTTCAGAGGATACATCATCAATGCCATGAAGTACAACTTCAGCTTAGAATCACCAGGCATGGTTCGAGACAAGTGGCTAGCGCTGGATGATTGTAGTTGGCCAAAGGGGATAGCTTTCCAGTGGTAGGAAGTAAGATGGTGAAGTGAGGAATTAGTTGGGGTGAAGGTGTACTCATCTGAAATAAATGAAAAAAGATCAATGCAGCCCAGTGGTATGGGCGGAATGTTTGGCATCCACTGTAGGCAGAGCTAAAAGATATGTTCATTAGTATGCAATAGATCTGAGATGGTTTGGACATCTTTTAATGCAATAACATAGCTAGGACATAATACAACAACGTTTGGATAAAGAGATTAAGCAAGTCAACCAATAAATGTCATTAACAATTACATTTTTCATAAGGTATTCAAAAGGTATTTCACATCAATAAAGTATTCTTAATACACACACATCAACTAAATGTAGTAAATATGCTCATAAGCAATAACGTTTGCCCAGAAAAAAACAACTGTTTTACCAAGGGAATGACATCCAGAAGGAAGACTATGAGTGTGCACAGTTCAGAAATTGTTGGTGGCACACCGACATAATTTACAGATGGCGGTCTGGTGTCTGTCAATTTTTCTCTGAAATTTCAAAGAAAACACATTTTACAAATAATGTTTACTATATTTTCTCAAAACAAACAGAACATGTGGCCTTTAATTAATTCACATTTACAAAGTATGCAATGTTTGTATATTAATAACATTAGAATGAATCCCTAAATTAAGATCGGTTTCTAAATTAAACAGACCTCATTCACCCAGAAGTTGAGGTTTACAGGAAAGTTTAGAGAAAAAAACCTAACAAACCAAGACAGAAAAAAGAGCTTTTTCAAAATACTGACCAGAACAACATAGGAATGACTCAAACAATCAACGCAGAAAAAGTGCCAACAGCTTTAACACAAGTTTTGTCTATACATACACCCAGTTCACAATTTATAAAAACGGTTAGCGATGCACTGCAGACCGCTATTTCTCACATACATATTGTGGCTGGAAGACCCCTCACCTTTCCAAAACATAAATGGGATTTCTTAGATAAAGTATGCCTCATTTAACATGGTTTAGTTCAACAATTTGGACTGGCCTTGGCAGTAGTTTTGTGGAAAAATTAGAAAGGTCATATTTTAGCATACACTAATCGCGACAAACACTGTGTAGAGCGCAAAATGCCCTTTCCCAAAAAGCTCTAAAAAGCTTTGAGTAAATAAGAATATCATCTTTCCTTTGTGCAGTTACACCTTTCTGATACCACATGATTGTCCACAACCAATGTTGTCTTCTCTCTGATGTTATTAGATTAGATACTTCCTTAGAAAGACTTAAGGTCTGAGTTTGAGTTTGGCAGACGGGTTACTCTGTCACAAACATGATGGATAACACATCTGTCTTATTACACATGCCATAGTATATACAACTTTAATGATTTCCCATTACATTACTTTTCAGGTGGCCACACCCCACTTCACTTTGAAGAAATGTTTGGTTGTATCTTCGGTTGTATCTTCGACTGTGCCTGCAAAGATATTGGCTTTCAGGGCTTCTGCACTCATTCGCCAGGTTGGCGCTTTTAGAACTAGCATGCAAACACCTAGGTCAACAGTAGGGCTACATCTATGGGCAGATAAAAACCTAGCCAGATAATGTACATCTGTATGGTTATATTGATCTTTTCTAGTGACCAGAAAGTGATGCAGTCTATCAAATGTCTCAAGCTACATGGAGTGGCATGACCTCCAATTGTGTCCTGTTGCGATATCACTTTAGGCGACTTCTATCAATAGTGCCTCAAGGACATTGTTCATGTTCCTTGCCCATATCATAGAGACACTGATGTATAGCACGGCATAATTTGTCACAGCTTGGAGGAGATCTTTATTGTCTATGTTAGATGGATATATATAGACTTACTTTTCCTCCAACTCTTGAGCAGGTCATAAACCATAATGTAGAGCCAGCTCTCATCTAATTCAACTCTTCGGAGCATGAAAGACAACACTTGGAACCTCCCCCTTTTGGATATGCTGAATAGGCAGCCAAATACATTTGGCTTCACCATTTGTTCAGGATGTCGACTCTTCTAGCTCAATAAAGTATTTTCCTTGAATGAATGCCAATCCGACCCAACGTATTTTAATGTAAGCATGCAATCTGTGTCTTTTAGCATAGCTGTTTAGCCTCCTTAAGTCTAGAGAGTGAGGAAATATGCACCCCATTTGTTCACCCCTTAGCAACTAGTAGTCTAGCAGTGTTTTGGACTCCTTTATCCCAAACAGCACCCTCTATTCTACTCTGTACCATCACTTCATTTTCCTCCAGTGTTGTACATTATGTAGGGCAATTCTGTCCACTTTCCTGTGTTATGTCTCTAACATGTGGTTACCAAATGAGCTTCCTTCAACCTTCTCACAGATAGCATCTCTAACTTTGAAATCTGTATGTCATGTCCATTCGTCCCCGCCCCCACCTAGCTGTCTGTCCCTGTCTCCCTTAACAGTGTTAACTTAGTTGAACAATGGTACAACCAATCCAAGAAGAACTCGTATACCCAGAAAGAGTGATATCATATGTCAATCTGTAGAGGTAAGTCCCTTCAGATTCCCTGTTGTAGTTTGTTAGGTGTGCGGTTGCTCATGAAATGAAATGAGGATTTTTAAAGCCCGATATATAACCTGAGGTGTCTAAGGGGTACCTTCTGAAAAAAGACTGCATACACACAATTGAAGCTCAATGTTTGAATAGCCAGGTTTTCAGGCCTTTTCTTAATCTTAACAGATTGGATTCCTTCTTCAATGTTAATTGCATGGAGTTCCAGAGCCTGCCACCCCATCTCACTTTTTTCGATCTAGGAACGATAAGGTTACTGCTGACCGCTAATCTAAGAGATCTTGCAGGAATGTAATGCTTAAATTATTGTGATAACTGCTCTGGCCAAGGCCATGCAGGGCCTTAAATTGAATGTGTTTCTCAATTGGCAACCACTGCAGTTGCACTAGTGCTTGAGAAGCTGATTTGTTTCTCGCAATACCCAGGAGTAGTCGAGCTGCAGTATTTTGTGATATCTGGAGCTTGTTGAAGCAGTGCTTTTGTGTGCTGGTGAACAGTGTTGTAGTAGTCAAGTTTAGAGGATATAAGTACAGTGACTACTGTTTTTTGCAAGTCCGAGCAGATGAAGGAGAGTAGCTCCCTCAAAACTCTAAGGATGAAAAAGCATGAGGAGGTAATATGATTGATCTGTCCTTCAAACAAGAATTTGGTGTCGAACTAAGGGCCAGATGTAGGTGGCCATTTACCGGCCGGTAACGGCCGATTTCGGCCATTACCGACCGGTAAATGGGTTTTTGGGATGTAGGGCCCTTAATTTTACAGATTCGGTAAATTTACCGAATCAGTAAATTTACCGATTCTGTAAAATACCGAATCAGTAATTTTACCGATTCGGCAAAACCCAGATGTAGGTGGGACTCTTCTGAGTCCCAAAGGCCTTACAGATTCGGTATTTTACCACCCAATCCAATTGGGTGGTAAAATACCGAATCCTGGTGTGCATGCACATGTGTGCATGCACACCTATGCCATGTGACAGACAGACATGCCCTTAGGGCATGTCTGTGTGCCACATGGCACACATGCCTGTATTTGGGGTGCTAGAAGGTGTCAAAGTGACACCCACTGCACCCTTGCTGGAATCGGTATTTACCGAATCGGTAAATACCGATTCGGTAATGCCCATTGATTCCTATGGGCTTCAATGCCCATAGGAATCAATGGGCATTACCGAATCGGTATTTACAGAATCGGTAAATACCGAATCTTAACGATTCGGTATTTACAGAATCTGTAAAACCTACATCTCCCCCTTCACATTTACCGACTCTTAAATACCGAATCGGTAAAATTCGGTATTTAAGAGTCGGTAAATATGAATTACCTACATCTGGCCCTAAATTCCTAGATTTTTTGCTTTCATTTTTTGGAATTGGGAAGGGGTCGAGTTGGGAGGGACACCAGTTGGCTGTCCAAAATTTATGGATTATTGCCGAAAAGTAGCACTTCAGTTTTCGATGAATTAAGCTTTAAGCAATCTAGTATCCAATTGCCGATGTGACACATGCAGTCATGAAAGTGGACCTCTGTTGAGTTTGGTAAGCATGCTCAGCCCAGTAGCATTAAGGATTTTTTTGCGTGAAAATAATCTATCATAATTCCTGATTCATAGGTTTCACATAGGTGGACTATATGGACCAGCTTGTGCAAATAACAGAGCTGCCATTCCCCATTAGATGATGTAGCCCAAATGTTGGTAAAAGTTTATTAGGTGTAGGTAGGTGCCAACCACTGGTAATAAGGCAACAATCACAATATAAGCTTGGTAGCTGCAGGCTTAACTTGGCAGACAGGTGTGTAAAGCATTTAAAAACACCAATACATTGAATAAATAAGACACAACACCTAATAAAAGTCCACAACCAATTGATAACAATAGGAAATATTTTTATGATTATAATGACACCAAAACAACAAACATCCAATGTAGGGAACCGGAGATATGAATTTTTTAAGAAAAAACACTTTCTAGTGCTTAAAATTCAAAAGCACCAACTTGGGACAACTGGTTGCGCTAGACCAGGACAAAGTCAGAGTTTCAGGCTGACCACGATGGAGCACGGGTCGGATACAATGAGCGGAATGGCCCAGTCAAGTTTTTAAATTCTGACATAGTCACTTTTTTAAAGCTTTTTCTTTCAACATCGAAAGGGTCTCATCGGCAGGCCGAGTTTGGGTTTGACAACGGCGGCTTGCTTCAGCGGGATGCCCCGGTCGATTCCTGGAAGTCTCGTAGACGACGATATCTTCAAAACGTCAGCAGGGCAAACCTGAATTTCAGGCCTGGTCGCGGTTCGATGTCACCGTCAACTTATGGAGCTTTTGGTCAAAACGCTCCAAATGATCTCAAACATCTGGAAATGCCTCCAAAAGGTCCTTTGGGTTCTTGATGGGTCCACAACACCAACCAAGCTTCCAGGAGCTCTGAGTTGTTCCTTGGAGAGTTGGGACTACAGTTTCCACAATGCACCCGGCCAAATCCTTTAAAGTCCAGTTGAAGGTCGTCAGCTGGTTTCTTCTTGGTGGAGATGATGCAGGTGAAGCTCTTTTAACCTGCTGCTTTTAGGGAGTCTACTCCTTAAACTTTTAATGCAAGGCACAGTTCTTCTTTTGCTATAGTTCCAAAGTGTGCAGCATCTGCAGTCATTCAGTGTGCAGTTCTCTTGGTGCAGGTCAGGGGTTCTAGAAGGACAGTCCTTCATCATGTTTCTTCAGGTAGAGATCTGAGTTGGTGGGCAGCTCTCCAATATCTATCTAGGTATCTGGGCTGGCAAGCAGGGGGCACCCCTGCTCAATTGGGTGCCTGTTTCCAATCCCAATAATGACCACCTACCCCGAAGTCCCAGAAAGAACAGCTCTTTAAAAACCAAAATGTAGAAAATCTCTTCTGGAGCTTAAGGTCTGGCTAACCCAACCTACAGCTGTGGCTAACTTTCCCTAAAACTCCCCTTCCAGCCCCTCTGCTAATTCAATCACAGGGGGGGAGGGGTCCTATCTTAAGAGTCTTTCCCTCTTTGAAGACCAACTTGGCTACATTGCCCCCTTCCAGACTTTTGCTCTGCCGCTTGTAGATCTCCTCCCACAAGATGGCTTTGTTTACTTTCAGGCCACTTCATAGATCATCCGATCAGCCTTTTGCGCTGCAGCATGAAGATCTCCTCCCACCAGATGTCTTTGTTTACTTTCAAAAACAACAAGTGATGGACCGAATGTGGATCATTGTCACACATTCCCCCAGTCAAAAGATCTGGCCCCAAATCCATCGTTTTTTTGCACTCCACACCACCCTGGGTTAGACAATGGCGATATGCAAATCAGCTCTGACCCTGTTGCCCCATGGGAACAGTCCAGTCCGAACTACAAAAGCCATGTCCTTCCCAGAACGGAATCAAGCATCCGAGGACCGGACCGGTTTCGAGGTAACACCTCTCATCAGCCCGGCTAGCTTGACTCCAGTGGTGTGGAGTGCCTGGGACCCACGTCTGGGCATCCCCAGCGCACTTAGGGCGGCAATTGCAAAAACAACAAGTGATGGACCGAATGCGGATCAATGTCACACATTCCCCCAGTCAAAAGATCTGGGCCCAAATCCATCGTTTTTTTGCACTCCACACCACCCTGGGTTAGACAATGGCGATATGCAAATCAGCTCTGACCCTGTTGCCCCATGGAAACAGTCCAGTCCGAACTACAAAAGCCATGTCCTTCCCAGAACGGAATCAAGCATCCGAGGACCGGACCGGTTTCGAGGTAACACCTCTCATCAGCCCGGCCAGCTTGACTCCAGTGGTGTGGAGTGCCTGGGACCCACGTCTGGGCATTCCCAGCGCACTTAGGGCGGCAATTGCAAAAACAACAAGTGATGGACCGAATGTGGATCAATGTCACACATTCCCCCAGTCAAAAGATCTGGGCCCAAATCCATCGTTTTTTTGCACTCCACACCACCCTGGGTTAGACAATGGCGATATGCAAATCAGCTCTGACCCTGTTGCCCCATGGGAACAGTCCAGTCCGAACTACAAAAGCCATGTCCTTCCCAGAACGGAATCAAGCATCCGAGGACCGGACCGGTTTCGAGGTAACACCTCTCATCAGCCCGGCTAGCTTGACTCCAGTGGTGTGGAGTGCCTGGGACCCACGCCTGGGCATCCCCAGCGCACTTAGGGCGGCAATTGCAAAAACAACAAGTGATGGACCGAATGTGGATCAATGTCACACATTCCCCCAGTCAAAAGTACTGGCCCAAATCCATCGTTTTTTTGCACTCCACACCACCCTGGGTTAGACAATGGCGATATGCAAATCAGCTCTGACCCTGTTGCCCCATGGGAACAGTCCAGTCCGAACTACAAAAGCCATGTCCTTCCCAGAACGGAATCAAGCATCCGAGGACCGGACCGGTTTCGAGGTAACACCTCTCATCAGCCCGGCTAGCTTGACTCCAGTGGTGTGGAGTGCCTGGGACCCACGTCTGGGCATCCCCAGCGCACTTAGGGCGGCAATTGCAAAAACAACAAGTGATGGACCGAATGTGGATCAATGTCACACATTCCCCCAGTCAAAAGATCTGGGCCCAAATCCATCGTTTTTTTGCACTCCACACCACCCTGGGTTAGACAATGGCGATATGCAAATCAGCTCTGACCCTGTTGCCCCATGGGAACAGTCCAGTCCGAACTACAAAAGCCATGTCCTTCCCAGAACGGAATCAAGCATCCGAGGACCGGACCGGTTTCGAGGTAACACCTCTCATCAGCCCGGCTAGCTTGACTCCAGTGGTGTGGAGTGCCTGGGACCCACGTCTGGGCATCCCCAGCGCACTTAGGGCGGCAATTGCAAAAACAACAAGTGATGGACCGAATGTGGATCAATGTCACACATTCCCCCAGTCAAAAGATCTGGGCCCAAATCCATCGTTTTTTTGCACTCCACACCACCCTGGGTTAGACAATGGCGATATGCAAATCAGCTCTGACCCTGTTGCCCCATGGGAACAGTCCAGTCCGAACTACAAAAGCCATGTCCTTCCCAGAACGGAATCAAGCATCCGAGGACCGGACCGGTTTCGAGGTAACACCTATCATCAGCCCGGCTAGCTTGACTCCAGTGGTGTGGAGTGCCTGGGACCCACGTCTGGGCATCCCCAGCGCACTTAGGGCGGCAATTGCAAAAACAACAAGTGATGGACCGAATGTGGATCAATGTCACACATTCCCCCAGTCAAAAGATCTGGGCCCAAATCCATCGTTTTTTTGCACTCCACACCACCCTGGGTTAGACAATGGCGATATGCAAATCAGCTCTGACCCTGTTGCCCCATGGGAACAGTCCAGTCCGAACTACAAAAGCCATGTCCTTCCCAGAACGGAATCAAGCATCCGAGGACCGGACCGGTTTCGAGGTAACACCTCTCATCAGCCCGGCTAGCTTGACTCCAGTGGTGTGGAGTGCCTGGGACCCACGTCTGGGCATCCCCAGCGCACTTAGGGCGGCAATTGCAAAAACAACAAGTGATGGACCGAATGTGGATCAATGTCACACATTCCCCCAGTCAAAAGATCTGGGCCCAAATCCATCGTTTTTTTGCACTCCACACCACCCTGGGTTAGACAATGGCGATATGCAAATCAGCTCTGACCCTGTTGCCCCATGGGAACAGTCCAGTCCGAACTACAAAAGCCATGTCCTTCCCAGAACGGAATCAAGCATCCGAGGACCGGACCGGTTTCGAGGTAACACCTCTCATCAGCCCGGCTAGCTTGACTCCAGTGGTGTGGAGTGCCTGGGACCCACGTCTGGGCATCCCCAGCGCACTTAGGGCGGCAATTGCAAAAACAACAAGTGATGGACCGAATGTGGATCAATGTCACACATTCCCCCAGTCAAAAGATCTGGGCCCAAATCCATCGTTTTTTTGCACTCCACACCACCCTGGGTTAGACAATGGCGATATGCAAATCAGCTCTGACCCTGTTGCCCCATGGGAACAGTCCAGTCCGAACTACAAAAGCCATGTCCTTCCCAGAACGGAATCAAGCATCCGAGGACCGGACCGGTTTCGAGGTAACACCTCTCATCAGCCCGGCTAGCTTGACTCCAGTGGTGTGGAGTGCCTGGGACCCACGTCTGGGCATCCCCAGCGCACTTAGGGCGGCAATTGCAAAAACAACAAGTGATGGACCGAATGTGGATCAATGTCACACATTCCCCCAGTCAAAAGATCTGGGCCCAAATCCATCGTTTTTTTGCACTCCACACCACCCTGGGTTAGACAATGGCGATATGCAAATCAGCTCTGACCCTGTTGCCCCATGGGAACAGTCCAGTCCGAACTACAAAAGCCATGTCCTTCCCAGAACGGAATCAAGCATCCGAGGACCGGACCGGTTTCGAGGTAACACCTCTCATCAGCCCGGCTAGCTTGACTCCAGTGGTGTGGAGTGCCTGGGACCCACGTCTGGGCATTCCCAGCGCACTTAGGGCGGCAATTGCAAAAACAACAAGTGATGGACCGAATGTGGATCAATGTCACACATTCCCCCAGTCAAAAGATCTGGGCCCAAATCCATCGTTTTTTTGCACTCCACACCACCCTGGGTTAGACAATGGCGATATGCAAATCAGCTCTGACCCTGTTGCCCCATGGGAAAAGTCCAGTCCGAACTACAAAAGCCATGTCCTTCCCAGAACGGAATCAAGCATCCGAGGACCGGACCGGTTTCGAGGTAACACCTCTCATCAGCCCGGCTAGCTTGACTCCAGTGGTGTGGAGTGCCTGGGACCCACGCCTGGGCATCCCCAGCGCACTTAGGGCGGCAATTGCAAAAACAACAAGTGATGGACCGAATGTGGATCAATGTCACACATTCCCCCAGTCAAAAGTACTGGCCCAAATCCATCGTTTTTTTGCACTCCACACCACCCTGGGTTAGACAATGGCGATATGCAAATCAGCTCTGACCCTGTTGCCCCATGGGAACAGTCCAGTCCGAACTACAAAAGCCATGTCCTTCCCAGAACGGAATCAAGCATCCGAGGACCGGACCGGTTTCGAGGTAACACCTCTCATCAGCCCGGCTAGCTTGACTCCAGTGGTGTGGAGTGCCTGGGACCCACGTCTGGGCATTCCCAGCGCACTTAGGGCGGCAATTGCAAAAACAACAAGTGATGGACCGAATGTGGATCAATGTCACACATTCCCCCAGTCAAAAGATCTGGGCCCAAATCCATCGTTTTTTTGCACTCCACACCACCCTGGGTTAGACAATGGCGATATGCAAATCAGCTCTGACCCTGTTGCCCCATGGGAACAGTCCAGTCCGAACTACAAAAGCCATGTCCTTCCCAGAACGGAATCAAGCATCCGAGGACCGGACCGGTTTCGAGGTAACACCTCTCATCAGCCCGGCTAGCTTGACTCCAGTGGTGTGGAGTGCCTGGGACCCACGTCTGGGCATCCCCAGCGCACTTAGGGCGGCAATTGCAAAAACAACAAGTGATGGACCGAATGTGGATCAATGTCACACATTCCCCCAGTCAAAAGATCTGGGCCCAAATCCATCGTTTTTTTGCACTCCACACCACCCTGGGTTAGACAATGGTGATATGCAAATCAGCTCTGACCCTGTTGCCCCATGGGAACAGTCCAGTCCGAACTACAAAAGCCATGTCCTTCCCAGAACGGAATCAAGCATCCGAGGACCGGACCGGTTTCGAGGTAACACCTCTCATCAGCCCGGCTAGCTTGACTCCAGTGGTGTGGAGTGCCTGGGACCCACGTCTGGGCATCCCCAGCGCACTTAGGGCGGCAATTGCAAAAACAACAAGTGATGGACCGAATGTGGATCAATGTCACACATTCCCCCAGTCAAAAGATCTGGGCCCAAATCCATCGTTTTTTTGCACTCCACACCACCCTGGGTTAGACAATGGCGATATGCAAATCAGCTCTGACCCTGTTGCCCCATGGGAACAGTCCAGTCCGAACTACAAAAGCCATGTCCTTCCCAGAACGGAATCAAGCATCCGAGGACCGGACCGGTTTCGAGGTAACACCTCTCATCAGCCCGGCTAGCTTGACTCCAGTGGTGTGGAGTGCCTGGGACCCACGTCTGGGCATCCCCAGCGCACTTAGGGCGGCAATTGCAAAAACAACAAGTGATGGACCGAATGTGGATCAATGTCACACATTCCCCCAGTCAAAAGATCTGGGCCCAAATCCATCGTTTTTTTGCACTCCACACCACCCTGGGTTAGACAATGGCGATATGCAAATCAGCTCTGACCCTGTTGCCCCATGGGAACAGTCCAGTCCGAACTACAAAAGCCATGTCCTTCCCAGAACGGAATCAAGCATCCGAGGACCGGACCGGTTTCGAGGTAACACCTCTCATCAGCCCGGCTAGCTTGACTCCAGTGGTGTGGAGTGCCTGGGACCCACGTCTGGGCATCCCCAGCGCACTTAGGGCGGCAATTGCAAAAACAACAAGTGATGGACCGAATGTGGATCAATGTCACACATTCCCCCAGTCAAAAGATCTGGGCCCAAATCCATCGTTTTTTTGCACTCCACACCACCCTGGGTTAGACAATGGCGATATGCAAATCAGCTCTGACCCTGTTGCCCCATGGGAACAGTCCAGTCCGAACTACAAAAGCCATGTCCTTCCCAGAACGGAATTGTTGGACGGACCGGGAGGGTCGGCCGAGATTACGGGGAGAGGTCTCCAGGGAGAGCCGTCTCCAACGACTGTACAGGTAAGTAACTTCCCCCCCACAGACGGACACCACACAAGATTGAAGGTTAACGAGACTTTATATGCAATTCTTAGGTTACGTCGCTATGATACAAGGAGGTCTGGACTCAGGGGTCCCCTCGGTTCTGATCTCTGGTTGAGGAGAAAGGGTAGCGGGACAGTCTTAGTTACCAATGAGTTAAATAGCTCTCAATCCTCGAGCTCGGCGTGGTTGCTGATCGGGCCGTGGAGGAGCCAAGCAGGTCCCGAGATGGATGAAGGATGGTCGACGGGCCGTGGAGAAGCCAAGCAGGTCCCGATGAAGATGATGGTTACAACGGTCCGCGGCCTCGCCAGCAGATCCGGACGACGGTGAAGAATGAAGGTTACGACGGCTGTGGCAGCGCCAACAGGCAGGACGATGGTGCACAGGACAGAGCTACGGCAGCGCCAGTAGTCCGTCCAGGATGAGTTCCTCTTACGTCTCTCGACTCCAAGATACAACTGACTTCCTGCTCTGGAGCTGCCCCAGTTATAGGGCTGGCGTGCTTTGATGTCCGGACCCTCGCACTTGGAGGTCGGGAGGTCCGGGATGAGGGAGTCCAGACACCCAGCAGGGGGGTGGAGCCAGCGCCCGGGGAGGCGATGGGCGAGCGGCACTGGGCGGGGGGAGAGCCATCGGCACCTCTTTCTCCCATTGACTTGCCAAGTAGCCCGCTCACCTCCTGGGTGGAGGGTGGTGCCGGATTGTCTGAGGCTGGGCTAGGCCCAGGGTTGAGGTCGATCGGGGGCCAGGCGGCCTCGTGGCGAGGTGTCCAAGATGGCGGCCCGGGCTGGGTGCATGGGCCGGCAGTGGATCGGACCCACGAGGTTATCATGTTCGAGGGCAGGGGTCCCTGAGGGGACGTAGGGCGTGCAATGGTGGTGTGTGGTGCTTGCGTGACTGGGCTCGGGCCTGGTCGAGCCGGGGGAGAGCGGCCCGTCATGTGGCCTGTCCAACATGCGTCCCCCCCAGCTGAAGGCGGGGAGAGTTACCCATCCTCTTGGGGACTCTCTTCGTCGAGGCGGAAAAACCGGGACAGGCCATCGGCGTTGGCGTGGTCGGACCCAGGCCGGTGTTCGACTGTGAAGTCCATACCTTGTAAGGAGATGGACCAGCGTAGCAATTTTGGGTTTTCCCCCCGCATATGCATCAACCACTGCAGGGGTCGGTGGTCAGTCTGCACCCGAAAGTGGGTGCCAAAAAGGTAGGGCCGGAGCTTCTTGAGGGCCCATACCACAGCGAAGGCTTCCCTCTCTATGGTGCTCCAGCGTTGTTCCCGGGGTAGGAGTCTCCGGCTGATGAAGGCCACCGGTTGATCGAGGCCTTCGGTGTTCACTTGGGACAGGACCGCCCCAATGCCCTGGTCGGAGGCGTCCGTCTGGACGACGAACTCCCGGCTGTAGTCTGGGGCCTGGAGCACAGGAGCGGAACACATGGTGGCCTTTAACTGTTCGAATGCCGTTTGACACTCTGGGGTCCAGTTCACCTTCTTGGGCTGATTTTTTGACGTGAGTTCGGTGAGAGGCCCCACGATGGTACCATAGTCTTTCACGAACCTTCGGTAGTAGCCCGTGAGGCCCAGGAAGGCTCGCACCTCAGTTTGAGTGATAGGGGGTTGCCAGTTCTGGATGGCGGCAATTTTCAGCTGTAGGGGGGCCACTAGGCCGCTTCCCACCTGGTGTCCGAGGTAGGTCACCGACCCTTGTCCAATTTGGCATTTGCTGGCCTTGATCGTGAGGCCAGCTCGCTGAAGGGCTTGCAGCACTGCTTGGAGGTGGTGGAGGTGCTCGGTCCAATGGTGGCTGTACACAGCGATGTCGTCCAGGTAGGCGGCGCTGAACTCTTCGAGCCCCGCCAGGACCTGATTGACGAGCCGTTGGAACGTCGCTGGGGCATTCTTCATGCCGAAGGGCATGACCGTAAAGTGATAGTGGCCATCGGGGGTGGAGAAGGCAGAGCGTTCTTGTGCTCGGGGTGTGAGGCCGATCTGCCAATAACCTGCCGTCAGGTCGAAGATGCTGAGGTAGCGGGCAGCGCCCATTCGGTCGACCAGTTCATCTGCCCGGGGGATGGGGTGTGCGTCCGTTCTGGTGACTTCATTCAGGCCCCGGTAGTCGACACAGAACCGGAGTTCTGGTGTGGTCCCGGGGGCGGCTGCTTTGGGGACCAGTACGACCGGGCTGGCCCATGGACTGTCTGAGGGCTCGATGACCCCGAGCGTGAGCATCTTAGCTACTTCCGCCTGGATGCAGGCCCGTACCCGATCAGGTACGCGGTAGGCCCGGTGGCGGATAGGAGGGCTGTCTCCGGTGTCCACATCGTGCACACACCAGGAAGTGACACCCGGGGTGAGGGAGAACAGACTGGCGAACCGTGATAGGAGGGCTTGGCACTCTTGCCGTTGTTCTCTGGTGAGGGTCTCCGAGAGTCGGACCCCATCCACGGAGCCGTCTTGCTCCTGGGTCCGCAAGAGGTCAGGGAGAGGCTCGGAGTCGTCTTCAACCCCATTGTCTGTGGCCATCAAGAGGCTGAGTTCTGTTCGTGCAAAGTGGGGTTTCAGTCTGTTGGTGTGGAGGACTCGGAGCGGATTCCGGGCGGACTCCATATCGATCAGATAGGTGGCAGGACCCTTGCGCTCGATTACCTTGAAGGGTCCCGTCCATTTGTCTTGGAGAGCGCACGGTTCTGTGGGGGACATTACCCAGACCTGTTGCCCCGGCTCGAATTCAATGGATGAGGCGTTCTGGTCATACCATTTCTTCATGTCCTCTTGACTGGCCTCTAGGTTGGCTTTTGCTAGGTCTCTGAACCGCCGGGACTGGTTGCGGAGGGTGAGGAGGTACCGGAAGACATCTGGAGGACTCTTGGCCGGAGGCATCTCCCAGCCTTCTTTGATCAGGCTGAGTGGCCCCCGTACTGGGTGCCCATAGAGCAGCTCGAAGGGGCTGAAGCCTAGGGACTTCTGTGGGACCTCCCGGTAGGCGAAGAGGAGGCACGGCAGCAGCACGTCCCACTGGCGACGGAGGGGCTCTTCCAATCCCCCGATCATCCCTTTTAGCGTGCGATTGAACCGCTCAACAAGTCCGTTTCCTTGGGGGTGATAGGGGGTCGTGAAGCGGTAGGTGACCCCACACTGTTGCCAGAGGGACTTCATATATTTAGAAATAAAGTTCGTGCCTCTGTCACTGACGACTTCTCGGGGGAACCCCACACGGGAGAAGATCCCCATCAGGGCCCGGCCGACCACTGGGGCTGTCACGGTCCGGAGAGGAATAGCCTCAGGGTAGCGGGTGGCGTGGTCCACTAGTACCAGGATGAAGCGATGGCCTTGTCTTGTACGCGGGTCCAGGGGTCCCACAATGTCTATCCCGACCCTCTCAAATGGGGTTGTGACTACTGGAAAGGGTTGCAGGGGAGCCTTTAATTTGCGGCCGCTCTTCCCACTGGCTTGGCACGTGGGGCAAGATCGGCAATGCTGGTGCACATCGTTTCTCATTTTGGGCCAGAAGAAGTGGGTCACTAGGCGGCTGTAGGTTTTATCCTGTCCCAGGTGCCCTGCCAGGGGGGCATCGTGGGCCAGGTTTAGCAGGAAGTCTCTAAAGCGGAGGGGCACCACTAGTACTCGGTTGGCCCCCAGCTCGGCGATTCGTTGCTCGCTGTACAATAGATCATTGTCCCAGTAGACCCAATGAGTTCCGGAGGTATCCCCGGCGCTTTGGGCGAGCGCTTGTTGTCGGAGTCCCTCAAGGGAGGGACAGGTCTTCTGTTCCTGACGAAATTGTTCTTGTGTGGGTCCCCCTTCTTGAGCCCACTGATCAAGATTAGCGAGGTCGGAAGGTTGAGCAAGTTCGAGGGGGATGCCATGGTCGGGGGTCTCGGCGGGGGCGACCGGAGGCGGTGGCGCCGGCCATTCTGGTTCTTCCGGGTGATGGTTGGCACGGGCGGCCATGGACCGGGTGGTGACGCACGCCCAGTCTGGGACGCCCAACATCCCCAAGTGTTCTTTTCGCTCCACGGCTGCCCACGGGGAGCTTTCCAGGTCATTTCCGAGGAGGCATTCCACGGGGGCGTCGTCTCGGACCGTTACCTTCAACATGCCGGAGACCCCTCCCCACTCAAAGGGGACGCAGGCCATCCGACACAGACTTTCCGAGTTGTCGGCTGATCGCACAGGGCAGAGAACGTTCGGTAGATATTGTTCTGGGGTCACCAGATGACAGCGGACGGCTGTCACACTGGCCCCGGTGTCTCGAAGGGCTTCGGCCCGTTGTCCATTGATGCTCACCCATTGGCTGTACTTCTGGGTGTTAGCGGGTAGGGGGACCCGCGGGACCATGTCTCTTCCCCCTAAGCACGCGAGAGTCATGGCGGCTGGCTCCCACTCTTGATACTCTTGCTCGCCTGTTTCTTGTTCCTCGGAGATCTGTTCTTCCCCTAGTGCCGCGGCGGCCACCTGGCGGGGTCTTGGACTCTGATACTGCGGGCAGCTTGGGTCGTTTGCATAGTGGCCGACTCGTTGGCATCGGTGACATGTAACATTGGCTCTGTATCCCGGTCGCGCCGGGGTGCTGCCCCGGTTGGCCGGGGGGGTGGTGCTGGTAGCGGGGGCGGCCGGAGTATTGTCTCTTCCTCGTCCTTGGCCCCCTCCTCCTCCTCTGGGTCGGTAGTGACCATTGTTGTTCCTGTTCTGCTCGTAGGACCCATTCCGGCCCACTCTGGTGATCTCCCACCGGTCAGCTTCGGCTGCGAGCTGCCGGGGATCGGTTAACTTGCTGTCGAGGAGGTGTTGGCGTAGTTCAATGAAGCAATTGTTGGACAGATGCTCCCATACCATCAGATTGAACAGCTGCTCGTAGGTCGTGACGTTGTTCCCTCTGATCCAGCCTTCGAAGGCTCGGCTAAAGTACGTTACATAGTCCACCCAAGTTGTACCTGGAATGCGTGTGCAGTCTCGGAACCTCTGACGGTACATCTCGGGCGTGAGGCCATAGCGGGTGAGGAGGGCCGCTTTCATATGGTCGTAGGAGGTCATCTGGTGGTCTGGGAGCTGTAACAGAGTATCGCGGCCCTCATTGAGGAATTTGCCCCATAGGCCGGCTCCCCAGTCGGCTCTATCGATCCGGTGCGCAGTCATCGCGATTTCATAGGCCTTAAACCATTGCTGGATGTCGTCTTCTCGAAAATATTCTCGGACCACATCCTTGGGGATGTGCACTTTTTTCTCCGCGGTCCCTGGGGTGGACGGTCTGTCGGGCACCCCTAACTCTTTATTTTGTTTGCGCAGGTTGATCTCGGCTAGGTTCCGTTCGTGCTCGTACGTTAGTCTTTTTTCCTCGAGCTCCCTTTGCCTCTGTTTCTCCTCTCTTTCTTCTCGGAGGCGAAGGTGCTCTAAGTTTATTTTTTGCTCGGCCAATTTGAGTTCTATGTCCATCTTGAGTCGGGCCATTTCGAGTTCGTGTAGTCGGGCTTTTTCTCTTTCTTGGATCTCGTCTTGCGAGAGACTGGTTCTTTGCCCCTCAGGGGCCGTGTTGGTATTTTTCGCGGTGCTTTGCTCAGGGGCTTCGACATCCCCGGTCTCTGCCCAAGATTCTAGGGCATGCTTAAAATCGTCCTTGGTACTTAGTCCGGTGGTAGCGATACCTAGTTTGATGCAGAACTGCTTTAGTTCACGATGGCTGTATTCCTCTAGTTTTTCCATTTGGAACTTCTCAGTTGATCCGCTCTCTTTAGTCGACATTGTTGTTCGTTGTGGGGTGAGCTACTCTCTGTACGTTATGCGGTGATTCGGATCGCGCCGCTGGCCACCAATGTTGGACGGACCGGGAGGGTCGGCCGAGATTACGGGGAGAGGTCTCCAGGGAGAGCCGTCTCCAACGACTGTACAGGTAAGTAACTTCCCCCCCACAGACGGACACCACACAAGATTGAAGGTTAACGAGACTTTATATGCAATTCTTAGGTTACGTCGCTATGATACAAGGAGGTCTGGACTCAGGGGTCCCCTCGGTTCTGATCTCTGGTTGAGGAGAAAGGGTAGCGGGACAGTCTTAGTTACCAATGAGTTAAATAGCTCTCAATCCTCGAGCTCGGCGTGGTTGCTGATCGGGCCGTGGAGGAGCCAAGCAGGTCCCGAGATGGATGAAGGATGGTCGACGGGCCGTGGAGAAGCCAAGCAGGTCCCGATGAAGATGATGGTTACAACGGTCCGCGGCCTCGCCAGCAGATCCGGACGACGGTGAAGAATGAAGGTTACGACGGCTGTGGCAGCGCCAACAGGCAGGACGATGGTGCACAGGACAGAGCTACGGCAGCGCCAGTAGTCCGTCCAGGATGAGTTCCTCTTACGTCTCTCGACTCCAAGATACAACTGACTTCCTGCTCTGGAGCTGCCCCAGTTATAGGGCTGGCGTGCTTTGATGTCCGGACCCTCGCACTTGGAGGTCGGGAGGTCCGGGATGAGGGAGTCCAGACACCCAGCAGGGGGGTGGAGCCAGCGCCCGGGGAGGCGATGGGCGAGCGGCACTGGGCGGGGGGAGAGCCATCGGCACCTCTTTCTCCCATTGACTTGCCAAGTAGCCCGCTCACCTCCTGGGTGGAGGGTGGTGCCGGATTGTCTGAGGCTGGGCTAGGCCCAGGGTTGAGGTCGATCGGGGGCCAGGCGGCCTCGTGGCGAGGTGTCCAAGATGGCGGCCCGGGCTGGGTGCATGGGCCGGCAGTGGATCGGACCCACGAGGTTATCATGTTCGAGGGCAGGGGTCCCTGAGGGGACGTAGGGCGTGCAATGGTGGTGTGTGGTGCTTGCGTGACTGGGCTCGGGCCTGGTCGAGCCGGGGGAGAGCGGCCCGTCATGTGGCCTGTCCAACAGGAATCAAGCATCCGAGGACCGGACCGGTTTCGAGGTAACACCTCTCATCAGCCCGGCTAGCTTGACTCCAGTGGTGTGGAGTGCCTGGGACCCACGTCTGGGCATCCCCAGCGCACTTAGGGCGGCAATTGCAAAAACAACAAGTGATGGACCGAATGTGGATCAATGTCACACATTCCCCCAGTCAAAAGATCTGGGCCCAAATCCATCGTTTTTTTGCACTCCACACCACCCTGGGTTAGACAATGGCGATATGCAAATCAGCTCTGACCCTGTTGCCCCATGGGAACAGTCCAGTCCGAACTACAAAAGCCATGTCCTTCCCAGAACGGAATCAAGCATCCGAGGACCGGACCGGTTTCGAGGTAACACCTCTCATCAGCCCGGCTAGGCCACTTCACACATCAGAGCAGCTTGTCGCAGCCGGTCAAAGGCTGGCCAATAAAAAGTTGCTCCTCTAGAGCTAGATTTATGCACATCAGAAAATAGAGTTCTATAACTTATTTTCTGTCATAGTTATAATAATTCGAACGTTGACAAGTTGTTGGATTGATTCTATTATTTAGATACTTCGAAGTATCATTTTAGCTCAATACTGTGAATATTTAGACGTTATTTAAGTTTAATAAAGTCTTCCTATGTTACCCTATGAAGCTAATGTACTACACTGAGGAAAAACAAAATTGGCAGTTTTTCCCTCACTAGGGCATATAAAACATTTTATAATGTTCCAGCGTATAGCTACATGGCACCCTATCCTAGGGACACCCAGGGGATACCTTATGGGTGACCTATATGTAAACAAAAGGTAGTTTAAGACTTTGGAAGTACCTTTAATTCCAAAGTCGAATTTGCATACAATGTTACTTTAAATGGAGCATGCAAAGCAGGGCTGACTTTAAAAATGACAGTAGGCCGCACAGTAGAGCACACTTAAGTGTTTTAAATCTGCTGGGCCTCTAAATCTACATGCCTTACCACATACTATGGTGGTATACTACTAAGGTTGTGATACCAATTGTAATTACACTAAATTACTATATGCCTTTTAAACTGAGCACTGGCCCTAGGCCTGGTGACCATAGCCCAGAACACAATCAGAGTCAGTAACCACCAGTATCAGTCACCAAATAGGGGTGATCAGGGCTAAAAGGATTACATTCTCACAACAAATCTTCAATTTGATATTAACCATGGAAAACATGACCGTCAATATGCATAGGTCTGCTAGTTGGTCACATCACATGTATATGACAGATTAAAAACAAGGTAGCACTCACTTACCTGTAGATTGCTTAACAGGAAAAGTTAATCGAGTCCTCTGAGGCCTAACAATTCACAGTTGTGGTATCAGGAAATGCTCAATCACTAGGCAGACTACAAAAAGTGTTCCAAGCCATCCTTGGAGGAAGACTGGCCATGTCTTATATTGTGTACAAGAGAGATGGATATTGTGAGTTGAAAGAATGTATATTAGCCAATATATGTGGATTAATAAGGATAAACACAGGTTGAATTATTTTATCACCAATGCATTAATTACCGAAGCTGTGATCAGATAACTTGCTCATGACATATGATACAAAGAGTAGACCTTTACAGTTTCAAAGGAAGCTCCAGTTATTGGTTTCTATAGACAAAATTACATTCTCAAGTTTCATCACCAACATTACCCAGATGTCCAAATTGGGCTATGTATCTCATGCTTAGGCTGTCCTGTTTTCAGTGTGTCATTGCTTATCAGTATTTAATCAGCTGCCTAACCCCTAAAACTGACAAAAACTGAGTTTTTCCAGATTTTTAAAGTAAGAGGTTTTATACAGTGATTGTTATAAAACACATATTTAATTTAAGGTAGAAGTAATGTAGTTTATTCCCATTGGCAGCGTGTCTAATGGACTTGACTGTTTTATTGTAAGCATAGAAAGTCTGTGTATTGCACTCTTACTCACATCTCATTACCCACTCACATCTCCTGTTCCCCCTGTTCCACTCACTGTGTCAGGACTCTGTCTGGTTTACAGGACTATTATTGGATTTAAATAAAGTAAGAGCTCTATATGCAAATGTTTTAATAAACAAATTCCTGGACATAGTTTGAGTAATTTTCTACACTGAACATTATGACATAGTAGGGTGTAGTTAACTCTATCCACGGGCATACAGGTACATGCATCATTGTTGCCGTTTGCGATTCCTTAATTGCGAAAATTAAGGAATCGCAATTAAGGAATCGCAAACGGCAATGCATCAAAAATTCCCAATTTTCTTAGCGATTCCTTATTCTTCCTTAATTGCGATTCACAATTTGCGAATCGCAATTAAGGAATCCCTTCCCATTGATTCCTATGGGCCAAAAGGCCCATAGGAATGAATGGGAAGACAATCTCAATTTGCGATTCGCAATTAGCTAATCGCAAATTGAGATTGCGATTTCAAGGGTGCAGGGGTGTCCAAAGGACACCCTGTTGCACCCCTGAAATCAATCCACGCACATATGTTATGCACACACATGCCCTGAGGGCATGTGTGTGCACAACATGACAGTTTGAAAAATGCACTAAATTGCATTTTTCAGATTTTTCGCAAATTACCATGAGGTCCAACCTCATGGTAATTTTTTCCTCCTAATTGCGAAATCGCAATTTCTTTAAGTGTCATGCATTCCTTAATTGCAATCGCATTTTCCGAAATTGCAAAAAATTGCGATTTCTTGTATTTTTTGTTGATGCATCCCAAATAGTGATTTAGGAATCACAAACAGCCGAATTTTGCGATTCGCACCGTTTGCGATTCCTAAATCCTTTGATGCATGTACCCGATAGTAATTTATGAAAGCTTTCACATTTTGAATTACATCAGATAACTTTTTAGCCCGGCATTCCAAAGCACCTGAAACCCAATGCTTTTAGCATGCTCGCCACTGCCTTTCTGCGCTCTTTGCTTGAATGCATAAAGGATGTGCTGCTGTTATGTTTCACATTAATTCAGCTCTGATCTTTTAACAGACATCACACTGTATTTTGGGAATTGAAATTTGGCTGTTAACTTTGTAACTATGGGTTCAAAATCCCCAGCAGTAAGCTGTTGGGGGTGTGGAGGGCGAGGGGAGGCTTGGATTAGCCGAATGTATCACACATTACAATTGGACACCATGCTGCTATGGATGTCGTTGGTATGTGGAAAGTCTTGTCATGTTTTCTCCACTATCTCCATGTGCATGATGACAGCACTCTTAACAAGTACCTGTCACTACACCGTGCATTGAATGAATAAAGTCCGGGGTGTTTGGCAATTGACCTGCTATCATTAATAACTTATTAGAACAAGCATTAGGAATGCATTAGGGCTCGGGGTGTGTTGTGGTGTGTGTTGTTTTCTGTGTAGTGGTGAGTGTGTTGTGGTGAGTCTGTGGGGGTGAGCCTGGGGAGTGAGTGTGGTGCTGACTGTGTTGTGGTGAGTGGTGAACAGTGTGTGGTGTTGAGAGAGTGAGGTGTGTGGTTTGTGTGTGTGTTATGTGTGTGTGGTGTATGTGTGTGGTGTATGTGTGTGTGGTGTGTGTGTGTGGTATGTGTGTGTGGTGTTTTCTACACACTCACACACTGCCCCTACACATTCACACACTGCTCACCCGCACACTCCCAATGTCACCCTGCATAGTCACACACTGTTTATCCTGCACACTCATTCTGCACACTCACACAATGTGCACCTTGCACCCTTACACACTGTCTCTGCAGTCACTCTGCACTCTGCACTCACTGTCACTCTACACTCACTGTCACTCTACACTCACTGTCACTCTGCACTCACTCTGCACTCACTGTCACTCTGCACTCACTCTGCACTCACTCTCACTCTGCACTCACTGTCACTCTGCACTCACTCTGCACTCACTCTGCACTCACTGTCACTCTGCACTCACTGTCACTCTGCACTCACTGTCACTCTGAACTCTGCACTCACTGTCACTCTGCACTCACTGTCACTCTGCACTCACTCTGCACTCACTGTCACTCTGCACTCACTGTCACTCTGCACTCACTGTCACTCTGCACTCAATCTGCACTCACTGTCACTCTGCACTCACTCTCACTCTGCACTCACTCTGCACTCACTGTCACTCGCTGTCACTCTGCACTCACTGTCACTCTGCACTCACTGTCACGCTGCACTCACTGTCACTCTGCACTCACTGTCACTCTCAACCCAGTCTGCACTCACTCTCACTCTGCACTCACTCTGCACTCACTCTCACTCTGCACTCACTCTGCACTCACTGTCACTCTGCTCTCACTCTGCACTCACTGTCACTCTGCACTCACTCTGCACTCACTCGCACTCTGCACTCACTCTCACTCTGCACTCACTCTCACTCTGCACTCAGTCTGCACTCACTGACACTCTGCACTCACTGTCACTCTGCACTCAGTCTGCACTCGCTGTCACTCTGCACTCACTGTCACTGTGCACTCACTGTCACTCTGCACTCACTGTCACTCTGCACTCGCTGTCACTCTGCACTCACTCTGCACTCACTGTCACTGCACTCACTGTCACTCTGCACTCACTGTCACTCTGCACTCACTATCACTCTACACTCACTGTCACTCGCTGTCACTCTGCACTCACTTTCACTCTGCACTCACTGTCACTCTGCACTCACTGTCACTCTGCACTCAGTCTGCACTCACTGTCACTGCACTCACTGTCACTCTGCACTCACTCTGCACTCACTCTCACTCTACACTCACTCTGCACTCACTCTGCACTCACTGTCACTCTGCACTCACTGTCACTCTGCACTCACTGTCACTCTGCACTCACTCTGCACTCACTGTCACTCTGCACTCACTGTCACTCTGCACTCACTGTCACTCTGCACTCACTCTGCACTCACTGTCACTCTGCACTCACTCTGCACTCACTGTCACTCTGCACTCACTCTGCACTCACTGTCACTCTGCACTCACTGTCACTCTGCACTCAATCTGCACTCACTGTCACTCTGCACTCACTGTCACTCTGCACTCACTCTGCACTCACTGTCACTCTGCACTCACTGTCACTCGCTGTCACTCTGCACTCACTGTCACTCTGCACTCAGTCTGCACTCACTGTCACTCCGCACTCACTGTCACGCTGCACTCACTGTCACTCTGCACTCACTGTCACTCTCAACTCAGTCTGCACTCACTGTCACTCTGCACTCACTCTCACTCTGCACTCACTCTGCACTCCCTGTCACTCTGCTCTCACTCTGCACTCACTGTCACTCTGCACTCACTGTCACTCTGCACTCACTCTGACTCTGCACTCACTCTCACTCTGCACTCACTCTCACTCTGCACTCAGTCTGCACTCACTGTCACTCTGCACTCACTCTGCACTCACTCTCATTCTGCACTCACTGTCACTCTGCACTCACTGTCACTCTGCACTCACTGTCACTCGCTGTCACTCTGCACTCACTGTCACTCGCTGTCACTCTGCACTCACTGTCACTCTCACTCTGCACTCACTGTCACTCTCACTCTGCACTCACTCTGCACTCACTGTCACTCTGCACTCACTGTCACTCTACACTCACTGTCACTCGCTGTCACTCTGCACTCACTATCACTCTCACTCTGCACTCACTCTGCACTCACTGTCACTCTGCACTCACTGTCACTCTACACACACTGTCACTCGCTGTCACTCTGCACTCACTGTCACTCTGCACTCACTGTCACTCTGCACTCACTGTCACTCTGCACTCACTGTCACTCTGCACTCACTCTGCACTCACTCTCACTCTGCACTCACTTTGCACTCACTGTCACTCTGCACTCACTGTCACTCTGCACTCACTGTCCCTCTGCAGTCATCCTTCTTCTCGGAGATGTCAACATACAACTCATTAAGCGCTTAGCCGTGCCAAATACGCCTGGGGGCAGGAAGAGGGGGCCTGGCGGGGTCAGCAGGGGTGCGGGACCTCACAGAACCCTTCATTTGTTGATGAATCCGAGGCGCTGTTTTGCCTTTTACAGTCAATTCTGACTGGTTTCTGTGTCTGGTGGGAGACACAGGGTGGTACTGTAAAAAGACAAACTGCCCTATTGAAGGGTGTCCTTAGTGTACTAAATTATGAGCTTCACTACTGGGCAACCCAGCTGCAATGAAAACCAACATGGCAAGCAATATTGGTTCTAACAAGGTTGCAGCAGGATGCCCTGTGGCGGATGCACTGAAATTGTCAGGAACTGAATGGGTACGTCAATTGGTAACTGGTTGCAGGCAATACTGGACACGCTTGTAAAGTGGTATATGGCTGGTGAGGGGTAGGAATTCCCAGTCTAAACTGAGGGAGACCAGTAGGACAATTTTAAACAACTGGTAAGGTAATATACATAATAAAATAGATGATAGGTAGACAGACATGTCATCTCACACAACACCACCATGTATCACACGATATCAGCAGCCTTCACATGGTCACCCAGTGAGGAGTTGATATCACACGGTATGCACACTTTAAGCTGAAAATTCTAGCACAGAGCTCATAGGGTTGAGGGTCTGTGCAGCAGACATCCAGCAGGGGTTTTACTCCCTAATCAGGACATCAGCGACAGCCTCCCAAGCGTTGGAAGCTTGATTTTGTATGGTGAGGAGGGTCTACACAGACAAAGCAGGGTTATAAGAACCGCCCGCTCTGTTTGTCCCCCACCCCTCCAAGTTAACCATCAGGTTAATATCTCAAAGCCCGTCCCAAACACTAGACTCTCCTTCCCTTGAAGCCAACGTCCCCTGCCCACAGTGCAGAATTCATTTATTAAGTGGCAGTTCTGGGCAGGGAAGGAGTGCTGCAACAGATGCTGCGACACACCCTGATGAAAGGGGAAAGGAGCAGACTGTAACGGTGCTTTACTTGGCCCTTGTAGGCAAATCAGAAGGTGGCTTGAAAAAATTCATGGAAAAGTGGTTGCACGCCCTTGGAGGGGAACCGGGGGCCATGGATAGGAGGTTGAAACACCAGAACACCCTGAAAGTGTTCAGAAATGCAGAAATGCACACCAAGTTGCTTCAATATAATATACTCCACAGAATATCTCTCGACCCCAGTAAACTTTTAAAAACGTATGCGCTCCCCACAGCAGAGTGCCTGCATTGCACAGCCAAGGAAACGGATTTCTGCCATATGCTGTGGAGAATTCCAGGGATAGCCGAGTATTTGGCAGTCGTTGCTGCCACTCCGGAGGTGGCTACAGAGAAGGGGAGACTTCCTTAAAGCAAAAATCTGACTCTTGGGTCTAATAACGCGCTCCCAGCAGAAAATAATTGGTTGTGAATTCATAGTCCTTGTGCTTTTGTTGGACAAGAGAAATATAGTTATGAACTGGAAGGCAGAAAGGGTCCCAGCGGTACAAAATATGGACGGCATAGGTGAAGTCGATGGGTGGGGTTGGAAACAGAAGCCATACATGCCGATGGACGGAGAGGAGATACCAGGATGGACAATGCAGGAGCGTGAGGCTGTCTGCTCCTGGAGGTCATGAAGGGGGTAGAAGAGGACAAATGTCTGATGGCCTGGGAGGGGATGTCCACACGGTTTAGAAACGACCTTAGGGCAAAGCCCTGGAGGAAGGCCCCACCACCACCTAGACGCCCCTGAACAGCCACCCGGGATTCAGACATGATATACTAAGAACCGACCAAAACGGATAGAGTCACTGACAGACACAAAACAAGCAAGGCTAGTTCTAGGTGCCTTCCTTTGGTCACTTTTGTTTTTCTTTATGCATGGTCCTTTATTCCAAAACTTCTGCACTCGCCGCTGAGGCAATAGCATGGGGCAGTGGAATGTCATCACAGTGAACGTCTTTATAAGCTCCAACAAACAGCAGAACCTAATCATATGAAATTCCGAAAGCTTCTCAAAACCCACCTCTTCCCGCAATAACCTCTTCCCTTCCCCCTCAGCCTCTACCCTCAGTTGTCTGTCTGCAATCTCAGCGCTGGGACGCTTCCGGGCAGCCATGCGCTATAAAAGTCCCAAATTCATTCATTCATTCATTCAAAGCTGAGGCCACACTTCTTGCTTCAAATAATGGGTAGCTGGAAACAGATCGCCTGTGATACGGCTGGAAAGAACAGCATGTGTAGAAAAAGAAATGAATACCTTTCGCTGCCAGCATAACAAGACTCCCACAGGAAATATTAGTCGCACATTTGGGAATAAAAGCCATACACTGCTCTTCTTTCAGGCAGGCATGTTATGAAATGTGAAGGGGTAGTAATAGCAAACGCCTGACTTACCCCGTCACTTGCATTGTCGAGAGAGACGCTTATTTAACATAAAATACAACATGAACTCATTATGTTCAGGGCTAACCGACACGTTTGTATTTCAGTCCCACTCTCTTCGTCGCCGTGTATTACGTAATGGATGCGTCATTAAATACCACTGAAACCATACCAGAAAACTACTGAAATGTGAAGCCCCTTTATCTATAACATGGCGCTCATGCGAGAGACAGAACTGCCTGAAACAGCAATGAGTATTTTCATTCTTTTTGCAGGCTTAAAAATAAATCACAATTTCTGGATGCAATCTAACTGCTTACCAACACAATGTACCGCCACACAATATAAGAGATCAGAATTTAACTCCTGAAAATAAGGCACACAAGTACACACCCTTCTGCACACAATTCATTTCCGACTTTGAACTGCGATGCAGACGAACGCGCGCCCGACAAACGCAATGCAGAATGGTGAACGCGCTCAGACCATCTGGATTGCATTACAGAGGCACCCTGACAGCTCCTAATTGAAATTAATGGACTGCCGTGCGCATAACCGCACAGAAAATGCCAAAAATGGCGGACGAGAATTACATATGGCCTACCACGGCTACTAAAAAGACAGCACCGCGAACACCAATTACAATGCAGCTGACAAAAAAAAAATACCAACAATCTCGCGCACTGAAGAATTTTTGCTACACGAATCTGAGCCCCAGAACAATACGGCTCGAAGCTCCGCCCCACTGCTACGCAGTGGTGACGTAGGCCGAGCCCTAAAAAGGGGGCAGATATATGAAATGGTTTTACCCATTAGTGCCTGAGAGTAAGAAAGTGGCTCTGTATATACTGCACCAAAGTAAGGTACAGTGTGCACAGAGCCCACAGTCCCAGAGGTTTGGCATAGGTTAAAGTTAGATATAACCTTACTCTCTAAAGAGGTAACTTGGTCGAGCAGTAAGGTAGTATCAGAGGACAGTGTAAAGCATTTGTTGTACACACTCAGTCAGCAAATGGTCTCACACACTCAAGAACTGAACTTTAGGCCAATTGTTTTGTATATAAAAATATATTGTTTTATTTTAGAACCACAAGTAGGTATAAAATACTTTCTCAGAATTTGATGTTGCAATTGAATACTTTTAAATAGCAATAGACTTTAGAATGTAATAGATACAGTTGTTGCAATATGCAACACAAATTAAACACAATTATAACATTGAGCTCAAAGGGAAGTTTTAAGTAAATGCAATAAAATCACTTTACAAAGTTTTTTCTTACTCAGGGCTAGATCCTGGATTCAGCCCTGGTGCATTTCCTGTAAACAGTTTAAAGAAATCGTTTTTGTTACACAGGCGATTTTATAGGAATATTTGTATGTTTTGAAAATCGACACTTAGGATCTCTCCTGGTAACAGGTGAGTAATTTCGTTTTTGTTGATCGGATGGTTTTTAAGGAATATTTCAAAGTTGTAAAACTCGACATTCAGAAGAATTTCCAAGTAAAAACCAGCCAATGTTACCCTATGGAGAAAATCAAGTTATCGGTCTTTGGGTAAGTACTCGACTGGCAGAGTTAAGGTTCTGGGGTAAGACCCAGGGGTCTCCCAGGGTCAGGTAGGTACAGTTGTTACACCCTCAGCGGCACAGGGGCAGCCGGTTGCAGGGAGGGTAGGCCCAATGTTAGCCTATAGTGGGCAAGGGGCCCTTGGTCGATGGCTGCTAGCCGGCAGGCCACACGGCTGTGGGAGCTGGGCTTCTGGTCACTTACACAGGGCAAGTGGGGAAGTAGGATAGAACAGATGCTGCACTTCCAGTGGCACTCGGGCGGCTGGGTGAGGGTGCTTTTGGGCCCTCGGGCGCCCAATGTATTTCAATGGGAAAGCTACAAGACGAACAAAGGCTGCAAGCTCGGGGACGAAGATTCTTCAGGTGCGACCACCACTTCGAGAGGTAAGTTGGGAGGCTGTAGGTTGGGTAGGGACTCCAGACGTGGGCACAGGGGGCCACAGGGCGTTGGGTGCAGGGGTGTCTTTTGGTGTCGGGAAATCTTACCCTCAGCTGGTCGCGGTTGGAGGGTTCCCTGGTTGTGAGGCTGCAGGCATCGTCAGGAGCTCAGAGGATGGTCCTTGGGTGCTAGATTCGCGGTCGCAGTGGTCTTTGTTCACTCAGGCACAGGCCGGGCTCGGCGGATGCAGAGTGTGCTGTATTCGCGGTTCCTGGCTGGCACCAGGGGTTGTTGCTGTTTGAGCATAACCACTGCTCATGGGAGTCCCAGTCTTTGGATGAGCAAGGCAGTCAGGTCCTCCGGGGTTTTCGAGGTTGCTGGCCACAGCAGAAGCCGGGATTTAGCAGGAGCCTTTGAATCTTCCCCTGCCCATCCTGGGGGAGGAGGCCTAGCACCTCGCCCAAGGATGTGCATTGTTGCAGGCCCACGAGAGCGGATGGCTCTCTACCCAGGGGTCCAGCAACATGTCTGCTGGGTGGCAGCCTAGGCAGCCTCTCAGTCAGGACACAGGTTGTTTGTTAGTTTTAGGGGGCAACTCTAAGTTGCCCTCTGTCGTGCATTTTACATTACCTTATTGCGAGGTATACCAATGAAAAAAAAGTAATCAGTTGTAAACTGCAGCTTGTCCTTTTGGAGTCTTGGGGTTCTGAAGGCAGAAGAGGAAAAAGGCATCAGTTATCAGGCAAAAAGTGTGTGTGTGGGGGGGGGGGGGGAATGGGGGGGGGGGTTACTGCAACAGAAACCCACTCCCCTTCACCGTGGGTAAATGTGATAGTACATCTTGGCCAAGATTTGTATGAGCCAGCTATCTAACCAACCAGTGAAAGAATTCAACACTGTCAAAAGTTGAAATAGGATTTTATTATTCCCAAATTCTTTACAGTATGCATAATAAGTAGATCAGAACAAAAACATGTTGCTAAACCCTTCACATTTAGCCTATGCACACAAAGCTGAAATAAACAAAAGGAAGAAACAATATTTTAGTGACATTCCTAAACAACAACATTCAACCAGAATATTCTTAGATCAGTCTTTCTTGCTGCTACCTTGTATTACAAAGTTACACTGTGTTGACCCCTTCAAGAAGTAATCAAATTCCTCATTATATCTCACTTTCCTTTCTTTGAATGGTACTTTTTTTGTGGTCGCACATGTATATCAGTGGCAACATACCGTATTTTCCGGCGTATAAGACGACTTTTTAACCCCGTAAAATTTTCTGGAAAGTCGGGGGTCGTCTTATACGCCGGGTTCCAAATTTTATGGTATGTTTTCATGCGCTTTTTCATAGCGAGGACTTCACTCGAAGGTATCAGACCGCTTCACAATAGGAAATAACAAGAAACAACACACCTTATGTTAAAAAATACAGCCACCGGCACTGGCAACGCCCACACCCAGCCCCCGCGCCATGAATTGTGCAAGTATCGAAAGCGAGCGCTTTTTTTCATAGCGAGGACTTCACTCGAAGGTGTCAGACCGCTTCACAAAAGGAAATACCGTATGTAACAAGAAACAACACACCTTATGTTAAAAAATACAGCCACCGGCCCTGGCAACGTCCACACCCAGGCCCCGCGCCATGAAGTATCGAAAGCGAGCGTTTTTTTCATAGCGAGGACTTCACTCGAAGGTGTCAAACCGCTTCACAAGCGAGCAAATGGCGCCATGAGTCTTACCTCGACTGCCGCTGCCGCTGTACACGCGCCTCCAACCGCTTGCACATCCCCAGGCAGACGAGGCAGCAGGACGAGGCAGCAGGACGTCCGAAATACGGTATATGGTAACGGGCAGCCAGCGCCGAAGATGGCAGCGCCCGGTGTGTTGACACGTTTGGCACGTTTGGCACGTTTTGGCACGCGCCCCTCTCTCCTTGACATGGGCGTGGGCATAGAAAGGGGACTGTAGAATGTTCCCGAATGTTACCGAAGGCAGTAGAGCACTTGCCGTGATTGGCTGGTTGTTGCTAAGAGGAAAGGCAGTCTGGTGAGCAGATACCGTATTTGCCGTACCGTACGTGTGGTGTTGAAGACAGTCTCTGCACCTGTTCATACTGTACAGCACCAGTAAATCCAGTGCAAATGGCAGACAGTGAAGAACCCGGCAAGGCTCCAGCAGCGCATCCAGTGCAAATGGCTGGCAGTCAAGAACCCAGCAAGGCTCCAGCAGTGGCAAGAAGAAGGAAATATGAAGCCAGTTACAAACTTAAAGTTGTGGATTTTGCCACGGAACATAATAACTGTGCTGCTGCAAGACAATATGGAGTGACAGAAAAGATGGTTCGGGCCTGGAGAGCAAATGAGAAAGCATTACGGAGTATGCCAAGGGCCAAGTGTGCATTAAGAAGAGGCACCCCACATTGGCCAGAACTCGAAAAGCATGTAGCAGACATGGTGGCCGAGCATCGGCAAAGCGGTTATGTCGTGACCCGAAATAAAATCCGATTGGTTGCACTTCAGTGGGCCAAATCTAACCCAGATCTCAGCAACAGATTTAAGGCCACTGTATCCTGGTGTACCAGATTCTTGGGAAGGCATAATCTGGTATTGCGGCAAAAGACAAAAATTGCCCAGAAATTACCTGCGGATCTTGATGCCAAAATGCATAGCTTCCATCGCTACGTTATTAGGCTGCGCAATGAACATGGCTATGCGCTAAGTAGCATCGGAAATATGGATGAAACTCCAATGAATTTCGATATGATTGCCAACAAAACTGTCCATCAAAAAGGCGAAAAGACAATTTTAATAAAAACAACAGGACATGAGAAGTCCAGTTTCACAGTGGTACTAGCATGCACAGCTGATGGCGCAAAGCTGAGACCAATGGTTATTTTCAAAAGAAAAACAATGCCGAAACTCAAGTTCCCTGTTGGTTGTTTTGTGCATGTGAATGAGAAAGGATGGATGGATGAAGAAGGGGTAAAGCTATGGCTTGATAATGTATGGAGCAGGTGACCAGGTGGACTTCTACAAAGACGTAGTCTACTGGTGTGGGATATGTTCAGGGCTCATTTAACTCCAAGCACCAAGCAAAGGCTGGCAAGACTAAAAACAGATGCTGCAGTTATACCTGGAGGATTGACATCGTTGGTGCAGCCACTGGATGTGTGCCTAAACAAGCCATTTAAAGATCGCATCCGAGAACAGTGGAATGAGTGGATGGTTAGCGGTGAAAAAACATTCACAAAAGGAGGAAACATGCGTGCTCCACAGTTGGATGTTTTGTGCACCTTTGTTATAAAGGCCTGGAACGACATTGATGCAGAAACTGTAATAAAGTCTTTCAAGAAGTGTGGCATATCAAATTCATTAGATGGTATGGAGGACGACTATTTGTGGGAAGGTGAAGAGGATGCCGAAGAAGAGACCACATCATCTGATACGGAATTGGTACCAGATCCATACGATGACTGCCTTATAGATGTACCACAAGATCTCATTGACTTACTTATGAGATCAGATGACGAAGAGGAGGAATTTGAAGGCTTTTAAAGGGAACGTTGTAAATCCTGTAGAAATCGCTTGGATTTATGGAAAGTTATGGAAAGTTTAATCCACTTGCACTGTTTCATGCACTAATTTATGTTTACCGTACCGTACCGTATATGTTTCATGACAAACAGGTATATTCAGAAGTGACAGTTTTCCATATGGTTCTAAATAAAAATATTGCGAGTAAAGCAAGATTGTTTATACAACCAATTTGTTTGAGTTCAGTCTTTGAGTTTGTAAAATAAACGCTTAGGTAACACTGTCCACTGATAAAGCCTTACTGCTCACCCACAGGGAGGAGGACTACGGTAGACTAATACGGTAAGTTCAAAATACCGGTACATTCTCGGAATGGCTATGCAGGACTTCGTTGGACTTAGCTGGAAGTGGGGGTCGTCTTATACGGCGAGTATAGCACAAAACCTAAATTTTTTCAGGCAAAGTAGGGGGTCGTCTTATACGCCGGGTCGTCTTATACGCCGGAAAATACGGTATTTACACTGATGAGAGCTGTCTCTCTTTTGGTAGGGTTTTTATCAATTATGATAGGTTTACATTTAAAACAGACTAGCCTACATATGGAGTAGGGGGCAGGGATGCATTTCTGTTGTTGGGTGTATTTATGCTACTACAAAAGAGCAGTAAAGGCTTTCACAAGTGAAGCAAGACTGAAAGGGTAGATTGCTTCAGAGTCTATTGAACATGTGGCTTCAACTGGTGCATAAGCAACCTGAATATAACATCCTTGTCAGGCATTAAATTAAAATTATTTTATATTGGCTTGGTCAATAAGATTATAATGAAACTGGCTGGATAATTTTGACACAGGTCAGCTGGAAGACCTATTATTTGGACCACTGGCAGAAGATTTTAGTCTAAAAGCTCAAATTTCTAGTTGGTTTGAACATCTCAAATAAAAGGGAAGGGACAGTCATGTGGTACTTGCTGAGGATAATGGGACAAATGAAACACAACATTTAGTTTTGCTTAAATTGTTACACAGTTGTTTTGTAAATTAAGCTTTACTTGACATCCTAAAATGAAATGCTAGTTGCATGTTATTCGTTTACATACTATTAAGAATATCAAGACTTTTTGTTAAGCTCTCCTTGCAGTGAGTAGATTTAACCAGAATGACTTTCTCCTCTTTCCTTCTTTCTCTTTAAATGTACAAACTAGAAGGCTTCAGTCCCTGCTCAGGAACAAACTGTCCCTTTCTATCAGTGCTGTAAGTCAGTACACTGATATTTTATTTGCTGATACCCATCTCGTTGCAAGACTGTTTACAGGGTGCATTTATCCCTGTTAGAGTCCCAGGTATAGATGAAAGATTTAGTGAATGGTACCTTGGTTCCTCTGTGCCATTGGAGACCTAGACAATGCCCTGTTGAAGTGAGCAGTCTAGTTCTATCAAAGTGGAATGTGGGCTTAGTTATGCTATACTGACTACATGGGGGAGATTTCAATTTCATGGCAGCAGATGTCAATTGGATCATGTAGGTACAAACGTCACTGTTGTTAAAAGGCGTGTAATCCATTAAATTTAGTTCTGAAGTGCCCATTTAACAATCTGTGAATAAAATGTACAGATATCTACGGGTTGACTCCAAGAGCAGGTCCCCTATGCAGTCCTCGCATATTAGAGCTGGACATGAAACGGTGATACAAATTCCAAATTTGCCTTTACCTGAAAAACTATTAAACAAAAATAAAGTTGCAATAAAACCCGTCTTTGACACAATTCAAGTCTATTTCAGAGGGCTTAGACTGCAAAATAAAATGAAAGTGTACGAATAATATGTGACTGAAAACAGGTCATGATTTGTTGAAAGTACACCTATGCATCACCCTTCTCGTTACATGTAAGCTTTTACATATTCTAGTTCTGTCTGCTGGAAATGCTACAGCCACTGTGGGGATATACATAACAGTGCATATGGTTAATGTACTTAAGACGGATACATTCAAAAGTGAGATATTGTAACCCGCTTTATTTATTTATTTATTTATTTATTTATTGACATTTGTAGAGCGCGGCGAATACCCGTGGGCGTCTCGGCGCTAGTTAAGGGATGGATCAGCAACTGGGTAAAGAAGATATACAAGGCTATTGGTCAAATAACCACGTCTTTAGCTGTTTGCGGAATGTGAACAGGGAGGGACTTGCTCGGATATGTGCAGGAAGGGTGTTCCAGAGTCTAGGGGCGGCAACCAGGAAACGCCTGTCGCCCCAGGTGACTGTTCTAGTGCAAGGCACAGCCAAGAAGTTCTGAATAGAGGAACGAAGAGATCGGGTTGGGACATGATGGAGAAGATTCTGTTTGAGAAAGTGGGGACCTTGATTATTGAGTGACTTGTAAACAATACACAGCGATTTGAATTTGATACGGCTGCGTATCGGGAGCCAATGGAGATCCCTAATGATGTTTGTAACTGGTGCGAACTTGGGGATCCCAGCCAGCATTCGTGCGGCTGCATTTTGGATTGACTGCATCTTATTTGTCACTCGGACTTGGGCATTTAAGAATAGAGCATTACAATAGTCCAAGGAGGACAGGACTAGTGAGCTGACCAGTGTTTTCCCGGCCGTGTTCGGTAGGAAAGGTAGTATTTTCCTAATCATTCTCAATTTCATATGAGCTGAAGCCGCAGTTTTATTCGCATGTGCCATAAAATTGAGGCCAGCATCGAAGATGACGCCTAGATTTCTCACTTTGCTAGCTGGACTCGGCGGGGGACCGAAAGATATACATATATATATAGATATAGATATATAGATATAGATATACATATCTTTTCATAATGCAACCAAAGAATTTGTATCATGTTATAAACTACCTTGATTATTTGAAAAAGGTTGAAAAGGACTACTTGCCCTCTCCATCAGGGAGGTCAGTGGCTTTTCATTTGAAAGATAAATTGATTTACAAAGTACTATTTCAAAACAAGCCCTTCCCTTTGCAGTAATTAAGAAACGTTGAGATTTTTAGGTAAATAAATAACTGTAATGGAATAATGCAGATATAGTCAGACACACTCAGGTCCATATTATGGAGACTCAGAAGATACTAAAGCAAAGTTAATGCCTGGCATGAGTGTCCTTCCATTATACATAGTGCAGGCCATTTGATAACTCCCATTGGTGAAAATCCCTATTTATCAAGCAGACAAATTAGAGCCCAAATATCATGAGATATGAATGCAAATCAATAATCGCCTCCACCCATCACTTCCCACTGATGCTGTAGTATCATTATGCAGCTGGCAGTGAAAGGGCATAGCGCAAACTTTAGTACACCAACCCTGGTGTAATCCAGTTTCTGCTGGAGCATTGCAAGCCCCCTCGATATATTCTCACATATAGGGGCTCCATGGTTCCCTGTCCACCCATAGACCGAGCTATAGAGATCACATGCGAACACCACCTGGGCCTCCGTCACGTTGCAGAGAAATTTGTCTTGTGTAATATAGAGGACTACTGGGAAGATAAGTCTTGAAGACCTGCATGAGTATTTTCATGACATTTTATTTTTCGCATGGAGTAGTTTTTTAATCACAAAAAGAACGTCAACCCTGAGCAGTACAAGGTTAGGTCGATAGAAGATCAATCCAGAAGTGAAGCATATCACATGCTATTGATATCTGTTTAATTGTCCGTTTAAAATGTAAAGCACCCAATTTCTTTGCACATCTGTGAAAAGGATTAGATCTCTTACCACGATTTCCTTGTGAATCAGAGAGTCATGTTCTAGGTTACGGACATTATCTATAATTCTGTGGGTTTACGAGTTTAGAAAAAGTATGTGATCTAGCCAAACGGACTAACAATTACTAATTATATGGTAAGAAATGTTGTTGTTCTACATACACAGTCCTACTCAATTTGCAGAAACAGTAAAATAATAATTCTGCTTCAAATAATTGTCGCTCTAGAATCAACTACTCCTTCATGGCACCCAGCTGTATAGGTGAGACCACAGGTGCTCTTATCCACCCCCAAGGTCTTTCTGATGATGTGCAGGTCGCAGTGCACGGGAGAGAGAGAGACAGGGAACACAAAATAAAAAAGTTAGAGGCACAGTTCCTTCACTTTGAGCAATCTGCTAGGGAGAGTCAGACGAAGTAGGGATGGCAGCTACTGGGTGATCTGCGAGAGTCCTTAAGGCAAAACCTTTTGGATACTGCCAAAGTTGCCAGTACCCTGTCGCAATATACATGACTCCAAGAATAGCGCAATAAAGTGGGTTAATTAGTATACTGGATGTTACAACAGCATTTGCAGTGCAATAGGTCTCGCATTAATTAAGTTTGAGCTATTGGCATTGCTAAATATTGCAACACCAATTGCAACAAAAGTCTATAAATTGAAGGCCAAAAAAATGTGTATTTTTTGTGTATCAATGGTGGCATGCTGTGCTTTAGATTAATATGTTTAAAAGTAAAGTGCGCCATACTGCGATTGCTACAATAGTTAATTGTGGATGCGTTAACAATTGATGTGTGCACTGATGGCTGGTGGTGTCTGTGCCTGTAGAAATTGTGCACTGATGGCTGGTGGTGTGTGTGCCTGGTGGAAGTGTGCACTGACGGCTGGTGGTGTGTGTGCCTGGTGGAAGCATGCACTGACGGCTGGTGGTGCGTGTGCCTGGTGAAAGCGTGCACTGACAGCTGGTGGTGTGCCTGGTGAAAGCGTGCATTGACGGCTGGTGGTGTTTGTGCCCAGTGAAAGCGTGCACTGACGGCTGGTGGTGTTTGTGCCCGGTGAAAGCGTGCACTGACGACTGATGGTGTCTGTTAAAAATGTGCACTGACAGTGTGGTGCGTGTGTGGCTGTGTGTGTGGTTGTGTGTTGTGGTTGTGTTTTGTTATGATATGCCATGCTATGCTTTGTTTTGTTATGCTAGGTTTTGTTTTGTTGTGCTATGTTTTGTTGTATTTTGTTATGCTATGTTGTGTTTTGCTATGTTTAGTTCTGCTATGTTTTATTGCATTTTGTTATGCTATGCTTTGTTATGTTATGCTATGTTTTTTTGTGTTTTGTTATGCTATGCTTTGTTATGCTAAGCTTTGTTGTGTTTTGTTATGCTAAGCTATGTTTTGGTATGCTGTGCTATGCTTTGTTATGCTGTTCTGTTTTGTTTTGTTATGCTATGCTGTGTTTTGCTATGTTTAGTTCTGCTATGTTTTATTGCGTTTTGTTATGCTATGCTTTATGTTATGCTATGTTTTTTTGTGTTTTGTTATGCTATGCTTTGTTATGCTAAGCTTTGTTGTGTTTTGTTATGCTAAGCTATGCTTTGTTATGCTGTGCTATGCTTTGTTATGCTGTTCTGTTTTGTTTTGTTATGCTATACCATGTTTTGTTATGCTATGCTATGTTTTGTTTTGCTATGCTATGCTATGCTATGTTTTGCTATCCTGGTGAGTGGTTGTGTGTGTGTGGTGTTGAGTGTGTAAGGGAGGGTTGTGTGTGTGTGGGGGAGGGTTGTGTGTGTGTGGGTGTGTGTGTGTGTGGGGGGGGTTGTGTGTGTGGGGTTGTGGTTGTGTGTGGGGGGGGTTGTGTGGTGTGGGGGGGTCGTGTGGTGTGGGTTTGTGTGTGTGTGGGGGTTGTGGTTGTGTGTGTGGGGGGGTTGTGTGGTGTGGGGGGGTCGTGTGGTGTGGGGTTGTGTGTGTGTGTGAGTTGTGGTTCTGTGTGTGTATAGTCCACACAATTTAGCCAATTTGTCACATTAGTAATTGGTGCATTTAATTCAAATTGAGGTTTCCAGGCTGGGAGCGAAATATGCCCATGGACTGCTGATGGAGGAAAATGAATCCCACCTGCCTACCATGCACAGCAAATAAAAAACAAGCGCATTGGCAGAGGCCGAGACCTCAAAAACAGACAGACTGGCACGGTTCATGTAAATCACTCCAGTGCCTTCAGGCCTGTGAATACTCAGGCTGAAAGTTCAAACAAAAGGGGAGATGAAAGGCAGGGTGGGAGGGACTTTGGCGAACAAGCATATGGAGGGGTGAGGGGTTGTGCATCCTGGTGAACTGAATGCGTGTGGCAGCAGAGGGAGAGCGCGGTGCGTGTGCGCCAGTGCATTTTCAGACCGCAACGTTCACGTGACCTTTGTTAATTTGGTAAATTTTAAAAAAAGCACAAAATACATAGCACCAACAGACATTGTCCGAAAAAAAACAGGATTACTGCTGATGCGTTTTGGAAACGCATTGTCCATGTGAGCTTTGTGACTTTGTTAAACATTTGAAATGGCACCTACTGACATTGTATGAACTAGGGGGCAGTGTGTGAGGGGGCATTGCATGAGGGCACAGTGTAATGAGAGTGTGTAAGGGTGCGGGCTGAGTGTGTAAGGGTGCGGGCTGTGTGTGTGTGTGTGGGGTGTGAGGGTGCAGTTTGTCTGGCCTAAAGTAGTATGAGTGCGTAATGTGTGAGGGAGCAGTGTGTGAGGGGGCAGTGTGTGGGGGCTAATGTGTGAGTGGCAGTGTAAGGGGGCAGTGTGTGAGGGGGTAATGTGTGAGGGGGCAGTGTGTGAGGAGGGGTCAATGTGTGAGGGGTCAGTGTGTGAGAGGGTGCAGAGTGTGAGAGGGGCAGAGTGTGAGGGGGCAGAGTGTGAGGGGGCTAATATGTGTAGGGCAGAGTGTGAGGGGACAGTGTGTGAAGGGGCAGTGTGGAGGGGTCAGTGTGAGAGATCTGTGTGAGTGGTCTGTGTATGATGGGATAGTGTGTGAGGGGCTGGTGCAGGCGACTTGCGTGTGCTGGAGTCATTGATTTACACGTAAGCAAAGTAAAGTCACAGCCATTTACAACTGGTGTGCCACGAGCAAACATGTTTTTCGATTTTAAGTGCCACTTTAAAAAGTTAGTGGCTGCCAGTATTCGCAGACTGTTAAATTGTTCAGGGATTTGAATATATTTGAAAATGTCTGTTTTTCAAAACAACAGCATTGTTGGTCACACCTCATCTGGGAGAGCTGTCTGGGCCTGAGAGGATGGGTGCACTAGGCACTTCCCGAGCAGCAGAGATTTTAGAAAGGTTTCTTTATGGCATTCCCTCTCCGCCTGCTGCAGTATAGTGAGGTGGGGGTGGCGGGGAGAGTGGAGAGACCAGCAGAGTGACGCGATCTGTGGTGGTGGAGGGGGAGGGAATTGAAGCGCGGATGGAAAGTGCTCAAACAATGCACCACACTGCAAAGAGAATTAGAAGCTTGCAGCAGTATCTAGGTGAAAGAATACATGTTTGGGTGCGTGAAGTAAAAACATTACATTAAAAGTAAATAAGAGGGGGCGTGGCCAAGATGGCGGGCTGAGAGGACGCTCTTGCCGTGAGCTCCCGAGCCCCTGGAAACCCTGCACCGTCTTACGCCGCTGATCTCCCCCGGATCGAGCGGGAAACACGTCCAGTGCACCCCACGGTGTTGTGGAGCGGTCCGCAACCCCCAATTTCCTTGCTGCAGCGGTGGTGCCGCAACGGGGCCGGCCCGCAGCGAGAGCAATCTGAGGAGCCGCCGAGAGGCCGGAGAACCATCGACCGCAGGCCTCCAGAGGTCCGAAGAGGAGGCCTTGTAGCACGGAGAGGTCCGGCGGCATACGGGTGCTCCGACAGCGAGACCCCGGCGTGGCCTGGACGCAGCCATCCCATGCGGAGCGAAGCCGAATTAGCGGAGAGCAGAGGGGCGGAGCCGGCAGGAAGCAGCTACGCAAACCCGGGGATCAGGTAGGCCGCGAGGCCTGTGCTGTAGAGCCCGGCCCGAGCCCCGCCCTGCGCCCCTACCGGGTGACTCGGGACTACCGAACGCTCAGAAACATCCCCGCTGCCTACGGGGCCTGATCCTTCCCCGGTCCCTGCCACTGAACAATCTACTTGGCCGGCCTTGGGACAAATTGTGATCGAGCGGGCCCGGACCCCGGATCGTGTGTTGAAGGAACCCCCCACCCCTCGCCTTCCCCACGTGGAACTTTGGCTGGCTCGTGTGGACGACGGATAGTTGCAGAGAGCCCCAGGAGAAGTGGCTGTCCACAGACACGGCCCAGACGGGGTCGGAGACACTGTCACTCTGCACTCACTCTGCACTCACTGTCACTCTGCACTCACTGTCACTCTGCACTCACTGTCACTCTGCACTCAATCTGCACTCACTGTCACTCTGCACTCACTCTCACTCTGCACTCTCTCACTCTGCACTCACTCTGCACTCACTGTCACTCTGCACTCACTGTCACTCTGCACTCAGTCTGCACTCACTGTCACTCTGCACTCACTGTCACGCTGCACTCACTGTCACTCTGCACTCACTGTCACTCTCAACTCAGTCTGCACTCACTCTCACTCTGCACTCACGCTGCACTCACTCTCACTCTGCACTCACTCTGCACTCACTGTCACTCTGCTCTCACTCTGCACTCACTGTCACTCTGCACTCACTCTGCACTCACTCGCACTCTGCACTCACTCTCACTCTGCACTCACTCTCACTCTGCACTCAGTCTGCACTCACTGTCACTCTGCACTCACTGTCACTCTGCACTCAGTCTGCACTCGCTGTCACTCTGCACTCACTGTCACTGTGCACTCGCTGTCACTCTGCACTCGCTGTCACTCTGCACTCGCTGTCACTCTGCACTCACTCTGCACTCACTGTCACTGCACTCACTGTCACTCTGCACTCACTGTCACTCTGCACTCACTATCACTCTACACTCACTGTCACTCGCTGTCACTCTGCACTCACTTTCACTCTGCACTCACTGTTACTCTGCACTCACTGTCACTCTGCACTCAGTCTGCACTCACTGTCACTGCACTCACTGTCACTCTGCACTCACTCTGCACTCACTCTGCACTCACTGTCACTCTGCACTCACTGTCACTCTGCACTCACTGTCACTCTGCACTCACTCTGCACTCACTGTCACTCTGCACTCACTGTCACTCTGCACTCACTGTCACTCTGCACTCACTCTGCACTCACTGTCACTCTGCACTCACTCTGCACTCACTGTCACTCTGCACTCACTCTGCACTCACTGTCACTCTGCACTCACTGTCACTCTGCACTCAATCTGCACTCACTGTCACTCTGCACTCACTGTCACTCTGCACTCACTCTGCACTCACTGTCACTCTGCACTCACTGTCACTCGCTGTCACTCTGCACTCACTGTCACTCTGCACTCAGTCTGCACTCACTGTCACTCCGCACTCACTGTCACGCTGCACTCACTGTCACTCTGCACTCACTGTCACTCTCAACTCAGTCTGCACTCACTGTCACTCTGCACTCACTCTCACTCTGCACTCACTCTGCACTCACTGTCACTCTGCTCTCACTCTGCACTCACTGTCACTCTGCACTCACTGTCACTCTGCACTCACTCTGACTCTGCACTCACTCTCACTCTGCACTCAGTCTGCACTCACTGTCACTCTGCACTCACTCTGCACTCACTCTCATTCTGCACTCACTCTGCACTCACTGTCACTCTGCACTCACTGTCACTCTGCACTCACTGTCACTCGCTGTCACTCTGCACTCACTGTCACTCGCTGTCACTCTGCACTCACTGTCACTCTCACTCTGCACTCACTGTCACTCTGCACTCACTGTCACTCTACACTCACTGTCACTCGCTGTCACTCTGCACTCACTATCACTCTCACTCTGCACTCACTCTGCACTCGCTGTCACTCTACACACACTGTCACTCGCTGTCACTCTGCACTCACTGTCACTCTGCACTCACTGTCACTCTGCACTCACTGTCACTCTGCACTCACTGTCACTCTGCACTCACTCTGCACTCACTCTCACTCTGCACTCACTTTGCACTCACTGTCACTCTGCACTCACTGTCACTCTGCACTCACTGTCCCTCTGCAGTCATCCTTCTTCTCGGAGATGTCAACATACAACTCATTAAGCGCTTAGCCGTGCCTAATACGCCTGGGGGCAGGAAGAGGGGGCCTGGCGGGGTCAGCAGGGGTGCGGGACCTCACAGAACCCTTCATTTGTTGATGAATCCGAGGCGCTGTTTTGCCTTTTACAGTCAATTCTGACTGGTTTCTGTGTCTGGTGGGAGACACAGGGTGGTACTGTAAAAAGACAAACTGCCCTATTGAAGGGTGTCCTTAGTGTACTAAATTATGAGCTTCACTACTGGGCAACCCAGCTGCAATGAAAACCAACATGGCAAGCAATATTGGTTCTAACAAGGTTGCAGCAGGATGCCCTGTGGCGGATGCACTGAAATTGTCAGGAACTGAATGGGTACGTCAATTGGTAACTGGTTGCAGGCAATACTGGACACGCTTGTAAAGTGGTATATGGCTGGTGAGGGGTAGGAATTCACAGTCTAAACTGAGGGAGACCAGTAGGACAATTTTAAACAACTGGTAAGGTAATATACATAATAAAATAGATGATAGGTAGACAGACATGTCATCTCACACAACACCACCATGTATCACACGATATCAGCAGCCTTCACATGGTCACCCAGTGAGGAGTTGATATCACACGGTATGCACACTTTAAGCTGAAAATTCTAGCACAGAGCTCATAGGGTTGAGGGTCTGTGCAGCAGACATCCAGCAGGGGTTTTACTCCCTAATCAGGACATCAGCGACAGCCTCCCAAGCGTTGGAAGCTTGATTTTGTATGGTGAGGAGGGTCTACACAGACAAAGCAGGGTTATAAGAACCGCCCGCTCTGTTTGTCCCCCACCCCTCCAAGTTAACCATCAGGTTAATATCTCAAAGCCCGTCCCAAACACTAGACTCTCCTTCCCTTGAAGCCAACGTCCCCTGCCCACAGTGCAGAATTCATTTATTAAGTGGCAGTTCTGGGCAGGGAAGGAGTGCTGCAACAGATGCTGCGACACACCCTGATGAAAGGGGAAAGGAGCAGACTGTAACGGTGCTTTACTTGGCCCTTGTAGGCAAATCAGAAGGTGGCTTGAAAAAATTCATGGAAAAGTGGTTGCACGCCCTTGGAGGGGAACTGGGGGCCATGGATAGGAGGTTGAAACACCAGAACACCCTGAAAGTGTTCAGAAATGCAGAAATGCACACCAAGTTGCTTCAATATAATATACTCCACAGAATATCTCTCGACCCCAGTAAACTTTTAAAAACGTATGCGCTCCCCACAGCAGAGTGCCTGCATTGCACAGCCAAGGAAACGGATTTCTGCCATATGCTGTGGAGAATTCCAGGGATAGCCGAGTATTTGGCAGTCGTTGCTGCCACTCCGGAGGTGGCTACAGAGAAGGGGAGACTTCCTTAAAGCAAAAATCTGACTCTTGGGTCTAATAACGCGCTCCCAGCAGAAAATAATTGGTTGTGAATTCATAGTCCTTGTGCTTTTGTTGGACAAGAGAAATATAGTTATGAACTGGAAGGCAGAAAGGGTCCCAGCGGTACAAAATATGGACGGCATAGGTGAAGTCGATGGGTGGGGTTGGAAACAGAAGCCATACATGCCGATGGACGGAGAGGAGATACCAGGATGGACAATGCAGGAGCGTGAGGCTGTCTGCTCCTGGAGGTCACGAAGGGGGTAGAAGAGGACAAATGTCTGATGGCCTGGGAGGGGATGTCCACACGGTTTAGAAACGACCTTAGGGCAAAGCCCTGGAGGAAGGCCCCACCACCACCTAGACGCCCCTGAACAGCCACCCGGGATTCAGACATGATATACTAAGAACCGACCAAAACGGATAGAGTCACTGACAGACACAAAACAAGCAAGGCTAGTTCTAGGTGCCTTCCTTTGGTCACTTTTTTTTTTCTTTATGCATGGTCCTTTATTCCAAAACTTCTGCACTCGCCGCTGAGGCAATAGCATGGGGCAGTGGAATGTCATCACAGTGAACGTCTTTATAAGCTCCAACAAACAGCAGAACCTAATCATATGAAATTCCGAAAGCTTCTCAAAACCCACCTCTTCCCGCAATAACCTCTTCCCTTCCCCCTCAGCCTCTACCCTCAGTTGTCTGTCTGCAATCTCAGCGCTGGGACGCTTCCGGGCAGCCATGCGCTATACAAGTCCCAAATTCATTCATTCATTCATTCAAAGCTGAGGCCACACTTCTTGCTTCAAATAATGGGTAGCTGGAAACAGATCGCCTGTGATACGGCTGGAAAGAACAGCATGTGTAGAAAAAGAAATGAATACCTTTCGCTGCCAGCATAACAAGACTCCCACAGGAAATATTAGTCGCACATTTGGGAATAAAAACCATACACTGCTCTTCTTTCAGGCAGGCATGTTATGAAATGTGAAGGGGTAGTAATAGCAAACGCCTGACTTACCCCGTCACTTGCATTGTCGAGAGAGACGCTTATTTAACATAAAATACAACATGAACTCATTATGTTCAGGGCTAACCGACACGTTTGTATTTCAGTCCCACTCTCTTCGTCGCCGTGTATTACGTAATGGATGCGTCATTAAATACCACTGAAACCATACCAGAAAACTACTGAAATGTGAAGCCCCTTTATCTATAACATGGCGCTCATGCGAGAGACAGAACTGCCTGAAACAGCAATGAGTATTTTCATTCTTTTTGCAGGCTTAAAAATAAATCACAATTTCTGGATGCAATCTAACTGCTTACCAACACAATGTACCGCCACACAATATAAGAGATCAGAATTTAACTCCTGAAAATAAGGCACACAAGTACACACCCTTCTGCACACAATTCATTTCCGACTTTGAACTGCGATGCAGACGAACGCGCGCCCGACAAACGCAATGCAGAATGGTGAACGCGCTCAGACCATCTGGATTGCATTACAGAGGCACCCTGACAGCTCCTAATTGAAATTAATGGACTGCCGTGCGCATAACCGCACAGAAAATGCCAAAAATGGCGGACGAGAATTACATATGGCCTATCACGGCTACTAAAAAGACAGCACCGCGAACACCAATTACAATGCAGCTGACAAAAAAAAAATACCAACAATCTCGCGCACTGAAGAATTTTTGCTACACGAATCTGAGCCCCAGAACAATACGGCTCGAAGCTCCGCCCCACTGCTACGCAGTGATGACGTAGGCCGAGCCCTAAAAAGGGGGCAGATATATGAAATGGTTTTACCCATTAGTGCCTGAGAGTAAGAAAGTGGCTCTGTATATACTGCACCAAAGTAAGGTACAGTGTGCACAGAGTCCACAGTCCCAGAGGTTTGGCATAGGTTAAAGTTAGACATAACCTTACTCTCTAAAGAGGTAACTTGGTCGAGCAGTAAGGTAGTATCAGAGGACAGTGTAAAGCATTTGTTGTACACACTCAGTCAGCAAATGGTCTCACACACTCAAGAACTGAACTTTAGGCCAATTGTTTTGTATATAAAAATATATTGTTTTATTTTAGAACCACAAGTAGGTATAAAATACTTTCTCAGAATTTGATGTTGCAATTGAATACTTTTAAATAGCAATAGACTTTAGAATGTAATAGATACAGTTGTTGCAATATGCAACACAAATTAAACACAATTATAACATTGAGCTCAAAGAGAAGTTTTAAGTAAATGCAATAAAATCACTTTACAAAGTTTTTTCTTACTCAGGGCTAGATCCTGGATTCAGCCCTGGTGCATTTCCTGTAAACAGTTTAAAGAAATCGTTTTTGTTACACAGGCGATTTTATAGGAATATTTGTATGTTTTGAAAATCGACACTTAGAAGAATTTCCAGCAAAAACCAGGCAATGTTATTCTATGGGAGGAAATCAGGTTATCTGAAAATCATACTTGTAATTACTTTAGGGTCAGTGCTGGGCATCACGATCCAGAACTGGGATCTCTCCTGGTAACAGGTGAGTAATTTCGTTTTTGTTGATCGGATGGTTTTTAAGGAATATTTCAAAGTTATAAAACTCGACATTCAGAAGAATTTCCAAGTAAAAACCAGCCAATGTTACCCTATGGAGAAAATCAAGTTATCGGTCTTTGGGTAAGTACTCGACTGGCAGAGTTAAGGTTCTGGGGTAAGACCCAGGGGTCTCCCAGGGTCAGGTAGGTACAGTTGTTACACCCTCAGCGGCACAGGGGCAGCCGGGTGCAGGGAGGGTAGGCCCAATGTTAGCCTATAGCGGGCAAGGGGCCCTTGGTCGATGGCTGCTAGCCGGCAGGCCACACGGCTGTGGGAGCTGGGCTTCTGGTCACTTACACAGGGCAAGTGGGGAAGTAGGATAGAACAGATGCTGCACTTCCAGTGGCACTCGGGCGGCTGGGTGAGGGTGCTTTTGGGCCCTCGGGCGCCCAATGTATTTCAATGGGAAAGCTACAAGACGAACAAAGGCTGCAAGCTCGGGGACGAAGATTCTTCAGGTGCGACCACCACTTCGAGAGGTAAGTTGGGAGGCTGTAGGTTGGGTAGGGACTCCAGACGTGGGCACAGGGGGCCACAGGGCGTTGGGTGCAGGGGTGTCTTTTGGTGTCGGGAAATCTTACCCTCAGCTGGTCGCGGTTGGAGGGTTCCCTGGTTGTGAGGCTGCAGGCATCGTCAGGAGCTCAGAGGATGGTCCTTGGGTGCTAGATTCGCGGTCGCAGTGGTCTTTGTTCACTCAGGCACAGGCCGGGCTCGGCGGATGCAGAGTGTGCTGTATTCGCGGTTCCTGGCTGGCACCAGGGGTTGTTGCTGTTTGAGCATAACCACTGCTCATGGGAGTCCCAGTCTTTGGATGAGCAAGGCAGTCAGGTCCTCCGGGGTTTTCGAGGTTGCTGGCCACAGCAGAAGCCGGGATTTAGCAGGAGCCTTTGAATCTTCCCCTGCCCATCCTGGGGGAGGAGGCCTAGCACCTCGCCCAAGGATGTGCATTGTTGCAGGCCCACGAGAGCGGATGGCTCTCTACCCAGGGGTCCAGCAACATGTCTGCTGGGTGGCAGCCTAGGCAGCCTCTCAGTCAGGACACAGGTTGTTTGTTAGTTTTAGGGAGCAACTCTAAGTTGCCCTCTGTCGTGCATTTTACATTACCTTATTGCGAGGTATACCAATGAAAAAAAAGTAATCAGTTGTAAACTGCAGCTTGTCCTTTTGGAGTCTTGGGGTTCTGAAGGCAGAAGAGGAAAAAGGCATCAGTTATCAGGCAAAAAGTGTGTGTGTGGGGGGGGGGAATGGGGGGGGGGGTTACTGCAACAGAAACCCACTCCCCTTCACCGTGGGTAAATGTGATAGTACATCTTGGCCAAGATTTGTATGAGCCAGCTATCTAACCAACCAGTGAAAGAATTCAACACTGTCAAAAGTTGAAATAGGATTTTATTATTCCCAAATTCTTTACAGTATGCATAATAAGTAGATCAGAACAAAAACATGTTGCTAAACCCTTCACATTTAGCCTATGCACACAAAGCTGAAATAAACAAAAGGAAGAAACAATATTTTAGTGACATTCCTAAACAACAACATTCAACCAGAATATTCTTAGATCAGTCTTTCTTGCTGCTACCTTGTATTACAAAGTTACACTGTGTTGACCCCTTCAAGAAGTAATCAAATTCCTCATTATATCTCACTTTCCTTTCTTTGAATGGTACTTTTTTTGTGGTCGCACATGTATATCAGTGGCAACATACCGTATTTTCCGGCGTATAAGACGACTTTTTAACCCCGTAAAATTTTCTGGAAAGTCGGGGGTCGTCTTATACGCCGGGTTCCAAATTTTATGGTATGTTTTCATGCGCTTTTTCATAGCGAGGACTTCACTCGAAGGTATCAGACCGCTTCACAATAGGAAATAACAAGAAACAACACACCTTATGTTAAAAAATACAGCCACCGGCACTGGCAACGCCCACACCCAGCCCCCGCGCCATGAATTGTGCAAGTATCGAAAGCGAGCGCTTTTTTTCATAGCGAGGACTTCACTCGAAGGTGTCAGACCGCTTCACAATAGGAAATACCGTATGTAACAAGAAACAACACACCTTATGTTAAAAAATACAGCCACCGGCCCTGGCAACGTCCACACCCAGGCCCCGCGCCATGAAGTATCGAAAGCGAGCGTTTTTTTCATAGCGAGGACTTCACTCAAAGGTGTCAAACCGCTTCACAAGCGAGCAAATGGCGCCATGAGTCTTACCTCGACTGCCGCTGCCGCTGTACACGCGCCTCCAACCGCTTGCACATCCCCAGGCAGACGAGGCAGCAGGACGTCCGAAATACGGTATATGGTAACGGGCAGCCAGCGCCGAAGATGGCAGCGCCCGGTGTGTTGACACGTTTGGCACGTTTGGCACGTTTTGGCACGCGCCCCTCTCTCCTTGACATGGGCGTGGGCATAGAAAGGGGACTGTAGAATGTTCCCGAATGTTACCGAAGGCAGTAGAGCACTTGCCGTGATTGGCTGGTTGTTGCTAAGAGGAAAGGCAGTCTGGTGAGCAGATACCGTATTTGCTGTACCGTACGTGTGGTGTTGAAGACAGTCTCTGCACCTGTTCATACTGTACAGCACCAGTAAATCCAGTGCAAATGGCAGACAGTGAAGAACCCGGCAAGGCTCCAGCAGCGCATCCAGTGCAAATGGCTGGCAGTCAAGAACCCAGCAAGGCTCCAGCAGTGGCAAGAAGAAGGAAATATGAAGCCAGTTACAAACTTAAAGTTGTGGATTTTGCCACGGAACATAATAACTGTGCTGCTGCAAGACAATATGGAGTGACAGAAAAGATGGTTCGGGCCTGGAGAGCAAATGAGAAAGCATTACGGAGTATGCCAAGGGGCAAGTGTGCATTAAGAAGAGGCACCCCACATTGGCCAGAACTCGAAAAGCATGTAGCAGACATGGTGGCCGAGCATCGGCAAAGCGGTTATGTCGTGACCCGAAATAAAATCCGATTGGTTGCACTTCAGTGGGCCAAATCTAACCCAGATCTCAGCAACAGATTTAAGGCCACTGTATCCTGGTGTACCAGATTCTTGGGAAGGCATAATCTGGTATTGCGGCAAAAGACAAAAATTGCCCAGAAATTACCTGCGGATCTTGATGCCAAAATGCATAGCTTCCATCGCTACGTTATTAGGCTGCGCAATGAACATGGCTATGCGCTAAGTAGCATCGGAAATATGGATGAAACTCCAATGAATTTCGATATGATTGCCAACAAAACTGTCCATCAAAAAGGCGAAAAGACAATTTTAATAAAAACAACAGGACATGAGAAGTCCAGTTTCACAGTGGTACTAGCATGCACAGCTGATGGCGCAAAGCTGAGACCAATGGTTATTTTCAAAAGAAAAACAATGCCGAAACTCAAGTTCCCTGTTGGTTGTTTTGTGCATGTGAATGAGAAAGGATGGATGGATGAAGAAGGGGTAAAGCTATGGCTTGATAATGTATGGAGCAGGTGACCAGGTGGACTTCTACAAAGACGTAGTCTACTGGTGTGGGATATGTTCAGGGCTCATTTAACTCCAAGCACCAAGCAAAGGCTGGCAAGACTAAAAACAGATGCTGCAGTTATACCTGGAGGATTGACATCGTTGGTGCAGCCACTGGATGTGTGCCTAAACAAGCCATTTAAAGATCGCATCCGAGAACAGTGGAATGAGTGGATGGTTAGCGGTGAAAAAACATTCACAAAAGGAGGAAACATGCGTGCTCCACAGTTGGATGTTTTGTGCACCTTTGTTATAAAGGCCTGGAACGACATTGATGCAGAAACTGTAATAAAGTCTTTCAAGAAGTGTGGCATATCAAATTCATTAGATGGTATGGAGGACGACTATTTGTGGGAAGGTGAAGAGGATGCCGAAGAAGAGACCACATCATCTGATACGGAATTGGTACCAGATCCATACGATGACTGCCTTATAGATGTACCACAAGATCTCATTGACTTACTTATGAGATCAGATGACGAAGAGGAGGAATTTGAAGGCTTTTAAAGGGAACGTTGTAAATCCTGTAGAAATCGCTTGGATTTATGGAAAGTTATGGAAAGTTTAATCCACTTGCACTGTTTCATGCACTAATTTATGTTTACCGTACCGTACCGTATATGTTTCATGACAAACAGGTATATTCAGAAGTGACAGTTTTCCATATGGTTCTAAATAAAAATATTGCGAGTAAAGCAAGATTGTTTATACAACCAATTTGTTTGAGTTCAGTCTTTGAGTTTGTAAAATAAACGCTTAGGTAACACTGTCCACTGATAAAGCCTTACTGCTCACCCACAGGGAGGAGGACTACGGTAGACTAATACGGTAAGTTCAAAATACCGGTACATTCTCGGAATGGCTATGCAGGACTTCGTTGGACTTAGCTGGAAGTGGGGGTCGTCTTATACGGCGAGTATAGCACAAAACCTAAATTTTTTCAGGCAAAGTAGGGGGTCGTCTTATACGCCGGGTCGTCTTATACGCCGGAAAATACGGTATTTACACTGATGAGAGCTGTCTCTCTTTTGGTAGGGTTTTTATCAATTATGATAGGTTTACATTTAAAACAGACTAGCCTACATATGGAGTAGGGGGCAGGGATGCATTTCTGTTGTTGGGTGTATTTATGCTACTACAAAAGAGCAGTAAAGGCTTTCACAAGTGAAGCAAGACTGAAAGGGTAGATTGCTTCAGAGTCTATTGAACATGTGGCTTCAACTGGTGCATAAGCAACCTGAATATAACATCCTTGTCAGGCATTAAATTAAAATTATTTTATATTGGCTTGGTCAATAAGATTATAATGAAACTGGCTGGATAATTTTGACACAGGTCAGCTGGAAGACCTATTATTTGGACCACTGGCAGAAGATTTTAGTCTAAAAGCTCAAATTTCTAGTTGGTTTGAACATCTCAAATAAAAGGGAAGGGACAGTCATGTGGTACTTGCTGAGGATAATGGGACAAATGAAACACAACATTTAGTTTTGCTTAAATTGTTACACAGTTGTTTTGTAAATTAAGCTTTACTTGACATCCTAAAATGAAATGCTAGTTGCATGTTATTCGTTTACATACTATTAAGAATATCAAGACTTTTTGTTAAGCTCTCCTTGCAGTGAGTAGATTTAACCAGAATGACTTTCTCCTCTTTCCTTCTTTCTCTTTAAATGTACAAACTAGAAGGCTTCAGTCCCTGCTCAGGAACAAACTGTCCCTTTCTATCAGTGCTGTAAGTCAGTACACTGATATTTTATTTGCTGATACCCATCTCGTTGCAAGACTGTTTACAGGGTGCATTTATCCCTGTTAGAGTCCCAGGTATAGATGAAAGATTTAGTGAATGGTACCTTGGTTCCTCTGTGCCATTGGAGACCTAGACAATGCCCTGTTGAAGTGAGCAGTCTAGTTCTATCAAAGTGGAATGTGGGCTTAGTTATGCTATACTGACTACATGGGGGAGATTTCAATTTCATGGCAGCAGATGTCAATTGGATCATGTAGGTACAAACGTCACTGTTGTTAAAAGGCGTGTAATCCATTAAATTTAGTTCTGAAGTGCCCATTTAACAATCTGTGAATAAAATGTACAGATATCTACGGGTTGACTCCAAGAGCAGGTCCCCTATGCAGTCCTCGCATATTAGAGCTGGACATGAAACGGTGATACAAATTCCAAATTTGCCTTTACCTGAAAAACTATTAAACAAAAATAAAGTTGCAATAAAACCCGTCTTTGACACAATTCAAGTCTATTTCAGAGGGCTTAGACTGCAAAATAAAATGAAAGTGTACGAATAATATGTGACTGAAAACAGGTCATGATTTGTTGAAAGTACACCTATGCATCACCCTTCTCGTTACATGTAAGCTTTTACATATTCTAGTTCTGTCTGCTGGAAATGCTACAGCCACTGTGGGGATATACATAACAGTGCATATGGTTAATGTACTTAAGACGGATACATTCAAAAGTGAGATATTGTAACCCGCTTTATTTATTTATTTATTTATTTATTTATTGACATTTGTAGAGCGCGGCGAATACCCGTGGGCGTCTCGGCGCTAGTTAAGGGATGGATCAGCAACTGGGTAAAGAAGATATACAAGGCTATTGGTCAAATAACCACGTCTTTAGCTGTTTGCGGAATGTGAACAGGGAGGGACTTGCTCGGATATGTGCAGGAAGGGTGTTCCAGAGTCTAGGGGCGGCAACCAGGAAACGCCTGTCGCCCCAGGTGACTGTTCTAGTGCAAGGCACAGCCAAGAAGTTCTGAATAGAGGAACGAAGAGATCGGGTTGGGACATGATGGAGAAGATTCTGTTTGAGAAAGTGGGGACCTTGATTATTGAGTGACTTGTAAACAATACACAGCGATTTGAATTTGATACGGCTGCGTATCGGGAGCCAATGGAGATCCCTAATGATGTTTGTAACTGGTGCGAACTTGGGGATCCCAGCCAGCATTCGTGCGGCTGCATTTTGGATTGACTGCATCTTATTTGTCACTCGGACTTGGGCATTTAAGAATAGAGCATTACAATAGTCCAAGGAGGACAGGACTAGTGAGCTGACCAGTGTTTTCCCGGCCGTGTTCGGTAGGAAAGGTAGTATTTTCCTAATCATTCTCAATTTCATATGAGCTGAAGCCGCAGTTTTATTCGCATGTGCCATAAAATTGAGGCCAGCATCGAAGATGACGCCTAGATTTCTCACTTTGCTAGCTGGACTCGGCGGGGGACCGAAAGATATACATATATATATAGATATAGATATATAGATATAGATATACATATCTTTTCATAATGCAACCAAAGAATTTGTATCATGTTATAAACTACCTTGATTATTTGAAAAAGGTTGAAAAGGACTACTTGCCCTCTCCATCAGGGAGGTCAGTGGCTTTTCATTTGAAAGATAAATTGATTTACAAAGTACTATTTCAAAACAAGCCCTTCCCTTTGCAGTAATTAAGAAACGTTGAGATTTTTAGGTAAATAAATAACTGTAATGGAATAATGCAGATATAGTCAGACACACTCAGGTCCATATTATGGAGACTCAGAAGATACTAAAGCAAAGTTAATGCCTGGCATGAGTGTCCTTCCATTATACATAGTGCAGGCCATTTGATAACTCCCATTGGTGAAAATCCCTATTTATCAAGCAGACAAATTAGAGCCCAAATATCATGAGATATGAATGCAAATCAATAATCGCCTCCACCCATCACTTCCCACTGATGCTGTAGTATCATTATGCAGCTGGCAGTGAAAGGGCATAGCGCAAACTTTAGTACACCAACCCTGGTGTAATCCAGTTTCTGCTGGAGCATTGCAAGCCCCCTCGATATATTCTCACATATAGGGGCTCCATGGTTCCCTGTCCACCCATAGACCGAGCTATAGAGATCACATGCGAACACCACCTGGGCCTCCGTCACGTTGCAGAGAAATTTGTCTTGTGTAATATAGAGGACTACTGGGAAGATAAGTCTTGAAGACCTGCATGAGTATTTTCATGACATTTTATTTTTCGCATGGAGTAGTTTTTTAATCACAAAAAGAACGTCAACCCTGAGCAGTACAAGGTTAGGTCGATAGAAGATCAATCCAGAAGTGAAGCATATCACATGCTATTGATATCTGTTTAATTGTCCGTTTAAAATGTAAAGCACCCAATTTCTTTGCACATCTGTGAAAAGGATTAGATCTCTTACCACGATTTCCTTGTGAATCAGAGAGTCATGTTCTAGGTTACGGACATTATCTATAATTCTGTGGGTTTACGAGTTTAGAAAAAGTATGTGATCTAGCCAAACGGACTAACAATTACTAATTATATGGTAAGAAATGTTGTTGTTCTACATACACAGTCCTACTCAATTTGCAGAAACAGTAAAATAATAATTCTGCTTCAAATAATTGTCGCTCTAGAATCAACTACTCCTTCATGGCACCCAGCTGTATAGGTGAGACCACAGGTGCTCTTATCCACCCCCAAGGTCTTTCTGATGATGTGCAGGTCGCAGTGCACGGGAGAGAGAGAGAGAGACAGGGAACACAAAATAAAAAAGTTAGAGGCACAGTTCCTTCACTTTGAGCAATCTGCTAGGGAGAGTCAGACGAAGTAGGGATGGCAGCTACTGGGTGATCTGCGAGAGTCCTTAAGGCAAAACCTTTTGGATACTGCCAAAGTTGCCAGTACCCTGTCGCAATATACATGACTCCAAGAATAGCGCAATAAAGTGGGTTAATTAGTATACTGGATGTTACAACAGCATTTGCAGTGCAATAGGTCTCGCATTAATTAAGTTTGAGCTATTGGCATTGCTAAATATTGCAACACCAATTGCAACAAAAGTCTATAAATTGAAGGCCAAAAAAATGTGTATTTTTTGTGTATCAATGGTGGCATGCTGTGCTTTAGATTAATATGTTTAAAAGTAAAGTGCGCCATACTGCGATTGCTACAATAGTTAATTGTGGATGCGTTAACAATTGATGTGTGCACTGATGGCTGGTGGTGTCTGTGCCTGTAGAAATTGTGCACTGATGGCTGGTGGTGTGTGTGCCTGGTGGAAGTGTGCACTGACGGCTGGTGGTGTGTGTGCCTGGTGGAAGCATGCACTGACGGCTGGTGGTGCGTGTGCCTGGTGAAAGCGTGCACTGACAGCTGGTGGTGTGCCTGGTGAAAGCGTGCATTGACGGCTGGTGGTGTTTGTGCCCAGTGAAAGCGTGCACTGACGGCTGGTGGTGTTTGTGCCCGGTGAAAGCGTGCACTGACGACTGATGGTGTCTGTTAAAAATGTGCACTGACAGTGTGGTGCGTGTGTGGCTGTGTGTGTGGTTGTGTGTTGTGGTTGTGTTTTGTTATGATATGCCATGCTATGCTTTGTTTTGTTATGCTAGGTTTTGTTTTGTTGTGCTGTTTTGTTGTATTTTGTTATGCTATGTTGTGTTTTGCTATGTTTAGTTCTGCTATGTTTTATTGCATTTTGTTATGCTATGCTTTGTTATGTTATGCTATGTTTTTTTGTGTTTTGTTATGCTATGCTTTGTTATGCTAAGCTTTGTTGTGTTTTGTTATGCTAAGCTATGTTTTGGTATGCTGTGCTATGCTTTGTTATGCTGTTCTGTTTTGTTTTGTTATGCTATGCTGTGTTTTGCTATGTTTAGTTCTGCTATGTTTTATTGCGTTTTGTTATGCTATGCTTTATGTTATGCTATGTTTTTTTGTGTTTTGTTATGCTATGCTTTGTTATGCTAAGCTTTGTTGTGTTTTGTTATGCTAAGCTATGTTTTGTTATGCTGTGCTATGCTTTGTTATGCTGTTCTGTTTTGTTTTGTTATGCTATACCATGTTTTGTTATGCTATGCTATGTTTTGTTTTGCTATGCTATGCTATGCTATGTTTTGCTATCCTGGTGAGTGGTTGTGTGTGTGTGGTGTTGTGTGTGTAAGGGAGGGTTGTGTGTGTGTGGGGGAGGGTTGTGTGTGTGTGGGTGTGTGTGTGTGTGGGGGGGGGGGTTGTGTGTGTGGGGTTGTGGTTGTGTGTGGGGGGGGTTGTGTGGTGTGGGGGGGTCGTGTGGTGTGGGTTTGTGTGTGTGTGGGGGTTGTGGTTGTGTGTGTGGGGGGGTTGTGTGGTGTGGGGGGGTCGTGTGGTGTGGGGTTGTGTGTGTGTGTGAGTTGTGGTTCTGTGTGTGTATAGTCCACACAATTTAGCCAATTTGTCACATTAGTAATTGGTGCATTTAATTCAAATTGAGGTTTCCAGGCTGGGAGCGAAATATGCCCATGGACTGCTGATGGAGGAAAATGAATCCCACCTGCCTACCATGCACAGCAAATAAAAAACAAGCGCATTGGCAGAGGCCGAGACCTCAAAAACAGACAGACTGGCACGGTTCATGTAAATCACTCCAGTGCCTTCAGGCCTGTGAATACTCAGGCTGAAAGTTCAAACAAAAGGGGAGATGAAAGGCAGGGTGGGAGGGACTTTGGCGAACAAGCATATGGAGGGGTGAGGGGTTGTGCATCCTGGTGAACTGAATGCGTGTGGCAGCAGAGGGAGAGCGCGGTGCGTGTGCGCCAGTGCATTTTCAGACCGCAACGTTCACGTGACCTTTGTTAATTTGGTAAATTTAAAAAAAAGCACAAAATACATAGCACCAACAGACATTGTCCGAAAAAAAACAGGATTACTGCTGATGCGTTTTGGAAACGCATTGTCCATGTGAGCTTTGTGACTTTGTTAAACATTTGAAATGGCACCTACTGACATTGTATGAACTAGGGGGCAGTGTGTGAGGGGGCATTGCATGAGGGCACAGTGTAATGAGAGTGTGTAAGGGTGCGGGCTGAGTGTGTAAGGGTGCGGGCTGTGTGTGTGTGTGTGTGGGGTGTGAGGGTGCAGTTTGTCTGGCCTAAAGTAGTATGAGTGCGTAATGTGTGAGGGAGCAGTGTGTGAGGGGGCAGTGTGTGGGGGCTAATGTGTGAGTGGCAGTGTAAGGGGGCAGTGTGTGAGGGGGTAATGTGTGAGGGGGCAGTGTGTGAGGAGGGGTCAATGTGTGAGGGGTCAGTGTGTGAGAGGGTGCAGAGTGTGAGAGGGGCAGAGTGTGAGGGGGGCAGAGTGTGAGGGGGCTAATATGTGTAGGGCAGTGTGTGAGGGGACAGTGTGTGAAGGGGCAGTGTGGAGGGGTCAGTGTGAGAGATCTGTGTGAGTGGTCTGTGTATGATGGGATAGTGTGTGAGGGGCTGGTGCAGGCGACTTGCGTGTGCTGGAGTCATTGATTTACACGTAAGCAAAGTAAAGTCACAGCCATTTACAACTGGTGTGCCACGAGCAAACATGTTTTTCGATTTTAAGTGCCACTTTAAAAAGTTAGTGGCTGCCAGTATTCGCAGACTGTTAAATTGTTCAGGGATTTGAATATATTTGAAAATGTCTGTTTTTCAAAACAACAGCATTGTTGGTCACACCTCATCTGGGAGAGCTGTCTGGGCCTGAGAGGATGGGTGCACTAGGCACTTCCCGAGCAGCAGAGATTTTAGAAAGGTTTCTTTATGGCATTCCCTCTCAGCCTGCTGCAGTATAGTGAGGTGGGGGTGGCGGGGAGAGTGGAGAGACCAGCAGAGTGACGCGATCTGTGGTGGTGGAGGGGGAGGGAATTGAAGCGCGGATGGAAAGTGCTCAAACAATGCACCACACTGCAAAGAGAATTAGAAGCTTGCAGCAGTATCTAGGTGAAAGAATACATGTTTGGGTGCGTGAAGTAAAAACATTACATTAAAAGTAAATAAGAGGGGGCGTGGCCAAGATGGCGGGCTGAGAGGACGCTCTTGCCGTGAGCTCCCGAGCCCCTGGAAACCCTGCACCGTCTTACGCCGCTGATCTCCCCCGGATCGAGCGGGAAACACGTCCAGTGCACCCCACGGTGTTGTGGAGCGGTCCGCAACCCCCAATTTCCTTGCTGCAGCGGTGGTGCCGCAACGGGGCCGGCCCGCAGCGAGAGCAATCTGAGGAGCCGCCGAGAGGCCGGAGAACCATCGACCGCAGGCCTCCAGAGGTCCGAAGAGGAGGCCTTGTAGCACGGAGAGGTCCGGCGGCATACGGGTGCTCCGACAGCGAGACCCCAGCGTGGCCTGGACGCAGCCATCCCATGCGGAGCGAAGCCGAATTAGCGGAGAGCAGAGGGGCGGAGCCGGCAGGAAGCAGCTACGCAAACCCGGGGATCAGGTAGGCCGCGAGGCCTGTGCTGTAGAGCCCGGCCCGAGCCCCGCCCTGCGCCCCTACCGGGTGACTCGGGACTACCGAACGCTCAGAAACATCCCCGCTGCCTACGGGGCCTGATCCTTCCCCGGTACCTGCCACTGAACAATCTACTTGGCCGGCCTTGGGACAAATTGTGATCGAGCGGGCCCGGACCCCGGATCGTGTGTTGAAGGAACCCCCCACCCCTCGCCTTCCCCACGTGGAACTTTGGCTGGCTCGTGTGGACGACGGATAGTTGCAGAGAGCCCCAGGAGAAGTGGCTGTCCACAGACACGGCCCAGACGGGGTCGGAGACACTGTCACTCTGCACTCACTCTGCACTCACTGTCACTCTGCACTCACTGTCACTCTGCACTCACTGTCACTCTGCACTCAATCTGCACTCACTGTCACTCTGCACTCACTCTCACTCTGCACTCTCTCACTCTGCACTCACTCTGCACTCACTGTCACTCGCTGTCACTCTGCACTCACTGTCACTCTGCACTCAGTCTGCACTCACTGTCACTCTGCACTCACTGTCACGCTGCACTCACTGTCACTCTGCACTCACTGTCACTCTCAACTCAGTCTGCACTCACTCTCACTCTGCACTCACGCTGCACTCACTCTCACTCTGCACTCACTCTGCACTCACTGTCACTCTGCTCTCACTCTGCACTCACTGTCACTCTGCACTCACTCTGCACTCACTCGCACTCTGCACTCACTCTCACTCTGCACTCACTCTCACTCTGCACTCAGTCTGCACTCACTGTCACTCTGCACTCACTGTCACTCTGCACTCACTGTCACTCTGCACTCAGTCTGCACTCGCTGTCACTCTGCACTCACTGTCACTGTGCACTCGCTGTCACTCTGCACTCGCTGTCACTCTGCACTCGCTGTCACTCTGCACTCACTCTGCACTCACTGTCACTGCACTCACTGTCACTCTGCACTCACTATCACTCTACACTCACTGTCACTCGCTGTCACTCTGCACTCACTGTCACTCTGCACTCACTGTCACTCTGCACTCACTGTCACTCTGCACTCACTGTCACTCTGCACTCAGTCTGCACTCACTGTCACTGCACTCACTGTCACTCTGCACTCACTCTGCACTCACTCTCACTCTACACTCACTCTGCACTCACTCTGCACTCACTGTCACTCTGCACTCACTGTCACTCTGCACTCACTGTCACTCTGCACTCACTGTCACTCTGCACTCACTCTGCACTCACTGTCACTCTGCACTCACTGTCACTCTGCACTCACTGTCACTCTGCACTCACTCTGCACTCACTGTCACTCTGCACTCACTCTGCACTCACTGTCACTCTGCACTCACTGTCACTCTGCACTCAATCTGCACTCACTGTCACTCTGCACTCACTGTCACTCTGCACTCACTCTGCACTCACTGTCACTCTGCACTCACTGTCACTCGCTGTCACTCTGCACTCACTGTCACTGCACTCAGTCTGCACTCACTGTCACTCCGCACTCACTGTCACGCTGCACTCACTGTCACTCTGCACTCACTGTCACTCTCAACTCAGTCTGCACTCACTGTCACTCTGCACTCACTCTCACTCTGCACTCACTCTGCACTCACTGTCACTCTGCTCTCACTCTGCACTCACTGTCACTCTGCACTCACTGTCACTCTGCACTCACTCTGACTCTGCACTCACTCTCACTCTGCACTCACTCTCACTCTGCACTCACTGTCACTCTGCACTCACTCTGCACTCACTCTCATTCTGCACTCACTCTGCACTCACTGTCACTCTGCACTCACTGTCACTCTGCACTCACTGTCACTCGCTGTCACTCTGCACTCACTGTCACTCGCTGTCACTCTGCACTCACTGTCACTCTCACTCTGCACTCACTGTCACTCTGCACTCACTGTCACTCTACACTCACTGTCACTCGCTGTCACTCTGCACTCACTATCACTCTCACTCTGCACTCACTCTGCACTCGCTGTCACTCTACACACACTGTCACTCGCTGTCACTCTGCACTCACTGTCACTCTGCACTCACTGTCACTCTGCACTCACTGTCACTCTGCACTCACTGTCACTCTGCACTCACTCTGCACTCACTCTCACTCTGCACTCACTTTGCACTCACTGTCACTCTGCACTCACTGTCACTCTGCACTCACTGTCCCTCTGCAGTCATCCTTCTTCTCGGAGATGTCAACATACAACTCATTAAGCGCTTAGCCGTGCCTAATACGCCTGGGGGCAGGAAGAGGGGGCCTGGCGGGGTCAGCAGGGGTGCGGGACCTCACAGAACCCTTCATTTGTTGATGAATCCGAGGCGCTGTTTTGCCTTTTACAGTCAATTCTGACTGGTTTCTGTGTCTGGTGGGAGACACAGGGTGGTACTGTAAAAAGACAAACTGCCCTATTGAAGGGTGTCCTTAGTGTACTAAATTATGAGCTTCACTACTGGGCAACCCAGCTGCAATGAAAACCAACATGGCAAGCAATATTGGTTCTAACAAGGTTGCAGCAGGATGCCCTGTGGCGGATGCACTGAAATTGTCAGGAACTGAATGGGTACGTCAATTGGTAACTGGTTGCAGGCAATACTGGACACGCTTGTAAAGTGGTATATGGCTGGTGAGGGGTAGGAATTCACAGTCTAAACTGAGGGAGACCAGTAGGACAATTTTAAACAACTGGTAAGGTAATATACATAATAAAATAGATGATAGGTAGACAGACATGTCATCTCACACAACACCACCATGTATCACACGATATCAGCAGCCTTCACATGGTCACCCAGTGAGGAGTTGATATCACACGGTATGCACACTTTAAGCTGAAAATTCTAGCACAGAGCTCATAGGGTTGAGGGTCTGTGCAGCAGACATCCAGCAGGGGTTTTACTCCCTAATCAGGACATCAGCGACAGCCTCCCAAGCGTTGGAAGCTTGATTTTGTATGGTGAGGAGGGTCTACACAGACAAAGCAGGGTTATAAGAACCGCCCGCTCTGTTTGTCCCCCACCCCTCCAAGTTAACCATCAGGTTAATATCTCAAAGCCCGTCCCAAACACTAGACTCTCCTTCCCTTGAAGCCAACGTCCCCTGCCCACAGTGCAGAATTCATTTATTAAGTGGCAGTTCTGGGCAGGGAAGGAGTGCTGCAACAGATGCTGCGACACACCCTGATGAAAGGGGAAAGGAGCAGACTGTAACGGTGCTTTACTTGGCCCTTGTAGGCAAATCAGAAGGTGGCTTGAAAAAATTCATGGAAAAGTGGTTGCACGCCCTTGGAGGGGAACTGGGGGCCATGGATAGGAGGTTGAAACACCAGAACACCCTGAAAGTGTTCAGAAATGCAGAAATGCACACCAAGTTGCTTCAATATAATATACTCCACAGAATATCTCTCGACCCCAGTAAACTTTTAAAAACGTATGCGCTCCCCACAGCAGAGTGCCTGCATTGCACAGCCAAGGAAACGGATTTCTGCCATATGCTGTGGAGAATTCCAGGGATAGCCGAGTATTTGGCAGTCGTTGCTGCCACTCCGGAGGTGGCTACAGAGAAGGGGAGACTTCCTTAAAGCAAAAATCTGACTCTTGGGTCTAATAACGCGCTCCCAGCAGAAAATAATTGGTTGTGAATTCATAGTCCTTGTGCTTTTGTTGGACAAGAGAAATATAGTTATGAACTGGAAGGCAGAAAGGGTCCCAGCGGTACAAAATATGGACGGCATAGGTGAAGTCGATGGGTGGGGTTGGAAACAGAAGCCATACATGCCGATGGACGGAGAGGAGATACCAGGATGGACAATGCAGGAGCGTGAGGCTGTCTGCTCCTGGAGGTCACGAAGGGGGTAGAAGAGGACAAATGTCTGATGGCCTGGGAGGGGATGTCCACACGGTTTAGAAACGACCTTAGGGCAAAGCCCTGGAGGAAGGCCCCACCACCACCTAGACGCCCCTGAACAGCCACCCGGGATTCAGACATGATATACTAAGAACCGACCAAAACGGATAGAGTCACTGACAGACACAAAACAAGCAAGGCTAGTTCTAGGTGCCTTCCTTTGGTCACTTTTTTTTTTCTTTATGCATGGTCCTTTATTCCAAAACTTCTGCACTCGCCGCTGAGGCAATAGCATGGGGCAGTGGAATGTCATCACAGTGAACGTCTTTATAAGCTCCAACAAACAGCAGAACCTAATCATATGAAATTCCGAAAGCTTCTCAAAACCCACCTCTTCCCGCAATAACCTCTTCCCTTCCCCCTCAGCCTCTACCCTCAGTTGTCTGTCTGCAATCTCAGCGCTGGGACGCTTCCGGGCAGCCATGCGCTATACAAGTCCCAAATTCATTCATTCATTCATTCAAAGCTGATGCCACACTTCTTGCTTCAAATAATGGGTAGCTGGAAACAGATCGCCTGTGATACGGCTGGAAAGAACAGCATGTGTAGAAAAAGAAATGAATACCTTTCGCTGCCAGCATAACAAGACTCCCACAGGAAATATTAGTCGCACATTTGGGAATAAAAACCATACACTGCTCTTCTTTCAGGCAGGCATGTTATGAAATGTGAAGGGGTAGTAATAGCAAACGCCTGACTTACCCCGTCACTTGCATTGTCGAGAGAGACGCTTATTTAACATAAAATACAACATGAACTCATTATGTTCAGGGCTAACCGACACGTTTGTATTTCAGTCCCACTCTCTTCGTCGCCGTGTATTACGTAATGGATGCGTCATTAAATACCACTGAAACCATACCAGAAAACTACTGAAATGTGAAGCCCCTTTATCTATAACATGGCGCTCATGCGAGAGACAGAACTGCCTGAAACAGCAATGAGTATTTTCATTCTTTTTGCAGGCTTAAAAATAAATCACAATTTCTGGATGCAATCTAACTGCTTACCAACACAATGTACCGCCACACAATATAAGAGATCAGAATTTAACTCCTGAAAATAAGGCACACAAGTACACACCCTTCTGCACACAATTCATTTCCGACTTTGAACTGCGATGCAGACGAACGCGCGCCCGACAAACGCAATGCAGAATGGTGAACGCGCTCAGACCATCTGGATTGCATTACAGAGGCACCCTGACAGCTCCTAATTGAAATTAATGGACTGCCGTGCGCATAACCGCACAGAAAATGCCAAAAATGGCGGACGAGAATTACATATGGCCTATCACGGCTACTAAAAAGACAGCACCGCGAACACCAATTACAATGCAGCTGACAAAAAAAAAATACCAACAATCTCGCGCACTGAAGAATTTTTGCTACACGAATCTGAGCCCCAGAACAATACGGCTCGAAGCTCCGCCCCACTGCTACGCAGTGATGACGTAGGCCGAGCCCTAAAAAGGGGGCAGATATATGAAATGGTTTTACCCATTAGTGCCTGAGAGTAAGAAAGTGGCTCTGTATATACTGCACCAAAGTAAGGTACAGTGTGCACAGAGTCCACAGTCCCAGAGGTTTGGCATAGGTTAAAGTTAGATATAACCTTACTCTCTAAAGAGGTAACTTGGTCGAGCAGTAAGGTAGTATCAGAGGACAGTGTAAAGCATTTGTTGTACACACTCAGTCAGCAAATGGTCTCACACACTCAAGAACTGAACTTTAGGCCAATTGTTTTGTATATAAAAATATATTGTTTTATTTTAGAACCACAAGTAGGTATAAAATACTTTCTCAGAATTTGATGTTGCAATTGAATACTTTTAAATAGCAATAGACTTTAGAATGTAATAGATACAGTTGTTGCAATATGCAACACAAATTAAACACAATTATAACATTGAGCTCAAAGAGAAGTTTTAAGTAAATGCAATAAAATCACTTTACAAAGTTTTTTCTTACTCAGGGCTAGATCCTGGATTCAGCCCTGGTGCATTTCCTGTAAACAGTTTAAAGAAATCGTTTTTGTTACACAGGCGATTTTATAGGAATATTTGTATGTTTTGAAAATCGACACTTAGAAGAATTTCCAGCAAAAACCAGGCAATGTTATTCTATGGGAGGAAATCAGGTTATCTGAAAATCATACTTGTAATTACTTTAGGGTCAGTGCTGGGCATCACGATCCAGAACTGGGATCTCTCCTGGTAACAGGTGAGTAATTTCGTTTTTGTTGATCGGATGGTTTTTAAGGAATATTTCAAAGTTGTAAAACTCGACATTCAGAAGAATTTCCAAGTAAAAACCAGCCAATGTTACCCTATGGAGAAAATCAAGTTATCGGTCTTTGGGTAAGTACTCGACTGGCAGAGTTAAGGTTCTGGGGTAAGACCCAGGGGTCTCCCAGGGTCAGGTAGGTACAGTTGTTACACCCTCAGCGGCACAGGGGCAGCCGGGTGCAGGGAGGGTAGGCCCAATGTTAGCCTATAGCGGGCAAGGGGCCCTTGGTCGATGGCTGCTAGCCGGCAGGCCACACGGCTGTGGGAGCTGGGCTTCTGGTCACTTACACAGGGCAAGTGGGGAAGTAGGATAGAACAGATGCTGCACTTCCAGTGGCACTCGGGCGGCTGGGTGAGGGTGCTTTTGGGCCCTCGGGCGCCCAATGTATTTCAATGGGAAAGCTACAAGACGAACAAAGGCTGCAAGCTCGGGGACGAAGATTCTTCAGGTGCGACCACCACTTCGAGAGGTAAGTTGGGAGGCTGTAGGTTGGGTAGGGACTCCAGACGTGGGCACAGGGGGCCACAGGGCGTTGGGTGCAGGGGTGTCTTTTGGTGTCGGGAAATCTTACCCTCAGCTGGTCGCGGTTGGAGGGTTCCCTGGTTGTGAGGCTGCAGGCATCGTCAGGAGCTCAGAGGATGGTCCTTGGGTGCTAGATTCGCGGTCGCAGTGGTCTTTGTTCACTCAGGCACAGGCCGGGCTCGGCGGATGCAGAGTGTGCTGTATTCGCGGTTCCTGGCTGGCACCAGGGGTTGTTGCTGTTTGAGCATAACCACTGCTCATGGGAGTCCCAGTCTTTGGATGAGCAAGGCAGTCAGGTCCTCCGGGGTTTTCGAGGTTGCTGGCCACAGCAGAAGCCGGGATTTAGCAGGAGCCTTTGAATCTTCCCCTGCCCATCCTGGGGGAGGAGGCCTAGCACCTCGCCCAAGGATGTGCATTGTTGCAGGCCCACGAGAGCGGATGGCTCTCTACCCAGGGGTCCAGCAACATGTCTGCTGGGTGGCAGCCTAGGCAGCCTCTCAGTCAGGACACAGGTTGTTTGTTAGTTTTAGGGGGCAACTCTAAGTTGCCCTCTGTCGTGCATTTTACATTACCTTATTGCGAGGTATACCAATGAAAAAAAAGTAATCAGTTGTAAACTGCAGCTTGTCCTTTTGGAGTCTTGGGGTTCTGAAGGCAGAAGAGGAAAAAGGCATCAGTTATCAGGCAAAAAGTGTGTGTGTGGGGGGGGGAATGGGGGGGGGGTTACTGCAACAGAAACCCACTCCCCTTCACCGTGGGTAAATGTGATAGTACATCTTGGCCAAGATTTGTATGAGCCAGCTATCTAACCAACCAGTGAAAGAATTCAACACTGTCAAAAGTTGAAATAGGATTTTATTATTCCCAAATTCTTTACAGTATGCATAATAAGTAGATCAGAACAAAAACATGTTGCTAAACCCTTCACATTTAGCCTATGCACACAAAGCTGAAATAAACAAAAGGAAGAAACAATATTTTAGTGACATTCCTAAACAACAACATTCAACCAGAATATTCTTAGATCAGTCTTTCTTGCTGCTACCTTGTATTACAAAGTTACACTGTGTTGACCCCTTCAAGAAGTAATCAAATTCCTCATTATATCTCACTTTCCTTTCTTTGAATGGTACTTTTTTTGTGGTCGCACATGTATATCAGTGGCAACATACCGTATTTTCCGGCGTATAAGACGACTTTTTAACCCCGTAAAATTTTCTGGAAAGTCGGGGGTCGTCTTATACGCCGGGTTCCAAATTTTATGGTATGTTTTCATGCGCTTTTTCATAGCGAGGACTTCACTCGAAGGTATCAGACCGCTTCACAATAGGAAATAACAAGAAACAACACACCTTATGTTAAAAAATACAGCCACCGGCACTGGCAACGCCCACACCCAGCCCCCGCGCCATGAATTGTGCAAGTATCGAAAGCGAGCGCTTTTTTTCATAGCGAGGACTTCACTCGAAGGTGTCAGACCGCTTCACAATAGGAAATACCGTATGTAACAAGAAACAACACACCTTATGTTAAAAAATACAGCCACCGGCCCTGGCAACGTCCACACCCAGGCCCCGCGCCATGAAGTATCGAAAGCGAGCGTTTTTTTCATAGCGAGGACTTCACTCGAAGGTGTCAAACCGCTTCACAAGCGAGCAAATGGCGCCATGAGTCTTACCTCGACTGCCGCTGCCGCTGTACACGCGCCTCCAACCGCTTGCACATCCCCAGGCAGACGAGGCAGCAGGACGAGGCAGCAGGACGTCCGAAATACGGTATATGGTAACGGGCAGCCAGCGCCGAAGATGGCAGCGCCCGGTGTGTTGACACGTTTGGCACGTTTTGGCACGCGCCCCTCTCTCCTTGACATGGGCGTGGGCATAGAAAGGGGACTGTAGAATGTTCCCGAATGTTACCGAAGGCAGTAGAGCACTTGCCGTGATTGGCTGGTTGTTGCTAAGAGGAAAGGCAGTCTGGTGAGCAGATACCGTATTTGCCGTACCGTACGTGTGGTGTTGAAGACAGTCTCTGCACCTGTTCATACTGTACAGCACCAGTAAATCCAGTGCAAATGGCAGACAGTGAAGAACCCGGCAAGGCTCCAGCAGCGCATCCAGTGCAAATGGCTGGCAGTCAAGAACCCAGCAAGGCTCCAGCAGTGGCAAGAAGAAGGAAATATGAAGCCAGTTACAAACTTAAAGTTGTGGATTTTGCCACGGAACATAATAACTGTGCTGCTGCAAGACAATATGGAGTGACAGAAAAGATGGTTCGGGCCTGGAGAGCAAATGAGAAAGCATTACGGAGTATGCCAAGGGGCAAGTGTGCATTAAGAAGAGGCACCCCACATTGGCCAGAACTCGAAAAGCATGTAGCAGACATGGTGGCCGAGCATCGGCAAAGCGGTTATGTCGTGACCCGAAATAAAATCCGATTGGTTGCACTTCAGTGGGCCAAATCTAACCCAGATCTCAGCAACAGATTTAAGGCCACTGTATCCTGGTGTACCAGATTCTTGGGAAGGCATAATCTGGTATTGCGGCAAAAGACAAAAATTGCCCAGAAATTACCTGCGGATCTTGATGCCAAAATGCATAGCTTCCATCGCTACGTTATTAGGCTGCGCAATGAACATGGCTATGCGCTAAGTAGCATCGGAAATATGGATGAAACTCCAATGAATTTCGATATGATTGCCAACAAAACTGTCCATCAAAAAGGCGAAAAGACAATTTTAATAAAAACAACAGGACATGAGAAGTCCAGTTTCACAGTGGTACTAGCATGCACAGCTGATGGCGCAAAGCTGAGACCAATGGTTATTTTCAAAAGAAAAACAATGCCGAAACTCAAGTTCCCTGTTGGTTGTTTTGTGCATGTGAATGAGAAAGGATGGATGGATGAAGAAGGGGTAAAGCTATGGCTTGATAATGTATGGAGCAGGTGACCAGGTGGACTTCTACAAAGACGTAGTCTACTGGTGTGGGATATGTTCAGGGCTCATTTAACTCCAAGCACCAAGCAAAGGCTGGCAAGACTAAAAACAGATGCTGCAGTTATACCTGGAGGATTGACATCGTTGGTGCAGCCACTGGATGTGTGCCTAAACAAGCCATTTAAAGATCGCATCCGAGAACAGTGGAATGAGTGGATGGTTAGCGGTGAAAAAACATTCACAAAAGGAGGAAACATGCGTGCTCCACAGTTGGATGTTTTGTGCACCTTTGTTATAAAGGCCTGGAACGACATTGATGCAGAAACTGTAATAAAGTCTTTCAAGAAGTGTGGCATATCAAATTCATTAGATGGTATGGAGGACGACTATTTGTGGGAAGGTGAAGAGGATGCCGAAGAAGAGACCACATCATCTGATACGGAATTGGTACCAGATCCATACGATGACTGCCTTATAGATGTACCACAAGATCTCATTGACTTACTTATGAGATCAGATGACGAAGAGGAGGAATTTGAAGGCTTTTAAAGGGAACGTTGTAAATCCTGTAGAAATCGCTTGGATTTATGGAAAGTTATGGAAAGTTTAATCCACTTGCACTGTTTCATGCACTAATTTATGTTTACCGTACCGTACCGTATATGTTTCATGACAAACAGGTATATTCAGAAGTGACAGTTTTCCATATGGTTCTAAATAAAAATATTGCGAGTAAAGCAAGATTGTTTATACAACCAATTTGTTTGAGTTCAGTCTTTGAGTTTGTAAAATAAACGCTTAGGTAACACTGTCCACTGATAAAGCCTTACTGCTCACCCACAGGGAGGAGGACTACGGTAGACTAATACGGTAAGTTCAAAATACCGGTACATTCTCGGAATGGCTATGCAGGACTTCGTTGGACTTAGCTGGAAGTGGGGGTCGTCTTATACGGCGAGTATAGCACAAAACCTAAATTTTTTCAGGCAAAGTAGGGGGTCGTCTTATACGCCGGGTCGTCTTATACGCCGGAAAATACGGTATTTACACTGATGAGAGCTGTCTCTCTTTTGGTAGGGTTTTTATCAATTATGATAGGTTTACATTTAAAACAGACTAGCCTACATATGGAGTAGGGGGCAGGGATGCATTTCTGTTGTTGGGTGTATTTATGCTACTACAAAAGAGCAGTAAAGGCTTTCACAAGTGAAGCAAGACTGAAAGGGTAGATTGCTTCAGAGTCTATTGAACATGTGGCTTCAACTGGTGCATAAGCAACCTGAATATAACATCCTTGTCAGGCATTAAATTAAAATTATTTTATATTGGCTTGGTCAATAAGATTATAATGAAACTGGCTGGATAATTTTGACACAGGTCAGCTGGAAGACCTATTATTTGGACCACTGGCAGAAGATTTTAGTCTAAAAGCTCAAATTTCTAGTTGGTTTGAACATCTCAAATAAAAGGGAAGGGACAGTCATGTGGTACTTGCTGAGGATAATGGGACAAATGAAACACAACATTTAGTTTTGCTTAAATTGTTACACAGTTGTTTTGTAAATTAAGCTTTACTTGACATCCTAAAATGAAATGCTAGTTGCATGTTATTCGTTTACATACTATTAAGAATATCAAGACTTTTTGTTAAGCTCTCCTTGCAGTGAGTAGATTTAACCAGAATGACTTTCTCCTCTTTCCTTCTTTCTCTTTAAATGTACAAACTAGAAGGCTTCAGTCCCTGCTCAGGAACAAACTGTCCCTTTCTATCAGTGCTGTAAGTCAGTACACTGATATTTTATTTGCTGATACCCATCTCGTTGCAAGACTGTTTACAGGGTGCATTTATCCCTGTTAGAGTCCCAGGTATAGATGAAAGATTTAGTGAATGGTACCTTGGTTCCTCTGTGCCATTGGAGACCTAGACAATGCCCTGTTGAAGTGAGCAGTCTAGTTCTATCAAAGTGGAATGTGGGCTTAGTTATGCTATACTGACTACATGGGGGAGATTTCAATTTCATGGCAGCAGATGTCAATTGGATCATGTAGGTACAAACGTCACTGTTGTTAAAAGGCGTGTAATCCATTAAATTTAGTTCTGAAGTGCCCATTTAACAATCTGTGAATAAAATGTACAGATATCTACGGGTTGACTCCAAGAGCAGGTCCCCTATGCAGTCCTCGCATATTAGAGCTGGACATGAAACGGTGATACAAATTCCAAATTTGCCTTTACCTGAAAAACTATTAAACAAAAATAAAGTTGCAATAAAACCCGTCTTTGACACAATTCAAGTCTATTTCAGAGGGCTTAGACTGCAAAATAAAATGAAAGTGTACGAATAATATGTGACTGAAAACAGGTCATGATTTGTTGAAAGTACACCTATGCATCACCCTTCTCGTTACATGTAAGCTTTTACATATTCTAGTTCTGTCTGCTGGAAATGCTACAGCCACTGTGGGGATATACATAACAGTGCATATGGTTAATGTACTTAAGACGGATACATTCAAAAGTGAGATATTGTAACCCGCTTTATACATATCTTTTCATAATGCAACCAAAGAATTTGTATCATGTTATAAACTACCTTGATTATTTGAAAAAGGTTGAAAAGGACTACTTGCCCTCTCCATCAGGGAGGTCAGTGGCTTTTCATTTGAAAGATAAATTGATTTACAAAGTACTATTTCAAAACAAGCCCTTCCCTTTGCAGTAATTAAGAAACGTTGAGATTTTTAGGTAAATAAATAACTGTAATGGAATAATGCAGATATAGTCAGACACACTCAGGTCCATATTATGGAGACTCAGAAGATACTAAAGCAAAGTTAATGCCTGGCATGAGTGTCCTTCCATTATACATAGTGCAGGCCATTTGATAACTCCCATTGGTGAAAATCCCTATTTATCAAGCAGACAAATTAGAGCCCAAATATCATGAGATATGAATGCAAATCAATAATCGCCTCCACCCATCACTTCCCACTGATGCTGTAGTATCATTATGCAGCTGGCAGTGAAAGGGCATAGCGCAAACTTTAGTACACCAACCCTGGTGTAATCCAGTTTCTGCTGGAGCATTGCAAGCCCCCTCGATATATTCTCACATATAGGGGCTCCATGGTTCCCTGTCCACCCATAGACCGAGCTATAGAGATCACATGCGAACACCACCTGGGCCTCCGTCACGTTGCAGAGAAATTTGTCTTGTGTAATATAGAGGACTACTGGGAAGATAAGTCTTGAAGACCTGCATGAGTATTTTCATGACATTTTATTTTTCGCATGGAGTAGTTTTTTTAATCACAAAAAGAACGTCAACCCTGAGCAGTACAAGGTTAGGTCGATAGAAGATCAATCCAGAAGTGAAGCATATCACATGCTATTGATATCTGTTTAATTGTCCGTTTAAAATGTAAAGCACCCAATTTCTTTGCACATCTGTGAAAAGGATTAGATCTCTTACCACGATTTCCTTGTGAATCAGAGAGTCATGTTCTAGGTTACGGACATTATCTATAATTCTGTGGGTTTACGAGTTTAGAAAAAGTATGTGATCTAGCCAAACGGACTAACAATTACTAATTATATGGTAAGAAATGTTGTTGTTCTACATACACAGTCCTACTCAATTTGCAGAAACAGTAAAATAATAATTCTGCTTCAAATAATTGTCGCTCTAGAATCAACTACTCCTTCATGGCACACAGCTGTATAGGTGAGACCACAGGTGCTCTTATCCACCCCCAAGGTCTTTCTGATGATGTGCAGGTCGCAGTGCACGGGAGAGAGAGAGAGAGACAGGGAACACAAAATAAAAAAGTTAGAGGCACAGTTCCTTCACTTTGAGCAATCTGCTAGGGAGAGTCAGACGAAGTAGGGATGGCAGCTACTGGGTGATCTGCGAGAGTCCTTAAGGCAAAACCTTTTGGATACTGCCAAAGTTGCCAGTACCCTGTCGCAATATACATGACTCCAAGAATAGCGCAATAAAGTGGGTTAATTAGTATACTGGATGTTACAACAGCATTTGCAGTGCAATAGGTCTCGCATTAATTAAGTTTGAGCTATTGGCATTGCTAAATATTGCAACACCAATTGCAACAAAAGTCTATAAATTGAAGGCCAAAAAAATGTGTATTTTTTGTGTATCAATGGTGGCATGCTGTGCTTTAGATTAATATGTTGAAAAGTAAAGTGCGCCATACTGCGATTGCTACAATAGTTAATTGTGGATGCGTTAACAATTGATGTGTGCACTGATGGCTGGTGGTGTCTGTGCCTGTAGAAATTGTGCACTGATGGCTGGTGGTGTGTGTGCCTGGTGGAAGTGTGCACTGACGGCTGGTGGTGTGTGTGCCTGGTGGAAGCATGCACTGACGGCTGGTGGTGCGTGTGCCTGGTGAAAGCGTGCACTGACAGCTGGTGGTGTGCCTGGTGAAAGCGTGCATTGACGGCTGGTGGTGTTTGTGCCCAGTGAAAGCGTGCACTGACGGCTGGTGGTGTTTGTGCCCGGTGAAAGCGTGCACTGACGACTGATGGTGTCTGTTGAAAATGTGCACTGACAGTGTGGTGCGTGTGTGGCTGTGTGTGTGGTTGTGTGTTGTGGTTGTGTTTTGTTATGATATGCCATGCTATGCTTTGTTTTGTTATGCTAGGTTTTGTTTTGTTGTGCTATGTTTTGTTGTATTTTGTTATGCTATGTTGTGTTTTGCTATGTTTAGTTCTGCTATGTTTTATTGCATTTTGTTATGCTATGCTTTGTTATGTTATGCTATGTTTTTTTGTGTTTTGTTATGCTATGCTTTGTTATGCTAAGCTTTGTTGTGTTTTGTTATGCTAAGCTATGTTTTGTTATGCTGTGCTATGCTTTGTTATGCTGTTCTGTTTTGTTTTGTTATGCTATGCTGTGTTTTGCTATGTTTAGTTCTGCTATGTTTTATTGCGTTTTGTTATGCTATGCTTTATGTTATGCTATGTTTTTTTGTGTTTTGTTATGCTATGCTTTGTTATGCTAAGCTTTGTTGTGTTTTGTTATGCTAAGCTATGTTTTGTTATGCTGTGCTATGCTTTGTTATGCTGTTCTGTTTTGTTTTGTTATGCTATACCATGTTTTGTTATGCTATGCTATGTTTTGTTTTGCTATGCTATGCAATGCTATGTTTTGCTATCCTGGTGAGTGGTTGTGTGTGTGTGGTGTTGTGTGTGTAAGGGAGGGTTGTGTGTGTGTGGGGGAGGGTTGTGTGTGTGTGGGTGTGTGTGTGTGTGGGGGGGGGTTGTGTGTGTGGGGTTGTGGTTGTGTGTGGGGGGGGTTGTGTGGTGTGGGGGGGTCGTGTGGTGTGGGGTTGTGTGTGTGTGGGGGTTGTGGTTGTGTGTGTGGGGGGGTTGTGTGGTGTGGGGGGGTCGTGTGGTGTGGGGTTGTGTGTGTGTGTGAGTTGTGGTTCTGTGTGTGTATAGTCCACACAATTTAGCCAATTTGTCACATTAGTAATTGGTACATTTAATTCAAATTGAGGTTTCCAGGCTGGGAGCGAAATATGCCCATGGACTGCTGATGGAGGAAAATGAATCCCACCTGCCTACCATGCACAGCAAATAAAAAACAAGCGCATTGGCAGAGGCCGAGACCTCAAAAACAGACAGACTGGCACGGTTCATGTAAATCACTCCAGTGCCTTCAGGCCTGTGAATACTCAGGCTGAAAGTTCAAACAAAAGGGGAGATGAAAGGCAGGGTGGGAGGGACTTTGGCGAACAAGCATATGGAGGGGTGAGGGGTTGTGCATCCTGGTGAACTGAATGCGTGTGGCAGCAGAGGGAGAGCGCGGTGCGTGTGCGCCAGTGCATTTTCAGACCGCAACGTTCACGTGACCTTTGTTAATTTGGTAAATTTAAAAAAAAGCACAAAATACATAGCACCAACAGACATTGTCCGAAAAAAACAGGATTACTGCTGATGCGTTTTGGAAACGCATTGTCCATGTGAGCTTTGTGACTTTGTTAAACATTTGAAATGGCACCTACTGACATTGTATGAACTAGGGGGCAGTGTGTGAGGGGGCATTGCATGAGGGCACAGTGTAATGAGAGTGTGTAAGGGTGCGGGCTGAGTGTGTAAGGGTGCGGGCTGTGTGTGTGTGTGTGGGGTGTGAGGGTGCAGTTTGTCTGGCCTAAAGTAGTATGAGTGCGTAATGTGTGAGGGAGCAGTGTGTGAGGGGGCAGTGTGTGGGGGCTAATGTGTGAGTGGCAGTGTAAGGGGGCAGTGTGTGAGGGGGTAATGTGTGAGGGGGCAGTGTGTGAGGAGGGTCAATGTGTGAGGGGTCAGTGTGTGAGAGGGTGCAGAGTGTGAGAGGGGCAGAGTGTGAGGGGGGCAGAGTGTGAGGGGGCTAATATGTGTAGGGCAGTGTGTGAGGGGACAGTGTGTGAAGGGGCAGTGTGGAGGGGTCAGTGTGAGAGATCTGTGTGAGTGGTCTGTGTATGATGGGGTAGTGTGTGAGGGGCTGGTGCAGGCGACTTGCGTGTGCTGGAGTCATTAATTTACACGTAAGCAAAGTAAAGTCACAGCCATTTACAACTGGTGTGCCACGAGCAAACATGTTTTTCGATTTTAAGTGCCACTTTAAAAAGTTAGTGGCTGCCAGTATTCGCAGACTGTTAAATTGTTCAGGGATTTGAATATATTTGAAAATGTCTGTTTTTCAAAACAACAGCATTGTTGGTCACACCTCATCTGGGAGAGCTGTCTGGGCCTGAGAGGATGGGTGCACTAGGCACTTCCCGAGCAGCAGAGATTTTAGAAAGGTTTCTTTATGGCATTCCCTCTCAGCCTGCTGCAGTATAGTGAGGTGGGGGTGGCGCGGAGAGTGGAGAGACCAGCAGAGTGACGCGATCTGTGGTGGTGGAGGGGGAGGGAATTGAAGCGCGGATGGAAAGTGCTCAAACAATGCACCACACTGCAAAGAGAATTAGAAGCTTGCAGCAGTATCTAGGTGAAAGAATACATGTTTGGGTGCGTGAAGTAAAAACATTACATTAAAAGTAAATAAGAGGGGGCGTGGCCAAGATGGCGGGCTGAGAGGACGCTCTTGCCGTGAGCTCCCGAGCCCCTGGAAACCCTGCACCGTCTTACGCCGCTGATCTCCCCCGGATCGAGCGGGAAACACGTCCAGTGCACCCCACGGTGTTGTGGAGCGGTCCGCAACCCCCAATTTCCTTGCTGCAGCGGTGGTGCCGCAACGGGGCCGGCCCGCAGCGAGAGCAATCTGAGGAGCCGCCGAGAGGCCGGAGAACCATCGACCGCAGGCCTCCAGAGGTCCGAAGAGGAGGCCTTGTAGCACGGAGAGGTCCGGCGGCATACGGGTGCTCCGACAGCGAGACCCCAGCGTGGCCTGGACGCAGCCATCCCATGTGGAGCGAAGCCGAATTAGCGGAGAGCAGAGGGGCGGAGCCGGCAGGAAGCAGCTACGCAAACCCGGGGATCAGGTAGGCCGCGAGGCCTGTGCTGTAGAGCCCGGCCCGAGCCCCGCCCTGCGCCCCTACCGGGTGACTCGGGACTACCGAACGCTCAGAAACATCCCCGTTGCCTACGGGGCCTGATCCTTCCCCGGTCCCTGCCACTGAACAATCTACTTGGCCGGCCTTGGGACAAATTGTGATCGAGCGGGCCCGGACCCCGGATCGTGTGTTGAAGGAACCCCCCACCCCTCGCCTTCCCCACGTGGAACTTTGGCTGGCTCGTGTGGACGACGGATAGTTGCAGAGAGCCCCAGGAGAAGTGGCTGTCCACAGACACGGCCCAGACGGGGTCGGAGACCGTGGTGCTGGGTGACAACCGGAGGGGGAGCCGTCCTGTAGCGCCTCTCTCTGTGGCGGAGGGTCTCGGCCTCGACTCCGGCCGAAGTGGGACACCACACGTATAGCCCAGAAGACGAGACTGCGCCATAATAACGCTGGCCTTCGAGGACGAGGCGGATTGCCATATTGGACAAGGGCGAATCGCTCACACCGGACCCATGGAGCAACCATCGCGCCCAGCACTTGGAAGCGCCCAACAGAGCTCCAGTTTGAATCGGCGCTCCGGAGTCCGGAGACCCCACGAGCTGTGAGGATTGCCGCCCTGCGAAAGATTGCTGTACGGGCCCTGGCCCCTTCCTCGCCATAACGCGTGGGCCTTTGTGATACCCCACCCCCACGATGTCGAATGCCAGGGGATCGAAGAAGGGAGACCAGACCTTACCCGACATGCTGGGCAGAGGCGCCCCGAGACAGGACAGGAACCAGCCACCCCCGAGCCCCCCGTCCAGCTCTCGGGGTGCGGAAGGCGGGGAACCTCCGGTAACTAGATCCTTTCTGGAGTCGCTGTTCAGCTCTTTGAGGGAGGATTTTCAAGCCTTAAAACAGGAGGTGGCCGGGGAGGTTCGAGAAGTTCGAAGAGAGGTGGACTCCCTGGGAGAGAGAGTGAACACAGTAGAGGCGGCTGGCCACTCCAGGGATGAAGAAATCACGCACCTACAGCAGGAGGTCCTGAAACTGAGAGATCAACAGATCGACCTACAGGCCCATGCCGAGGACCTTGAAAACAGGTCTAGACGCAACAACATCCGGGTCCGAGGCGTTCCATCCAGTGAAGAAGGAGAAGATGTGGCTGCCTACCTGGGGGCCCTGTTCCGTGAAATCCTGGGAGAATCCGAAGACTTCCCGGTCCGAATTGATAGGGCGCACAGAGTGGGCCGACCCCGGAGGGCCTCGGCGCCTCCTCCAGACATTTTAGCCTTCTTGCCGGACTTCCCTCTGAAGGAGCGGATTCTCCGTGAGGCCAGGCGACAGCAGCCTTTACGTTTCCGAGACCACCAAGTGGCTCTGTACCAGGACTTGTCCACAATAACGCTGCAGAAACGGAAGGCCTTTAAAATTGCCACAGATTTTTTGAGGGAACATGACACACAGTACTCTTGGGGTCATCCCTTTCGGCTCATCTTCCGCTGGAATGGGGCTCTACACCAGCTCCGATCTCTCCAGGACGTTTGCGGAGTGCTGGGAATCACCGCGACGGACACAGACACTCCAGCGCCTCGTCGTAGGCGAAGCACACGGGACGGCTGGCAGCTAGCCGGAGGACGGCGCTCCCCGCCGCCACCCACAAGGCCCGACTCACCTACAATTCGGGCGGAAATGACCAGCGCCATACAAGAGGCTTCCAGGACCACGGCGGCTGGTGATGTGGCCTTGACGGCTTGAACATACTCCGGGGGGAGATTGCAGTAGCCTTATCTTCATTGCAGGTGCGGGGGATCCGGGGGTAGGGGGGTGGCGGGTGCACTGGAGGTTGTGGCTGGACATCCACTTGACTAACTTTCCACGGCCTTGTCCGTTGAGGACCAGACTGGGACAATGAAGTACTATGCATGGTTGGGGATGGAGGGGGTGGGTGAGGGAGTTGAATGGGGAAGTTTGAGGTTTGGGGAGTTCACTGGACGGTGGGGAGAATGGGGTGGTGTTGGGCTCCAGGGAGGGAGTTTTCACAGTTGGGGGGGGGGGGGGAATACGGGGACTGTACTGTGCTATGATGTCATTTACTTTCATTGCGTGCTGCGGCTGCGTTCTGTTGCCTTTGAATTTCCCTATGCGGGCCGAGCCCGACTTGCTGAGCGCTACTGGTACTCTCCTCACTGATGGCCCTTAAGGTTGTCACCCTGAACGTGAAAGGGCTGAATAATCCGGTCAAACGAAGGGCTGTACTGTCCCTACTTGATGACACACAGGCAGACATTTGTCTGCTGCAGGAAACCCACCTTTTAGCTAAGGACTGCCACAGACTACGGTCCCCAAAATTCCCCACACAGCTCTTCTCTTCCTGCACTTCCAAAACAGCAGGGGTGGCGATCATGGTGTCTAGAAGGTTCAAGGGGGAGATACTACACAAGGTAGCGGAACAAAAGGGGAGGCTTCTAGCTTACAGAGTCAAGGTGGGAGGTCAGGTGTTCACTGTGGGATCGATATATAGCCCCAACGACCATCAGGAACAGTTTTTGAACAGGGCACTGGAGGAAGTGACAACCACCCCTGACAGACACATTGTTATTGGAGGGGACCTGAATATGGTCTTCGACACGTCCCTGGACAGGTCAGCGCAAAGACGCCTACAATCAGGGGAGCTCTCACACTCGATTAGGTCCCGCCTGGAGGAACTGGACCTGCATGATGTATGGCGCCGCCTCCATCCCACGACTCGTACCTATTCCTACTACTCCCATGCCCACAAATCCTATGCGAGACTGGACCATCTCTTGGTGACGGGTCCGATGTTTGAGCTGGCCTCGGCCGCTGATATAGGGGTCCTATCCCTCTCTGACCATGCCCCGGTGGAGGGCACTTTCCAACTACCTCCTGTGTCTCCCTCACGAGGGGTCTGGCTTCTCAGGGACACTCTGCTGCACAAACAATCGGTAGTGAAACATATCTGCGAGTCAATTGACGAATACAAGCGTCACAACGATAACGATGAAACCACCCGCGCGACACAATGGGCCGCCTTAAAGGCGGTGCTCCGCTGTGAGTTTATTGCAGTCTCCTCAGCGGAGAATAGAGACCGACAGCTTAAAAAAGACGAACTCACACGCAAGGTGAGGGAGCTGGAACAGTTGCATCAGCGGACAGGAGCCCCTCGGGTCTGGAGGCAACTTAAAGCCGCCAGGAAGCTCCTGTCCGCGCTAGACATGGATAGGGCGGAGTACGCAGTACTACGCCTGAAACACAAATACTACACTGGCGGAGACAGGTGTGGCCGGCTCCTTGCGAATAAGCTTCGCATACAACATCAGCAGCATCGGGTGAAGGAACTGTCGATTCCCGACGGAGGTACAGTCACGGAGGATGGCCAGATTGCGGAAGGCTTTCGTAGATACTACGCCGATCTCTACACGGGTGTCCCCCCTTCAACGCAAGCCGAGATTGACTATCTGGAGTCGGTAACTCTCCCCTCCCTCACGCCGGACCAGGCCCAGCATCTTGAGCGGGAGATTCGGATTGAGGAGGTGATCACGGCCATTTCCAGACTCAAACACGGGAAGGCTCCGGGACCCGATGGTTTCATACCTCTCTTCTACAAAACATTCTGCCAAGACCTGGCGCCACTGCTGACGCGCCTGTTTAACTCGTTCTCTGAACCGGGTGCCATCCCTCCGGAGTTCCTCCAAGCGACAGTGTCAGTGATCCCTAAACCTACCGCCCGATCTCGCTCCTGAACGTGGATCTGAAGATATACACTAGTATCCTTGCGGCGCGTCTGGCACTCCACCTACCAGGTATGGTTGACCCGGACCAGGCCGGGTTTGTCCCAGGCAGGCAGACAGTTGATAATACTAAATGGGTGACCCACATACTGGAGAAGGCCTCCCGGATTCCCGGGGAACGCATGCTCCTCTCTATAGACGCGGAGAAAGCGTTCGATAGAGTGCATTGGCCTTACCTAGAGAAGGTGTTGTGTAAACTGGGCATAGGAGAGAAGTTTCGGCACCTGATATTCAACTGCTATAGATTCCCGTCCGCAGTGGTGAGAGTGAACGGTTGCAGCTCCCAGAAGTTCGCGATAGAGAGGGGCACCAGGCAGGGGTGCCCGTTGTCGCCGCTGCTCTTTGCCCTTTATATGGAGCCGTTCGCTCAGAGGGTTCGCCAGAACCCTGATGTGACAGGTGTCCGCATGGGGGAGTTTGTCCACACCCTTGGTCTCTACGCGGACGACGTGATCTTGACGCTCGATGACCCTAGGAGGTCGCTGCCTGCTTGTATTGAGGAGCTGGAAACCTTCACGACTGTGGCAGGATTTAAGGTGAACTTTGGGAAATCAGCAGCCCTCAACATCTCGTTGTCTGACACCACTAGAGCTGACTTGCAGAGGCTCTTCCCTCTGAGCTGGTCTAAGGACCAAGTGCCCTACCTGGGAATTCTCCTAGCGCCCTCTCTTCCTGCCATGGTCACGGCCAATTACACAGCCTTAAGCAAGAAAATTAAGGAAGAACTGGCCCGGTGAGACAAAGGCACATTGTCTTTGCTGGGCAGAATAGCTGTGGTGAAAATGACCCTTCTGCCGCAAGTCTTGTATCTCTTTCGAGCCCTTCCGTTACAACCCCCTAAGGGGTGGCTCAGGCAAACCCAGTCTGATATTGCACGCTTTGTGTGGCAAGGCCGTAAACCCAGGCTCAAAAGAACCTTATCCACGCTGGCGCCTGAGTCCGGGGGGCTTGGCATACCGGACTTGTATAAATATTTCCAGGCTGCACAACTACGTTACCTAGTAGAGTGGAGTCGATGGGAATCTGATAAACACTGGTTGTTTCATGACCAAGCGGTGGCGGGCAGAACACTGCAGGAAGTGCCCTTCCTACGCAGAGCCCACCGACCTCCCAACCTCTATGCGTCTTTCGTTACAAGGGTTCCGCTCCAAGTGTGGGATGCCGTGTCTTCCAAACATGAACTTACCACCTTTCCTTCTCCGTTTACGCCGATACTCGGAAACCCGGACTTCAGCCCTGGTATGGAGCCTGGAGCTTTCGCGCTCTGGCGTGTGGCCCGGTGCTCTGCCCTATTTCATATGTACGGCCCGGAAGGTGTCATTTCCTTCCAGGACCTTCGACGGGACTTCGACCTGCCCGAGACGGAACGCATGAGATACATGCAGGCTCGTCACTGGGCGCTCCAGCCGCAGATACGCGCCTTGGCGGACCGGAAGCTCACGCCTTATGAAAGATGGCTAGTTACACGCTCCTCAGACGCCAAGCTTATCTCAGACTTCTATAAACTCTTGCAGCCCCCCCCTTTTCATATCTACAATCCCGGACGAGAACGCTGGGAACGAGAGCTGGGACGATCGCTAAGCCACACTGACTGGGACCACATCTCTTACTGGGCACGACACTCTGCTTATCACTCAGGGCTCACTGAAACATTCACCAAACTATCCACTTACTGGTATCGCACCCCCGAGAAACTGCATGGAATGAACCATACCATTCCACAGACCTGTTGGCGAGACTGTGGACAGACTGGCACACTCACTCATACTGTGGGAATGCCCCCTACTGAATCCCTACTGGGAAGAGGTATTGAATGAGATAGACCGGTGCTTTGACATTGAATTGCCCCGCTTCCCTGCCTCTGCTAGGTCTGCCAAATGGCTTGATGTACCCCCTGAGATCTACGAAGGGTAGGCAGATAGCGATTGCCTTGGGCTCGGCGATTCAGAATATACTCATTCACTGGCGCACTACCACGCTCCCTACTGTTGTTGGTTGGCTACATAGATTGTGGCATGTCCTAGGCATGGAGAAGATGTCCCTGGTGGTGGCGGGAGAGGTGGACACATTTGAAGAGCTGTGGCTGCCATTCCATACATTGTTACAGTCAGAATGTAGGGAAATTACCTGTCCTAGATACCTCAGACTGCTACGGCTGACGTCTCAGTCAGCCCCATCCACCTGAACTGCCTGAGAAGATAGCTAGAGGGGAAGAATGGATGACTATGCTGCTATGGTGGGGAGAGGAGAGATCGTTAGCACAGTACAGAGGGTGGGGGGAGGGACTCGGGAGGGACGGGGGGGGGGCAGTTGGTTGGGAGGGTGTTGTTTTTCTTTTTTTGGTTTTGTCCCACCCGCAGGAGCACTTGCCATAAGGAATTGAAGCATGGTGTGCCCAACACACTGTACGAGCGGATTGCACATCTGTAACGAACTGTTTGCACTATTTCCGGTGGGACACCTGTGGTTATTTGTTTGTATTGTTTCCTTTTTCTTTCACTGCTGCAATAAAATACTTTAAACCTAAAAGTAAATAAGAGAGGGATGCAGAACACAGAGGCAGGAGAGTATTGAAGTCGAGGGCAGGCAGCAAGACACACAGAGGTGAATCCTGTATATAAGAAACAGGGAACCCTAATTATATATATGAAAAGCAAAATATCTAAACAGACAATAGCATTAAGTATAAAGTAACTCACAATTTCTGAAACATTTTATTTGCGCCAATAAGTTTTGAGACCGCACCGTCCATGTGAAGTTTGTTCATTGTCGAAAATATAAACAGCATTCAAATGTAAAGGGCACCGATGGACATTGTCCTAATCAAAACAGGATTACTGCTGAAGCCTTTTTGAAACGCCTTGTTCATGTTTCATGTTTCATGTGATGTTTGTGACTTGGAAGTAAACTGTATTTGTATTGAAAAGGCTGTATTTTTATTGAAAAAAGGCCCAGTCTGCCATGGGCTCACGTAAATCACTGCAGTGCCTTGGAAGTAAACTGTATTCGTATTTAAACTACTGTATTTGTAATTCTAAAAAAAAGAAAAAAACAGACAGACTGGCACGGGCTCATGTAAATCACTCCAGTGCCTTCAGTTCAAACAAAAGGGGAGATGAAAGGAAGGGTGGGAGGGACTTTGGCGAATATGGGGGGTGAGGGGTTGTACATCCAGGTGAGCTGAATGTGTGTGGCAGCAGAGGGAGAGTGCGGCGCGTGCGCGCCAGTGCATTTTCAGACCGCAACGTTCACGTGAACTTTGTTAATTTGGTAAATAAAATAAACAAGGGCTGCTGTAATATAAGTGATGGCGCCGCATGTGACAGATGTAGGATGATACGTAGTGTAAAGGAGGTGCTACAAAAAACATGTTTGTGGGGGCGAAATGGAGGTTGGGTTGATGGAGCAGAGCTCCTGTCAGTCTAACACCTAATTATGGGGGAGGAGAAGTAACTGAGGCCGAGCCCGCTGGGGGAAGTAACAGATGGCTTTGGTGTGGACACGCTTCACGCGCTGGATGGAAAGCGCGTGCAGCAGGGGGCGGAGCGGATCCCTTTGAAGTGACGGTTAAAGTTGCATCAGGAAAGCTAAACCAGCAGGCGGATGCGCGTTCACGATCACATGCACTTGTGGAAATCCGCCGGCTGGTTTAGCTTTCCTGATGCAACCCTATAATTCTCGCTATTCATTCCTTGCGGAATGGAATAGCGAGACCTAAAAAGAGTATGCATCTCACATTATCCCCTCTATTAGTACTCCAAGAAGCAATCTGGTCAGTCTCCAGGTCTGTAGAGATTATGGAGGTTTTTACCTTTTATTACTGGAAGCTCTACTGGGGGAGGAACCCCTGCCACTGCTGGTTCACCCAACCCAGCACTCTACTGGAAGATCTCTGATGTGTCATCATAGTTCCTATCCTTAAACCTGGCAACCGCCAAAGGCCTGCACCTCCTAAAGGCCCATTTCTCTCCTTAACATGGAGATTAAGCTTTTAGCCAAATACCTGGCCACTAGATCGGCCAAGGTCACAAAGAAGCTGGTCCATGAAGACTAAAATGGATTCATGCCTGAGATAAGCACAATGCATTGCCTGTGTCGATTACAGGTGATATGTCCAGGTGAACGACCCATAATGACGGGCAGCGCTACTACTGATAGGTTATTAAAAATGCATTTAATACAGTGCGCTGGCACTTCCTACTTCAAATACTGCCCAGAATGAGTGTTGGCCCATGCTTCAATGCCTTTGTGAAGGCTTTATACAATGCCCTGAGACCACAAGCATGGGTCAACAAGGTGCTTCCCTTGTCTTTCCCTATTGGGTGAGCCACACGTCAGGGCTGTCCCTGTCTCCCCTCCTATTCGCTGATGATGGAGCCCTTGTGGTAATGGATTAGGAGAGATATATAGATTCCAATGAGCCTATGGTCAGGAAAATAGAGTGACATTATAAGTGAATATATGCTTCTTTGCCTTCAGCATCCGCAGAATAACAGGCCCACCCCCCATTTCTCCCCAAGGGCCCAGTTTCAGGTGGTGAATGACTATGACTGCGCATATACATAACGCAGGACCACCAAACAGCCTGGGATACTAACATTATCCCAATTTTAAAGCGTACTCGTTCCGACTTGGAGATGTGGGACTGGCTGGCGCTCAACTAAATGGCACATGTGGCGCTTTACAAAATGATAGTTCTGCTTCCTCTTTGCATTGCAGATCTACCCCTACGTCCTCCTGTCTATCTTTTTTCAGGATGTTCACTCAACAGTTTCACAATTCTTCTGTGCAGGTAAACTACCAAGGGGATCCCACACTAAATGCACTCTTCCAATGCCTTGAGTTGGCCTTTGCACCCGACATCCAACTTTACTACTGAGCAGCACAAATGGTGCCAATCGGGGACAAGCTCTTAGGCAATCTACAGGACTCCTCCTAGAGGCTAAGTCTGGCTACCATTGAACTGGGGACCCTATGGCGGACATCCTTCCCCTTCACTTAAGCAGGTCTTAAGCTGCTGCTCTTATGTTGGCGAGCAGCCATATTTAATATCAAATGGATTAACAAGTTTACCGCTCTGCTCCCTCTTTGGGCTGGTATCTAGTGGAACCAGGTGGTGTGGTTGAGGGGCTCCAGAACTGTGTTGCGATTGGTATCTCCAGATTGGGAGAAATATGAGACTTCAATCACATCTGATCTTCTAAGCACCTAGCAGAAGAATTCAATCTATGCAAATCATAATTCCTTGGATATCTCCAAATCCATCATGCTTTAGACATTTACACGGAAGGCTTGGGTGAGGTGCTGAACACGTGGCTAAACTAGGCCGTAAGGGATTATCTGGGCTGCACAGGGTTGTCCTGAATACCACAGATCCATTCCATGATGTGCGGGCAGTGTGGATGGGAGACGTGGGTGAGATGGAGGATGATGAGTGGCATGAGGCGAACATGGCAGCCTGGATGCTCGCGATCTTCTCAAACCTATGATTCATCCAGTTCAACTACTTCCACCTTAGATATTATAGCCCCAAACGATTGTGGAAAATAGGAAGATCTCCCAATCTAAATTGTGCAAGATGCAGTGACTCAATAGGGATGGTCTACCACATGATCTGGCCATGCTCAGTCATTAAAATCTATTAGAAAGGTGTACACGACACCCATGTCAGCATACTGCAAACACCAAGAACCATGGACCCTAAACTGTCACTTTTGGGGATTGGGGAGGGTTGGGCTTATTCTCAAAGCCAAAGTACATTTATCAGCAGATATTGGCTTCTTTGGGGTTAAACAAGACATTGCTAGATGTTGGAAATCCGCTGAACTGCCATCCTTCATTGTAGTCACGAGGTACGGACAACTGTGGTAATAAGGAGAGGGAAATCTACAAGTGAAGAAGGTGTGCAAAAAATACACAAGGGTTTGGGGTTCTTGGATTTCAGTATGAAGCAAACTATTTGATATGTATTGTTCTATTACAGGTCATAATACTGGCAAAGTGGTTGTGACATTTTGTGTTTACCGGTTAACACTCGACTGATGTAGTTTGATAGCATGGTTCTAAGTTGTAAACATTTGTTTGTAATAATAAAAAAAAAATTTGCCTAATAAACAGATGTATAAATAATAGTATTACCTGAAACAGTCTTCAAAGCATCTGGTCAGGTAATCCCACAAAAACTCGGTGCTTAAGGACGCGATGAGCAAATTGGCTGTTTTCACGATCTCTGAAGCGGCTTTGTTTTCTTTGATTGAGCTGCAGCAAGGGAAAAAAACAAGTATATATGTGAGTAGAAACACCAGCTGGCAGACTAAGATGGGTCAGTAAACATGGTTACATAATCTTTACTTTACTGAGCTGGAAAGCCATATTTAATTTGACAGTTTTACAAATGTCAGAATTAGGATGAGTTCGTAAAGTAGATTTATGAACAGCAACTTGATCTGAAACAGACTTCTTTTAATCTATAACAGGGGGAAGTTACATTCCAGGCCTCAGTATGCTATAAAATAGCTGCTCTGGAATATCCAGGAATTATACTGTCACTATGTTTGTGCTAAGTTGCACTTATTGCAATCTTTTATACCTGGCATCGATTACAACCAAAACATCATGTAAGGTTCACACCCAATGTGAAGTAGGTTTTAAGTGATTGCCAACTACCTTTTCAAAGAGCCAAATACAACTCCCATAAAAGGTAAAATATTCCAGTCTTACGCCCAACTAGGCGTTACACCTAAAATATGTGGTCAACCTATCATGGTGTCAAATCAATTATTTATTTCAGGTAAAGATTATTGGATATAGTATACACTTAGCTCATCTGGTTCGTCTTTAACATAAAGGGCTGCACACAGGGCAAGATGCGGTACAGAAAATACGATGTGTGTGTGTGTGTGTGTGGCGGGAGGAGGGTAGTGAGGCATTCAATTTTAGTCACAGATACATTTTTCACATAACATTTTTAACATCACACAATTAAACACATTTAGGATTTGGGACCCCGGAGAAATACATGATTTGTCTAGCATTGCACAACATTTTGTCATGAATCAATACTGGTTCCAAATTAGTAACCTGGCCACTAGAATGTAAATCCTCTATAGTGGGGAGCGTGGTTTGGGGGGGCAAGGGAGGGGGGGGTACCGGAGGTTTTGTTGAACCTTTAGGTCCTGTAGGTAAAAAATGACAATGTGGTCAATGTGTTCTCAGCGCTATACAAACGTTTGGAGTGTTGTTAACTGGCCTAAGCATTCATTCAACCTCCAGCCATATTCTGGACTTTTTGGAAAAGTTGTAGGACTCTTAAGATTCATTTCAAATCTTTACAGCTACAGTGAGCAGTATCTGCATCCGAGCTTGTTATGGCTTTTCAATCTGTTGGCCGGTTACTCTCTGGTTCTCGGTGTTTCACCATCTTGACTGATCTTCACAGCTTCTCTTTGTTTTCTTGAAATTACACTTCATTACCTCAAGAACCTTGCCCTGAAGGATGCCAGATACTAGTCAGAGAATCTCCATGTCTGCGATGTTTCTACAGACACTGAAAGCCAAGATATGAGAGACTTAACATTAGTAAGTGTCACCGGGTGACATTTTCAAATCAGACCACCTCAAGGCTTACTTGCCAAAAATGTTCTGCTTCCTGACCTTCGATGTTTCCCTAAAAGAATTGAACCCTATTACATAAAGGCAACCTTTATGTTAGTTGCTGCATTAGAGGCATCTTTTAATATAACAAATGGTGTATGCATTTATTTTTTATTAATTTTATTTTTAGTGTTTTATATTGCTTTTTGCCAATGCGGCCTTGCTTACCTAGGCTTACTATTTTTAACAGCTAGGGCATGATTAGGCCGTGAAGAAAGGGAAATGCAGAAGCCCTCTGTGAGAGCTCACTACCTGTTATTGAATTCCACTGCACTTGAACCCTACCTCTGCAACGTCACTAGGCCATTCCATAGGTTCCTTTTGATTAAGTTTAGATTTAATTTAATCCACTTTTATTTGGGCAGCTTTCAAACGTGGGTCAAACCAGAGACAGCTCCACCTTGCATCTGTGATAACTTTTCAACCCAAGATACGATGCACTTTGTTATGTATTGTGGTTTGTTTACAGAGATACGGAAAAAAACATTTGTTACCAATTTTAAGGGAGGCGGGCTTTCTTCCAGCGAGACCGGCATTACTTTATCTCCAGTCACTGAGCAACATCCGCATCATATTTTGTATGGCAAATTATTTAGTGGCGGCGTCTAGAATTAAATCACGCAACGCACCACGGAGTATAACCTATTGAGTTTTCATCTACTGCATATCCCACGTAGTTTAACTTTTTTATGTACTGATTATAATGCAATTGTAAAACATATTTTCTATATATGTATTTAAATGTTTTATGGCTTTTTATGATTTTAACTAAATCGAATAAAGTATTTTGACTGACTGACTAACAACGTGACTTGTTTAGAGTTTATTTGATGGGATGCTTGGTCACAAGCATAGTGTATGTCCCATCTGCCGTATTATGAGCAAATTTTTGCCTCCAGCATTTGTAATATGGGGAACGGATTTGCGGGTATTTCACCGCTGAGCAAACACTGATGCCCTTTATGCATGAATATTTACCCCACGGTGATTACCCTGTGGAGTTTTTTTTATTTATGAAGGGGTTGGTGTTTAGGAGTTTTCCCCTCAATGGTCCGACTCCTTCTTTCCACCTTGCTGACAGGCATTTTGCTATTGCATCTGTTGTATTCTTTATTTATGTAGTGCAGCGCAGGCAGCGAAATGCCCGTTGGCAGAATTGTTGCAGCACGAAGGCTGCATGCCTGGCAGACAGGATATTCGTCATGGTTCTACAGACTATCCCATCTGCCAAACTCTAATCAAGGCCCTACACTTCTGACTTGCTTCATTTTTCTGATTCACATGGTGCCCATTTACCACTTTGGTTCAGGAGCTACACTTAAATAAATGTCTGAGCATGTACCCAAATAACATAATGGCCGTCAGCAACATCCAGGACTGCCATAACCCATGAAGGAACTTACCATCTTGAGCCTCGTTTATTTTGGGTCACTAAACATACCAGGGCCATCGAGCTGCAGACTCTGGACCGACTGCCGGGCAACTTTTCAGATTTTCATTTTGTTAGATGCTTGCTTGATTCACTTTAGTTCGGAACCATATTCAAACTTGAAGTCACCCCCTAGCCATTGGTGTTTTGCCTTTTCTTCTTTCCTGTCATTGCTTTCAGGTTCCACCATGTATTAATCCTGAAAGTCTGGACAACTGAAGTCTTGAACGATTCTTTTTTCCTGAGGTGATTAGTTGCTTGTCTTCCCTGTCCTGTTAGGTTCAATGTAGTTTAGGCCGATTTAGTAGGAACAAAAGAGCTGAATGCATATATGACTATGCATGAATGGCAAATCTGTAATTAGAACATCCCAAATGCATGCGCATAAGAGGAAGTGTCTAAATGTACTTAAGAGAGTATTTAAAAATGAGAAATAAAACCTTCATGTACGGTTATTATTTTGAATGTATACCAATAAAATAAACTTTACTTGCATTAATAAAATGGGATAGAAATGTATACTTGGTGTGCTGCAATTCTAACTCAATTTCCCGTGACTTACATGTGGTCATATCCGGATTTACTCTGAACAGGCCCCAAGTCCCTGGCCCACTGCAGGGTGGATTTCTCACTGCCTTGCCCTAGACATCCTCAGCACTATTCCAGAAGGATGCCAACCTCTCCCACTACCAATAACTTCCTCTTCCTACTCCCAGATCTCTACCACTGATGCACAGTCAAGTACAGCCATCTTCCAAACAGAGGCAGATATGGGGGTTGCTGTCAAAATACCCCCTCAGCATAGATATTCTGGGGATGTGTTTATACTGTATGTTGTTAAACCCAGCCCTGCATGTGCGATTGCTTTCACTTTGGTAACTATGGGAGCATCAACATAAGAACATAGACAGTGCTACATAAATCAACATAGCCTAAGAAGTGGTAACAAAGGAGCAACAAACTGAGGTTACAAAAATGAAACTAGCTAATTTAAGAATAGGAAGAAAATGTTGCTGTAGTTTCATTTGTCCACAGATGGTTCTCTGGAATGTTCTTAGCTTTAGGATGTGTTTGTGTGAAAGTTGGCCACCGACTGTCAAACACATTTCACAGCTGAGAACAATGCAAAGTAACAAATCCAGCTAAGCCACAAGTGAATTGACCACAAAATGAAACTCAAGAGACTGCAACTTATACTAGAGTGTATAGTAATCAGTCAGTGGCATATATTAAACAAGCATTGGCATAGCCAATAGATCTCGCCTTTGGGACCTTATAAGTGTTTAGTTATCCAGCACAATATCCTTGGTGCAACAACATTAACTGTTGCATGGCTAAACACTTGTAAGGTCCCAAAGGCAAGACCTATTGGCTATGCCAATGCTCGTTTTGCTTTGTTGTGATGTCACGTGCTCTGGTGTGACCTGCTGTACGTGGTGCCCTCTCGCCTGATGTGATGTGCCGCTTTCAAAGGTGATGTTCTCGGCTGGTGTGTGCTCCAGCGTAAAGTGCTGTTGTGTGGTGTCATATTGTGTGCTTTAAAGTGCTGTGCTCCTATGGTATACGCTGTACACTGTACTGTTACATGCTGTGTTGTAAGTTGGTGTCATATGATGTGCTGAAAAGCATTGTGAAGTGCTGCATGGTTCAGTGCGATGCACTTCTGAGCTGTGATGTGGCCGGGGTCCGAAGCCGCTTGGAAAATCAAGAAAACTAAAAGTACAGGCAATATTGAATGGAAAAACAAATACATAGATTTTAATAAGGAAATGTCAAAGTGTACTGCATTAGATTACTGCAGGTAGAGGAAGCAGCTTCTAATAAAGCAAAGTCCTAGTTGGTAGTGAAAAATTTGCTGCCCGAAAGCTTTAATCCTCCTGCAGAGCTTGAGTTTGAGCCAGGGCTTTAAGTGGGCCGGGTCTCATTATGTACAAGCCATAGCTGCTGCTTAATTTATCTTATGCAACTAACAACCATTGACAAGGCCAATAGTCTTGTAGATATGATTTTACTTGTTGTATCATATATCTGGATGCAATGACAGAAACAGCAAAATGCAGTTCGGGCTGCACACTATGCTAAGCACAGATTTTTTAGCGCAGATGTTTCTGAGCCACGCCCTTATCTATATTGGCCACGCCCCTTTAAGAGACCCCCCAGATTTTTCATCCCACTTAAAGCCCTGGTTTGAGCAGAGAAAGGACGCAGCAAGACCTTAGGAGTGGGGCGGGGAGTGGGGCTGCAAGATCCTGGGAGGGCTGGTGTTGAAAAAAACAGACCCTTGGGTGGGAGATTGGCTGTTGCAGGTTTAGGGACTGTGGTGGGAGGAGGAATTTTTCGAAGGGCTAGGTGGGGGGTAGGAGTCTGCTAATTCTTTTTCTGTGTGAGAGAGATTGAGTTTGAGCCTGAGAAGGATGCAGCAGTGGGGAGGAGGAGATGGAGGAAGAGCCTGGGAGGGCTGGTGTTTTAAACAAGCAGGGCGTAAACGCAGTTTCAAAGCACACAACATATTTAATCTTTGTTCAAGATTTTTTCCCTGTTTGGTGGAACAGTGTGCAAATTATTTTCATGGCATATTATCTGCTGGGCATGTAACAATGCTGTCCAAGAAAAGTATTTAATGAGAAAGGATTAGAGACCAAAACATGAGCATTTCAGGAGGTCTAAGATCGGTAATGTGGAAATAACAAAAACAACAAGAGAAAGGCACGCAAGCAGAGTGCGCGTCATTGCTCATTCCCATGAAAATACTTCATGGGATGGGAATTTGCTTATGTTAATTCAGCCAGAGCCACTTCAGGCACATAACATTCGCTAACAAAGTGTGAAACATCTATGGTATTACAAGGGAGGAGGGGGTCGAGCTATGGGGGTACACCGGTCGGGGGCAGGCGCTGAGCTTCTGAAGTGATGTTAATGGATGGTGTATTATGGTGTAAAGAAACAAAATGTACGCATGAAGTAACAAATGCTGCCGTGGAGCGGGGACTCGCTGTTACTAATTCAGCCAGAGTTATTTGGGGCGAACGACATTCGTTAGTAAGTGGGAAAATCTAATGCATTCCAGGGGAGGAGAGGAGGTAGCTTCATGGGTACACTGGTTGCGTGGCAGGAGCTGTGAGTCACAGCAATAAAAAAAAAAAAGCTGACGGGAAGGGCGGGGGGCCAAAGGAGGAGGTAATTAATGCAAGCAGAGGTTACGAGAAGGGCGGGGGGGAGTGACAAAAGTGATGAAAACAAAGGGGGAGAGGGGAGTGCGAGCAAACCAGCATGAGTCACAGCAATCTGCATTGGAGAGAGGCGCGCGCTTGTGCGCGTAATCGCAAGCTGGTGGCCAAGCCCTTGCTAGCAGCACTTTTAAAACCTGTTTACAAAATGTCTCGCAGAGCAGCGCATGCGCTGACTCAGCGAGACCTAAAAACTAAACAACTATGATGCTTATTTAATTTTCAACAATTTAACCCTATACAGTGCTCCACTGCCTTTTGGCTAGGTTTGCGCTATAGAGGTACCACATAGATACATACCTTAGATCCAGCTGATTCCTATACTGCCTTGGGCGTATATTAGTGTTTGAGGTATCATAGACAAATAAAAATACATAAAAATATCCTGGCAATGAAAGTGAGCTGTTGATCGAATATTGTAAATTCTGATCAACGTCAGGAGGAATGCCATATTATTATTATTACTGAGAAAGGAGTCCACCCTTCCAGGATTTTTGACAGAAGTTTTTACAGAACATCTAGGGCTACTTTGGAAATATATTTCCTTCTACTTGGGAGGATCTACCTTTTGTGTCTCACTGATTGGAGCCCTGGAAGATTTGGAAAATTCTGGGTAGCCAAAATTGAGCTTGAGAGAGAGTAGGAATGGTTCTAGCTGACAAAGTAAACATTCATTATGATTATGATGAAGAAAAAGCCTGTGGATATGGGTGGAGCACCACTGAAAGGGTTTTTAACCTTCGTCATGAAATTAAAAAAAAGATAATATTTTATTCCTGGCAATTAATCTTGTGGTGGTACAGTGGAGGAGACAGGGCCTGATGAGTGCATGGTATATTTTTTAAAGACTTGTATTGTATTGCAAATGTTGTGGCTTTCAATAGGTATAATCCAACAAAAAGATAGTCAATAAACGTATTCTGTGCATAAAGTGCGAGCTTAAGCATCATAAGAAAACAAGGTACTTACCTGTAACTTTGGTTCCGCAGTATTGGTAACTTTCATAGATTCCCATAGCTTGTATCATTCCCTGTCGTCGGAATGGGAGTCTCGGTAACAAAAGTAACATAGCAGTACAAAAGAGAAGGAAAAAGGCCTAGGCCTCATTCCCTTTTGTAGTATATCTGCCTCTTTTTGTAAAAGAGTCCAAAACTAAGCATCAGCCAATCTGAAGAGCCTCACCCCATAGAACCCTCCTGAAGGAACCTCAGAGCCTCAGATTTTCGTAGCCATTGTGTAACAGTAACCACATCTGCTGAAGGCTGAGCTTTCCCAGGGGAGGAGGGTGGGCGCATGGGAATCTATGAAAGTTACCAATACTGGGGAACCAAAGTTACAGGTAAGTAACTTGTTTTCTTGCCCCAGTATTGGAACTTTCATAGATTCCCATAGCTTGTATCAGAGTAGCTAGCAGTAAGCAATAAAGCACATTTTGTGACATAAATAAAGATACATTTAGTATCCGTACTATCATAAGAGAAGAAGAAAATCACATACTGAAATAACAATCTGTTCCAACAGTAAATACAATATGTGCAGAAATAGGAAGGAGGGATAGTAGGGAAAGCTCACCAATTAGTGGAAGAGGTTTCTCAGGACTGCCTGGCCCACAGCTGTGTCTTCCTGTGTCAGGGATTCCAAGCAGTAATGCTTGGTAAAGGTGTGTACGCTGCTCCAAGTCGCAGCTCTGCAAATGTCTCTGATGCGTACTCCAGCAAAGAGAGCTGTAGATGAAGCCACGGATCTTGTGGAGTGTGCTCTGATCCTGCGGTCCAGGGTCTTACCCGCTGTTGAGTGGCAATTAGAATGGCACTGGAGATCCATTCTTGCAATACTTTGCTTTGAAAGTGGAAGGCATTTGCGAGGATGGCCAAAAGCGATGAACAACTGTGAAGATTTACGATAACCCTTCAGTGCGATCCAAATAAAATTTCAAGCACCGCTGCACATCCAGAGAATGGAGTGACCTCTTCTCTGGTGTGGAAGGGTGAGGAAAAAAAGACTTGAGAATCAGAGGTTCATTTAGGTGAAAGGCACTTTAGGTATGAACCTCGGATTAGTTCTTAAAATCATGGTATTTCTTTTGAACTGGAGAAAAGGTTCCTGTATTGTGAGAGCCTGCAATTCCCCAATGCGTCTTGCCGATGTGAGGGCAAGAAGGAGAGCCAATTTCCACAAAAGAAATTTCATGTCCGACCGATGAATCGGTTCGAAGGGATTTTTCATGAGCTGTGCGAGAACTAAATTCAAATGCCAAGTGGGAGGCGGAGGCCTCACCGGGGGAAAGACTCGGAATAAACCCTTAAGAAACGGTTTAATTATTCTTGAAGACCAGGGAGAAGGTCCAGATGCAGAACTTCTGTAGTGAGAGATCACTTCCAAGTGAACTTTTATGGATGAATGAGCCAATCCTGTCTTAGCCAAGGACAAGAGATAGGTAGAAGTTGATGAGGCTGAGAAGAGAAAGGGTCAACACTTTCCTTCCGGCACCAAATGCAAAATCTTTTCCATTTCAAACGGTACATTTTATTTGTGGAAGGGGCTCTAGCTTGAGACAGAACTTCTCTTACTTCATTCGAGATGGGAAGGTTCATGAATTCTCGCTGCTCAGGAGCCATGCAGTCAGGTGTAATGAATCTGGATATGGATGCCAAATCTGCCCATGGGACATCATGAGAAGATCCGGAATCGCCCGCAAAGGAAGAGGCGGGACGAGAGACAGAAGGTGAAGTTCCGTGAACCAGAACTGTCTTGGCCAAGCAGGAGCTATTAAGATCATCTTGCACGGTTTCACTTTGATCTTCCTGAGAATCCCGGGATCATCGGAATGGGGGGAAAGTGGTACACAAATGCTCTTGACCAAGCTATCGAAAGCGCATTACCTAATGTTTCTCGATGGTGAAGCCTGCTTCCATCCATCACCACCCCATTTTGTACCGCTTTGTTCGCCATAAGTTGGCAGGGTATGCTCAGACGTGAGTCCCTTGCTCATTTTGCCACTGGATTCAAGCAAGCCTGGCTGAAGACGGCTGCAATGCCAGAAACCGGTCCTAGGAAGCTTGTTTCCGGTCCAGGGAAGGCATGGCTTGGCAGTTCGGGCTGGACTGTTCCCATGAGGCACAGGGTCAGACTGATTTGCATATGGCCATGTCTGAACTGGGGTGGCAGAGTGGGCTAAAGAACTGTGATGGATTAAAGCCAGATCTGTTGACTGGGCGTGAGTGTTTGATTGGTTCAGATGCTCCGTCCATCACCACCCCCTTTTGCTTGCGTAAGACCGGCATTTCTTGTTGATCGGGGTGGCAAATAGATCTATTGAGGGTTTGCCCCACCGTTGAGAAATCTCCTCCAAGACCACCTGGTTTAGTTCCAATTCATTACTGACTGACGACAGCCTGCTGACTCTGTCCGCCTTTTCGTTTAGAACTTCTGACAGATGTTCTGCCTGCAGCGATATTCCGTGAGGAATAGTCCATTCCCAAATCTTCTGGGCCTCTTGAGACAACGGAAGAGATCTGGTACCACCTTCCTTGTTTATGTAGTGCATGGCCGTGGTGTTGTCCGTTCGAACGAGAACCGCCGACCCCTACAGTCATGGGAGAAACGCCTGTAGTGCTAGCCTGATAGCCCTGAGTTCTAGGAGGTTGATATGAAGAAGACGATGCTGGGGCAACCAATGCCCGCTGACATGAAGATCCTGAAGCACTGCACCCCAGCCGTCCAGTGAAGCATCTGTTGTCACCACTTGAGGAGCCGGATTGCTTACGAAGGATAGACCATGGGAAAGGTTTTCTTGCTTCGTCCACCACAAGGCTGGTCTTTTCATTGCTACAGTAATCATCACCTTGTCGTCGAAAGAGCTGTGAACTTGCCTCCATTGTTTGTCTAGCTGTTCCTGAAGAGTCCGCATCCGCAATCTGCAGTGAGGTATCAAAGGAATGCATGAGGAGATCACCCCCAGGGATTTGTAACGGCGTACTGAAAGACACTTTCTTTTTCTGAATAGCAGCGCCATGGACTGCAGTTTTTCCTGCCTTTCTAGGGATGGAAAAGCCTTGTTGAGGTTTGTGTCCAAGATGGCCCCCAGGAAACGCGCTGTCCTGGACGGAGTCAGAGATGATTTCTCTTTGTTGAGAGTAAGACCCAAATACTGGAATAGGTTCGTAGATGCGTTGACTGCGTCCCTCGCAGCCTCCCTGGACGGGGCTTTCAGCAACCAGTCATCCAGGTATGGGAAGACCTGAAAATGATGTTTCCGTAGGAAAACTGCCACCGGTGCCAGCACCTTGGTAAAGATCCTTGGAGCAGAACGAAGTCCGAAGCGTAACACCCTGAATTGCAAGTGGCTCTTGGCTTCTGTAAACCGTAGAAACCTCTTGTGCGCTGAATGGGTATGTGAAAATACATATCTTCGAGATCGAGAGTGGCCATGAAATCCCCTGGATTGATGAGACGTACTATATCCTGAAGTGAAAACATCCGAAAGGATTGGGAAATGAGATAGGTGTTTAGCTCCCCGAGGTCTAAAATAGGGCGCCATTTCTCCAGCGTCTTCTTAACCTGGAATAGAATCCTTTCTCTCTTTGAGATAAGGGGACTAGCTCCATAGCTCTCTTTAGGAGCATCTGATAAACTTCGAGCTGGAAAAGACGCAGATGTCTTGAAGGAATGGCAGCAGGGGGCTTGGAAGGTGGGATTTGTGTGAACTCCAAAGTATGGCCCTTTCGAATGATGTTGAGCACCCAAAGGTCTGATGTTATCCGAGTCCAGTTGCGGAAGTATTGAGATACCGTGCCTCCTACAGATGTTGTTGTGGAGGTGGGTACAGCAGGCAGAGCGAGAACGCCGCTATTGCCTCTTGGACATATCACGTCGTTGGCGGTTCTGCTTCCCTCTCGTATTCGATCTAGAGAAAGACAAGGCTTGACCTTGCTTTTGGTGATAGGGCTGACAGTATGACTGCGACGTTTATCCATATGAAGAGTACCTTTGCTGCTGGTATGAGCCTCTGTATGATGTGGTACTCCTCCCTCTTGCACCCCTGAAAGGAGCTTTCCGGTATTGAAGAGTACCAAGAGACCTAGCCATCTCTGTATCCTTCTTTATTTCTTGGAGGGCATCATCTATGTGTTTTCCAAATAATGCCTCTTCGTCGTTGTCCTTGGCGACAAAGAACAGCTGCTCCAGCTAATGAACGAAAAGCCGTAGTGGCAATGTCCATGGCACAATCTATCACCTCAGCCGATGTCGCATCCCCTTCTTGCAGTATTTTCTTTGCCTCCCCTCTTGCCTCCTGGGGAAGTTGTTCCAAAAAAGTGATAGGTCACACCACAATTGGCGATCATACCTGCCCAGTATCGCCAAAGCATTTGCCGCTCGCACCAGGAGACTAGCCATTGACGAGAACCTTTCTCCTGCGTTATCAAGTCGCCTGCCTTCCTTATCAGAGGAGTTGTAAGGGGTGGCGAAGGGTTGCAAGACTTCCTCTGTGCCGCCTGCGATGTCACAGAGTCCGGTTTTGGCTGCCCAGTGAAGGACGCCGGACCATCTTCAGGTGCCTTATGTTTCTTTTCCAGGCGTGGCAGGACCGGAATGACAGTAGCCGGGTTTTTCATAGCCTTGAGACCCTCATCCCACACATGCGCCACAATGGGTATAGATCGGGTCACCTTCTTATAGGGCTCTTTAAAGTCATAGAGAAAACACTCCATCTGTACGGAAGGCATAGGCAGCTTGAATCGGCTAGATGCTCTCTCCATCAGCTTATGGAAACCCCCGACATTCGCTGGGGGAGAATCCACCGGGTCTGGACTAGGCGACGCTGGATCCGTGATCACATACTTATCCCACTCTAAGCCCTGATTAGGCTTTTTATCAATATTCTGATCCTCATCCAAGGAATCATCCTGTACACCCGGTAGTCTTGAAGGTATATTCGGAATAGGTGTTTGTGGCTGAGAGAACACCTGGGTTGTCAGCTCTGGAGAAACCACCATTGGAGTTGTGGGGGCAGGTAAAGTTTGAACTGCCGGGATAGAAGCAGCCTGAGTTGTAACCTGAGAGAACCTGGTTTTATAGTCCTGCAGCATGCTATGGAGATCCGCCAAGAGTGAGGAAGGGAAATATACCATGTCCTGGCCTGCGGACTCCTGACGTTGATAAGAGTGTTGGTAAGAATATTCATGAAGAAACTCGCCATCAGAATCTGTTTCCTGACATTTTACCAGCAGTTGAGATGGACTGTGAGCATAGCCAAAAGAGTCCTGATGATCTTCGTCAGAATCCTCTTCTTCTTTTTCCAGTAACAAAGGGGGAGGCAAGGGGGTAACCTTCCTTGGAGATGTCATGTCCGGAGTTATCCTTTTCAAGGAAATAGTTATTTTCTCAGTCGACTACTGCATCGTCGACTGTACCGTGGTCGATGGAGAAGGTAAAGGTAAACCCGTCGTCGATGTCGTCAACGGAAGAGTTACCGTCGACGGACGGACTGTCGATGACGAGATGGGCGTCGTTGACGAGACAGTCGACAATCCTGCCGTCGTCGTCGTCATGGTTGTCGTCTTCGAAGCACTTGTCGACGACACCGTCGTCGTCACCACCGTCGGCGAAATCCTCGTCGTCGCTGTCGTCGTCGTCAATATCCCCGACGACGTCGCTGTCACAGTCATCGACAACGATCCTGTCGACATCGACTGTACCGCCGACGAGCTCGTCGACGATACCACTTTAGTCACCTTGGATTTAGACGCCTTCGTCGACGGAGCCTTCTGCTGCGTCGTCGACGACTTGGAGCTTTTCTCTGACTTTTCAGATGACAGAGAAGATGGTTTCTTGAAATTTGTAGCAGCCTCCCTCACTGCTGAAGGCGTAGATGGTTCTTCCCTCTCCTTTACACCGTGGTGAGGAGATTTTACAGGACTTTGGCCCTCAGATTCACGGGGGGTCTTTTTGAGGCCTTAACTGGATGCTCCACAGAAGGTGAAGGGGAAGCCCTACCCCTTTTGACTGAACTTCTGGATGATGTTGCTGAAGGAGAGTCCTCACTGTCGCTTGACACGGTCTCTTTTCTGGACTTCAATTTCTGGAGCCAAGTGAAGAGGCAACCCTCACGGTCCCGGAGCGTCTTTGAAGAGAAGGTGCAGCAGATCCTGCAGTCCACAGCCTTATGATCCGGATACAGGCAATATATACAGTCCTTATGCCTGTCCTCCACTTACAGCCTTTTCTTGCCACAGGTGGAACATGACTTGAAAAGAAACTTCTTCTCCTTGTCAGACATTTCAGAAAAAACACCTAATAATCCTGAAGAAAACAGTTGGAGAAATTCTCAAAAGAGTAGAAAATGAGCAGAGCTCAAAGGAGACTCCCTAAGCACAACGTGCGGTAGAAAATCTGAGGCTCTGAGGTTCCTTCAGGAGGGTTCTATGGGGTGAGGCTCTTCTGATTGGCTGATGCTTAGTTTTGGTCTCTTTTACAAAAAGAGGCGGATATGCTACAAAAGGGAATGAGGCCTAGGCCTTTTTCTTTCTCTTTTGTACCTACTGCTATGTTATTTTTGTAACCGAGACTCCCATTCCGACGACGGGGAATGATACAAGCTATGGGAATCTATGAAAGTTCCAATACTGGGGCAACCTTCCTTTCTACTAGGCCATCTGATCCCATGTGTTCCAACCAAGACAGCTAAATTAAGACAACACAGCCCAAGGCACATTTACCCTGTTGCCAACGTGCTGTTCCCAATAAAGAGTAAAGAGCTAATTTCTCCAGGATTCACTAGCTGGTGAGAGCTGTGTCTTACAGCAGCATCCACAATCTCTGCTACATACTCCGTAGAGAACAGTGCTGTGCAAATTTGGTACTGCGTCCATTTTATCGCTGAGAAGGAAGGCAAATGCAAAGCTTCACTTGACGCTATGACCTTTAAAATGTAACTCAACAGCAGATTTCCTTTTCAAAATAGATTATCTAGGGTTATTCTAATAAAAGGTGAGTGCAGAAGACTGACATAGGAAGTATGAACCTCTTGGAGGGGTATCCCACTGCAGGACAAACAGTAAATTGTACAGTACCTTGTAAGACTGCCACTCTGGTTGTAGCTCAGCTTTAGATCAGACCCCATGGCATCCCTACAGTAAGAATAAAGGGCTCTGATCACTTCTAGGAATACATCCCCAACAACCTGGGGCCCTGAAATGAAAAAATTAAGAGGAATGGTAAGACTAATTATTTTTGTGGTGTGTTTCTTCTACATTAACTAATTGACTAGTTTAAAAAAACATATTTGAAGACATATTCTGGGGACAATCAAAAGAAAGACTAAATAATATGCAATAAGGAGCAAAATACATTAAAAGACAAGTGCACTGCAAATTGCAACTACATTTAATACACTTACTGTCCCATGAGATTCAAATACTATTTTTGTTGTTCCTCAATGAAATAATCTAGATATTACCTAAGGCATAAAATACCTTGTTTTATCCAGCATCCATTACGAAAGTGAATGCCTCATTACCATTTAAAAAAATACTGCTAAAACCTACAAGTCTACCAAAAAATGAGGGCACAGACGAAAATGCGTACATTTGCTTCTCTCAGATTTCTGCAGACCGGCAAAGCAGTCATTGGTGATAAAAACTCTTTCCACACGTACATTTTAATTGCAGGTAGAAACACAAACTTCAATCAAAATCTAAAAAAAAATCCTTCGCCCAAACTGTATTTTATTAGGAATTCACTCTTAATATATACTCGTGGTCTACCAAAAAAAAATGCTTTAGATAAATAAATATGTGCGACGAGATATCTTCTCTCGCAAGTCATTTTGATAACATCCCACAAATGATCTTAATTTGTCAAAAAGTCCTCAATTTCAGTGGCTTCCAGACAATGCATAAAACCAATGTAAATTTATAAAAATGGTATGAACTGAGATTCATGATCTTACAATGGTCTCTCATTGAAAAAGCATAATGCACGGCAGAAAAATTATAGCTAGCTACCAAATCAAGAATGAAAACTTGATAATGTTTCAGCTGTTTAAAAGCAATGGATAATGATTTAACTGGCTTCATTGCTCAATATGTTTAGTGCCCATACTAAACCCAAACTACTGTATTTTCAGGCAGCACGCTCCTCAACATAGTATGACCTCCTAAAGCACTCTGGTATTTACAGTATGCAATGTACTCAGGGCAAATACTGCTACAGTTGTTGGTGAGGGACCTGCCAAGATTACTTTTCTATTAAGAAGTGCCAAACATTGCCCCATCTCCTAAGTACCAAACATAAATACATCTCAGAATGTTCCCACTAGACAGAGGGACATGTGAGGAGTGGGGCCAGTTATTTTGTTCGGGTTCATTCACTCTAAACATATCCAGGTGCATCGTGTTTTTTGCTTAATATATCTTGGCCAGCCCCAGCTATAGCGTTTTGTTTGATGTTAGCCTAGTTTATTTTAAAGATATAAAAATACACACATGTCACATTGTGTGATTAAGCTAGCTTTTCATAAGATTAGGACACAAACCATCTAGGCACAGATGGGAAGGGCCTGGCCACTTCTTTTGTTTCTACACAACACCATGTGCACAGAGGTAAAATCAAGCCTGTTTCACTGGTGGTAGACGGCAGGAGCTAATGTGTTTACAACCAACACTTTGAGGGGCGACAGTCAAGTTATGTTACCCTGTCAGAATGGTTCATTAGACTCCTTAGACTAGAGGATGGATAGGCTACATGGTGCAACATGTCTCAAAAAACATTTATCCTTTTTCCAGAAGCAGAGTGAATAGAGAAGTGCTATACAAATCATAGGCATGCATACATCTCCTGTACAAACGTGGGCGCGCTATTGCACACTACACCTGTCCTTGCCCTTAGTCTGTCATGTTGTACCCAAGGAGGAACATATTGTGCGGCAAGAAAGCAACTGAAGATTCCAAATTTTAAAAAGGGGACTGCAACCGAGACTGTGAAGAGATGAGGGGTCCAATGATAAAGCATGCCACTTCGGTGAGTGAGGCCTACTGTCGTTTTTGTACCGAGCACTCCAAATAGAGATCATTGAGTGCATTTCAACCAACGTCTCTCAATGTAGGAGAACCAGGTACCGTGTTGGAATCAGTTTCCTTGTATTTTCTTTTTAGGAATTGTCATGTCAAGGAGGGTGAACCAGTGACACTATAAATAATTACTTACCTCTCACTCCCACCTGTAGCAAGTGTAATGAAAAAAAGAGTGGTCATGTGTCTCATACAAGTAATGGGAGAACAAATATTCAGAAAGCCACTGAACACATGTCGAACAGCAACACAGCTCTAACACAGTACTATAATGACCCACAGGACAAACACTAACTCTATACATGTCCTTCCGATGCCTGTGTCTGCAGCTGCTTCTGAGATAGATGCTTGTCTTCATCTTCGCAGAGACTCCTTATTCATTATGGGCGTCCACACCCAGGTTCTGGTCACCTGGTTCACTATAGCATCTCTTGGCTTACCCCGTAGAACCAGTGGCACATCAATTGCAGGAATGACAAACAAACACACACACACACACACCTTCCACCTGGAGAACGACCAGGACAACAACACCACCGCCCTACTAGACAACCTCACCAACCTCGGATTCAAGCAACTGGTCAACACCCCCATCCATTACGCCGGCCACACGCTCGACCCCGTCTTCTCCTCCAGCAACCACATCTCCTACAGCCACACCACCGAGCTCCATTGGACCGACCACAGCTGCGTACACTTCAACTTCAGGAAAACAACGACCCACCACCGCCCTCAACAAACCCCCCGAAGATGCTGGAGCAAGATCACCACCGACCAACTCACTACCTCCTTGCTCCTAAACCTTCCCACCAACACCACGGACCCCAACGACGGAGCCCGCAACCTCACACAGTGGATCACCGACAGCACCGACACCCTTGCTCCACTGAAAAACCCTCCCAGCAACCTCAACTACAAGAAAGCTGCATGGTTCACCAACGATCTCAAAGATTCCAAGAAATCCTGCCGTGACCTCGAGAAAGCCTGGCGCTACAACCAGTCAACGGATAACATGACAGCCCTCAAGAACGCCACCCGCAAACACCACTAGCTGATCCGCAGCACCAAAAGGTCATCCTTCAGAGAACGACTGGACAACAACACCCACAACAGCAAGGAACTCTTCAACGTCGTGAAAGATCTCTCCAACCCCAACGCAAGCGACAACGACATCACGCCTTCTCAAGACCTCTGCAACTCTCTGGCCACCTTTTTTCACCGTAAGATCGTCGAGGTACACAACAGCTTCGGCGCTCAGAACACGTCCCCCACCACCGAACCTACACCCCCCCCCCCACCACCATGTGTGCCTGGACTCAGGTCAGCACGGAAGATACCACCCACACAATGAACACCATCCACTCGGGCTCCCCAGCCGATCTCTGCCCACACCACATCGTCAACAAAGCCGACTCCATCATCGCACCCATACTTCGGGACATCATCAACAACTCTGTCATATCCACCACCTTCCTGGAGAGCTGGAAGCACGCAGAGATCAGCGCCCTCCTGAAGAAACCCACCGCAGACCCCTCAGACCTCAAGAACTTCCGCCCCATCTCGCTCCTCCCCTTCCCTGCAAAAGTAATTGAGAAAACCGTCAACAAACTGCTGACAGCCTTCCTGGAGACGAATGGCTCCCTCGACCCATCGCAGTCCGGATTCCGAGCGAACCACAGCACCGAGACCGCCCTCATCGTGGCCACCGACGACATTCGGACCCTGCTGGACAACGGAGAAACCGCCGCCCTCATCCTGCTCGACCTTTCGGTCGCGTTCGACACGGTCTGCCACCGCACCCTGACAACACGCCTCTGCCACGCCGGGATCCAAGGAAAGGCCCTGGAATGGATCACCTCCTTCCTCTCCGACAGAACCCAAAGAGTCCGTCTCCCGCCCTTCCTCGCAGAAGCCACCAAGATCATCTGCGGCGTACCTCAAGGCTCCTCGCTCAGCCCCACCCTATTCAACATCTACATGAGCCCCCTCGCAGCCATCGCACGCAAGCACAACCTCAACATCATCTCCTACGCCAACGATACCCAACTGATTCTCTCCCTCACCAACGACCCCACCTCCCCCAGAGCCAGCTTCCAGGACGGAATGAAAGACATCGCAGACTGGTTGAAGCTCAGCCGCCTGAAACTGAATTCAGACAAGACGGAAGTCCTCATCCTCGGCCCATCCATCTCCACCTGGGACGACTCCTGGTGGCCCCCTGCTCTGGGCCCCCCACCCAAGCCCACGGACCACTCACACAACCTGGGCTTCATCCTTGACTCCTCCCTCACGATGGCCAGGCAAGTTAACGCCGTTACCTCCTCCTGCTTCAACACACTCCGCAAGCTCCGTAAGATCTTCCGCTGGATCCCCACTGGAACCAGGAAAACGGTCACCCAGGCCCTCATTACCAGCCGTCTGGACTACGGGAACGCCCTCTACGCTGGGACCACCGCCAAACTACAGAAAAGACTCCAGCGCAGCCAGAACGCCTCAGCACGACTCGTCTTGGACATCCCCCGACACAGCCACATCTCCGCCCACCTGAGGGACATGCACTGGCTCCCCATCAGCAAAAGGATCACGTTCAGACTACTCACCCACGCACACAAGGCTCTCCACGACTTGGGCCCCGAATACCTCAACAACCGCCTCACGTTCTACACGCCAACCCGTCAGCTCCGCTCTGCCAGCCTCGCCCTCATCCCACGGATCCGCAGAACCACCACCGGAGGAAAATCCTTCACCTACCTGGCGGCCAAGACCTGGAACACCCTCCCCATCCACCTACGACTCACCCAGGACCATCTCTCCTTCAGGAAGCAACTCAAGACTTGGCTTTTCGAGCAGTAGCAGCCCCCCTCCCCCATCTTCTCCCACCCCCCCCCCGCCTTGAGACCCTAGCAGGTGAGTAGCGCGCTTTACAAATACTCTTAGTTAGTATTAGATTCCTTACCTTAGAATAACCCCAGGCGTCAGTCTGGATCCGGAAACTTTTGCGTAGCAGTACCCCTGCGCGTCGGTAGGCGTCGTCTGCAGGCATCCCCTGCGGCTCCACGTCCGTAGTTGGCGTCGTGCGCCGTGATGAAGTCGCTGGAGTATATAGACGCCGCCTCCGCGCGCTGACGTCAGTTCTTTGCACACAGCATTTCCGCGCCAGAACACGCAGAGCCATGTGAGAACCAACACTGGTGCCATTTGAAACTAGGGCCCTGAAAGGGATGTCCTTAACCCTAGGTATCAGTTCGCAGAACGGGGAGGATGGGTGGGTTGGGAATCTAATACTAACTAATGTTTCTTACAGATATATCGTTACCGAAGGTAAGTAACTTGTTCATCTGAAAGAAACACGTTAGTATTAGATTCCTTACCTTAGAATAGATACCCCAGCAATACCAACCCCGGTGGTGGGTCTGCGAACCAATACATTCCTACACCAGAAAGTCCTGGAGGACAGAACGGCCAAAGAAGCCATCCCTCCGGACTTGGCTGTCCAGGCAGTAGTGCCTCGCAAAGGTGTGCAGCGAGGCCCACGTAGCCGCCTGGCAAATGTCCTGCAAGGGGACTCCCCGGCCCAGGGCAGTATTAGCCGCCGTGGCCCGAGTGGAATGGGCCCTCAGCCCAACAGGAGGGTCCTTCCGAGCCAAAGAGTAGCACGCTTTGATGCACAGAACGACCCACCGTGAGATGGTCCATTTATGTACCGCCCGTCCCTTCTTCGCACCCATGTAGCCAACAAACAGTTGGTCATCCAGTTGGTCATCCACCCGGAACTGGCGTGTGCGATCCATATAAAATGAAAGCGCACGTTTTGGGTCCAGACGATGGAGCCGTTCTTCATCCTTTGAAGGATGCGGAGGCGGGAAGAAGGAAGGGAGGGTGATGGACTGCCCGATGTGAAAAGCAGAGACAACTTTGGGCAGGAAAGAAGGTCTAGTTCTCAGAACCACCTTGTCTGGATCAATGGACATGAAAGGAGGTTTGACAGAAAGAGCCTGGAGCTCACTCACCCTCCTGGCAGAGGTGATGGCAACCAGGAAGGCCGTCTTTAAAGTCAGGAGACGGAGAGGACAGGAATGAAGGGGCTCAAAGGGAGCACACATCAAGAATGTTAGAACCAGGTTCAAGTCCCACTGAGGCATCACAAACGGAACAGGTGGATACATGTGTGTGATGCCCTTCAAGAATCTTGTTACAATGGGGGACTTGAACAAAGAAGGTTGATCAGGCAGCCTCAGAAAGGCCGAAAGGGCAGAAAGGTAGCCCTTGATAGTGCCCAGAGCAGAGCCCTGCTGGGCAAGAGAAAGAAGGAAAAGAAGAACCTCAGAAAGAGGGGCAGAAAGAGGATCCACAGCCTTTGCTGTGCGCCATGCCACAAACTTGTTCCACCGACAGGCGTATACCGATTTCGTGGAGGAACGCCTGGCTGCCAGAATCACATCACAGACTTCAGGAGGCAAGTCAAATGGCCTCAACTGCCGCCGCTCAATCTCCACGCATGGAGGTGGAGGCTGGACAGGTTCGGGTGGAGGACCGTCCCCTGCTGCTGCGACAGAAAGTCCTCCTGAAGGGGCAGGCGGATCGGGGGACCGACTGACATGCTGAGTAGCTCGGGATACCAGTATCTTCGAGCCCAGTCCGGAGCCACAAGGATGACTTGGGCCCGGTCGCGCCTGATCTTCTTCAGCACTCTGGGCAGAAGTGGTATAGGCGGAAAGGCGTATAACAGACCGCAACTCCAATCGCGCCGAAAGGCGTCGCCGTGCGAGTGCTGTCTTGGAAACTCCAACGCGCAGAACTGATGACATTGCGCGTTCTCTTCTGTGGCGAATAGATCTAACCAAGGCTCTCCCCATTGCCGAAAGAGGCCTTGCGCCACGTCCGAGTTCAGACGCCATTCGTGATCCATCGAGCACCGACGGCTGAGTTCGTCCGCCCTGGCGTTCAGAGAACCTGCCAGGTGTTGAACCGTCAGAGTCACGCCCTGACGATCCAGCCATTGCCAGAGGCGCAGAGCCTCCTGGCAAAGGGTCCACGACCCCACCCCGCCCTGCTTGTTGCAGTACCACATGGCGGTGGTGTTTTCCGTGAACACCTGCACTACACTCCCGTTGACAAAGGGGAGGAATGCTTTCAGTGCCAAACGAATCGCCCGGAGCTCCAACAAGTTTATATGGAGCCGGGACTTCGCCGGAGACCAGATGCCTCTGATCTCTGCCTCTCCCAAGTGGCCTCCCCAGCCCTGGAGAGACGCGTCCGTCACAACAACGTGCTCCGGTTGGAGAAGGGAGAGGGATCTGCCTCTGACCCAATCGCGGTCCGTAAGCCACCACTGCAGTTGTCTTGCAGTGCCCTCTGAGATCAAGACATGGTCGGACAGGTTGCCCTGATGCTGGGCCCACTGAAACTTCAGGTCCCACTGCAGAGCCCGCATCCGCCACCGGGCGTGATGCACCAGAAGGATGCAGGAAGCCATCAGCCCCAGCAGCCGCAGCGTCAACCTGACCGAAACCCGGGATAACGGCTGGAAAATGGGAATCAAAGCCTGTATATCCTGGACTCGCCGTTCCGGAGGATAGACCCGAAACTGCGCCGAGTCGAGAACCGCTCCGATGAAAAGGAGCTTTTGAGAGGGACACAGGTGTGATTTCGGCACATTGATGGAGAACCCCAGCGCGTGCAGGAGGTCTGCCGTCATCTGAAGGTGGTGGACGACTGTCTGGGGCGAGCCCGGCTTCAACAACCAGTCGTCTAGATAGGGGAAGACTGAAACCCCCAATCTGCGCAGATGAGCTGCGACCACCGCCATCACCTTGATGAACACCCGTGGGGCGCTTGTAAGGCCGAAGGGGAGCACGATAAACTGAAAATGCTCGAGGCCTACCGTGAACCGCAGGTAACGCCGGTGGGCCGGCAGGACGGGGATGTGAAAATACGCATCCTGCAAGTCCAACGCTACCATCCAGTCTTGCGGGTCTAGAGCAGCCAGAACCTGAGCTAAAGTCAACATCTTGAACTTCTCCTTCCGGAGGAAGCCGTTGACGTTCCTTAGATCCAAGATAGGACGTAGGCCCCCTTTGTCCTTGTTGGGCACCAGAAAGTAGTGGGAATAGCAACCACGTCCTACTTCTGGCCCAGGAACGTGCTCGATGGCCCCCTTGGCCAAGAGGGCCGTAACTTCCTCCCTCAGAAGTGCCAAGTGGTCCCCCGACACACGGTGGTTCTGCGGTGGCATGGCTGGAGGAGTAGTCTCGAAGGGGAGGCAGTATCCCCTTCGGACGAGCTGCAGCACCCACCTGTCCGACGTAATTGTGCGCCAGTGGGAGAGGTGATGGTGAACCCTGCCTCCCACCGGTGTCACATGGGCCTGAAAGCTCGGACTAGGAGGATTTAGTGGCAGATGCTGCGGGGGGAGGTGTGGCCTGACCTCGCCGCTGTCCCCGACCGCCACCACGGCGGTTTCCACGGCTGCCACCGCGTTGATAAGTCTGTTGCGGTGCGTGGCTGGCAGCACGTGTGGGACCGCCCCTTCCTTGGCCACGAAAGGAGCGAAACGAACCCGTTTGCTGGTGCTGGGTCGAGAGACCTAAGGACTTGGCCGTGACCCTGGAGTCCTTGAAGCGCTCCAGCGCATGGTCCGCTTTGTCGCCAAACAGGCGACTGCCATCAAACGTGTCCATTAAGGCATTCTGGACATCAGCCGAGAAGTTGGCGGATCTCAGCCAGGCGTGGCGACGAATCGCCACCGTCGTGGACATCGCTCTGCCCAGCGAGTCGGTCGTATCAAGACCACACCTGATGGAATATCTTGCTGCGTCTCGGCCTTCAATCATAGCCTTGCCGAGCTTAGCCCGTACCTCCGGGGGGCATTCAGGCAGCAGGTCCGCGACCGTGTCCTACAGAGAGTGGGTGTAGCGGCCCAAGAGGCACGCGGTGTTGCAAGACCGCAGTCCCAGACTCAGGGACGAGAAGACCTTTCTGCCATACTGGTCGTACCTCTTTGATTCCCTGTCAGGCGGGGCCGACGGGAATGCGGTTTGGGAGGTGGAGGCCTGGATCACCAGACTCTCAGGGGTGGGGTGGGTGGACAGAAACTTGGGGTCGTCCGCACACGGACGGTGGCGTCTGGCCACGTTCCTATCAACAGGCGAACCTGAAGCGGGCCTGGACCACGTGCCCAAAAGAACGTCCGTTAAGGCCGCGTTAAACGGCAGCAGTGGCTCCTGTGGGCATGACTGCGGTTTGAGGACCTCGGTGAGGATGTTATCCTCACGGCCTCGACGGGGAGCTCAAGGTGTAAGGCCTTGGCAGCCCTCATCAACACCACTGAATAGGCAGCCCCCTCCTCCGTAGCCACGGTAGGAGGCGAGACAAAACCAGGGTTGGGGGAGTCATCCAGACCACTGGCGTCACCCAAGTCACCTGTTCAGTCCATGTCATACTGACACTCGCGTGTCAGAGGGTCCTCAGACCCCTCCCACCTTTCTCCGTATTCTACATCCTCACCATACTCGGAGTCAACGATGTAGACCGGCTCCTAGGGGTTCACAGGCCCCATCGACGCCGGTCCGACTCCGCGTCCGGATTCGGAGAGGGAATGGGGACGGCGCCGCCCGGAGCCGGCACCGGGGAACCGGCGCCGCGGGGGGGCGGCGCCATGGGTTGCCCCGATGGAATCGGCGCCGGAGAGGCCGGTTGACCAGTCGGCGTCGACCCCGAGGACCCCTGCGGCGCCGGGATCGGAGGCGTCAGCGGCGCCGGGGCCGGAGCACCCGACGGCGTCGAGGCAGGGTCACCCGAACCGCTTGGGCCCCCAGACGGGTTCACAGGGCCCGAAGGCGCCGCGGAACCCGCCGGAGGAGAAAGAGCCCTCATGGCCACGAGGAACGCCTCTAGCTCCTCGGGGGACGCGCCTTGCCCAGGGACCGCAGGGTATGGAGCAGGCCGCGTCGGCGACTCACGTGGAGCCGCGGGGATGGGGTCACCCGAACCCCCTGCCCCCTCGGGCGAGCGTCGGGGGGGGGGGAAGGGGAGGGGGAGGGGAAGGGGAAGGGGAAGGGGGGGGGGGGGGGAGTCGGGGGTACGATGACGACGCCCCGACTTTTTGTGCTTCCTACCTGAGGAACCAGAAGAGTGGTGACGGCTCCCGGAGCGTCCGTGACGACTCCGCGACCGCTCCCTCGATCGCTCCCTTGACCTCCGGCCGGACCGGGACCGCTCTCGACACGGGCCGACACCCGGAGCTCGAGCAGCTTGCGGGACCGCTCCCGTCTAGCTTTATTAGTCAGAGCCCGGCAGTCGACGCAGGCGTCCACGTCGTGGTCGGGGCCCAGGCACCGGAGGCAGAGTCGGTGATGATCCGTGACCGACATCGTCCGGTCACAGTCGTCACAGTTCTTAAAACCGGGCATCCTACCGGCACCGTAGAAGATTCAAAGATCAAAAAAGATCAAAAAACTTGGTCAACAGACCGGAGTACTGCTCTTCGGATCTGCGCTAACTGGCGCAGAAAAAAGAAGAACTGACGTCAGCGCGCGGAGGCGGCGTCTATATACTCCAGCGACGTCATCACGGCCCACGACGCCAACGACGGATGCGGAGCCGCAGGGGACGCCTACCGACGCGCAGGGGTACTGCTACGCAAAAGTTTCCGGATCCAGACTGACGCCTGGGGTTATTCTAAGGTAAGGAATCTAATACTAACGTGTTTCTTTCAGATTGATTGATTGACCTTCCCCCTGCAAATCTGCTGTCCTAAGGACATAGAGCTACTTTACGCTGCACAGGTTTGATTCTTTGTTCTGACTTTATACGGACTGCACATACCTCCTCTTTATGGAATCCAGGGGTTTCTGTTTGTGATTCTCATACAGCTACAGAGGCCATCTACTATTGCTGGTGGCACCACCCTCTTCATGAAACATATGAGTCTGCTGACTTACATAATCTTTCCTTCCAGCTGTGGTGTCACCCGACTGGACCTATTTTCCCTGTAAGGTGCTAACAGTTTGGCACACACTTTCCGAAGGCTAGCTTGCATATAGTAGCATCTATGCCCAAACCGAACAATGGGTAAATATGGAAAGAAATGGAAAACATGGATAGGTGCAGGCTTTCCAGATGTTTGCCGATAGAGAGGAGGATCAGAAGCCAGTAGTTCGTACCTCTCCCTGAAACCATCAGGGGGATAACCTACATCATCTACTGCCCAGCCAGAATGCAGTTTGAAGGACATCTTGAAACTCATTGCCACTGCCCTTAAGACCCTTTTGGACAAGATGTACTAGCGTAAAAGGAAAAGTGTGGAAATCAGGGACAGGGTCACTTACGTCAAAACGGAACTGTCAAAATCTTAACATAGTGTCTATAAACACTCAAAATCCGTGAAGGAGCTCTATAGGACATATGAGGCTCAAGAGTGCATGTTGAATGACTTTGAAAATCGCTTATGGTTGTCAAAATGCCAGAGCCACTTGCCTTCCAAAGAAAACAGAAGTGTCCTGACTTCATAGCACACCTTCTGCAGAAGGTCTTTACTGTTCCCCATTATTGAAAACACTGATGCTAAAGTCCAGATATCAGTTTTATGAGAAGTGTTAACGTTTATAAAGGAGTATTTGGCTATGGCTAAACCTGCCATGTTCTTCCAATGTAAAAAGAACAATTGATGGACAGAATGCAGAACAATATCATACATTCACCCCAGTACAGAGATCAGGGCCTAAATCCATCATTTTTTTACTCACCATGCAATTCCTTTTTGGATCCAGCCATATGCAAATCAGTCTTGACCCTGCGCCCAATGAGAACAGTCTAGCCCGAACTGCCAGGCCAGGTCATCCCTGGATTGGAAACAAGCAGATGTGGGTCCCGTGCTCACTGCACCACTGGGTTCAAGCTAGCCTGGCTGGTGAAGGGTGATGCCCTGAAACTGGTCCCAGGATGCTTGTTTCCGGTCCAGAGAGGACCTGTCTTGGCAGTTCGGGCTGGACTGTTCCCACAAGGAACAGGGTCAAAACTAATTTGCATATGGCTGGGTCTAAACTGGAGTGGTGTGGTGAGCAAAAGAATGATGGATTAAACCCAGATCCTTGTGACTAGAGGTGAATGTTTGCATTGTCCAGCATTCCGTCCATCAATTGTTTATTTTGCATATTCTTCGAATGTGCCTGAGACTCGAGCTTGTCTTGAGGCATTAGCTCATCAGTTGGTGACTTTGCAATTTTTGAGTTTTCATCTCATTTTGCAACTCCACCATTACTGGGTTTTTATGTTACGTATAGGTGGTTGTGTGGTGTTTTTTTTTTGGCTCTGAATTGTATGTACCCATTCGGCCCATTTCATCCTTTGCGGGGAATACAGACATCGCTCCTAATAACTGTTTTGGGCGACATGTGGGACTTGACTTTTATGCATCAATTCCCTTATGACCTCGGCCAAATTCGTTATTTGGACCATCCAAGCATTAGCACTTACAAGACTACCCATATTGTATTTTCTGCTGATGGAGAAAGCATCCCCATCATACATTTAACAGTGCAAAGGTAATAAACATTCTCTTTAGTCACTAACAAGTGGCATTGTGTAGACCTCCTTACATATCCACAATTTTTGCACCTAATCTCAGTAGTCTTTTCAAGTGCACCAGGATTAGAAAGGGACCTGCGCACATGAGACACATACATTGATCAATTACTGCACATTTTGGATCATTCTTTAACTGCATTATACGAAGGGAGAAGGGAACTGGTGCCCAATTTTGCCTTATATGGTATCTCAGGAAAGAAAAATCTTAAAAAGAACACAATCCAGGTCCAGAGGAAGGTGTTGTTAAGGAACAGGACAGTGAAAATGATTGAATTCAGCTAAAACAGAAGCTCAAAAAATGCCTGTTTTGGGTTTTGTAAAAAGTAGCTGTGTGTTTTGAATTAGCCCCAACCAGAAGCATGTATTTCTATGCACTACTGTCATTTTAGATGGGTGTTCTTACAAGTTAATCACAAACTTAAAAACAAAAGATAATGAACATGAAATTACCTATCTCAGGTTTATCCAGAAGACTTATGAGGATACGGAATGGTTTCAGATATGTATGCTGTCCCGGTTCCAAGTCGGAACTGGAGATCTTCTGATGTAAAATTTCGATCACAGCCTGCAAATAAACAGATATTTTAGGTTTAAAGCATTTTTATTAAGACAAAAAACATGGGGTAGGGGAGAGGAGGTTAAGGTTACATACAGTACAGCAAGAAGAAGCGTATCTCAGGAGCGGTAATCAAAAGTAGTCCGGTGGTTCAGAAGGAAAATACAACAAATATAAGGCATTTAGGCAGTTTGTGTAACATTCTCATGCACTCCAGCACCCCACCCAAGGTCGAGCGCGAGTAGCCATCAGCGATCCAATAAGGCCTAACCCCACTCCTCCATCCCCCCACCCCGATAAAGGAAAAAAAAAAGAAACAACACCCCAACTCCCCCGTCCAATAGCCCTGTCTCAAGATAACCCGCCCCAAACAGCCCACACTCCATCCCCCATGCCCCTATCTTCTGTACACTCTAATCCACCGGAGGCGTAAGCCTGAGAAGGCGAAGGTATCTCGGGCAGGTGAGTTCCCGGAATTCCGTGGACAGTAGTGCTAGGAATGGTTGCCACAATTCCTCGAGTTGATCCACATCCCCAGCCACTGTAAGCGACATCTTCTCCATACCCAACACCTGCCAGAGTCTATGCAACCAACCAGTAATGGAGGGGGCAGTGGCAGTGCGCCAGTGAATAAGAATATTCTGGACTGCTGAGCCTAGCGCGATAGCAATCTGCCTACCCCTACGGGACTTCAACGGGTACATGAGATCATTGGGAAGGCCTAACAGAACATACGCTGGGAAGCGTGGCAGCTCAATCTCAAAATGCTTATCTACCTCATCCAAGACCTCCTTCCAATAAGCAGTCAGCACCGGGCAAGCCCAAAGAATGTGCAAGAGAGTACCCTCCTGTCCGCAGCCCCGCCAACACCCCTTGTCAGTGTGTTTCTGCATTTCGTACAGCCTCTCCGGGGTGTAGTACCAATAAGTAGACACTTTAGTAAATGTCTCTGTAAGTCCAGTGTGGTATGCAGAGTGCCTCGCCCGATATGCAATTTTGTCCCATTCTTTATGACTAAGTGTTCTACCCAATTCTCTGTGCCAGCGCTCCCTCCCTGGGTTATGATAGTGAAACGTCGGGGGTTGAAGGAATTTATACAAATCAGTAATGAGCTTGGCGTCCGAGGTCCGGGTCACCAACCACCGCTCATATGGTGTGATTTGGCGAGCTGCGGTGTCGCGCACTTGGGGTTGGAGAGCCCAGTGTCGGACCTGCATATAGCGCAGTCTGTCCATCTCCGTCAGGCCGAAGTCCTGTCGGAGTTGCTGGAAGGGAATCACGCCCTCCGGCCCATAGATCTGGAAAAGCGCCCTGCAACCCGCGCTCACCCAGTGGGAAAAGGCTCCCGGCTTCAGGCCTGGTGCAAAGTCCGGGTTACCCACTATGGGCGTGAACGGCGAGGGGAAGGTGGTCAAGTCACGGGCTTCGCAAACCGCGTCCCACACCCGCAGGGGGGTCCGCGTGACAAAAGAGGCGTAGAGATTAGCAGGGCGATGCGTGCGGCGCAAGAACGGAACCTCCTGGAGGGTGCGGCCCGCCACTGCCTGGTCTTGAAACAGCCAGTGTTTATCGGATTCCCACCTGCTCCACTCCACCAAGTATCGCAATTGTGCCGCTTGAAAGTATTTCCGGAGGTCCGGGATGCCAAGACCTCCCGCCTCCGGAGCAAGCGTGGAGAGGACCCTCTTCATCCGCGGCTTGCGGCCTTGCCAAACGAAGCGGGAGATGTCAGCTTGCGTTTGCTGTATCCAACCCACAGGGGGTTGGAGAGGTAGAGCGCGGAAGAGGTACAGAATCTGGGGCAGCACCGTCATCTTAACCGCCGCGATACGACCCAGCCACGACAGCAGACCCTTGTTCCACCGGCCAAGTTCCTCCTTGATCTTCCTGCTGAGGGAAGTGTAATTGGCTGTGACCATCTCGGACAGTGTGGGCGCCATCGAGGACCACTGCATGGGAAAAAGACGTTGGAGGTCTCTCCTGGTGTCCGCAGTCAGTGACACGTCCAACGCCACCGACTTGCTCATATTCATTTTGAAGCCGGCTACTCGCGCAGAGGCGTCCAGTTCCCGGACGCAAGCAGGGAGTGACCTCTTGGGGTCGTCTAGGGTCAGCAAGACGTCGTCCGCGTAAAGACTGACTGTGTGGACATATTGGCCCATCTTAACCCCAATGGCGTCAGGATTATTGCGAATCCTCTGAGCAAACGGCTCCATATAAAGGGCGAACAGAAGCGGCGAGAGGGGACAACCTTGTCTCGTACCGCGTTCGATGGCAAAACTACCGGAGCTGCACCCATTGACTCGCACAGACGCCGATGGACTTTTGTAACAGTTGAAAACCATGGTGCGGAACTTCTCACCGATACCCAGTTTCCCGAGAACCAGCTCAAGGTACGGCCAATGAACCCTGTCAAAGGCCTTCTCCGCATCAACTGATAGCAACATCCGCTCCCCCGGGATACGTGAGGCCTTTTCTAATACATGCGTCACTCTCTTGGTGTTGTCCACCGTCTGTCTACCGGGTACAAAGCCCGCCTGGTCCGCCTCCACTAGTCCCGGTAAGTGTAAACCAAGCCTGGACGCTAGAATCCCTGTGTATAGCTTGAGGTCAACATTCAAGAGTGAGATGGGCCTATACGAACCACACAAGGTCCGGTCCTTCCCGGGTTTCGGGATGACTGACACCGTGGCGTTGAGGAGGTCCGGTGGGATAGCGCCAGGCTCGGAGAAGGAGTTAAACAGTCGAGCCAGGATTGGGGCCACAGCGGTGCAGAAGGTCTTATAAAACAAAGCTGTGTAGCCATCCGGGCCCGGGGCCTCACCGTGCTTTAGTCGCGCTATAGCGGAGATGACTTCCTCAACATGGATGTCTCTCTCTAGATGGTCCGCCTGGGCGGAGTCCAACACCGGGAGGGCCACTGACTCCAAATAGTCCTCGGCGTTCCGCGGCGAGGAGGGCTCCCCAGCGTACAGTGTCTCGTAGAAGCTGCGAAAGGATTCCGCCACCTCCGCGTCACCAGAAACAGTAACCCCGTCCGCTCCCGCCAGTTCCTTCACGACATTGCGCTGCTGCGCCACCCGGAGTCGATGGGCCAGGAGCTTACCACATTTGTCTCCCCCTGAGTAAAAGGCATGCTTCAGGCGCAACGCGGCATATTTCGCCCTATCAAGATCTAGTGCTGATAAGAGCTTCCTCGCGGCTTTCAATTGCCGCCAAACTCTCGGAGCCCCTGTTCGGCGATGAACCTGCTCAAGCTCCCTGACCTGCGCAGTCAGTTCGTCCCTCTTACGCTGCCGCTCCCTATTTTCGGCTGAGGAGATGGAAATAAATTCCCCTCGGAGGACCGCTTTCAAAGCTGCCCACTGCGTTGCTTGAGACGTGTCGGAGTTGCCATTGTGGATCAAATAGTCCTGAATGACCTCCCCTATGCGCTTCACAACCGACTTCTTATGTAAAAGAGTATCGCGAAGACGCCACGTCCCTCGAGAGGGAGAGGCCCCCGGCCACTTGAAAACGCCGGAAACTGGCGCATGGTCAGACAGGGACAGGACCCCGATATCCGCCGCCACGGCGGCAGTGCGCATCGGTCCGCTCACCAGGAGGTAATCCAGCCGCGAGTAAGTGCGGTGCGCGTGGGAGAAGTAGGAGTAATCCCTATCACTGGGGTGCAGAGAGCGCCAGAGGTCGTGCAGATCCATCTCCTCAATCCGATCTTTCACCGCGCGGGGAAGTTCCCCGGTCTGCGGGGAGCGTTGCGCCGACCTGTCCATAGCCGAGTCGAAAACGATGTTCAGGTCTCCCCCCAGGATAACATGGCGATCGGGCGAGGCAGTGACGTCCACCAACACTGAATCTAGGAAACTATCTTGGTGATCATTCGGGCTATAAATGGAACCAACTGTAAAAGCTGTACCTCCCAGGCGCATGCGGTATGCAAGGAGCCTCCCCTTCTGTTCGGCGTATTTATACAGAACCTCGCCTCTAAAGGAGCTAGCTAAAAGAATGGCCACCCCCGCTGTCTTGGTCGCTGCTGAGGAGAAGAACTGAGTAGGGAACTTGGCAGAGCGCAGCCTATGGCAATCCCTGGGCAACAAATGGGTCTCCTGCAGGAGGCATATATCCGCCTGCGTCCCCTCCAGCAATGACAGGATCGCTCTACGCTTCACAGGGTTATTCAGACCCTTAACGTTCAGGGTCACTACCTTTAGGGACGGCATTCTACCCGGGGAACAGAAGCGCTATGCAGCAGGCAAGGGGTCGGTAGGCGGGGCGTACGGGGCAGGCGCGCGGAAGAGGCCGGGACAGGCCAAGCGCAGGCATGGGTAGCATCGGACGGGACCCTCCCAACAACAAAACAACCTTTACTCCCCCCCAGAACATACTCATGGCAACTAGCCAAAAACAAAAACAAATGGAAACACCCCATTGTCTCAGTCAAGCCCAAAAAACGGGCAAGTCCGTAGGAAACAGAAAAGTGGACGTCCAGCCACTCACCTCCAACCGCCCCCCCCCGCCCCCCCCGGCCACAAACCCAGCGTCGTAGAGGCTAAGAATCTCTCCCCCCGGAGTGATTTCAGGCCGTCAAGGCCACGCCATTGGAGTCGGCCAAGTCCCTGGCCGCTGCCCTCAAAGCATCCGCCATGTCCGCCCTGATAGTAGGGGAATCAGGGCGACTTGCACTCGCTGGTGACTGTCTCCTCGTCGACCTCCGTCGGCTCCGTCTCTCTGAGCGCCTCCAGGACGGTGTAGCTCCATCTTCCTCCGTGGCCGTGAGGCCCAGTACTCCGCAGATGTCTTGTAAGGAGCGCAGTTGGTGCAGCACTCCGTTCCACGGAAAGATCAGACGGAAAGGATGTCCCCAGGAGTAGGGCGTCTCGTGTTCACGCAAAAAGTCAGTGGCAATCCTGAAGGACCTGCGCTTCTGAAGCGTGATGGCGGACAGATCCTGGTAGAGCGCCACAGGCCGCGCCCTGAAAGTTAAAGGCTGCTTCTTCCGGGCTTCCGCCATGATGCGTTCTTTCAGCGGAAAGTCGGGCAAGAATGCCAAAATGTCCGGGGGGGGGCGCCGATGACTGGCGCTGTCGACCCACCCTATGCGCTCTGTCAATGCGGACAGGGAAGTCTGCTCCTTCTCCCAAGATCTCACGGAACAGGTCCTGTAGATAGGCCACCAAGTCGGTACCCTCGTCCGCGGATGGGACACCCCGCACCCGGATGTTGTTCCGCCTGGACCTGTTCTCAAGGTCTTCTGAGTGGGCCTGGAGCTCGACACATTGCTCCCGGAGGCGGAGAACGTCCTGTTGAAGATGGAGTATCTCTTCGTCTCGGCGCTGGCTCGCCGTCTCCACTGAGTCAACCCGCTCGCCAAGCCCTCCACCTCCATGCGCACTTCACGGACTTCACTAGCCACCTCTCTCTTCAACGTCTGAAAGTCTTCCTTGAGGGAGCTGAATAATTCCTCCATAAAGGACCTTGTGACCGGTGGTTCGCCTCCAGTCGCATCTGCTGAGGCCCGGGAAGACCCCGGCGACGGCTGCGTTCTGTCCCGCAGTTGCTGGGCCCTGCTGAGCATGTCCGGCAGGGTGCGGTCCCCCTTCTTTGAGCCGCCTCTACCAGTCATCGTGATCGCCGCAGTGGATGGGGCCTAAGTCCGGCCGCAACAGGGTCGCCCAGCCGCCCGTGGGCGCCAGATGTGGAGACAGCTCTGCAGGCAAGAGTGTTGCGTCACAAGCGACAAAATGGCGGTCCGGCCCGGTCACCACCAGTCGCGGCGTCCGACCAGGGCGGCAACTGGGATCCAAAGCAAGGGACACTCTTCAGCACGTCCCTCGGGAAGTCAGTTCAGTAGTGGAGGCGACAACAAGCGCCCGCCAGCCAAAAGGCACCGACGGAGGCCACCAACACCAGCTCCTCAGGGACAAGATAGCGGCAGGGCGGGGCTAGGTAGAGCGGCCCGGGCTGGCAACACCGCCGGCGACCCTCGGGATACAGCGATCAGAGAAAGCCCGCAGCCGTTGTCATACAGTTCCATCAGAGGGCTCCGACGGGCCGATCCCAGTGTCGAGGCCTTCGGTCGTCGTTCACGGGGCCGGGACCCGCATAGCGCAGTGTGTCGCTGTCGCTGATCGGAGGGACAAGGCGAAAACTCAAATCCAAAGTCTGCGGAGTCCCCAAGACACCGTCCGCGGGGCTCCGATATCCTCCGGTGCGCGGCGGGTCCGGTCCCCTCCGGATCAGCAGCTTTCAGCACCAGGCCCAGCCGATGGATCTGCAGCTTTCAGCACCAGGCCCAGCCGAGGCGCCTGGACAGCATCGCAGTTCGCTCCGCCCCCAGGCTATCTTCCGTGCTCCGATCTTTGATCAAACTTTCAAAGTGCTTCCTCCGAGGCGATGTGAGCCAAAGTGGTATCAATGTGTGCACCAGACACTCCGGCACACTCCTCTCGCTCGCTGAGCAGCAGCGGGGGGAGAGAAGCGCAGAAAAAGGGGCTCGAGCTGAGCCGGGCCGGAGGAGCTACGGGAGGAAGCGTCCGCTCACCCCGCCATCTTGGCCACGCCCCCTAAACAGATATTTTAAAGTGGAGTCTTACCTAATGTGTCCAATACGTTAAAGTTCAATACATTTCTGCTCTTTGAAGCAGTCGCCCACATTTTGCTAATTCTCAGCAAATGTATTTAGAAATATGGGAGCACACTAAGCTAGCATTAAGTGGGATGAGTTTGTTCTAAGATTGACTTAGAGCCCACCTCCAAAAGAATACTGGTCAGTGGTATTTAAAATGTCTTTTTATTTTAAATGTTTTGTGGCCTTGGAACTCCCTTAACAAAAATAATCAATTGCAGCTGGAGCTGTCTACAGACAATCTCAGCAACATGTCAGGCACTGGATGAAATCACATGAAAATGTTCTTTTTTATCCGGAGCAATACTGCATCTGTTTGACTGACAGTAGTAAGGTATACAGAATTGTTTTTGTTTGAATACAGCATGCTGTGTTACAAATAATGCTGGAACTTTTTTTTTCCTTTCAGGGAATGAATTACAAACCAAAATTGCACAAATGTATTCCATCAGAAATGGATCTACCTATAAAACACAGCCACTTACCAAATTCAAACATTTTATTAACAGTTAATAAAAAATATAATATAAATAAAGTCCAAGACCACAGAATCAAACATTTTTATCAATTAGTCTCTAAGATACAAAAACTGAAAACATGTTTAAACCAGCGGCTGATGCATGTTGACAGAAATGATGACTTGTATTTCATAATTCTTTAACAGCTTTAACTTATTACTAAAAATATATGCCAAGAGCTAAAGATTAAATGATATCTACTGCCAGACTCCTTCAAAGATATTACAATCACACCAGAAAAAAGTATTTGACCATCTTTATGTAAATTAGGAGCATTACAAGAGGGAATTCCCAACTTTGATGACATTTGTTTCAATCATCTTTCTCAGGCTAATGTTAAGGTGGTGCAAACACACAGTATATGAGCCTGTGATTCCCTGATACATACACATGAGCAGCAATTCCCTTTTGCGTGCCCGGAATTCTCCTATTGCCAGGTAATATTGTGACCACATGGTCTGAAATGTTTGGATGGTTAATATATTTATTGATCAATGAAGTGGTTTCCTGCGAACTAAATAACCAGGATAAGGATTGGATAGTGTATTAGTGGAATTTAGAACACTGGAATGTTGAGAGCTCTGTTGAAGACAATGGAGTAACTCCAGGCTTATAATGGCTGGTATAACCCCGGAGCTCCAAAATGTTTGGCATCATGTTTCTCTCTTTTTAATTTAGAACGCTCTTCTTCCCTTAGTGAGCTGAATGTTCCAATAGCCTTATAACCCTTCTGACTGGGGATATACCAGTTGTTAAAGGCCTTTTCCCTCATTATAGACCCTTGCCTGGGAATTGGGCCTATAAGTCAGGTTCAGGGTCTTTATAGGCTGCCTAGCCTTCTGTCTAGGGCCTATAAGGCTGTATTAACCCTTTCGATGCTGATGACGAGCTCAGCTCGTCATCACCCACGGGTGTCGTGTGCTGATGACGAGCTGAGCTCGTCATGGTGCCACTAAAATGGCATTTTCCAGCACAGGGGGGGAAAACGCCCAGCAGCCATGTGGTTAAAACATTGGAATGTTGGTACCTCTACTGAAGACAATAAAGTGACTCAGGGCTAATACCTTTTGGCATAGGCCAACACTGAAATGTGTGTGCTTCCATTTCTCCCTTTTTATTTTAGAACATTTTATTCTCATTTGGTGGAATACTCTACCAAGTCCTATACCGGTTGTTAAAGGTTCTTGCCACTTGGGTTCAAAAAAAGTTATCTGGAAAGCAAGATGCAACTCTTGGTACAAAATGTAAAGCTCGAATGAACAGCATCATAACACCATGATGGTTGACAAACTGGAGTTAAGGCATTTATGTTTCCAAAATCGTACATCAGGTGGATCAACAAGACAGGTTAAACAAAATAAACCAGTGAAGACAAAAAACAAAGATTCAAGTTAAACCTCTTATATGCCTCACATTTTCTTCTCAAAAGTTGATGTAACAAAGCTCAGTTGTCCATGCAACGCATTACCTTCACAAGAACGAGAAAAAGGAAATGGAGGGAAGGGTGTGTTGAGCATCCATACAAACATACTAAACATGCTGATGGTAGTTTGGCTATGGTAAGACATTGTCATGAAAAAGTGAACCAACATTATGCTCTCTGCTACACAAGCACAGGATCCATGCAAACCATAACCACTGCAGTAGGTATTGATATGGGGATGGAAGCATGCAGATTTAATGGTCACTGATCCTGGACTAAATCTGTGGAGATGAACATTTTACCCCACAATCGCAGCTCAGAATTTATACATCCTGTCATGTTGAGGACTACTACCCAAGGAGCTCATTATTTTCTTGATGAGCTCGCCTTTTAGCTGCTTAGGATGAGTGTTGGCTTTGAGAGGTTGAGAAACAAGAGATAGCCTTAAGTCTCCTGCAGTTTTGAATAGAGACCAGCGATTTCCCACAAGCCGCTAAATATCGACTGCTGAATACTGTACGTAACCAGTGAAGGTCCAAGTGGCGGAGTTTACAAAAACACAGAGAAGAAGATGAGGGAAATGCCTAGGCTGGAGTAACTATGGCTTGGCTGAGATAATTACGGTGCCTGGAGTTGGCTGCTACATGGATTCAGTAGAGAGCAGTAATTCTTAACCTGTTGTCCACAGACCCTTAGGGTAGGGAAGGATCCGCAATGCCTATTCAAGTGGTCTGCAACCGTTTATCAAATTAAACAGATTTAACAGATTAACAAAGTAAATATATTTTTTTTAAAAAGCAACATTGATAATTTAAAGTTTTAAAATGCTCTGTAAATGCAAAGGAATTTGAAGCTAAAAATTAAGTTATCAACCTTATCTTGATTTGTAGGAACAGCACAAGTACAGCCTTTGGACTCTAGTATGCATGACTTGAAAGGTGAATTGAAGCATCGCTGTAATGCACAGACTAAAAGATAACATGACTTAGGAGGAGAAAGTGATATGGTGGATTCTGGCATATCATTTCAACTTTTTTAAATAAAACTAAGGGCCTGATTTAGATCTTGGTGGATGGATTGTTGTGTATCGATTTAGATTCCGTATGAATTTCCCGATTCATGCCCTTATATAGGTATAATTCACATTGCCCTTAAATAGGCATAAACTTCCAGTCCTTATTTAGGCATAGTCCATGCTACCCAAATACAGGCAAGCCTACTTCCATCCGTTCATCTACGTCACAACGAGTTTTTGGAAAACCAGACTCTTAAGCTGTTAGGGACTTCCCCTTGCTTGGATATTGATTTGTCCAAGAACTCATTTATTATGCATGAACATCTATTCCTTAGGGGTTCATTCACGACGTTCATATGCCTGACTTTAACGTCAATACCAGCATTGTCAAGTCAAGTCAAGTCAGAGAATTTATATAGCGCACTACCTACCCAGAGGGTCTCAAGGCGCTTGGAAAGGGGAGGAGGATTACTTGTCAAATATCCACGTTTTAAGTTGTTTTCTGAATGCTAGGTGGTTCTGGGTGAGGCGAAGGTAAGCAGGGAGTGAGTTCCATGTTTTAGCAGCCAGGTATGAGAAGGATCTGCCTCCCATGGTGGTCCTGTTGATGCGAGGTACAGTGGCGAGGGCTTGGTTCCTTGCTATGGCAAAGCAAGGTGTGGTTTGGTGCAGTTCGACTACCTACTTGCACAAGCGCAGCTCGCCACAGCAAGAATCGAAGTAAGCCAACTCCCCAGCTGATGCACTGACCAAACGCTGTCATCCTGCTGCCGAGAATCCAGCTCCAGTGTTTCTGACTCCCCTTGCGGGGTGTTTGGAAATCGAGTTCAGAGAAAGAGAAACCAACCCTTCTCATTCTAAGGTATGGAGCTAATTAGAACCTAGAGAAACCTTTGGCAATTCTTGGCAGAACTAAAACGTATGCTAAGGCAGCACCTACTTCTTCCCTCGTACTAGAACTAGGTTAGGTAAACTGGGGTAGGCATATTTTAGAAGCACCAGTTGAGGATTTTAGCCCATGTTATTTATGTATGCATTTTTATATATGTCATAGCAACAGACAATGCTATTACAGTATTATTTTATAGTACTGATTACGCTGTACGCATTGTACTTGGCATTCTGTCTAACGATTGTAGCAGTTCATATCTCTTGCATGAGAAATAAGACTGTTCAATAAACCCCTTTTATTGAAACGCCCGTCTCTCTATTTCTATGCAACTCTGAAGAAACGAAGCATGCACGATTGACTGAGTGAAATAGTTATCTATTGTTTCCATGACTCTGAACATATTGTTCCGACTCTAAGGGAAGCAAAGTTGTCATGTTTATGCCGTTGTCAGAGACTAATCCCTTCTTGTTTATTCAAGAAATTTTCTGGTGACCTCTGAGTTAGCGGGCACACACACTTACGTTTAATATACTCGATAGAGACATACTGACCTCAGTCCTATGTCAAATCTATAGTGTATGTTATTCCAATGCGCAGAGCCTATTAGGGATATAGGAACTGCACTACAGGATTACTCTGTCACAATGGTGACGGCTATCCTATCCACTGAAATATAAATTCCACTATATCCTAAGGGATTTATATTTCAGCGGACAGGATATCCATCACTGTTGTGAAAGAGTAACCCATCTGCCAAGATCAAAATCAGGCCCTAAATTTTTGAAAGAGCCAACCTTCCCATTACATTTAAAATTTCGATGTTCACATAATTGTGTTTGTGAATTAAATACAATAGTCCCCAATTAATGTATTTGCTTGAAGTATATTTGTATATGTTTTTAAATTTTTATTTTGAAATTCCAATCATACAAGTTGCTGAGCCAGGGAGCACAGTCTTCCAGTAGTGATTCAGTTGGAGTCTACAGAACTACTGCCACAGAGCTAGACGTATATAGCGCAGTGACAGCTGGAGGTCTACATCAATCTGCGTGTAGTAACGCATCTAAAAAAAAAATTAACAAATCAGGTCAGAGGGCAGTCATAAGGGACGTCCTCATGTACATGGTGTTCAGATACATTATTAATTATTGAACTCCTGGACAGCCAAAAAACTCTACATGGAGCCAAAGAGAGAGTTAAACAATGTGCCTCCATGCTGGCAGACACCCTGTGGAGCGCCTAATTAACTGAGAAAAAAAGAAATGAGGAGATTGATCAGGTAAAGCCTCCTTGATCTTACTGCCACTAAATTTCGTAAGTTGAAATAGGGGGAAGCACTAAAGATGGCGTATGCGACCCCGCCTCCGCCTCCACTTACCGGTTTCTCTCCAGCGCCGGCAGGTGTACATCTATGCCTTCCACTTTGAGAGGAGTGGTGGAGTGCAGATTTAAAGCCCCTCAAAAATAATTTGAAGTATTTATAGTACTGAAGGCCTACGAGGTATGGCATGTTCTTTTATAAGAGATATACTAGTAAGGATGTGGCTATGGCTAATTTCCTTGTCCTTTGAAAAGGGCACCATTGCTTGTTTTGTCGCAGATGTGACTATTGGGGGGTCAGGGTGGAGGGGGGGGATATTTTGGCACCTAAATAGCCTAAATAGCCAATCTGCAGTATGATGTTCAATGCCAATGTTTTGCTGTTGCTATTAAGGCAACCAAGATAAAGTACAGCAAAAATAGTTATTATGGATTTCTCAGATGAGCAGGGTACGCATAACCCAAATTATATCACACAGGGTTATTCCAGTAACCATTCAAAAGAATCCTCCATGAAATCCTAACTCGTCTCATGTTCCTACGCTTTGTAAATAAATCAGAAACTATCTATTAGATTTTACATGATGACATCGCCTCCCTTTTGGCCGACATTAAGGAGTATTATGCATATGTCAAATATTTGTATATTGTGGCTATATCGTTTTTTTATCGGAAAGACTTTCTCAAAAAAGTATTAGAAGTTTTATGTAAATTTATAATGAAAGATTCTATTTTGCACAGTTGGAAGCTGCTCAAGAATTTCTTAAACCTGAATGATCATACAGAACTGCATTTATTTGATTCTTTTCTTCCCTTTTAGGTATTGGCGGGGATTTGCTGGGTCTTTCCATGTATTAAAATGCATGAGTATTAATTGCAAATTATTGGGTACAGTTTGTAATTTTTCCCCTTTCTCACCACCTTGCCCCCCCCGTACCAGGACTATTCATCGTGGGCCTAGTGTAAGATATCTGTGTTGCGTGGCAGAGGCTGTGATGGGAACCTGGGCTTTTATGTATCAACGTATTTCCCCAGAGAGACAAAACGAGTAAAACCGATTGACACATCAAGCCATTGAAACAGAAAACTGCATAGGCCATGTTAAAGTATATGAAGCGCCTGAGTCTCTGTGGAACATGCATGTCTTGGTTACCTTGGCTGCTCCAATAAAGGCCATTGAAAACTAAAAGCGCTGCCTGCAAGTACAGATGAGATGCAAACCGAGGAAGATTTTAAACCTCCACAAACGGCTCAACTAGATCAAACCCTGGGCGCCACTTCTACTGGGTAGATTTGCAGGGGTCTCTGGGCTTTTTATGAACTCCATATGAGTATCAATGGCACTGGCCCTTCTAGCGCTCTCATCATACCAGAATTGAGAGGTTCACTGATTGGCAGAGACTGGTATTAGAGCAGTTTGGAGCATTGAGATGGGGACACGGTTTTTAAGTTTCATCTACAGCGTATGCGCTGTCAGTGAAAGCTATTGAAAATAAACAAAAAGCTTATAAAACGAGCTTAAAGCCTGCCCAGTACTTAAACTTACACCATTGGTTGGCTCCCATGACGCTCCAATTTCCTTGTTGTTCATTGGCCAGGCCCTCCTGCCACTTCGTGTTTGTCTTCAGTTCATAGGCCATCCGCTCATCCATGGAGCTTGGATGAAGTATAGTTTCCTGTGTGTGTAGCCAGGGTCCTTCCACTGGCCGCTGTTGTAAGGGTACTTTTTTGTATTTTTCATCTAGCTCAATCAAACCAACTAACCCTCTTCTCATTCATATGCGTATATCCCTACATTTTTACAAAATGACAAAACCTGCATGTCTTCTGTGTTTTCAAGGGAAATCAGAGGAAAATACAAAATCTTTGCAAGGATGCTAACAGGATTGTAAATTCTTATTTCCTTCATTCCTTCATCATCTGCATGAAGGTATCTTAATTTATATAATGGGAAGAGTTCAGAAATATATTTTTCTGATGATCATCTTTGAAAAGTTATAAAAATTGGGTTGGTGAAATTAGAAGTTTCACAGTTTGCAACGTTTCTGAAAATCCCATTTGTGTATAAAAGACACTTTGTAGAAAATATGAAAAATTGCCTTTAATTAACTTCCTTTGACATCCATGTTAGAAATAATCAGCGGGCGTGGCTTGGACGGCAATGAGGCAGGGGCGTGGCTTGGACGGCAATGAGGCAAGTTGCCTGAGTCCGGAGCTCCGCTTCATCCTGGGGCAGCCACATGAAATGAACGAGCAAACATCGCGCAAAAAGAAAAAAAAAGGACCCACTAAGGCATTGGAAAGGTGGCGGAAGAGAAGAAACCGGGAAGGAGCCTCAGTAGACATAGTAAACGAGAGAAAAACGCAGACACACCACCCGAGGCATGGAGGATCGGCGAGAACCAAAAGATGACGACTACGCTTTGAGGAGCCCGCCGGGAGAATCGTTGTACCACAGTGAAAGAGATCGGTCGCCCGACACATCAAAGCATCACGGCTCCAAAAGGTCATTGCGGCACCCCCCCTCCCATCGGACCCCTCCTGCCACCCCTCCCGCATTGTAAGGGTGTGAGAAAAGAACCACGGACGAGGGTGGAGGCTGAAACTGAAACTACCATCGACCACAGGGGGCCGCCATCTTAGTGAAGAACGGACGGCACCACATAACAGGCACTGAACTGAACTGAACAGCACAGGGAGGGTAGATAAGAAAGAGATAATAAAGAGACTCGCACACAAAGCGCAGATTTAAAAGATTTAAAAGGAGCATCGCACACAGACAGCGATAGTGGCCTAAAGGCGGGATCCCCCATCCTGATAGACCTCGTTGTGTTACTTTTTGTGGAAGTTCAGCAGCCCGGTATCCAAGATACGCGACCGTGCAGAAAAAAGGAAGGAAACGCCCGAAACCCAGGTGGCGTGGCGCAGCGATACTAACATCGAAAGTGAAACAGCGGGCAGGCACAAGGGGGACGCCATCTTGGTGCAGGGGGGACGCCGGTGGAAAACAAAGGCGATCAACAGCACAGTGTAAGGCGAGGCAGGAGATCTGAAGGAGAAGCCAGCAGTAGAAGCCGCCGAACACGCCCTGACCGCTAGACTGCACGACCGCTTGAGAGCAACCAGCGACAGAAAATGCAGCGACTAAGCTGAAACGTGCAAAATAAGTAAACAATATGTTAAAAAAATCACTGCGACTGACACGGAAACAATCACAAAAGATCGGCAGAGGTACCGAGGAAGGAGCGCACAAGAAGCGAGCCATAAAGTGTTCCTTGCAGGATGAGTCCCTGGAGTCAAAACTGAGCCAGCGATCTACAAAGCAGCCTCATCTGGGTCAGAACTGGAGGCCCTAGAAGCATAGAACCCGAGTCAGGGGGGCAAGTGATCACGTGATCAAGCACACCCGCGGAGAGCTAAGGACGAGTGGGGGTCTGACAGCTGAAAAGTGACCTCGGTGTTACGGGGACATTACGGGAAGGCCAACCAACGCGATCCAACCACCAGGCCTGGAGATCTTACTAGCTACCGCTCGCGAGTAGGACCTTGGGCGGAGCCGACGGGCTACGGACCCACAGTAACTCTAATCTGACCAGCCATACAGCAGCAGGCACACAACGTGAAATACCTTGGAGGGAAGGTGAAGTTTCCCCAAAGCGAGGCCCAGATATCACCACCACAAAACACGGGCCTCAGCTGCAACAAACAGGAGAGGTGGCAGCGACTAGAACATCACACAAGCAAACAGAGCTACAGAAAGCATGCAACACTCCGGGATTACCCTAAGGAAGAAGAGGAAGACAAGAGACCTTCACAGTGCTGCCTGAAAAACCAAAACAGTGGACGGTGAAGGGGAAAAGTCCACAGATCACGCTCTTGCAGAAGAAAAAGGCCCTGCCCATTAAGCAGAAGGAGGGCAAGAGATTCGCCCTCCTACAAACAAAAAGAGGGCTGACCAAAATGGCCGGAACTGAAGGGAAAAGCCAGCAGCAGCAACAGAAAAAGAACAGAGGCGACAGCCCCACCGACTCACCGGTCAAACCAAGGGCAGACAATAACGCCACTTTGGACATGATCCTGAGAAAGCTAGCTGACGTACATGATTTAGCCAAATCAACAAAACAAACAACAGACGCAATCCAGCTAGAGCTAGCGGCAGTCAGAGCGGACATCCATGCGGCAAATAACAGACTGACGGTGGTCGAGCAAAGAGTCAGCGACATAGAGGATGGTGACGTACAAACAAACAAAGCCATTATCGCCTTAACTAAGACCACTGCTACACTACTAAGACAGACAGCAGAATTGGATGACCGAAACAGAAAGGGGGATATGAGAATCCTATGAGTCCCGGAAGGAGAATAGGACGAAGCGGGTTCTTGTATGGCTCTTATCGAGGCGTTGATACCCAAACTCACGAACGTCAAACTCGACCACCCCTTTGAACTAGACAAGGCCTACAGGGTACTAGCCTTCAAAACAACTAACAGAGCGGGCCCACACCCGATTATATGCAAACCGCTGCAATCCCAACACACAGAGGCTGTATTTGGAGTGGCAAGGAAGAACCAGAATCTGCAGTGGAACAGACACAGGATAATCCTTACCCAAGACTATTCCAAACCCAGAGTGGACACAAGAAAAGGGTTTCTGGCACAAAGAGAAAAGCTAAGAAAGGAAAATATCACCTTCTCTTTCGTTGGGCCAACAAAATTCAGAATTAGCGATAAAGGCAGATCACACGTCTTCGAAGATCCAAGGGAACTGAGCAAATACCTACAAGGACCAACTCAGCAAGGGATGGAGACCAAACAGCCAGGTATAAGCAAGAGAAGAGCGTCACCGGACCTAACAGTGGAGTGAATAGAAAGTCAAAGTCAAATAATTTATATAGCGCGCTACATACCCAGAGGGTCTCAAGGCGCTAGAGGAAGGGAGGGGAATTACTTATCGAATATCCAAGTTTTAAGTTGCTTTCTGAATGCTGGGTGGTTCTGAGTGAGGCGAAGGTGAGTGGGAAGTGAGTTCCAGGTTTTAGATGCCAGGTAGGAGAAGGATCTTCCTCCCATGGTGGTTTTGTTGATGCGAGGTACGTCAGCAAGGGCTTGGTTGGAGGAGCGAAGTTGACGGGAGGGGGTATAGAAGGAAAGTCGTGTGTTGAGGCAATCGGGTCCAAGTTCTTAGAGTGCTTTGTGTGCGTGGGTTAGGAGGCGGAAAGTTATCCTCTTATTGACGGGGAGCCAGTGGAGGTTTTTCAAGTGACTCGAAATGTGGTCGTTACGTGGGATGTCTAGTATGAGTCTGGCTGATGCGTTCTGGATGCGTTGGAGTTTTTTCTGAAGTTTTGACCAATAAGTGCCATAAGGATACTAAGAGAAAGCAACCGCATCTACCTCAGAACACACAACACTACCTCACAACTAACCAAACTCCTCGGCAAACCTCACTGGGTATAAGCCATTCTTAGGGACAGCATCCGCATCTACCTCTGAACATACATGCCCACCTCGGAACTAACCAAACTCCTCGCTGAACCTCACTCTGGTACAAACCGCCCAATATCCACGGCAAACTTTTTACAAACAAAAGCAAGATGCTGTATATAGAATGGACACAAGAAGTACAAGGACATGCAGAATGGCACCCGAACGGGGAAACTGAGAGACTTGAATACATACATAGCCATATATCCTTTCTTTTTGCTGATATAGATGTGTATTTTGTCTCCTTTTAGTCTGTCTAGTCTGTCCCTTTTATATACCACAACACTATCCACTGTCCCCATCCCTACCTTCACCTTTCTAGCTACACACCTGCGCATAAGTAGTAACTCTGAAACTGGCTCTGGTGAGATACACGTCGATGACAAAAGGGGGTACGCCTGGGGGAAGTCCTGGGGGTCTGCACAAGAGTATATTCGAAGCAAGTAAGGGCGGCGGACACATCCCTTAACCAATGACACAAAATAACATGACCTCTCTACGAACAAACCTAAAGATAGTCTCCCTTAATGTGAAGGGCCTCAATCACCCAGTCAAGAGAAAGAAAATCCTAGACTATCTAGCAAAGACCAAAGGGGATGTGATTTTGCCACTAGAAACCAAGCTCTCCCTTGAAGACGCCGCACGAATTAAAGCGAGTTGGGTAGGCCAGGTAGCATGCTCCCCGGTATCAGGGAAAAAGCGAGGGGTTATTACGGTGATAAACAAGAGCTCTGAGATAACTATAGAGGATCAACAGCAAGATGATGCAGGGAGGTTACTGGTAACACAACTGAAAAGAGGGAAGAATCCTTCCAGGTAGTGAATGTCTATGCCCCAAACACTGATGACACGGCACACTGGGAGGGAGTTGCAAGGACACTGGAATCAATTCCCCATAACGGCCTAACGGTGCTGGTAGGTGACTTTAACATGGCACTAGACTACACACTAGATAGACAATCACAGTCCCATTCACTCCCACCAAGCTCACACAGTATTCTAAAGAATATTTTCAACAGGTTCAACCTAAAAGACCCATGGTGCTTACAGCATCCTGACACCAGGGATTATACCTTTTACTCCAACCCACACAACTCCTACAGCAGAATAGATTACATCCTAATATCAGGCACACACACGCATTTAATAGAACACTCTGAATTAGCAGCTAGAACCCTCTCCGACCACTCATGCATTACCTTACAGCTGTCCAGGCAGCATAACGAGGACCATCCATGCAGGTGGAGGCTCAACACTGAAGTCCTGGTGGATCAAGAAAATAGAAGCAGGATAGAGGAAGCCATCAAAGACTACATTAGGCATAACAACACACAAGACACGGACCCCAGGATACTATGGGACGCACTCAAAGCAACAGTTAAAGGGACGCTAATAGGAATCAAAGTCAAACTGAATAGAAACGCTTATCTACATCTAACCTAACTAGAAAAGGCCATTAAAAAGCTAGAGACAACACACATCAACGACACAAGGAACAGCAGCACCCTAAAAGAGCTTACAGAGAAAAAATACGAATACAATAGAATCCTAATTGAAGGGGTCGGACTGTGGATCAGTAAATATAAAGAAATCAACCTTTGCGAGGCAAACAAAGCAAGGAAGATCTTAGCCTTCTACCTGAAACACAAGCAAAGACAACACACCATCTCCTCAATCACCGACGCACTAAACAGCACCCACACTAGACACAAAGATATCCTGTGTACTTTTAGTGAGTTCTATCAGGATCTTTACAAAGAGACCAAGCACTAGACCAGGGGGGCTGGCTGCCAGGAGTACCTACACAAACTAAACCTCTCCAAGATATCAACCGAACAAGCCCAGACTCTGGGACGGGAAATAACGTCAGCGGAAACTGAGATGGCGGTTAAGTCTCTTAAAGACAATAAAGTACCGGGACCTGATGGGTACACGGCCATCTTCTATAAAACGTTCGGCACCCTGCTGCATCCAACATTGAAAAAAGTTTTCAACCATTGCGAGGGGGCGGGAGCAGTCTCACAATCCACGGAGGAGGCAAATATAGTAGTCATCCGGAAGGAAGGCAAGGACACGCATCTGCCCCAAAACTACAGCCCCATCTTACTAATCAATGTAGATTGTAAGATCTACGCCAAAATCCTGGCCTCAAGGCTCAATAGGGTACTCCCTCAACTGATAAGCAACTCACAGGTCGGGTTCCTAAAGACACGCATGTCACATGATAACACCAGACTACTGTGCCACATACTCGAACAGGCCGCAAAGACCGACAAACCAGCAGTGGCTATCACACTAGACACTGAGAAAGCCTTTGACAGGGTCTCCTGGTACTTCTTGGAACAGTGCATGAGGGCGTACAACCTGGGAGATCAATACACACGGAAAGTAATGGCACTTTACGAAAACCCCAGGGCTCGGATAGTAATAAATGGGGCAGTCTCAGAGCCATTTACCCTACAGCGAGGGACTAGACAGGGCTGCCCCCTGTCTCCCTCGCTGTTTTTGCTGGCATTGGAACCGCTGATTAGGGATATCGGGGCCAATAAAGAAATGAGGGGTTTCACCATCAACGAGACAACTGTCAAACTAGCCGCCTATGCTGATGACATCCTCATAGTCACAGAAAGGCCCAACTCCACCATCACGCCCCTCATGGAGACCATAGGAAGGTACTCAACCTACTCTGGATACAAACTAAACAGGGATAAGTCGGAATGCAAGCCACTCAACATCTACACAACAAGAGAGGTACTGGGGAACTCAGGCTTAGCCTGGCAAACAGGATTAATTAAATACTTAGGACTACAATTCGGCAATGACCACAAAAGCACCCTAGAATAAAACGAGAAACTGCTGATAGATAAGACTAAGACGCTGCTGGAGACCTAGTCGCCCAAATGTATAACATGGTGGGGGAGGATAGAGGCAGTTAAAATGATGATCACCCCGTTGGTCAATTACCTGTCAGGTATGCTCCCACTTATACTCACGGACGAGTTCCACAGGAAATTAGACAAGTTGATGAATAAATTACTGTGGCGGGACAAAAAGGATAAGCATGAATAACTAAGACTAGTTAAGGAACTGGGGGGGCTAAACGTGGCGGATTTCAAAACATTCCAAATGGCCTGTCTAGCGAAACAGGGAGCCTACTGGGTCACACCGAGCCAGGGCTACAAACCTGTCTGGCTCGCTATCGAGAAAGCCATACTAAACAATCTTGAACCAATAGCCCTCCTTATAGCCAGCAAGCAAACGCTAAACTCAAACCTGATATATAAAAACACAAGAAACGCACTACTCAAAATAGACCAAAAGATGGAGCATACCATAAAAGACTCAAGGCGGGAATCACTGTGGGCAAACACAAAAATAAAATACAAAGGGAAAATGCTATCTATGGACACATGGAAACAACTAGGGATCTCCTACCCCGCTCAGCTGAAGGAGGAAGGATGCCCCTACACCTTCAGGATGCTAAAAGCTAAGCACAACCTGCCAGACATAGAATTTTATAACTTCCTTAAAATTAGAACAGCCCTGTCCGAAACAAAATTTACAAGACACAAGCCCGCGATCATCCAGTACATGGGGAATCTCAACGGAATAGGCTATCAGGTATCCCACCTCTACAGATTACTACGCCCCAGTACCTCCAAGCTTAACGACAAAACCACCACATATTGGGAAAAACAGCTTGGTTCCACACTCTGCGAGAAAGATAACCATCTCTTCTGGTCGTCCCCGCGCAAAACAAGCTCTCCCCGGTGCTAGCTCGGACAAAATTCTGGCTTCTTCACAAAATTTACTGGACCTCGGCGTGCTTGGAGTCCCTGGGTCATAGAGAAAACAACGGGTGTTGGAACTGCGACAAAGAAAAGGGGGACCTGGCGCACCTTATCTACCACTGCCCCAAGGTTAAAGAATTTTGGAGCAAAGTATTCACTGTCATAAATAATACACTAGGATGCAAACTAAAAGACGAATTTGCTACACTCACCACCGCTTTTATTACAACAGAACTAGACTCACAACAAGACAGGGACCTACTAGACCTCCTGCTAACAGCAGCTGTCAAAATAGTACTCACCAACTGGAAGGGCACTTCCAAAGGACCTGCATTGCGTCACACACTAGAGAGACAGCAACAAAGAGGCATGTGGGCATCCTTGGACAAGCTCCTAGACCCATACGAACCACCATGAGCAGCAACAATGCCACACTACAGATCAAAACTCCACCGAGAACTTACCAATATAACGCTGATGACTATATGTTATATGTTTTTATTTTCTGTTTTCTTTTTTTATGTTGTATGTATAAAAGAAAAACTACAATAAACATGTGTTATAAAAAAAAAGAAATTATCAGCTAATTTTAGTTTTGTTACATCACACGTTATTGACTTTTTCAAAAACGAATAACAGGAAATGGGCTACCCTTAACTAATCCATCCACACAGATCATATATTGTGGGCTACAAATGGCTTCACTTCAAGCAGCACGAGAACGACTCACACAGAAGTAGACACGAACTTAATTGGTCAAAATAGGCATAAAATCACTATAAACACCACGGAAACAGAGCCTTTCATCTAAATGCCCATACAAAATTGCAAACTATGTGAAGATATCTACAGACATATTTCTATGTATATGCCGAAATATGAGACTCTAGTAAGCTACAGGGAAGAAAGCATTTGCTCCTTAGCAGTACCTCTGCCTAGGAGCTTTGTTGGTTAGCACTTCAACAAAAGCAACTTTGTGTGCAAGCTTTGCTTGAAAAATCATATTGCACAAGTTCTTCCCACGTGGTGCCAATCTCTGAGACCAAACTAAATCAGGACTTCTGAGACAAAGCTATTTCTCAGGTCAGGGCTCATTAAAAGCCAATTAGAGTGGCATGATTCTGGGTTCAGTTATTTATCATGTCCTCTGCAATAAAATGTTCAAAGATACTTTTTGAAAATATTTAGAGGAGAGACATTCTAACTTCCTTCCATTCCCAGTTCTTTCTGATGGAAGCTAATAGCGTACATTCCAAGGGTTATGTTTTAATCTTCAACCAATCCGAACATTGCTAGATATATTAATTCACGGACTCAGTCAAAATTATATAAAACATTTTTTAAATTAATTCCTAAACTATTAATGGTGTGTGTAGCTAACACAAGAACATATATTGGTATTACTTGTCAGCTGGATGGCTGCTTGATGCAATTACTTAAACAACTTCCGGTTAAATATAGTTAATAAAATAGTATACCATTTAAGTGCTGTATTCTAATGTAGGCGCCATGCTAAATGAGATAAAATAGCTATTCCATCAAGCTTTCCAAGCCTAGGAAAAACAGCTAATGTGTCTACAATTAAGTGATCAAATGACAGACTAGGTCAGGGATATTTCAGTTTAACCCTGCATATAGTGATGTTTTAAAACTAGCTGATGGTCTTTCCCAGTGTGGATGTGTGCTAAGGAAAGAGTTTGCTGTTGGAAGGGATAACAGTATTATGAGTGCGATTTATTCTTAGTAAAACCAACTGTATGCTTCTTAATCACATTAGTATGTGGAAAACATGTAAAAGAGTGGTTCGAAATTTGCCCTTTCTGCATGGTCACCTGTGAGGAGGAGCACGATGAACAGTCCGGAACACCTGCATTCGAACGTTTTCCCCATTACCTTTCCCCGTCTTCTCTCATGTTTATTCAGAGCTTACCGGGGACCGCTGGCCCTTTAAGACGTCAGGCTTCCCGGATGAATTGGACAGGTCACGTGGGGCGGAGTTCTTCAAATGGGACGCAGCCGAGGGAAGCAGTCGTTCAACAGGACCAACGGACGAAGAACGCCAGGAGAGGACGCTTGCCCGAACCTACTCGGTATTGCCGCCGGACAGCGCTGGAAACCTACCCAAGAAGCAAGCTGACCCGACATCAGAGTAGAAGAACCGGAGCAGTGAGGAACCCGAGGACGGAACAGACGGGGAGCCAGACCCTACCTGGCAGCGCAACAACTCAAGCCACGGCCCCGGAGGGACGTGGCTTCACAAGGTACAGGGGCGCATTTTCTCGGTCTGGGGCTGCGCACTGGAGGGATCTAAGGGTGGGGAAACAGTGGGAGCTCTCAAGGGGCCGTCTTCAGCGTAAATAGTAGCGCAAGCATGAATCACTGGTGACAGTCGAGGTGACAGTGCCCCACACTTCCTCCCTGGCACCTGCGTCAAATGCTATAGACTCCGAGCCACCCCCTTACAGGATTCTTTTGTTTCTTCTTTCCATTTTGGGTATCGCTGAGCGACGGCCATCAAACCTGACGTTCAAAAACCTCGCATTGTTAGAAGCACAAGAGAGGTGTTGAAGCCGACTACAAGTACCAGAAGGCATTGCACCGGAAAGAGTGCTTTATCTCAGTTCACAGACTGTTTGTTGGAAAAGACTCTAGTATCTACGAACTTTTCCCGTAAACTCCTATTTGTTAATAAACCCAGTGAACCAGATACTATTGACTCCTGGTCTACTTCTCCACCACCCCACACGTGGTGTCAGAAGTGGGATATAGGTCGCCTCCAAGATGGAAAACCTCATTCAGCAGTTAATTCGGGGCCAGGAAAAGTTAGAATGGGCAGTGGAAATACAGATGTCCTCCGCCAATGCAGACCGGGAACTTATAAAAGATGGCCTAGCAAACCACGCCGACCAGATGTTGAAGGTGGCTGATGACCGTAGAGATCTAACCACCCAACCACAAATACATGCGGGTACTGGTCCTAACGTTTCCCTCCAAAAATACGCCCCTGGAGAGGATCCTGATGCCTTTCTTCTCAATTTTGAGTGGGCGGCAAGGGCTTCTGGATGGCCCGAAGCTAAGTGGTCTTTTTTCCTTGCCCCTGTCCTAACCGGAGTAGCCCAAGCTGCTTACCAGGTGGCTAACCCCAATGGTAACACCTCATATAAAGACATTAAAGAACTTATCCTAGACCACATGGGTATGGACGCTGAGGCCTACAGGGTAAAATTCCGAAAAGAAAGAGGCACGTCCTCTGACAATTCAAAAACTTTGTACTTCAAGTTGAAGGCAGCTGCCGATAAGTGACTACAACCCCAGAAGCTTTCCATAGACGAGATCATGGCAATAATATACTTGGAACAATATCTCGAGGCTCTCCCATTTCCTATTCAGAGGTGGCTTAAGCAACACCATCACCTTAGCCCAGAACAATCTGTAGAGATGGCCACAACGTTTTACAGAGCACAACCTTGGGCGTTACCTTGGGACACAGACAAGACCCCAAAACCCATAGGTAGTGTGGGTAAGCAAGAAAAGAAACATGTGAAGCCAGTCTTAGAGCCTGTGAAGCCTAGACCGTTCAAGTTAGACCCTCCTCCATTACGCAACCCGCAATGCTTTGAATGTGGAGAATGGGGTCATATTGCTAGGAATTGCCCCAGGAAGAGGCCGCAGGAAGAGCCCATGGACATTGGATATATACCACGTTCCATTTTGTATTCAGCAGAACTGGGTCCTAGTTTTCACGTAAGTGTACAGGTGGAAGGGACAACAATAAAAGCTCTTCTTGATTCCGGATGTAAACAGTCAGTCATCCTGCAGTCCTTAGTGCCTCCTTCCCATGGGGTAATGAAGGGAACAGTACCTATTAGATGTGTCCATGGGGATATAAGGGCCTATCCCTTAATAGGGATTCCAGTGACACTTCCTATGGGACAGACATTGGATGTTAGGCTTGGGGTTGTCCCTACTCTGCCAGAACAGATGATAATAGGCGAGGATAACCCGTCCTTTCTGTTTCTCTTGCAGGAACAGTTACAAAAGCACCCGTTGTCCCCATCAACCCATTCCAACCTCCTCACTCAAGCCCCCTGGCTCCTGGATACCAGTTTTAATATGCCCAAAAAAACGACCCAACCCTCCGCCCAGCTTGGGAACAGGCAGAACAGCCCCCTTCAACCTACCCTTCTTTTCTAGTACAGAATGAATTGTTGTATAGGGTAGGAAAACAGGGAGACAACCCTCAGCTGTTAGTACCTCAGGCATTTAGGGAACAGGTCGTATTTTTCGCACACTGTCACCTGTTCGCTGGACACAGAAGAGCGCAAAAGACAACGCAAATGTTGTTACAACATTTTTACTGGCCGGGGATATTTTCACACGTCACTAAGTTTTGTCAAGAATGTGAGGTGTGCCAGAAAAAGAACCCATATACACCCCCGGCAGTGCCCTTGCAGCCTCTTCCGGTTATAGGTAACCCGTTTGAAAGGGTTGGAATGGACCTGATTGGGCCCCTTCCACGCACAAAGAAAGGTCACGTGTATGCCCTGGTTGTGGTGGATTACGCTACGAGGTATCCGGAAGCCTTCCCACTAAGAACCCCTACCACCCAGAATATTTCAGAAAAGCTGATGGAACTGTTTTCCCGGGTTGGATTCCCTAGGAAAATCCTCACTGATCAAGGAACCCCTTTTGTTTCAAAGTTAATGAATCAGATATGTAAAACACTAGACATCTCCCATATCAAGACCTCAGTTTACCATCCCCAAACGGATGGTCTATGTGAACGCTACAATGCCACTCTTAAACTGACTCTAAAGAAACTCCTGTCTGTAGAGAGGAGAGAGTGGGACATGCTACTTCCCCTGGCTCTATACGTGGTACGGAGTCAGGTACAATCAAGCTTAGGATGTTCCCCCTTCCAACTACTGTATGGAAGAGAACCCAGAAGCCTCCTAGAAATTACTAGAGAGGTGTGGGAGCATGAAAAGGAGGAAGAGACAAAATCTTTTCTTGACTATACCAGAGGTTTGCGCTCCAAACAACACAAATTAAGGGAGTTTGCTGATTCCAATCTAGAAAAGGCCCAAACCAAACAGCAAATGCTGTACAATAGAGGGAAGAAGTGGAGACAGTTATCTGTGGGTGACTGGGTTTTGGTCCTTTTGCCTACTGCCATAGGTAAAACCAAGTCGGGGTGGCAAGGTCCCTATAAAGTGACAGAAAAGGTCGGTCTAACATCCTACAGATACAAGTCACTCCCAGAAAGTGCCAACTATACCATATAAATCTTCCTAAGAAGTGGTTAGGACCCCCTCCTCAAGACGTACAACACGTTGAGGACCTCTCATCTTCTACATCTACCCTAGGACAATTGGTCGTTAATTCAGAATTAACCAAGGAGCAGGAAACTACCCTCCAGAACACCCTAGTCCCTTTTGCACAAATCTTCTCTGATTTGCCAGGGAGAAGCACCCTAGCAGAACATACTATCAACACTCAACCAGGAAAAATAGTGAAACAAAAGCCGTATAGAATACCGGCTGCAAGAAGGCTGGCAATAGAGAAGGAAGTGGATAACATGCTGGACTTAGGCGTTATCAAACCTTCAAAAAGCAACTGGTCTTCTCCTATAGTATTGGTGCCAAAACCGGACGGCTCTGTCCGCTTTTGCATTGATTTTCGCGCTGTGAATTCCATATCTAAGTGCGATTCCTAACCCATCCCTAGGGTGGATGAACTTATAGAGAAATTAAGAGAAGCCCAGTTTATTACTACTCTTGACCTTACCAAAGGTCATTGCAGGTACCGCTCAAACAAGAGGACCAAGAGAAGACCGCTTTTGCCACCCCTAGCGGCCTTTACGAGTTTACGGTCCTATCCTTTGGGTTGCATGGGGCGCCTGCCACTTTCCAACGATTAATGAACCAGATATTGCAAGACCACCAGGAATATTCCTCAGCTTACCTGGATGACATAGTCATCTTCAGTCCTGACTGGGACACCCATCTCCAACACTGTACCCAGGTATTTGCCGCTCTTCAAGCCGCTGGCCTGCACATTAATGCAAAAAAATCAAAAGCCGGGTTTAGGAAGGTAAAATACCTGGGCTACCTCTTGGGTAATGGAGTCATAGAGCCTCAGTCAGAGAAGGTGAAATCTATAGTGGAGGCCCCTTTTCCATCTACAAAAAAAGAAGTTAGGGCGTTCCTGGGGTTCCTTGGGTATTACAGGCGTTTCATACCCCAGTATTCTGAACTAGCAACGCCCTTGACTGACTTACTCCAAAAGAACGTCAAAAACAGGGACCTTCACCAACCCACATCTGTTGCTAGGAAGGCTTTTCAGGACTTAAAAACAGCCATAACAACTGCTCCTGTTCTCCGCTCTCCTGATTTCTCAAAATCCTTCTTACTACACACAGACGCGTCCGAACATGGTCTAGGTGCCGTGTTGTCCCAAGCATCACCTGAAGGCATTGAACATCCTATCCTTTTCATCAGCCGGAAACTGTTTCCTAGGGAGCAGAAGTACCCTATAATTGAGAAAGAATGCCTTGCCATTAAGTGGGCAATTGAAAAACTCCGGTATTATCTGGAGGGTGCCCGTTTCCTGCTCCTTATGGACCATGCTCCATTACAATGGATGAGTCGGAATAAGGGGAACAATCCCCGCATTCTCAGGTGGTTCCTCTCGTTACAGCCTTACTCTTTTGAAGTTATCCACCGGAAGGGTACGGAGAATGCGAATGCTGACTTCCTTTCCCGTTTTCCATTGTTTCCCGATCGTGAACAAACTGGGGTAGGGGTGTGTGAGGAGGAGCACGATGAACAGTCCGGAACACCTGCATTCGGACGTTTTCCCCATTACCTTTCCCCGTCTTCTCTCATGTTTTTTCAGAGCTTACCCAGGCACCGCTGGCCCTTTAAGGCGTCAGGCTTCCCGGATGAGTTGGACAGGTCACGTGGGGCAGAGTTCTTCAAATGGGCCACCGCCGAGGGAAGCAGTCGTTCAACAGGACCAACAGACGAAGAACGCCAGGAGAGGACGCTTGCCCGAACCTACTCAGTATTGCCGCGGGACAGGGCTGGAAACCTACCCAAGGAGCAAGCTGACCCGACATCAGAGGAGAAGAACCGGAGCAGTGAGGAACCCGAGGACGGAACAGACGGGCAGCCAGACCTACCTGGCAACGCGACAACTCAAGCCACGGCCCCGGAGGGACGTGGCTCCACAAGGTACGGGGGCGCATTTCCTAGGTCTGGGGACGCGCACTGGAGGGATCTAAGGGTGGGGAAACAGTGGGAGCTCTCATGGGGCCGTCTTCAGCGTAAATAGCAGCGCAAGCATGAATCACTGGTGACAGTCGAGGTGACAGTGCCCCACACTTCCCCCCTGGCTCCTGCGTCAAATGCTGTAGACTCCGAGCCACCCCCTTACAGGATTCTTTTGTTTCTTCTTTCCTTTTTGGGTATCGCTGAGCGACGGCCATCAAACCTGACGTTCAAGAACCTCGCATTGTTAGAAGCACAAGAGAGGTGTCGAAGCCGACTACAAGTACCAGAAGGCATTGCACCGAAAAGAGTGCTTTATCTTTGTTCACAGACTGTTTGTTAGAAAAGACTCTAGTATCTACGAACTTTTACCGTAAACTCCTATTTGTTAATAAACCCAGTGAACCAGATACTATTGACTCCTGGTCTACTTCTCCACCATCCACCATCACCCCAGATGTTTTCTTGCCTTTTGCTGGCTATCGAACTCTGTGCCCGTTACCCGAGCTAACCAGTGCAGTAGTAACGTTTGTGCTCCTCCTTTCACCATGACTAAATTGCAATACACCAGATTATCATATTTAACTTACCTATAAGTCTCTAGTACATTGTACCAAGATGTACCTAGGCCTTGTAAGTTAAAAGCCGCAAGTGGATTGCAGCACCCATTGTGCCATTCACTATGGTTACAATGCAAGCATAACTGCAGACCGACCACCAGTAGCCTGGCTGTGCAGGTTTTACGTGCAAACTCGACTAGTCAAAGTAACCATTTTTTAATTTTTATAAGTCACCCCTATGTAGTCCTTATTACATGGAATTTAAAATATGGGTGTGCAAAAGTTTTTTGTTAAACATATCCTTCTGATGACTAGCCCCTCAAAGCTATTTTTGCTCTATACTAATACTAATACTGTATGCTGGGAATGGGACTAGCTAATAATTAAACAACTATTTTAATAGATATTAAATATCAAATTCAATGGTGACGTTATTTTATGTCTAGATATTATGGGAAAGTTACTTTTAGAAAGCTGTCTTCGCCCTGCCTGTAATCCCTGGAAGCTAAATCTGTGTTTTGTTCTCCAACGTATGCCGGTCAATAATTAGCATTAAAATAGGTGTGAATGAGCTATGAACGTGCTCAGAGAAGCAACCATAAGGCTGATTTGAATGGGCAGAGATGGCATATCTGAACCTGAAGGAATATGCAGAGGGGCCTACAGGATACGTTTTGACATTAAATTGTCAAGTCCTGCTTGAATGTCACATCCTGCTTGACAGGTCTGCTGGGGTTTTTCATATAACACTTCATGCACACTTAAAAGAGGCCTCCCCTGTCATGGAAAAATGTTAGTTGACACTTTGGCAGGCACTTTTTTTTGTTCAGTCCAGCTAGTCAGGCCCCAATCACAGTGGGCCCCTTTTTGACATTACAGTGTCACAGCCTGCACATCTGCAGGGTTTTGGATGCCAAAGAATTGGTGTTTATCCACTGTTTGTTTGCTGAAAACTCAGCTTAACCTTACCAGACGTCTGTCTCTAAAGTTCTTGTGGGTATAGGTACTGCTTAAAACTGGACTTTGGTGTTAGATGTCGGAGGATATTAGGAGTAGCATAGTGCGCCCCCCCTTCAGAACCCAAGTTTAGGGTCGCTGAAAAACTAAGGCCATATTGAAAATAAAGTGAGTAGGGCTAGCCCGGGAACCTTAGTCCTATTGGTTCGGGCATCCCCAAGGGTAATTCTCACCCACTAGCTTGTGCCAGGTATATGTGTGGCACCTTCAGGCACCCGCCTCACAACACTCTAAGACCTGTGGAATATCAGAAGCGGACTCAACCTACTGTCTGAGACCTGAGAAGCACCTAGAAGACGGAGTCTGCTCTGCCTTTGAATCCAGGACAAAGTGGACTCCAAGGGTCACAAGCCTGACAGGAACACAACAAGATACAAGAGGCCTTTTCCTCAAACTGACCAGTGACAATTGAACCTGGGATGGACCCTACTGTTGGCTTCTGTCTGCTACGCTGTGAGTCTCTAAGTGCTTCCCCATAGGTCCTGGGATGCTTTAAAAGTGAACTCCTGATGTGTACTGTGACTTAAACGACCAAAATCAGAAAGTGAAACCTTTGGCCAGGACGAACCTGGTTAATGTATCTGACACACACTTGATCAACGTCAGTGTCAAATTGCACCTGGGTGCTGTTCTACCGTGGCCATTGGCATTTTGTGCTTCTTGAAGCTATTTCTACTTAAAACTTTAAAAAATCATATCTCAGTTTCCCCTTACTGGATATTTATCATTTCAGTGTAATTTTGTTTATTACATTTCATTAAATTTTTATATTTCAATTTGGGATTTTTATTGATTTTCATTTCTACCTCATTACTGTTTTAATACTGCATAAATACCTTACACATTGCATTTAAATTAAGCCTGTCTTCTGTGAGCCATAGCTACCAGGTTGTTAAACTTTGGTTTATTTATTGACTTTAATGGTTCACCCGGACAAAGATTGTACTTAACCTCCTAAATTAATAACTCAATATCTTACAAGAGTACATTATTTAAAGAGGAGGAGCCTGGGCTCAAATTGTGGCATTTGGGATTTATATAGGCAAAGTTGTTTACTCACATTTGAGGGTTATGGTGCTAAATGAAAAGACATTGTCCAAACATAAGGCAAAGACTCCACTCACCATTTAATGACATTTGGCCTAATTTAGACAGAAGAGAACACGCTTTACTCGGTCGACCTACCGATCCAGCTGATATCTCTTACACGGATAGGATGAGGGTTCTAAAAAAATTCTCCTGTTCATTCCATCTGAACTACAGAAATCGGTGATGGTGGCGCTCATCGCCTCGAAAATGGACTATTGTAATGCCCTCTATTGAGACACCTCTAAATACTTGATAAAAAAAGGCAGTCCTTACAGAACTCTGTAGCAAGAACCCTACCCCAAGTTTAAACCAATTTCTCATTTACTGTATGGCCTTCACTGTTTGCCGGTGGACAAGAGGATCTCCTTTAAGGCTCTGTGTGTAATGCACACAGCCCTTAATAGAGCTGGTCTGTCTTTTTTTCAAGATCGGTTCTCCTAGTATTCGCCCAGCAGGAACCTCAGATGAACCTCTGCGCACATGGTCATGGTCCCAAGAATTAAGAGAGCAAAATGGGGGGTAAGAACGCTTACATACTGCGGTAGGAAGCTATGGAATTCCCTGCCTCTTGTACTTTGCTCACAACACATCCTGCAACAAGTCAGGAAGCAGCTGAAAACTTGGCTGTTCCCACTCCACTTAGCGACACCTTAGATACCCGCCTGGCTGATGGCCCCCCCGGGACATGATTCGCGTAGCGCTAAGACACCTTCGGTTACTGTGCGCTTTATAAAATTATTTCATTCATTTCATTCATACAGGAACTGCGGTCAGGTATTTAAAATTTAATGGACGACTCCGTTAACATGACGTTACCATCCATCAAACTTTTAACCTGTTTTTTTTAATTGCAAAAAAAAACTAAATTCTAAAGAAAGATTTTTTGTTTTCATATTTAGAGAAGGATTTTTTATACAAAGAAATCTAATGACCCTGCAAGTAGTTTTCTTAGGAAACATCCATTACAACACAGGCATTACAATGGAATGCCTTTACAACTCACCAATACAACGCAAGTTCTGTTACAACGCATGCTATTACAACGCATAAACTCATTGACCAGCACCTTCCCTGAGGTAAGCACCCGAGGTGGGCAGAACTTCAGTTCGGAGAGAGTACATTCTCCGCCAAACTCTAAATCAGGGCCATAATTTTTTAAGAGTGACAGCATGATAAATAAAAATATATCAACAGAACTTACCATACCACAGTATGTCTCAAATGCGGATGTTGGCATAAAATCATTGAGAGCCTTAAACACAAACAGTTCCCTTACAACTATGGTTATCTTTTTAGAATATACCAATGGGATCTGAATATTTCTCCTCAAAAATCCTGGAGTCTACTAATAAGGCCAAGGACATCTTTATGATAGTAGATGAACTTGTTAAGCCTGATCGCGTTATAGCAAAGCCCACTCCGTCTCAATTCTTATGTGACTCCTTTAATACTTACTTTACTGAAAAAAATCGCGAACATCAAATCTAGCATTCCTCAGACCTTGGCACCTTCAGATCCTCCTGGTTCATATACCAATTCTGCCATCTGGATGATTTTCTTCTTATTACCCAAGAGGTTTTTGTTTCCTTACTTAAGAAGGTTTACTCTGGCTCCCCTACAGATAGCTGCCCCCTCAGATACTCAGGAAAGTTTTTCTCCAATGTCCTGAGCCCCCAATGTCACTTCTCAGTAATTCCCTCACTAAGGGCATTGTCCCCAATCTGTTCAAGAGTGCAGAAGTTGTACCTATTTAAAAAAACAAACTGGTGTTGACCCATCAATACCGAGCAACTTTCGCCCTATTTCACTGTTGCCCGTCTTCTTGAAAATCTTGGAAGCCCATGTGGCCAATTGCCTTAGCACCTTTGTCGAGCAGTCACACTATCTGGATCCTCACCAAGCCGGTATTAGACCTGAACACTCTACGGAGTCTGTCATTTTAGCTGTCCTGGATAAATTACGTAGGGGGGCGACCACAGCTCTATGCAAGTTCTGGTACTCCTGGATCTTTCGGCTGCTTTCGACACGGTCGACTACCGTTTGTTGGTCGACCGGATCGAGAGCACGGGGATCCGGGGCCTTCTACTGAAATGGGTATCCTCGGTGATCGGTGATCGCTTTCAAGCAGTTCGTCTTGCTGGCTTCCTTGATGAGAAAAGGAGGCTGACGTGCGGAGTCCCTAGGGGCTCATCGCTCTCTCCCCTCCTTTTTAAGTTGTATATTTTTCCCTTAATTTTGGCTATCCACAAAAGAGAGGTGGTTATATTCAATTACGCTGACGATCTCCAGCTAGTGTTCAACGTTGACTCCTCCCCTTATTCCATGGAAAGCTTCCAGTCTACCATGTAATACATTATCAATTGGATGAATACGAACCACCTGAAGCTAAACTCCGATAAAACCGAGCTGATCCTCACTGGTGGCCCAGTGAATCCCTGGAACGCCAACTTTTGGCCACAGTCACTGGGGTGCCATCTATCTCCTGTCAGCTCGGTTAAAAGTTTAGGAATTGTGATTGGCAATGACCTCACGATGAAGGCACAGATAAGCACTGTGGTCTCTGCTTGTTTCTTTCACCTTCGGAGAATCCGTAAAATAAGCAGATATTTAACCACCGAGGCCAGAACTCAAGTCATACTTGCTCTGGTTATGTCACGTATTGATTACGCCAACTCTCTGTCCACTGGCATTCCAGCCTACCAACTACGGCGGATTCAATTAGTGCATAATCAAGCTGCTAGGCTCGTCTATGGCCAACCTAAATCTCACCATGTGGAACGTTTGTTGAAAAAGCTACATTGGCTTCCAGTTACCCAACGCTGCCTTTTTAAACTAGGCTGCACAATTTATAAAGCCCTCTCTGCCCGTGGCCCGGCCTTCATCGAGTCCAAAGTACGGTGCTATGTCCCTTCCCGCCATCTACGGTCATCAAAAATGAACCTCCTGATTCATTGTCCATATAAACGCAAAAACATAAAGGAAGTTTGAGATTTTCATCCCTGGCACCACAATTTTGGAACTCTCTTCCCCCCCGATATGCGACTGTCGACTTCTTACACTCAGTTTAGAAAGTCTCTCAAAACGTGGTTATTTGTTCAGGCCTACATGTGAAAATGTATTTACTGTCTCAGCAACTGATTGACTCCGCTTAGCGCCAAGAAACCGCTGGTGAACGTGCGCTTTATAAATTATTTTTAACATAACATAACATCTAAGTAGCATGACTATCAAGCAAAGCTGTACAACTGGACAGCTGAGTTACACAAATATGGAGGACCTACCTAGCACACCAATAGGCTATTACTTCTATGACATTTGTCAGTTTTCACGTCACAAAAGAAAATCATGTACTTTAAGGCAATATCCTAATTTTACCAAGCTCCATAACAAATATTGCAAGATTCCTCTTTCAAAGTTACTGAAGACATTGGAGAAGGAAATCACCTTCTAGATTAAAGTTTAGGGATGTGACATCCAAGATACCAATGGCCTGAACAGAGGAGAGGGAGACAGAGTAACACGTATAATATAACAATGTATCTGCAGTGTCCTCACAGAAATCCTAAATACAACCATCACCACCCGCACCTTTTCTGATGCCTGGAAGCATGGAGAAGTCAAGCCCCTCTTGAAGAAATCCTCCGCCAACCCCAACAACATCAAAAACTACCTCCCAATCTCACTACTCTCCTGCCCGCCAGGGTCCTGGAAAAAGCCATCAACCGCCAGCTAAAGAACGACCTTGGAAAAAAAACTACCTGCTCGAACACTTCCAATCTGGGTTCTGGCCCAACCACAGCACTGAGACCATCCTGATCGCAGCAACGGAAGACGTAGGTGGAACGGCATCCCTCATACTCCTTGACATCTCAGCAGTCTTCGACGCAGTCTCCCACCACACCCTCATCACCAGACTCCACCACATTGGCATCCAAGGAAACCCTCTCAGCTGGATCTTCTACATCTCTGGTCAAACCCAGAGGATCCACCTACTTACCTTCTCCTTCACACCCAAAGACATTATCTGCGGCGTCCCCCAGGGCTCCTCCCTCAGTCACACCTCTTGCAGATATCGCCCGCACACACGGACTTAACATCATCTCTTACGCTGATGACACCCAGCTTGTCCTTTCCCTGACAGGAGATACTGCCACCACCAAGACCAACTTCCATAACTTACCCCTCCTAAGGATGTATGTGCCTACGCGAGTCCTTCGCTCAGCCAACCAGAATCTGGTTGAAATCCCCCGTTTCAATCGTGCTAGAGCTGGGGGACGCTCTTTCCGTTATCTGGCAGCCAAGCTTTGGAATGCCCTCCCTTCCAACTTGCGAGAAATTAATGATCTGTACCAATTTAGGAAGGCCATCAAAACTTTTCTGTTTCCTTAAAAATTCCGATTTTCTGTGTCTGTTGTGTTTTGTTTAGGATCAGCGCCGGGACGCCCCTTTGCTGGAGCAGCTGCGCGCTCTATAAAACCCATAACATAACATAACATACTGCCTAAAACTCAACTTGGACAAAACAGAGATCCTCATCTTTGGAAGCAAGCCCTCCCTTTGGGACGGCACCAGGTGGCTCTCCGTACCCGACCCCTCTCTCACCCCCACGGCGACGCATGCAACCTCAGAATCGTCCTGGACAGTCAACTGACCATGAAGCAGCAGATCAACGCCATCTCCTCTGCATGCTTTCACACCCTCCGCGTGCTCCGCAAGATCTTCAGATTAATACCAGTCTCGACCAGGAAGACAGTCAACCAGGCCCTCATCTCCTGCAAACTCGACTATGGCAACTCACTCTACATCGGAACCACCAAACAGCTCCTGAGACGCCTCCAGACCATTCAGAACTCAGCAGATAGACTCATCCTCGACTTTCCCAGAAGAACCAGCACCTCCCCCCACCTCAGAGCCCTCCCCTGGCCCCCTGCCTGGGAAAGATGTCTCTTCAAACTCCTCGCTCAAGCCTAAAAAGCACTCCACAATTCCAGACCCGCCTACATCAACAACCGCCTAACATTCCACCAGCCAACCACAGAGCTCCGCAAATACGCCCTGGCCCACATCCCCTGCATTCACCTAAGCCTTCCATACCCACCTCACCACCAAATCTTGAAATGACCTTCCCCTCCACATAGGCACCTTCCCCTCACTGAGGCCCTCAAGAAGAAGCTCAAGACCTGGTTCTTTAACCATCACAGTCACCCGGCAGAGGCTCACAGAACCCTAGCACCTGGAGACCCCTGGGGAGACAAGTTGGACGTTACAAGACCTTGATGGATTGTACTTTGATGGGCTTTATTATATTCATGTTCACTCTGCTGACACATACCCATCTGGACTTCATCATTGGCAGTACTAGGTCACTCACCAAAACTAAAAGCTCCCTGGAGTATTTGTCAAAGAAATAGTTTGCTTGATCTTCAGAGGATGTTGCTGTAGTTGGCTCCGGAGCTAAGATTCCCATTTTTATATCAGAGCCTACAAAAAAAATGAAATAAGTCATAAAAACAACAAATCCTAATGTGAAGCAGTTTTTTGGCACATTACATTACTAGGTGTGGAGTTTATTTATCCACACAATAGCAGGGCATAGATAAAAGCCAATGCACTAGGCTCTTGTACTCGTCAATTGGATTCAATGACAGTCTTACTTATTTTAATGGGCAAGGCAGAACATATAGAGAATTGCTTCCCAACAATGTAGTAGTTGGGAAACCATACATAAGGTGCTTCACAAACCTTTTAAATAAATAAGTAATAAACAACACTAAACCTGGCTTGTAATAGTATCACATTATCTATGGGCTGTACTGATCGACTTCTGACGTGCGAAGTACAATAAATAAAAGTGAAAGAAAGAAATTACCTTTTTTTTTTGCAATATGCCTGAATACATTTGACAAAATATTATTTTGCTGGGAATTTGCTACGATTAGAGATCTCGACAATTGGTTCATTTATATCTGATATCAAATAATTGCAATTGAATAGAATATACCAATAAATAAAAATTGATCGAAAATCAACAGAAATAAAAAATTAGGAACTCCGAGTCATTTGAAATAGAAATTTGTACTACATGATTAATTTTTACCATGAAACATTCAACACAATAACAAGCGTTTGCTTGACAGATACATCTTGATTGTTTTTGTGTTTTCTTCTGAGATATTACCCACCCATCTACTCTTCCTTTCAGCTTCAAAACTACAGCATATGGAATTTCCATAATTATGATGAAGCAGCAGTAGGAAATCATGCCTTTTCTTGAACATCAATTTGACTGCATGTCCAAACATTCTATACTCTCATGTTAAACTGTGCCGGATTCAGTTGTAGACGCTAGTGAAAATTAATTCATTCCCTCAACGAGAAATTCAAAATTAAATATTCACAAAGCATCGGAGGAATCATATCTGTGCCATGAGTGTGTATAATGTTTTGTAATACAAATTAAGTTAACAAATGTTGAGCCCACATTTAGATAAAACACACTGCTTAGGCCCACATTAATTCTGATATTTAGTGGGAACTGCTGATTACTCTACCGGGAGATTTCATAATCTACAGGCAGGAAAAGTCTAAGCTTGAAATATCAGACATATATTTTTTCAATCTGCTTGCACAGAGCTTGGGCTATAAAAAGCACTCAAGCTCAGATAAATGGGTGGATGTCTGGCATTTCATGTTGGTCTTGCACCTCAGACGCGGCGAATGCATATAAATTGTATGCGATTGTGTGCCAAATTCTGAGTCGTAACCTTATTATAATGTTCAGAGTCCATTCCACACGACAGGAAAGTGGGGGAGGGGGGGGGGGGAGGAGTGGGATGGAGGAGTAGGCGGGGTAGGGGGAGTGAAGAACCTTCTGCTAGATACAGTAATCACCAGTAGGAGCATTACCAACGGGAAGTAACTTTTTCTTCGGACGGATATTTCTAACTGCAGAATTATCACCTTTAATAGAGATAACCGCAGTACTTCCTAAAAGTGCTGAATCTAAGATTGTACTCAGATTAGGAAGCCTTGCAGGCCCTTCTTTTGAAGCGATCTGTCAAGGAAGTAGTGTATCATGAACATGTGCACTGATGCTCACATCATAGACTGGCAGATTTGCAGACTAGGCACTTCCATGCCAATACTGTCAGAGCATCCCTGGCTCTGGTCAAATGAACCTTTGCATACAGGTTGCTTCTTGGCCAGTGCATAGCAGATTTTAGTGCAGAGGACTGTATTCTGATCACCCACATGATGAAGTTCTGTGAAGCCAATGTAAAAACTCAAATCTCTTTTGGGGCTGAGTTTTGAAATGTGAAGTGAAGGAAAAACGTTTGCAGAGTGATAGACCGGCCAAAGGGAAACGGAGTCATTACTTTATATGAGATGGTTGCCTGCTTCCACACAACTAATTTGTCTATGGAGAAGGTTGAGTATAATGGGTGCAGTTCACTCATTCAATGTGCAGAGGTGATAACAATCAGGTAAACTGTTTTAAGTGCCAGCAGTCTTAATCGACAGCTGTGCACTGGCTTAAATTGCATACACATAAATAAATGCTACCCTAAGTGCAATGTCACTGTGACATGACCAACTGCTTTGGCGGAACCCTGCGAGTTAGACCTTTGATAAAAGCTATAAGAACAGAAGATTCAAATAGAGAGGGTTGATCAGGTAAACAAAACATAGGTTGAAAGGAATGGTAGATGATCCTTAACTATGTTCATAGCAAAGCCTTGCTGGGCCAGTGAAAAATAATATATCAAAATGTTCGGTTGAAGGGGGTCAATATGACAAGTGCCATGTTAGCCAATTTATTTTCTCCCAGCGCCCAGCATAGGTGGACTTTGTCAAAGGGCATCGGGCTGCAAGGATGCAAGAGACTACTGTGGCTGGCAGATCAAAGAATTTTAACTGACTTCATATCCTGCACAGGGCTTCTGGCTCCTATACTCCCATGGTCTAGTTTGTGGCAAGGAATTAGTTACTTACCTGTACACTATAGTTCTCCAGTATTATCTTTCATAGATTCACATGCTTGTATCTTCCCCGTCGTCATGGTAGGAGTCTCACGGTAACAGAATGACCAAAGCAGTATCATAGAGAAGAAAACTGCATAGAAAAGCTCATCGGGACTGTACTATTTGGTAACCAGACCTCCTCATCGTTTGGTCCAAAAGTCAGCCAATCAGCATTGCTGCCCTGCCCTCACACTCCCCAGCAGAACCTTCCTGCCTCAGATTTCCAGCCCCAAGTGAGAGACATGGATAAATACCGAGATAACAGGGGAGGTGGGCGGGCGCATGTGAATCTATGAAAGATAATACTGGAGAACTATAGTGTACAGGTAAGTAACTAATTCCTTCTCCGGTATTACATCTTTCATAGATTCACATGCTTGTATCAGAGTAGTAACTAGTACCCACAAAGCCTGCAGCGTTTCCAGGATAGAACCCAGAAGGAAGTTCTGCAGCTGAAATATTGTTAAAACATGATCTGAAAATACACAGGGCAGATAGGAATAAAAACCCCAACACCCCTTATTTCATACAGTGCAAGTTCTTGAAAGAAATGCATTAAACCATCTATAACAGCAGACTTAATATAAATATATACTGTATAGAGTATTAACGTAGAACAAAAGAATACCTTATTGAAATAGACGCCTCAGAACAGTTTGTCCCACTGCTGTGTCCTCTTTCCACGCAGTGTCCAGACAGTAGTGCTTGGTAAATGAATGCACATTTTTCCACGTCGCCGCTCTGCAGATGTCAGGTAGAGACACTCCTGCAAACAAGGCTATTGATGTCGCCATCCTTCTTGTGGAATGGGCATTCACTCTGGAATGAAGCGGCTTCCCAGCTTTTTCATGACATTTAATGATAGCTGATGATATCCATCTGGCGATACTCAGTCTTGACAGAGGGAGCCCTTTCCTCTGCCCTTCAAATGCAATAAACAACTGTTTAGATTTGCGGAATGTTCTTGTTCGTTCAATGTAGAATTTCAAACATCTAGCAATGTCCAAGGAATACACAGCTATTTCCGCTTCAGACGATGGATTGCTGAAGAAAGTAGGCAAAATAATTGGCTCATTAAGGTGAAAAGAAGTAGGAACTTTGGGAATAAATGTAGGATTTGTCCGTAATATAACCCTGTCCTGTCAAAATTGAAGAAAAGGCTCTTCCACTGAAATGGCTTGTATTTCGCTAACTCTCCTCGCCGAGGTGAGCGCTAGCAGCAGGGCTGTCTTCCATGACAGGAATTGTAAGTCTGTCTTGAAATATAGGCTCGAATGGTGGCCTCATAAGTAGCGCCAAAACTGTATTGAGATGCCAGGGTATTGGCGGCCGTTGAATGGGTGGAAAAGCTCTAAAGAGCCCTCTGACAAACTCCTTTATCAGTCTGTGAGACCAGAGAGACGGCTCATCTGGTACACTCCTGAACCTTGATATTGCCGCCAAATGTACTTTCAACGAGGCATGTGACAGACCTGCTTTTGATAACGACAACAGGTAAGGTAGAATACCTTCTGGAGGTACCGTCAACGGATTTAGACTATGACTGGCACACCAGTGACAGAAGTGTGCCCATTTTGCTTTGTATGTCCTGTTAGTTGACATAGCTCTAGATTGCGATAGTATTTGTCTGCAGTCCTGCGGAATGCTCATGCCTTGGAATTCCCGCTCATGAGGTTCCATGCGGATAATTTTAGCGATGTTAGGTCTGGATGCAGAATTTGGCTGTTGCTCATTGATATGAGGCTCTGGAATGTCAGGAATTGCACCTTGTTGCCTTTTGACATCTGCAGCAGATCTGAAAACCATGCTTGCCTCAGCCAAGCTGGTGCTATCAGAATGATATGACATGGTTCTGATCTCATCTTGCGAAGCACTCGCTGTATTAAGGGAATTGGTGGGAACGCGTAAGCAAACATTCCCGTCCAGTCTATGTGAAACGCATTTCCTTTGGAATCCCGCTCAGGGTACCTGGACGCAAACAGATCCCATTTCGAATTGTCCCGGGTTGCGAACAAGTCTAACGTTGGTGTGCCCCATCTTTGAAACACTCTGAGAAGCTGAGTGTCGTGCAGTTCCCACTCATGCGACACGCTCACCGTGCGACTTAGGACATCTGCCCGTGTGTTGAGGATGCCCTGTATATGCTGTACTTGAATAGAAATGTCGTGGCTTATCAGCCATTTCCAAGTCCTTTGCGCCAGCGCAGAAAGTTGTTTGGATCTTGTTCCTCCTTGCTTTAGAAGATAAAACATAGTCGGGGTGCTGTCCGTCTGAATGAGCACCGACGAGCTCTGTATTCTGGGCAAGAAAGCTTGAGGTCCCAGAAACACCACTTTGAGCTCCAACACATTTATGTGAAGCTGTGCTTCCCACTCTGACCAGTGGCCCTGGATCTCCAGCTCCTGAAGGTGCGCTCCCCATCCTTGCAACGAAGCGTCCGTCGTCATCACGTATTTGTGATTCTGAGGTACAAAATTCAGACCCTGATTCAAGTTCTTCTGAACCTTCCACCATGACACGGCCACCTTCATACGGTGAGTGATGGTAATCCGATCTTCGAAGGTTCCTTTGGACTGAACCCACTGCTCGTCCAGATGTTCCCGCGAGGGTCTCATTCGAAGACGGCAGTTTGGAACCAGTGGGATGCAAGAGGACATCATCCCCAACAAGGATTTGTACATCCGCACAGAAGTGAACCTTTTTGTCTGAAGGGATGTTGCTAGACCCATTATCTTTCTCATCCTTTCTTCGGACGGGTATGCTTTAGTTTCCTTGGTGCATATCCATGCCCCTAGGAATTGAATGCCCTGAGCTGGAATCAGTGAAGACTTTTCCAAGTTGGTTCTTAGGCCTAACCGATAGAACAGGCGGATGCAGCACTGAAGGGACCGCCTGGCTCTTGTGAATGATGGACTGGTCACCAGCCAATCATCTAGATATGGGTAAATGCAATGCGCTCTTAACCTTAAGTGGGCCGCCACCGGGGCCATGCATTTGGTAAACACCCTCGGGCCGATTTGAGGCCAAATGGCAACACCTTGAACTGGAAATGGCGACTCTCCACAGCAAATCTTAGATATTTTCTGTGCTTCCGATGAATTGGGATATGGAAGTATGCGTCCATGAGATCCAACAAAGCCATTCCTCTTTAACATTAGGAGGATCTCTTGCAACGAGAGCATTCGGAAGGGAATTTTCTTTATGTATTGATTTAGATCCCTCAAATCCAATACCTGTCTCCACTTCGTAGTTTGTTTCTTTTTGATGAGGAAGAAATGCGAATAGAAGCCTTTCCCTGTGTGTTGTTGGGGTACTTCTTCTATAGCCCCCTTCCGCAAGAGTGATTGGATTTCCTTTTGCAGCTCTTGACGATGTTGATGGTGTCTGAGCACCGGGGGATGATCTGGTGGCATTTGTACAAACTCTAGGGTATGGCCTCAGCTTATTACATCCAACACCCATTTGTCCGATGTTATGGACATCCAATTGTCGAAGAAGAGAGACAGATAGTGGTCGTTTTCCGGGATCTGCTGTGTGGGGAGCGCCGGCATGAGATCATTGTCGTCTGTTAGATTGTTGATTCTTTCCTCTATTGGAGGACTTGCACCTAGATTGCTGCTGGAAAGAGGAGTTGGAAGGCCTATATTGATTGCCTGTATTGTATTGCCTATATCCTTGCTGGTTATAGGGCTGATATCTGTTGGATGCATATGAAGATCTCTGATTAAATTGACCCCTTGCACCACTTTTACAAAAGGACTGGAACCTTCCTTGCTGAAGGGATCCCAGCGCCCTAGCCGTATCTGTAGCTGACTTGATACCCTGCAGCGCTTCGTCTACGGGTTTTCCAAAAAGATTTTCGCCGTCGAATGGCATGTCTACAATCTTCGCCTGCACCTCCAGACGAAAGGATGTTGCCTTTAACCATCCCTGTCTCCGAAGTGAAACTGCTCCTGCCATCTGCCTGAAAGCCATAGAGGAAACATCCATGGCAACATCAATGGATTCCGAGGCCGACTTTGCCCCATCGCGGAGGATAGCCGCTGCCTCCTCTTTCTTATCCTCCGGTAGTGCAGCCAAAATGGGTGCCAAACCCGACTACATTTGCCTGTTAAAACGGCTAATTAGGGTCATAGCATTGGCTGCTTTAATAGTAGAGGATGCCATGACCGCAAACCTCTTCCCAGCTCCATCCATCCTTCATCCTTCTTTGTCTGGTGGCACTAGCGAAGTAGAAACCGGATTCTTTGAATTCCTTTGTGCCGCCTGCGTCACCACCGACTCCGGTCTCGAGTGTCCTATCAGACAGGCCGGAGAAAACTCTGGCGCTCTATATTTCTTTTCGATTCTCGGAACCGAAACCGCGATGGAAGCTGGTGTCTTCAAAATTTTTAGGCCCTCCTCCCAAATGTGAGGAATAATCGGGATTGAGCGAGCAGATTTCCTGCCGTCATCTTTGAAAACATATAAGAAACATTCAGTTTCTTTAACCTAGATTTCCAGATCAAATCTCTTGGCTGCTTTTTTCACAATGTCATGGAATCCTCCAATATCCTGAGGAGGAGAAGTGGTTGGCGGCGGAGTAGGTGAAGGGGCCGACGGCAAAATGTACTCATTCCATTTCTGACCTCCCGTAGAATCTTGTATAAGTTCACCTTCCTCAGATTGATCATCATCATCATCATCATCATCATCGGTATCCGTCAGATCGTCCCTGATCGTTATTACTGGTGGTGATTTCACAGACTGCTCGTGAGGAGTAGATTGGGTCTTCGTGGGCTATGTTGTAGTCGCCGGCGTAGATGACAGAGGCGCATTCGCCTCTGGAAAACGACGATAATAGTCGTTAATCATGAACCTCAGGTCAGAAATCAGAGATACAGGTATCGAGACTTACTCTTCTCGCGACTGCTCTCGCGATTCTTCTTGTTGCTCATCTTCCTCACCATAGTCACAAGTCTCCTGGAAGGATCCATATCTTGAAGATTGAGAATGAGCTCTCTCCTTAAAGGAAAACACTTCCTCTTCATCTGTGTCTTGGCTTTTTATCCTAAGTTGTGAAGGGCTATAGGCAGCTCCGGACGACTCCTCCCCTTCTGAATCCGGCTCCAGTAAAGAAGATGGGGGTAGAGGCGAAATCTTCGTCCACAACGTGAATTCTGCAGATTTGCTTATGGTCGCCGAACCCCTCGACGACTGAAATGAGCGAATGGAGATCAAAATCTTCAACTGTGGTGATTTAAATGCCTTTGCCGTTGAAATTACACTCTTCGTCGACATAGCCATCGTCGACGGAGCCGTCGTCACCATAGCCATCGTCGACGGAGCCGTCGTCACCATAGCCATCGTCGACGGAACCGTCGTCGACGGGGTCGTCGACGACTTCGTCACCTATCCTGTCATCGACGATGTCGTCGTCGACGGTTTCCTCGTCGACGGGATGATCAAACTCGTCGACGTAGTCATCGTCGACACTGCCTTAGTTTCTGTCGTCGACGCAGCTGCCGTCGTCGAAACGGTCGTCGTCGACGGTGAAGTCGTCGACGGGGCTGAAGTCTTTGCCACAGATTTTACAGTAGAAACCAGGGAGCTGGTCGACGGAGCAGACCCTGCCCCTTTCTGACCTGATGGCTTCTTGAGGGGAGTATGAGGGAGAGATGACACCTCCTCCCCCTTTGATTTAACCTTCCTAGGCTCCACCCTTTCCTCAGAATGTGAGGCCTTTCTCTTTTTAGGTGTTAAGGTAGCAGACTCCTCACCAGAATCAGAATCTGATGCGGCCTTCATCTTTTCAAGCCACAACAGCAAACGAGCTCTCTGTCCCTCAGAGTTTTAGCAGAGAAGGTTCTACAATATTTACAATCCTTGGCCACATGCTTTGGATGAAGACAATATAAGCAATCCTTGTGACGGTCTTCAGAGAAAAGCCTAGCCTTTCCACAGGATCTGCAAGGCCTGAAAAGCCTCTTTTTAGTGCTTTCAGCCATAATGAAAGAAATAGGTACTCACAATACCTTAATCCAGATGATAAGACAGTTGAAAAATAAAAGGTCAATAGTTCACACAGGAACAGCAAACTGAGCAGAGCTCAGGGAGACTCCTTTCTCACACGAAGGCGGTTGGAAATCTGAGGTAGGAAGGTTCTGCTGGGGAGTGTGAGGGCAGAGCAGCAATGCTGACTTTTGGGCCAAACAATGAGGAGGTCTGGTGACCAAATAGTATAGTCCCTATGAGCTTTTCTATGCAGTTTTCTTCTCTATGATACTGCTTTGGTCATTCTGTTACCGTGAGACTCCCACCATGGCGACGGGGAAGATACAAGCATGTGAATCTATGAAAGATGGAGAATTAAAATTACTCAGGTTCATTCCATCCTGATTTTCCTCCAAACTAGAGGCAGGAGAGGTATCATTGTGAAGACACACAGGAGAACAGTGTTTGATTGCTGTCAAAATGCATCTCCAAGTGACTTTCCCCGAGGAATCTCTCCAGTTTGCAGTAGTTCTGACACTGTGATTCACAACTGTGATGAACAGATCCAACCATGGAATGCCTCATTGATCAAAGATATTCCTTGTCACTTCCGGAGTTGCCACTCGTGGACCGGCAGGTGACATCTGTTCAGCTCGTCTGTTCTAGCATCTCTAGCAATCAGATATCCTACTAGATGGCTGGCTACCAGAAACATTTTCTGCAGGCCCAGTCATCTCCAGAGACATAGCACCCCCTGGCACAGGAACCAGACTCCACTCCACTCCACCCTGTTTGATGGAGTACCAAATTGCTGTTTTTTGTCAATCAGGACTTGCACCAGCCTCTTTTTGATCAGTGCCAGGAAGACTTTCAGAGCCAAAAGGATCACCTGAAGCACCAAAAGAATAATTTGCAGCTGGCTCTATGCAGATGACTAGAAGTCTTAGATTTCCACCAATACTACATAAAATCCCTAACCTAGCAGTACTGAATCTGTCACAATCCTGAAGCCTGGGTGGAGAAAGGAGAGTGGTCTGCCGCAGGTCAGGTTCACATTTGTTTGCCACCAGAACCTGAGACTGTGAGATCTGGATAGGGCCAGAGAGGCAACAGAGACTTGAACCAGCCTCCTTTTGACCAATGGCAGGAAGACTTTCAGAGCCAAAAGGATCACCTGCAGCACCAAAAGACTGATGTGGAGCTGGCTGTCTGCCGAAGATCAGAGGTCTCTGATTACCAGCAACCCAACATAATCTCTACAGTCCAGCATTACAGCATCTGTCACAACCGTTAAGTGCGGTGGAGAAAGGAGAGTGGCCTGCCACAGGTCAGGTTGTGATTTGACTGCCACCAGAGCTCAGGTACCACTGTAGGGTCTGCAGATGCCATTGAGCATATAGGATGAGGTGGATGCACAAGACTAGGAATCCAAAAAGCACCAAGACAATCCTCATGAAAACTAACGGCTGAGCCGAAACATTGGTATCATAATCTGAATGTCCTAGACTAGTTGCGGCGGAGCGAAGGCCTTACATTCCACAGTGGTCAGTACAGCCCCTCTGAGTTCATAAATAGAAAACATGAATAATGTCATGAATTAGGCTGTTTGGAGGTAGCCTACAAATGACTGTGTCAATCCAACTTTGAGCAACCAAATGTCTAAGTATGGGAACACATGTATCCCTGACCTCTGAAGGTGGTCAATGACCATCACCTTCACTTTCATGAACACCTGCGGGGTGTTGGTTGGTTCAATGCAGGACAGCAAATTGAAAGTGTGCCAACCTCACCATGAATCCCAAGAAGTTCTTGTGGAAGTTCAAATCCTCAAAATCCATTGACATTTTCCAGTCTACTGGCTCTAGAGCAGAAAGAATCTGAGAAGCCATTCAGGGGCAGAAGCTGAGTAGAAGCCTGAGGCATCCATACTTCTTCGACACGAGGAAGTAGCACAAATAGCACCCCCATGCTCTCACCAAATCTGGCACCCGCTTGAAGGCACCTTTGGTTGGTAGGTTTTCTTCTTGCAACAAGATTGCGAAATGGTCTACTGAGTGAAGCTCCGAAATGGGCAAAATCTGTTATGGAAAGAAAGAAAAGGCAGGATGAACCCCTTTGAATTATTTGCAAGACCATGGGCACCTGCACCCTCTGTCACTTTACCTGCAGCAGCACACACACACCAGCCAACCGACCAGCCCCAACTCCAAACACCACAGACAACACTTGAACAAAAAAACAACTCACATGTGCCCTTCTGAACACATGCTCACTATGTAAATGTAAATGTACAGGAATTTATATAGCGCAAATCACCAACCGGTCTCTAAGCGCTTGCTTAGGGAACCCGTCCTGGTATTCCCCTGCAAGATAACCCCGGCAGGGTATCCACAAGGTGAAAGCCAGGCATCCCACCGCGAGGGGCCGTTGTGGAGATAAAGCAAGCTATTGCCCTGAGTCGCAGAGTGTGAACCCGTGAATCGAGTAGGCACTGGAGCGAGAATTGTCGAGTCCATGGACATTTTAGGACTCAAGACCCCGCCGAGCCGGGGATTGAACCCTGGTCCCGGGCTGACCTCTGCTTCCAGGTCGGCCTCCTCTAACCAGTGAGCCACACTTCTCCACCTATGCAAACACTTCATTGAGATTCGGGACCTCATCTCCACCCTCATACTTGACAACTTCTTCCTTACTGAGACCTGGCTCAATCCCACTTCTGCGCTCAACAACGCCACGGCAATACCAAAAGAATACAAGATCACCCACCACAACCACATCAAGAAGCCCGGAAGAGGGATCGCCATCCTAAACAAGGAATCCATTCAATGCACCACCACAAATGACGGCCTCACCCCAGCCATGGAATACCTCCACTTCTGATTCCAAACAGACAGCAAAACCAACATCAGGGTCACCCTCTCCTATCGCCTTCCAAGATCATGTCCAGCCTTCTGCAACTTCATCACCCTGATAGCTCCTGAGGCGTGAGCCGGGAGCAGGTTGTTTTGTATGCCGATTCATTAATTGCTGTCACTAGCATTCGAAACCGATTTTAACAGGGACCCTGGAGGCGGGGAACTGAATTGCTGAATTTTAACCTTGTTTTAATAATTTTACCAAATTGTGTATTAAATTGATTTGTACCCACCGACACTTGGACGACACAGGCGCTTGCCGAAGGGCAGCGTTCCAGTCGATTGAAGTCATAAGAAGGGGGGATTGTGGAGTAGCGCTCGCCCGGACGGCCGCCATTTTAGGTTGGGCCAAGGTCAGCGCTCTAGGCATTTTTACCACCACCCTTAAAAGCAGGGCTGGCGCGAACGCGCAGCCCTGATAGCTCCTGAGGCGTGAGCCGGGAGCAGGTTGTTTTGTATGCCGATTTATTAATTGCTGTCACTAGCATTCGAAACCGATTCTAACAGGGACCCTGGAGGCGGGGAACTGAATTGCCGAATTTTTACCTTGTTTTAATAATTTTACCAAATTGTGTATTAAATTGATTTGTACCCACCGACACTTGGACGACACAGGCGCTTGCCGAAGGGCCGCGTTCCAGTCCATTGAAGTCATAAGAAGGGGGGATTGTGGAGTAGCGCTCGCCCGGACGGCCGCCATTTTAGGTTGGGCCAAGGTCAGCGCTCTAGGCATTTTACCACCACCCTTAAAAGCAGGGCTGGCGCGTCCGCGCAGCGGGCGCGCCGGCATCGCGCCGAAGGCGCCCCAAAGGCAAACCCGTCTGCGCCCGTCCGCGCCGGTCCCGCCCCTAGCGCCACGACCCCTGGTTGTGAGGCCCCAGGCAGCTCGCCACGGAAGGTGTAGGTCTATTGAGCTTTAATGTGTCAAAAAGAATGACAGGCTGTGAGTCTCTGAGGTTGGACGAGAACCTGCAAGGAGGTCCCTATGTCTGTCATGTCTGCCTACACTGTCCTTGGGGATCTTAATTTCCATCTGGATTCCAGTCAGGACAGTGATACAGTGGCACTAAAAGACCTAATGGAAGGGCTGGGGCTAATGCAGGTGGTCATTGGGCCCACTCATAAAGCAGGTCACACCTTGGGCGGGATTTTTATGAGTCACCCAGACTTGCAATTCGCCAGGACAGAGCCCGTAGCCTGGTCAGACCATGCTGTGATATGGTTTAGAATCCAAGGCGGGGCATTATATAGGGCGAGACGGAATAAGAAGGAAGTTAAGGTTAACAGAGCCTGGACTAAAATAGATGGGACTGCCTTGGAAGAACTGCTGGCATCTTCCAAGGTGTCTTTGCCTGCAGGAACAGAGGAAGTCGCCACCACTTTTGCCAACTGGATCGACCAGGCTTGTACTATACTGGCCCCACCTAAAAGCTGGCTTCCCACCCGTACGGCTACATCAGCCCCCTGGTTTACAGAGGAACTCAGGGAGCTAAAGTGCGAATGCAAAAAGCTAGAACGAGTCTGGCGCAAAAACTACAACGAAGCCGAGAAGAAGACATACAGAGCTAGTCAGGGAAAATATAAAGAGAGAATAAGACAACTTAAGGAAGCCTACTTTACAGAACGCATCCTTCGGGCAAAAAACTCGACCAAGGAACTCTTTTATACAGTAGCAAGCCTGGCCACACCTAAATTAGCCTCCAAGCCAGGAACTCTGCGAGAATTTAGCTCAGTTTTTTTCAAGCAAGGTGGAAAAGATTTTTGCATCTTTGGAAGCCCCGGTGGCACAGAGCCTGCAGGCATCCAGATCTAGGAGCTGGATGGCAGCCACCCAGGGCACTAAATTGCTGGGCTTCGTCCCTGTGGAAGGGGCCGAGATCAAAAGACATTTGTTGAGCATAAACTCTGGCTCACCCTATGACCCCTGCCCAGTAACAGTTGCAAAGTTGGCAGTAACCCCCATAGCCAATGCTCTCGCAGGATTATCTAATCAGTTATTTGAGATGGGGGAGTTCCCATTGAGCTGGAAGCGGGCGTCCATCAAGCCGCTACTAAAAAAGCCTAACTTGGACATATCGGACCCCAACAATTATCGGCCAATTTCAAGACTTCCTATGCCGGCCAAGATCATAGAAAGGATAATGAACATCCAGCTTAGTGCACACCTAGGAACCACTCAGGGGCTAGACATCTCACAGCATGGGTTTAGACCAGGCCACAGTACGGAGTCCGCCCTGATCAAGTCAACAGAAGAGGTCAGGAAGGTGATGGACTCCGGAGGTCGTGCAGCCCTGGTTATGCTGGATTTGTCAGCGGCCTTTGATACGGTCCACCACACCATCTTGGTGGACCGGCTGGAGGAATGTGGGGTTCAGGGGAAGGCTTTAGATATTTTGAGATCTTTTTTGACCAATAGGGTCCAGGTAGTCGCACTGGGGGACTTTGAGTCGAAACCCTTTCAACCACCGTGTGGGGTTCCCTGGGTTCTTCACTTAGCCCTACCTTGTTTAATGTCTACGTCTCCTCCCTGGCCCCAGTCATCTGCTCCCATGGGTTTGAACTTATATCTTACGCAGATGACACACAGATAGTGGTCTCACTGCTACCTGGGAGGGAGAATGACGTGGCCAGCAAGTTCCAGGAATGCATGAAAGCCGTGAGCAAATGGATGGCCGGAAATTGTTTAAAACTCAATTTGGCTAAAACCAAAGTGATACTGTTTGGCTCCACGGCCAATTTTTGGTGCCTAAGCTGGTGGCCAGAAGAGATGGGGACTCTTCCCACTCCTGTTAATAAGGTTAAGAACCTGGGGGTCATTATAGATGACAGACTCTCCTATAGACCTCAGGTAAACGCCTTGGCCTCATCCATCCACTGGACACTGAAAATCCTTCGGAAGGTTCTTCCGTTTCTCCCACAGGAATGTAAAAAAACAGTGGTGACGGCCTTGGTGCTCTCACAATTGGATTACTGTAACAGTCTGCTCCTTGAAGCCCAGCAAGGAGTACTCGACAAGTTACAGATGCAGCAGCGCGCCTGCTTACAGGCTTGCCTAAATTTGCGTCCATTTCCCACGAACTAGTGAAATTACATTGGTTGCCAGTAAGGAAGCGGATCCTATTTAAAAGCCTGTGCATTGTCTTTAAGGCGATCCATGGTATAGGTCCAGCATTCCTGGGGCAATACTTTCACTGGAATAAACCAGGTAGACTTTTGAGGTCAGCTACTTTGGGACTGTTCAAGACCCCACGCATCAGGAAAGCGTGTTGGGGTGGCAGGAGTTTTAGCAGAGGGGCGGCGGTGGCCTGGAATGCCCTTCCAGTGGCACTCCGACTGTCCCCTGAGCTGATGACCTTTTGGCGAAAGCTAAAAACATGACTTTTTGTAAATTAACCTGGGGATTAGTTTCAGGAGTTATCAAGACAGCGCCAGGACACCGTACGCTAACAGTGCGCTTTGTAAGTGTCAAAAATAAATAAATAAATACATCACCAAATTCTTCATCCCCCTTGACTCCAAAAACTTCATTTTCCTCGGCGACTTCAATGACATCAACACTACCAGCCTCCTCAACAGCTTGAATAACATGGGACCAACCCAACTCATCCACAACACCATTCACACTACAGGATCCAATTTTCACCTCAAGTGAAAGCACCAGGGACAGCCACACCACGAAGCTCACCTGGACCGACCAATCCATCATTCCCTTCAACATCACCAGCTTAAGGACCTCCAACCCCAGGCTACCCTACGCCCCCAACAGCAACTGAATGTCAGAAAATTCAACAATCAGATCACCAACTGCACCAACAGCAGCGGTCCCATCGACAAAATCCTCACAGAGGGTCCACCAGGCAGGCTAGCTGGTACACTGAAGAGCTCAGAACTGATAACCAACTGGAAAGAAGATAACGCAACAGCAAGGAAGCAACCAACCTGGCTGCCTTCAAGCTAGCCCTCTACCAGAGACAGTTGAGAAAATTGAAGAAAAATGCTTTAGCCTCACACATCAAATCAAGCTTAATTATCAGCAAAGAACTCTTCAACATTGTCAAAGAATTCTCCAACCCCTCAGCTGCATCATACAACATTACCCCTCACAGGAACTCTGAGACAACCTTGCAAACATCTTCTATGACAAAATCGTCACTATCTAAAGAAACTTCAAACCCCAACCCAAAGCCACAGACTTCTTCAAGCAACGTAAAGACCACAGACATCTGACTAACCGAATGGAGCCCGCTTGCCCCACAGGAGACGGCCTCCATCATGAACTCGGTCCCACTCAGGGTACCCAATTGACAAATGCTCTCACCACAGCTTCAACTTAGCAAAGCCAGGGGGCGTGGCTTGAGCGCCGCACAAGATGGCGGCTTAGCGGCGGAGCTCCGCTTTCCGAACGCCGAGACCGGCAATTTTCACCTGTTAACATCGGTGATTTCTGGACGCTGAACCAAGCATCTTTTTTGGGAATATGAGGTGAGCTAGACGCTCTACTCCTTGACTCTAACTTTTGCGGATATGCAGTAAATTTTATCGCAAGGAGAGCCGTTTTCAGTTCGGCCGCCATTTCGTTTTTTCCTCATTACGCTTTACTCTCAGTTCTATCAGCGCAATGCTTTAATTTCAGCTTATTTCCGTCATATCTGCCGTCTGCCTCCTTCTTCTGTCATAATATGGAACCTTTTCAGTGACTTTTTTATCTAGCGGTGGTGTTTTCCTCACTTCATGTTCTCTACTGACCGCCATTTTGTCGTCTGGCGGGACCTACTTTCATTCGTCATTTGAAGTACGACTCACCTTGCTGACTGTTCGAGACCACTTTTCTCACCGGAACTTTCGTAACGAAGGTAACTCTGCTACTGGTTTCATGTGTCTATATGGGGAAGTTGCGCATTCTCAAACTTTCTTCTTCTGTCAAATCTCTTTCTCCCTCAGACTCTGATTTGCTTTCTCAAGACATGGAGGAAAATTCTTTTCACAAATCAGACTTGATCTCTGGGGCAATTCCTAAAACGGTTTCTTCAAGCAAGTTACCACAATCTGCATCGACGAAACATCTGAAGAAAGATCCTCCTTCCCCTGGCAGCGCTTCGCATTCCGCTTCAATGGATCTTATTCTTGAAGAAATTAGAGCGCTGAAACCTTTCATGGCTGAAACCACAAAGACTCTACAGTTCCTTCATGATAAGTGGTCCTCTTTGGAATCTCATGTTCTTCTGGTGGAACAGTCGACGGAGTCACTTCAGACCTCCTGTTCGAGTATCAATGCTCTGGAAAAAGATGTATCGCTTTTGAGGAGGCAGGCGAGGAGTTGGAAAACCGAAATCGCAGGAACAACCTCCGAATTTACGGACGTCCGGAACATATTGAGGGATCTAATCCTACTACATTCTTTCAGTCTTTTTTGCCTAAAATGTTGGATCTCCCTTCTACCACCACTTTCAACATTCAACGTGGCATAGACTGGGTCCCAAAATCTCTACCAAGCCCCGTGGTGTCATCATGCTGTTTCTGCAATAAACCAACCTTCTTCAGATTTTATCGGCTGCCAAATCTAAAAAACAAAGTATCTATAAAGGTCACCGTCTGTATCTTTTTCAGGATGTGGCTAAAGTGACAGCTGATCGTCGGAAACAATTCTTGGATTTGCGTCCTCAATTACGAGCTCTTAATGCCAGGTTTGGCCTGCTTCACCCCTGTCTCTTCAAGGTGACATACAAGGACAAGACCACGACGTTTGAAGATCCTCTTGTCCTGCAATAATTCCTTCGTCAACAGGGAGCTGATGTCATGGACGCTGCAAGAGCTGTTTAATCGTCTAATTTGAGCTGTTATTCCTGTTTCTAGTCTTTTGTCGTTCCCATTATGTCACTGTTATATTCCCTTGATATTCCCTGTTTTTCTCTTTTTTTCTTATGTCTCGTCTTGCTTTAACTTCTTTGTATTTTCTCATTTTTTCCAAAGATATGCCTTTTCCTGTGCATCCTGATGTTTTCCTCACGTTGTCCTACTTGCTGGATTTTTCGGTTGTTCGATCGCGTTGGTCTCGTTGTTGATGTCGTCGTCTTCTGGCGCTGTCACCCCCATTCTTCGTTTTGTTTCTGTCGGTATGTTTTTCAGATGTCTTCTCCTGTTCTCTTCTGTCCACTTTCTATTCCTCTTCTATTTCTCTCTCCCCCTTTTTCATCTATCTCTTTTTCTCTTTTCTTTGGACTTCACCTTATTTCTTAATCCTTCTCTACGTGCTTATTGGTATGCTTTGGCCTCTCTTCTTCCTATTCTCCTTCAATCTGCTCCTTTTTCTACCTTCCTTAACTTTTTGATATCATTCCTTTCTCGGTTTAATTCCGGGTAGTTACTTGGAACGTTAAAGGTTTAAATAACCCTATTAAACGACAACGAGTTTTGACACATCTTGCTAGACTTAAATCTGATGTGGCCATTCTTCAAGAATCCCATCTTTCGGAACCTGAGGCTCTGAAGCTCAAATGTTGCTGGGTGGGTCATGTTTTCATTCCCCGGCTTTGGGTAAGAAAAATTGTGTTGTGATATTATGTCATAAAAAGTTAAATGTTTCTATGGTTTCTCAAGAATGTGATGTGGAGGGGCGTTGGGTACTTGTTAAACTGACTATTGATAGAATACCTATTGTTATTTTCAATGTTTATGCCCCAACTGGTGTTGACAAATCATTTTGGCCTGCCATTTCAGTTAAGTTAGCCTCTATTGATGAGAAATATATTATTTTTGGTGGTGACTGCAACCAGGTTTTTGACCCCATCATAGACAGGAACTCCAAGGTCAAGTTTATTCCCTCCAAAATGCACTCCCAATTTACTGCCTCTATCCAAAATAATGTACTGGTCGATATCTGGAGACTTTGCAATCCTAATCTCAGAGAATACACTTTCTACTCCCCATCTCATCACTCCCAATCCTGTATTGATTACCTTTTTTTAGTAAACCCTTAGCTCAACTTGCCCTTCATTCAGATATTGGCTCCATTTTAATTTCCAACCATGCACCTGTTTTTGTTGACATCGATCTCATTCCCTTTTCCTCTCATTCTGGCCGTTGGAGATTTAATAATTCCTTGCTCCTTGACCCTACCTTTTGCTCTAAATTTAATGATTTTGCTGTTGAATTTTTTACATTTAATCAGCCTTCGGTTTCCCCCTTAGTGATGTTTTGGGATTCCTTTAAGGCTGCAGCTAGAGGTTTTATTTCCCAGAAGAAAAAACAATCAATTTCCAAGTCAGCTCAACTTTTGACCAATATTAAGAAACTGGAATACACTTACTATAACTCTGGTAGTGAATCCTCTCTCAAAGAACTTATCGACGCTAAATTTGCTTTCAATAAATTCACTACTACTGCTGCCTCCAACACTCTCCTGAAATGTAACTCTCGTTATTATGGTGGTCAAAATAAAATGGGGAAGTTGTTGGCTAACTATCTTAAGAAACGCAAAGATAGGACAAAGATTGATTCTATCCAGGGTCCCGCTGGTACATCTTTGTTCAAAGATGAAGACAAACTGAAAGAATTCGTCTCATTTTATAAAAAATTGTACACCCCTGAATCTTGTCCTGATCTGGCTGATCTCCTCTCTTATTTTCAGGACATTCCTTCTCCTGTTTCTTCTCATATAGATTTTCATTCACTTGATTCTGATATTTCCCTTACTGAAATTTTGCATGCTGTCTCGGTCTTACGTCATGGCAATGCACCTGGCCCTTGTGGTTTCACTATTGAATTCTACAATCATTTCTCCTCACTCCTTCTTCCAAAACTCCATTTGTTATTTCGATCCTTTTCAGATTCCGGTTCCTCCCGTGGGACCTTTCAAAAAGCCCTAATTTGTTTAATCCCTAAAGAGGACAAAGATCATACTTCGTGTAATAATTATCGTCCCATCTCTTTAGTTAACACAGATTACAAAATTTTCGCAAAAATATTGGCTCTCCGACTCGATCCCCTTCTACCCGATTTAATTGGCCCGGAGCAGTCAGGTTTTGTCAAGGGTCGATTATCCTCAGATAATTCTTGTGTCTTCTTCAATATCTTAAGTAAAGCCCCCTCACTCTCCTATCCCCTAGCGGCCATTTCCCTTGACGCAGAGAAAGCTTTTGATAGGATTGGGTGGGATTTTATGTTTAGCTCTCACTTGGGTAGGTTTTTCCCCTAAATTTATTTCTCTTATCTCTTTACTTTATTCGAGTCCCCACGCATCCATTTTTTCCAACGGTATGATTTCAGATTACTTCCCATTACAACGAAGTGTAAGGCAGGGTTGCCCTTTCTCCCCTTTATTATTTGTTTTAGCTTTAGAACCCTTTTTGACGAAAATTAGACTTGATGAGGATATTTCCGGTTTCCATTTTGGTTCCCAGCAAGTTAAATTATCAGTTTATGCTGATGATATTCTTCTGTATTGTTCTAACCCACAATCTTCTCTTCCTTTCTTCTTAAATAAAGTCTTCTCTTTTTCTCAAGTTTCCGGTTATCGTCTTAACATTGATAAATGCGAAATCTTACCATTAAATTCTCTTTGCCAAAAACATCTCTTTGATTGTTCGGGTTTCTCTTGGCAACCGTCAAAAATTAAATACTTAGGGGTTTGGTTTGCTCCTCGTTTATCAGACACTCATTTATCTCACTAAAAAATTTACCTCAGCCATTGATCGTTGGAATCCTCTTTTTCTCTCCTGGTGGGGTCGCCTGGATTCTATTAAAATGATGTTAGCCAACCCTTGTGCTTTATACGATTTCGATGATCCCTATTCAGATTCCTGCTTACTATTTCAAATCAATAGACTCCCTTTTACTAAAGTTTTTGTGGAAAGGTAAAAAATCTCGGATTTCTATCGCAGTTTTGACAAAAGATAAATCGATGGGAGGTATTACATTTTCGGATTTTAAAAATTACCACAAAGCTTTCTCTTTGAAACAAGCTCTGCGTTGGCTTTTCCTTGATCTCCCCTTCTACCCTCTTCTTTGGCTGAAATTGGAATCTTCCTTCCTCTCTCCTTTTAGCTTTCGCGAGGTACTTTCTTTCTCTGCTAATGTGGCTTCTCTCCGCTCACCTATTATCACTCACTCTTGAAATCTTCTTACTCCGTACTTACTCTTGTCTTATCCTTCTTTCTCCTCCATTCACGTCCAACCTATTTGGTACAATCAACACCTTAAGATTCGTAATCGCTCTATTTTTTGGAAATCCTGGCATTCTCGTGGCCTCAAATGGATTTCTCATCTTGTCTCATCCAATCAACCCCTCCCTTTTCTGGACCTCCAGACTCAATTCTCGTTGCCTACTTCTTCTCGTATGCATTACAATTCTCTACTTCCCATTCTTACTCAATACCTACATTCCCTTCCTAATACTAATGATATTCCCGTAACATTCGTTCCCATATCTAATGCACTAGATCACTCACCCTGAGCCTCTTTTCTCTTTAAGTCAATTCATTATCCAGTTGATAGAGTTAAATCTAAAGAGGAGTTGACTTGGGAAAAAGATCTTTCTCAAAACTGGCCAATCCCCGTTTGGGATACAATTTGGTTAAAAATAAATCGTACTTCTAGAGCTGCTAACACCACTTAAACCTTATTTTTCATTTATAATCGTATTTTATTTACTCCGCTTTCCCTTTCGTCCTTTTCCCCAGACACTCCCGTTTCTTGTTGGTCATGTCCTTGCCCTTCTGCTGACCTAAAACATATGTTTTTTGAATGCCCACCCATTGCACACTTTTGGCATTTAGTTTGGTCCCAACTCCAGAAATGTTTTAAATTGCAGTCCCCTTTTTCCATTCCTAATATTTTTCTGGGTTCTCTTTCCCCTATTTTGCTTTTTCCTCACAACAATATAAATTGATCGATCTTTTAATAGCTATTGCTTTCCATCATATTACCTCTAACTGGAGACAGGATGTCTCCTTCCGTGCTTGGTGGAATGCAGTGTTTTTTAATCATCGATTAGATACTCATTTCGTTACTCCCATTTCCTTAGCAGTCCAACGTGATCTGTTATGGCTCCCCCTTACCAATTATCTATCCTTGGTTGCTTCTTCTCCACCACTTCCCAGAGTTCGAACTGTTGAAGTCCAAAAACCACTATGATCTTTTACACTTGCCTTATTGCATTGTATATTGTTTATTCGATTTACCATCTATGTTTCTAATTATTTGCATTACTTTGTATTTGCTCTACTTCTTTACCATTGTTATTTTATTTAATTCTTATTTTATAATGCCTATGTTATACAGATGATATCTTTTCTTGTTTATGTAACCTTTGATTGTTTCTTCCTTTTCTTTCTTTGATTCTTTTCACTCAATAAATTCAAACTTTAAAAAAAAACTTAGCAAAGCCAGAATCAGCCATCTTGTTTAATACCTTCATTGCCATGGCCATCTTCCCAGAGGACTGGAAACATGCAAAAGTCAACATCCTACTAAAGAAACCGTCAGCAGACCATAGCAAACGCAACAACTACAGACCGATCTCCCAGCTACCGACCAAAGTATTAGAAAAAGCCATCAACTCTCCTCACATCTGGAACGAAAACTCCTACTGGACTCCTCCCAATCCAGATTCTGCGGCAACCACAGCACAAAGACAGCTCGGATCACGGCTACTAATGACATTCTAGCCCTACTTGACCAAGGAGGCCCTTATCCACCTAGTGCTATTGGTAGCCTTTGACCCGGTCTCCCACCACACACTCAGCACAAGGCTGTACAATGTAGGCATCCAAGGAGCCGCTCTCAGATGATCACCTCTTTTCTCCCCGGAATAATGCAAAGAGCCTGCCTTCACCTCCAAACCCAAGGATATCATCTGTGGATTATTCAAAGGATCCTCGCTTAGTCCCACCTTCTGTAACACTTAAATGATGCCTCTGGCCAGCATCGCCAAAACCCACGGACTCAACATAATATTGTATGCGGGTAATTGTGTTCTCAGACATGACAGGCCCACTGGGAAGGGAGGTGGGCTAGCCATCATTCATAGAGTCTGCCACATCACCAAAATAGAAACCCTTGACCACTCAGACTGCGAAGCTCTCACCTACTCCATTGCTCTCTCCAACAATCAATCATTTAAAGGCACTCTCCTCTACCGGGGGCCCTCCGGGCCCCCAAAAAAGCTTCCTTTCAGCCCTAGACAGCCTAATAGAGCCTTCAGCGGGAGCCCCTGACTATACTATATTAGGAGACTTCAATTTCCACCTAGAATCCCCTACCGATAAGGACTCCGCCCTTCTCATTCCTGATCTACAAACAGCCAGATTTCATCAGCTTGTCTCCACACCCACTCACCAAGCCGGTCATACTCTTGATGGCCTCTTCAACAATAAGCCCGATATCGCCCTGCTCTCGGTCACCCCCCTCGTATGGACAGATCATGCAGCAATACTCTTCACCATCCAGCCCCGGAACCCCAACCCCTCGCAGTCCTAGGCCCGCACTCCCAAGCTCACGTGAGCCTGGAAAAACATGGATATTCCCTTACTTACCACTACACTCTCCAACTCCCTTGACGAGCTCACCCCCAACCCCAACATTGCATCCAATAATTATCAGGACTAGCTACATGGCGCCTTCAATTCTCTGGCACCCCCCAAATTGATCTTTCCCAACCGAACTACTCCTTCCTCCCCTTGGTTTACGGAGGACCTTAGGCTACAGAGACAACACTGCAGAAACCTAGAAAGGCACCGGGGCAGACATTACAAACCCCAGGATAAATACAAGGACGCCCTGGCCATATACAAGCGCTTTATTATTTCACAGAAGAGCTCCTTCTATCTATCTCAAATTGAATCTGCTCAAAATTCTTTTAAAAAGCTGTTCCAGGTAGTCAACACTCTTTCCAATCCCCCCACCTGCCCTTCCACGGAGGCCTCACAAAACCTCTGTAACCCTCATGCCAACTTTTTTCGCAAACAAGGTCACCACTATATACTCAGCGTACACTTCTCACACTTATTCCAACTCTACGAACCCTGACCCCCCCCCTGAACAGATCTCTCAATTAATCTTCTCTATAAGGTCAGGATCCCCTCTTGACCCTTGCCCGCCCTCCATCCATCCTTAAACTCATTCCGGATGTCAGAACCCCTTCTCTCACCAATATCTGTAATTCCATGTTCCTCACAGGCTCCTACCCCTCCGTTTGGAAAAAAGCAGTCAACAAATCCCTCGGGAAATAAACGTCCCTGGACCCCACAGCCTCAATTAACTACAGACTCATCGCCTGCCTTCCGTTCCCAGCCAAGATTTTTGAAAATCTAATGAATAAACAGCTGTCGGAATTTATCAACCAAAACCACCTCCTGGACTTTACTCAATTCGGATTCAGACAGGGTCATGGAACCGAAACGGCCCTGATAAAGGCCGCCGACGAGATTAGGATGATTTTAGATCAAGACGGTGCAGCGGTCCTTATACTTCTGGATCTATCCGCCGCCTTTGACACGGTCGATCATGCCACCCTGATCGACCGTGTCTCAACCTTAGGGATCAACCACTCAGCCAGGGACCTTCTTGCCTCATTCCTTACCAACCGCACCCAAACAGTAAAGCTAGGCTCCTTCTACTCTCCTGTCTTTACTCTCCCGTGCGGGGTGCCCCAAGGATCCTCGCTAAGTGCAACCTTATTCAACATATACGTTTCAGACTTAGCGAGGGTGATCAAATCCCACGGGCTGAGTTTAACCTCTTATGCTGATGACACCCAGCTGGTGCTAGCAGTACATAAGGACGGGACAGCGGTTGCGTCCAGATTCCAGGAGGGTATGCTAGCCATCAGCTCCTGGATGACGAGCAACTGCTTAAAATTAAATTCGGATAAGACCGAGGTAATGACTTTCGGGAACCTCACCCCCGGCTGGTCCCCTACCTGGTGGCCCAATGAAATGGGCCCTCCGCCAGTACCCGTCACCAAGGTCAGAAACCTTGGGGTCTTGTTCGATGACAAACTTGTTCAATCACCATGCAAACGCTGTTGTTTCCTCCTCTTTCCACACCTTAAGGAAAATTAAGAAATTACTACCATACCTTCCAGTCTCAGCTGGCAAAACTCTTATCACCACCCTAATATTCTCTAAAACTGATTATTCTAATGGTCTCCTGCTTAATGCCCAAGAAAAGGTCCTTAACAAGCTCCAGTCAGTTCAGAACGCGGCTGCCAGAATTCTACTCGGCATCCCCAAATTCAAATCCATTACATCGGTCATACGTCAACTTCACTGGCTGCCTATCAGAAGCCGGAACAAATTCAAAGCACTATGCATCGCTTACAAAGCCATCAATAACTCAGGACCTCAGTTTCTAAAAAGAGCTTTTTCCCTATAGACACCCAACAGACCCCTTCGTTCCTCCACAGCCTACCTTCTCCCTGTCCCACGTACCAAAAAATCCTCCTGGGGAGACAGGCGCTTCCTAGTCTCCACGGCCAGACTCAGGAACTCTCTCCCTCTCCCCATCAAAACCAGTCCCACACTCATCACCTTCAGGAAACAATTAAAAACCTGGATTTTTAACCAATAATCTGCCCTCTAGCGTTTCCCCGGTCTAAATTCTAAGTCCATAAGCGCCGAGACACTGCTGGGTATTTGCGCCCTATACAAATCACCCAAACAAACATAAACATAAACAACCTCAATGACTGCATGACAGACCTCACCAACTGGATTAAGGGCAACTGCCTGAAGCTCAACACAAACAAAACAGAGGTACTGATTCTCGGAAACAAAAGCTCCCCATGGGACGCATCCTGGTGGTCCTCAGAACTTGCACCTACTCATGTACCCACTGACCACCCTAGGAACCAGGCATCATCCTGTGCAATAAGCTAAGCATAAAGACTCAGGTCGGCTCAGTCTCGTACTCCTCTTTCTTCATCCTCTGCATGCTTTGTAAGAATGTTGAATGGCTTAGAGACATCTGGGAGCCATTACGACAGTTTCTACAAAATCTGAACTTGCCTGACTCACAGGGTTAAATGGACGCGTAACATATGTTTCAGCACACTGGGGCCGCGACTGGAATACACTGGGTAACGCAATTCCAATAGTTGTATGTTAAATCTGGGATTGACAACTTTTCGCAATGTATCTTTTCAAGAATTATCAGAGATGTAACATTGCATAATGGTGTCGATGTTTTTGTCGTTTTGATTTATTAATGGTTTAATTTTTGTTTTATTTGAAATGCAATAAAACATATTTTTTTAAAGATATTTAAATGGCTACAGCAAAGCTAAAGACGCATCATCACCCAGACACTCATCTGCAGCCGAATGGAATATGGCAATGCTCTCTATGCATGGATCACAGCTCACCTCCTCTGACGCCAACAGACCATGGTGAACGCCGCAGCCAGACTCGTCCTGGACGTCCCTAGACTAATCCACATCGCATCCTACCTCAGGGAACTCCACTGGTTCCCCGAACAAAAAAAGATGCCCGTTCAAGCTTATGACCCATGCATACAAGGCCCTACAATTTTGTGGACCGGCCTACTTGAACCACAGCCTGAACTTTCATCAACCCACCAGACACCTCCGCTCCGCGTCCCTCTCTCTAACCCTCACCCCTGCATCTAATGTAGTAGAGGCAGAGGTCGCACCTTCTCCTACCTAGCAGCGAAAACATGAAATGAGCTACCTTTTCATCTACAAACCTCCCCATCTCTTCCAAAGTTCCAAAAGTTCTTGAATACCCGTTTAATCCGCTAATCATCTGGACTCTGCCAGGGCCTAGATACCCTCATGGGTGGCAAGAAGTGCTCTACAAATCTACTACGAATAATAATAATAATAAATTCCAGGCGAGGTGAGCGATCTTCTGCCGGGGAGGAAATGTGGCACCCTGTCGCCTACCAACTGAGTGTAGGCCTGTGAGAGGACTTCGAGGTGGGTTGGCAGCCACTGCAGAAAGGGAAGAAGAGTTAGAGAAGAACTGGTCCTGCTCGTGCAAAAATCCTTGGTAACTGCTTACAAAAGCATAGGGGGGCAGATGTACCAAGCAATTTTACAGTGGCAAAGGTCAAATTCGCCTTTCTGACCGCAAAAATGCTTTTTAAATGCAAAAAAACACCAAACTGTGATTTAGTAATATGTTACCGAAACACTATTTGGGTTTTAGAGTAAATACATAATTGGTATTTAGAAGGCGTGTGTAGAAAGTGTCCATTCCAAATACAGATTCTTTCATTTAGGTATTGTTTTGTGACCGAAGTCAGGTCGGAAACTATTAATATTTTAACATCAAATCAATATTATGGGTACCCAATCGAAATATGAAGGGATCCCCATCAGACCCCTTTCCCTTAGTGAACGTCAAGAAAAACACTTCTTTATGAATAGACATTGGTCCCTGGGACCTAAAAATGTTTATACAAGTATTCATTTTCTTTTTTCAATGAATCCTGTTTTCCTATTAGGAAAAGGAGATGCATTTTTTTTAAAGATTGCTTTATTTAAAAGCAAACACAGACATGGTTGTCTGCTGACTGCAGCAAGCCACCATTTCTGTAATTTTAACCAATGGTAGAGAGTCTCAATTTGTGATCTACCTCATGCAAGTTAATGAGGTAGGCTGAATTGAGGCACAATACGAATCAGTATTTTGTGAACCATCTTAATAGTACATAGGTTGGTTCACAAAATAACAATGCTTTCAGTAGAAGTCATTGTGCAAATTGCACCCACTAATAATACATTCATTTTAGTAGATTCCTTATAAGAAATTGCTAATTATTATTTGAAGCAACTTATGATTTCTTAATAAGAATCTTAGTACATCAGGCCCAGGATCTGCTGTTGCCGCACAGGTTGGGAAGGCTTGTATGGTCTATACGCTAGCCCTTTGGAATAAACCCCAAACGGTTGCTTAAAAAACAGTTTGATAGCATCTAGACCTGCCCTGTACCATGAAACTGGTGCCAACAGCTCTACCAACACAATTGGTGATTCCTAAGCTAACACACTATACATACTTTCCCTCGTTCTGGACATCATGTATTGTTTGAGCCAGCAAGGCTCATTTTTTTAGGGACGGTTAGCAGTATTCGGCTGGCCCATAAGATATGGGCTAAGGGTGTACATGTCCAGAAGACATACTGCTTTTGAGGATTACAATTCTAACCTAGATGAATCGAACATTCTGTTTCTGAAGGCATCAATACATCCCAACTCTCTATCCAAGGCTTGGTAAAAAAAGCCTTAGAGTGATGTAAAGAACACGAGGCCAGCCCCATTTTCAATCGGCGAGGCTCCATTGCATTTTCTGAATTTTTTGCGGAATCATCAACATGTATGCCTTTGACGCAGATGTTGTCTGTCCTTATCTTTTCAAGAACCTGTGAAAGTGTCATGTCATTTAGATGCAGACATCAACAAGATATCTGATGTGACATTAGTCTGGAACAAGTGCCTTGTTAGCTCTTTTTCACGGTCAAACATGAACAATACCCAAAACTGTATAGTACCCAAAGCAAGGCGGTGAGGACAAAAAAAGTGTGCACTCTAGTCACTGTTCAGTACTTTTCTTCAAAGTTTCCAAGGAAGACGCTCAACTCTCCATAGCCCACCGCTCCTGGCCACAATCCCCAAAATTAAATCACATAAATGGAAAGTAACGTCTTATAGTAATGTTCATATCAACAATTTATTACTGTGTTTCTTCAGCAAACAGTCAGCCGGCCAAGTTCCAATAAAATATTCCACTTTTTATTCCAAAATTGTTGCAGATGAATCAATATGTTACATATTCATGAAGTCTTTTCAACCTATGCGTTTCGTCCTATACCGGACGTCATCAAGGGTCTTTATTCAAATTGAATAGTATTGATAGATTTCAATCTTAATAATCATTCAGTTGGTTTCTTCTTGTACTACATTCATTTAAGTCTAAATGATGAATACAATTCAAAAGGATTGTGTGGAGAGCTAGAAGAGGTTGACTGAATAATTAAAGATAAAAATATATAATTAGAATTGTTCATCATTTAGACTTAATTGAATGGAGTACAAGAAGAAACCAACTGAATGATTATTAAAATTGAAATCTATCAATACTGGTTGTAATATTTGAATATGTCAAAATAAATTTCCTTTGGGTTGTTTTAAGAAGAAGACACCAATTCTTACAGACTACTAAACAAATATCATTCACTCTTTTGGACCTTTCAGTTGGAGCAATGCAAAATACAACAAAAACAGTTCTATAAAAACAGAATGGATTCAATGTGACAATTTATTCATATAAAAACCAAGTTAAAAACAAATATCAAAAATGTTTACTTTTGAAAGAATTAGAATTTGGGAAAACAGACAGTAAAAAACGGAACAAATCAAATGCACATTCTAGAACTAAACCTAAGCAATTCCTAAAAGTAATAAGGGAGGTGCAAAATCAAGGTAAAAGTTCTACAACAGTTAGAGTGATCCTTGTTCATTGTATATTGCACTTCTCCCCTTAGCTCAACACGTTTCAACAGACATTAAAATACAGCCGCCTTCATCATGAGTATATTGGCTGTCTTCCCAAAGTTAATTTCTTATTCCAATACTTGCGGGTCTTTCTTGAAGGAAACTGTTTGGACTGCACTCGGGACGCCTCAAGCCACTAAATGAAAGAAGCTGAGGCTATAATCTCTTTTATAAAGCGGACAGCGGATCCAGTGTCGATCTATTGAAGCTCTCTCAATTGATTCAAGAGAGGCCTCCGTACCGCGTGCAGAAACATTTTGTTGTCTTTTATAAAGTATACTATCGACGCTTAGTTCTTGGATAGACAATCTCCAAAACTACTGACTCCACATTGCTGTTTAGCAAGGGATAATTTGATATTGATACGTTTTCTTCTACGGCTGATTCATCTACAGCGTAGGCCTATTACTGCAAGGATGACCTCTATATATGACTAATAAAGAATTAAGACAATACCTCAAGTAATAGCCGATCACTCTTGTGTGGACGATAATCGTCATCGAAAGCCCCGCGAGTATTGGAATAAGAAATTAACTTTGGGAAGACAGCCAATATACTCCTGATGAAGGCGGCTGTATTTTAATGTCCGTTGAAACGCGTTGAGCTAAGGGGAGAAGTGCAATATACAATGAACAAGGATCACTCTAACTGTTGTAGAACTTTTACCTTGATTTTGCACCTCCCTTATTACTTTTAGGAATTGCTTAGGTTTAGTTCTAGAATGTGCATTTGATTTGTTCCGTTTTTTACTGTCTGTTTTCCCAAATTCTAATTCTTTCAAAAGTAAATATGTTTGATATTTGTTTTTAAATTGGTTTTTATATGAATAAATTGTCACATTGAATCCATTCTGTTTTTATAGAACTGTTTTTGTTGTATTTTGCATTGCTCCAACTGAAAGGTCCTAAAGAGTGAATGATATTTGTTTAGTAGTCTGTAAGAATTGGTATCTTCTTCTTAAAACAACCCATAGGGAATTTATTTTGATATAGAGTCAGTTCTGGTACCCTATCCCTTTGGTGTGGGGTCCCTCTCTCTTTTACTAGTGTAATATTTGAATAAACAGCCCTGATGACGTCCGGTATAGGACAAAACACGTAGGCTGAAAAGACTTCATGAATATGTAACATAATGATTCATCTGCAACAATTTTGGAATAAAAATTGGAATATTTTATTGGAACTTGGCCGGCTGACTGTTTGCTGAAGAAATACAATAATAAATTGTTGATATGGACATTACTATAAGACGTTCCTTTCCATTTTTGTCATACCCAAAACTGTGTAATCTGAATGGTAATATTTTTACCTTATTTGCTGAAAAGAATGCATTTTAGACTAGCATCTTGTTGCTCATTGGTTATAACAGACACTCCTAATGTGATGTTGGAAATTCCATCTTAGATAATATACTGTATAAAAGGACCTACCGTTGACCATTTGTCAGGAGAGGTCCTTATTCACAAGCAGATACAGCCAGATGCTAACATATCGTACTTTCTACTGAAAGCTGATATCAAGCTAGAGCCCCGAAGGAGCTGATGCGGATGCAACGCATGTTTGCCTTTCGCAAGGATCGTGGCTTCTTTGACTCCTGACAATTTACAGCGCTCTGATAGAGAACAAGTATGCTGTGCACTCATTCTCCCTGGGAAAATCTAGATGCAAGTTCTACTAGTCCATGCTCTCCCAGCCTATAGAAATAGGTTTTAGGGTATTACGCTTTTAGATGACATTTTAACCATGGTAGAAATGTTCCTTTTATTCTCATTGTTCGCAGCATGTATTTATACAATTTTAATCATATTCTGTGTGGTTATTTTAAATTTGCTGAGCAACAGGGTCCACTTGTTGAAATAAATATGCTATTTAGTTAAAGTGTCTTTTTCTTACTTCAGTTTGTGTGTGTGGAAATGAAGAGAACAACAACGTTTTATTTTTGATCACCTCAGTGTCCCTGAATCCCTGTCAAGGAACTGTTAGTAGCCCAAAAGCATTGATGCCACTTTAAGTATGTATTAGGCAGGGCTCTGCGGGCCCACACAAACCTGCTTTTCACATTCAAGCATTGGTGCATTGAACAGTGTTTATTAGGTTTATAAACTGTGGAGAAATGTGTAGCATAGTAGCAACAACTGTCATAGTAGCAACAACTCATTTACAGCACAACAAAAGCACAAATCTGCAATAGCAAGCACTATATAATAACAAAAGATCATTAAATACAGTGATGAAACTCACCTAGTAGCCATGCATATAATCTTCTATTTAAAGACATGTCTCTTCTCAGAAGAGTTTGTGTTGCCGCTGAGAGAATGTGAACTATATCAGACTTGAGGAGCGGGACAGAACACTCGGTAGGATCCTAAGGAAATAGGAAATAGTCATTGTGAGCAATAGGAAAAATCAAAAATCTACATTCATTCTGTACCACTACTTTTCACACACACATAGGCCAGAAAGCAGGAGTATTAAGCGATTAGACAATAGGAATGGGTATTACAGGTTATACGATTATAAGGAGAAGGCTCATGACGGCATGTGACTTAACATAACTTCTTCCTTCTGGTACCCTTTTTTCTAGACCAGCGGTTCTTAACCTGTGTTCTGTTGACCGCTCGGGTTCCATTACACCAACTAATGGCTGTTTTAAACAACTGAATTGCATTAGCAAATTATTAAAATATACATCCATAAAAAAGTAACATATAATATTATTTTTTAGATGCCCTGTAAATGTGCTGGAATTTGAAATTGAAGGCTAAAAATGAAGTTGGTATTGTTAGCTTGATTACAGCAACCAGAACTTAGGGGCCGATTAGGATGGCGGTGAATCCGCATCCTCCGGGCCGGCGGAAGCCACCGCAGGCCTAGAGGATGCGGATTCACCGCCGCAGACATTTGAAACACCCACCACCACATTAGGATGGCGGTGGGATCAGCGGCGGATGGCAAGTCCTTCCGCCGCTGATCCGAGGTGTATGCAGGCAAATATGGTGGCGGTGTCTGCAAGACACCGCCAGCCATATTAGGATGCAGGCTGAAACATGCTTTTCCACGGCGGCCTTCCGCCGTAGAAAAGCATGTGGTCTTTTGTGTTTGGGGGCCCGTTGCGGGCCCCCAGGGTGTCAGGGGGTGGGGGGTGCACATGGGGGGTACCTATGGTACCCCCATGCATTTACATGCACAAAGCGGCAGACACCGCGCGGTGCCTGCCGCTTTGTGCATGTAAATGCAAAGCATGCATTTTTAACCTTGCGGCGGGTGCTGCTTCAAGCAGCACCCGCCGCAAGGTTAAAGATACGGGATGTGACCGCCAGGGTGGCGGTCACATCCTAATTGGTATGGAGGGACCGCCGCTGCCCCTGCGGTTGGTCCCTCCATCTCGGGGGTGGCGGACGGACGCAGGTCCGTCCGCCATCCTAATAGGCCTCTTAGTATGAAGGACTGGTGACCTCAATTGAAGCACTCAATCAATCAGGACACTTGTAAAGTGCACTACATACCCATGAGGGTGGGGGGTGCTGCTACTGATCAAAGAGCCAGGTCTTGAGGAGTCTTCCGAAGGCCAGTAGGTCATGTGTCTATCGTAGGTTGGTGGGGAGGATGTTCCAGGTCTTGGCGGCAAGGTGGGAAAAGGATCTGCTGCCGGCGGTCGTTCTTCAGAAGTGGGAGACTGTGGCGAGGGCGAGGCAGGGGGAGCGGAGCTGGCAGGTGGGGGTGTAGAAGCTGAGTCGTCTGTTGAGGTATGCTGGGCCGGTATTGTGGAGAGCTTTGTGTGCGTGGATGAGGAGCTTGAAGGTTATCCTCTTGTTGAGGGGTAGCCAGTACAGGTCTCTCAGGTGGGGTGTGATTTGCCTGCGGCAGGGGATGTCAAGGATCAGACATGCTGAGGCGTTCTGGATGCGTTGCAGTTGTCTCAGGAGTTGGCCGACGCTCCTGCATAGAGGGCGTTTCTGTATTCCAGCCTGCTGCTGACAAGGGCCTGGGTGACTGTTATTCTAGTTTCGTTGAGGATCCACTTGAAGATCCTGCGGAGCATTTGGAAGGTGTTGAAGCAGGATGAGGAGACGGCGTTGACCTGCTTAGTCATGGAGAGGGTGGAGTCGAGGATGACCCTTAGGTTGCGTGCGTAGTCGGTGGGACTCTTGTGGGCTGCGTAGTTGTCCGTTTTTCATTCGCGGAGCCAGTTCTTCTCTAGTTTTTGGCACGTTTGTTTGGAGGTCTGGAGGTGTTCGGTGAACCAGATGGCTTTCTTGCTGGTGTGGCTGATAGAGGGTTTCTTGACCGGGGCGAGGGTGTTGACGCAGTCGGCGATCTACTGTCTTAGGTTGAAGGCGGCGGTGCCGGCGGGTGGCATCTGGGCAAGGGTGGTGGTTAGCTGGTCTTCGGTGACTTTGCCCCAGCTGCGACGAGGCATCTGTTGGGGGTGGTGGGGCGTGGTGGTCTTCCTGAAGGTGAAATGGATGCAGCAATGATCTTTCCAGTTGGGTTCGGTGGTGTCGTTGAAGGAGACGAAAGGGCTGCGGAGAAGATGGGGTCATGCGTGTGGCCGGTGGCGTGGGTGGGTGTTGTCACGAGCTGTCTGAGTCCGAGGCTGGTGATCAGGGTGGTGGAGTTGGTGTCGTCGCTGTTCTCGAGGTGGAAGTTCAGGTCCCCGAGGAGGATGTAGTCCGTGAAGGCGAGGGCGTGTGTGCTGATGAAGTCGGAGATGAAGTCGCTGAACTGTGGACAGGGTCCAGGGGTCTGTAGATGAGGGTTCCTCTGAGGGTGGTTTTGGGGTCGGTGTGGATTTGGAAGTGCAGATGTTCGGCAGTGCTGAGGGTGTTGTCGGTGTTGGTCGAGACTCTGAGCGTGTTCCTGTGCTTCATCAAAATGAGAGCATGCATTAGGAGCAAAAAAGACAATACAATATGCTAGAGTGCAGCATATCACTTAGGCTTTTAGAAATCAAACCACATTTTGAAAAGGTCCAACCTTCCCATTAAAATTCAAATTTTGACTTTAGTATATGTTTTTGTTTGTGAATTAAATTAAATATTTCATAATGTGTTTTTTTGTTTGATGTATACTCATTTCTGTGTTTTTGTGTACTGTTTTGAGGCCTGAGCCATAGAAATATCTAAGGCTGGGCCAGATTCCAGTAGTGGTACAGTAGAGATCTTGTGAAGCCAAAAGTTTAGGCATAACACTGGTGCCAACAGCTTTGTCAACACGGCTTGTGATTTCCAAGCCAAGTCGCAATACATACTTCGCCTTGTTCTGGCAAGCAAGACTCTGAGGTCTTCAGGGACGGCTGGCAATATCTCGTTGGACATGTGCCATAAGACATGTGTGTAGTGTGTACATATACAAAAGGCACACTGCTTTCAAGGACCGTAAGGCTAAACTAGATGAAGAAAACATTCTGTTTCTGAAGGCATCAATACATCCCAACTCTCTGTATGAGGTTTTGCGGAAAGGCATTAGTTACGAGCTTACTTCTCAATGCCTACACCACTAGACTTTCAGGCCGCTGTTCAAGACTGATGGGAAAAAATCCAATAATCAAGATACAGCTACCAAACACTTAATTTTAATTTACATTGCATCAACACATTTGATGAGAGAAAACGTCAACACAGCTCATTTCACCTTCATGGAGCAGAGGGGGGAATTAAGCTGCACAAGCACCTAAAAATATACAAAACGCTAGGTTCTGTACTAGTATTTAAATTATTTCACACCAATTAAATGTGTTTTAATAAAGCCTTTAAAACTGATGTGCTGCTCCTAATTTTGGCAAAATTGAGACATCTTCAAAGCTGACTAAGAACATGATGAAGGGATTTCATCAAACTACACATGGTTCAGAAAACATTAGAATTCAGACCTGCCTAAAAATAGACAACATAGATACAGGAAAACATCTCTTCACCTCATTCTGCTCCTAGTTGCCAGTGTGATCAAACCGTTTAGCAAACCTCCGTCTTGCCCTGCAGACGGCATTTTCATGAAACAAATCTGTGCTCCCCTTACAGGATTTTCTATTCAATCTTTGCACCATGTCTAAGGAAGGTACTAGAGACAGAGTGATAAATTCTGCTCTACGTCCAAGCTTTCATAGAAATTCTGCAGTGTTCAAGTGTGGTTAACCTCTCGTCTGCTTTGCTCATGTATGTATGTATGTATAAAATGTATAAAGCGCAGGAATCGCCCCGAAGGGGTATCTCTGCGCTATAATTGCGGGAAAATCAGATGACCATGTGCAGATAAAAGTTACACCCTGAATAATGCTGTTTTCAGGAGTTTCCTAAAGCGTACAAAATTGGAGCATTTACGCAAGTCCACAGGTAGGGTGTTCCAAAATTTTGAGGCCAGATGGACAACAGTTTTGCCGCCAATCCTAAGCTTGAATCAGGGAACCACTAACAACCTTTTCCCTTCTGACCTAAGATGACGATTGGGGCAATAGACTTTGAATTTTTCCGCCAAATAGCTGGGGCTTGTGTCATACAAAGCTTTATGAGTGAGGCAACCAAGCTTAAAATTAATTCTTTGGCGGATAGGGACCAGTGAAGCTGTTATAATAAGGGGCCTGCCGAGGTCCGATGAGTTTTTTTAGAGGCAGGCGCACAGCCACATTTTTGACAATCTGTAGTCTGCTGAGAAGGGGCTCATTAGCAGATGCCAGCAGAGCATTACAGTAGTCCAGGCGGCCAATAATCATTGCCTGAATAAATGTTCTTCGCACCTCAAGTGGTAACCAGCGAAACACTCTTCGCAGAAGGCTTAAGGTATGGTAGCAGGTCCCAGTTGTGGTCATAACTTGGTTCCTCATAGATAGCAGGACATCTATGCGAACCCCAAGATTTTTTGCCACTATGGTTGGAGCGGGGACCGAACCTAATGAAACAGGCCACCACCTGGGGGACCAAATGACCTGAGCTGTACCAAACAGCAGGATTTCCGTCTTAGACGCATTTAACTGTAGACAATGGTCCGTCATCCATTCTGATATTGCTAACATATCCTTAGCAAAACGCTCCTCAATATCTCCAGAATCTTTATCAAAGGTCAAAAGCAGCTGGGTATCGTCAACGTAAGAGAAAGAGGTGAAACCCAGCTTCATGATAACCTTGGCCAGAGCGGCCACAAAGACATTAAATAAAGTTGGGCTAAGACAAGAGCCCTGGGGCACCCCCTTTGTAAGTATTAAGGTTTGGGACCGGAAAGGTCCCAAGTTGATGGTCTGAGTGCGCTGGTCGAGGAAACGGCTGAGGTAGTTAAGTGCCTGTCTCTGCAGCCCGGCCTCTCTCAGTTGAAAAATCAAATTCTGATGAGACTGTGTCAAAAGCTGCAGTCAAATCCAATAAGACCAGTATCACTGCTTTATTACCATCCAACGCCATTTTGATATGATCCGTAACCCCAATAAGGGTTGTCTCTGTAGAGTGGTATGGCCTAAACCCAGATTTATGAGGGATCCGAAATGGTATGGTTATCAAGATATTCCATAAACTGAGTATTAACATAGCTCCCCACGATTTTACTCATCAAGGGGAGGAGCGAGAGGGGACGATAATTTGAGAGTGTGTCATCAGATAGCTGATCTTTTTTTTTTTATGGGAATCACTTGAGCGGATTTCCAGTCCAGGAAAATACCTTCATGTAAGGAGGTATTTAAAATCTCTTTAATCGGGGCGGCTAAAAGAGGGGCAAGCAGAGCATATTTGTATGCTGGCATACTATCTGTTGGGGAGCCTGATTTGACAGTGCTGAGCAAGGCTTCCACCTGAGAGATCTGGATAGCCTTGAAACTATCCAGGCCCACTTTTAGATCCTCAGCTACTTTAGAGCCCATGTCAGTGGACACAGCATTATCAGATTTTTGCAGAAATTCACTATAAATCTGATTAATTTTCTCATCAAGGAACACTGCTATGTTGTCACAAAGACTCTGTGAGGGAGTGATCTGTTGGGCGCAAGCTGTAGGCTTAGCAGAATTTCCTGCCCGGTTCAGTTTTAAAATAATATTATTTTTCCAAGCACTTTTTAAGTTCTTGTAGTAAGCAGCAAGGGCAAGTTTAAAACTAAGTTTGTCATTTTCAAGTTAGAATTTCCACCATCTTTTTTCCAACACCTTACAACTGGATTTTTCCCTGCGTAACTCTAAAGTATACCATTCATCATTCTTTTTCCTAGATTTGTTCGTGCAATGTTTCAGTGGGGCCAACATATCAATTATTGTGCTAACATTTTTATTAAAGACCCTCAGCTTCATAGTACTGTCCATATGTTCTGTAAATGTCATGGGCGTATATAATTTGTTAAAAGAGTCATGTGTGACTTTTTGCTATCGTCTTTGAGGGACAGACTGTGCGCCTTCAACCAGTTTCTGTCTAATACAACTAGTGATCCGAAAAGGGATCATGAAATGATCCGACCATGTCAATGGGCAGGGGAGATCAGCGTTTAGAAAAGGGGAATTAGTGACTATAATATCCAGCGTACGGCCGGCCAAATGTGAGGGGACAGCATTAATTTTTCTCAGTCCCAGGATGGCCATATCACTTAAAAAACTAGCAGCCTCGTTGTTATCTTTATCCTCGCTATGGATATTGAAATCCCCTAGCAGTAAAAAATGGTTAGCGGTAACAGTGTGAGTTGCAATTTTCTCAATTAATTTTAAATTAAAATCTTTAAGTAGGCCCGGAGGGCGATAAATAAGTGCGCCTTTTAGGATTTCTTGTGTAGATCTTTTTGCTCAATTTTGAAAATACACATATTCATCAGGCTATCCGAAATGGAGTCAACCACTGTAGTTTTCAGCTCTTTTTTAAAAATAATGGCCACTCCACCACCCACTTTCCCTACTCTATCAAGTCTGAGAATACAGTAGTTCTCAGGGAGCGCAAGGGAGATATCAGGCGTGGATGTCGGTTTTAGCCAGGTCGCTGTTAAAAAGCCAAGATCAGGAGATTCTGAACTAAACAAGTCCCAGAGTTCAGTGGCATGTTTCGATAAAGAGCATACGTTAGCTAACAGCCCTTTCCAGGTACACAACTGGTTTATAGAGTTAAATCCAGTTTAGCTAAGAATCTCATTTGTTACTCCAGTCACACTCTTCTCGCCAGAGCCACGTGTATTGGATACAGTAGCGCTACAGTCATAGTGGCAATTCAGACAGGCAAACGGCCCTTCAAGATTATTAAGCATACCAGTATGTGAGCATAGCATCAGGCCATGCCTCATCTGAAGAAGTTGTGCGAACGTATAGGAGAGACTAGGCATGTTACCTGACAGCCCCCCTGCGCGTCTACGCCATCCGATCCTAAAATAGGCAGGATCAGTTTCTAAGTGCAGAAGACTAGAGCGTCTTCTAGCAAAATGGGGGAACAACCATAACAACGCAACTTTTACGACGCAGTACCATCACAACGCAACTATTAGAACGCAGGTGCCATTACAACGCATGGCATTACAACGCATGCCATTACAACGCAGGTGCTATTACAACGCATGCCATTACAACGTAAGTATAGATGAGTCTTTAATTTTATTATTATTAATTTAATTTTAATTTCTTTTAAATTCGATCGTATGATGCACCTTTTGCCAGTAGCAGCGTGACTACAATGTGGACTTACTTTATGCATGACTACCAATGTTCTTTTATTAGCGGCCGGCCCTTTGGGGTTGTAGGCAAACTGCTGTGTAACTATGTGAAGGTATAATAAAGGTTTTTTAAAAAAAAAATGTAATTTAAAAAAAAATATTTATATTTTTAATGTAACTTTTTTGTATTATAAATTAATTTATTTAAAATAATTATAACCTTTTAAATACATTTCATATATTTTTTAATTATACTTTAATTTATTTAATACATTTTTAATTTTTTAATTAAATTTATTATAGAATAGTAATTTTTACCCCTACACTATCCAGCACTTACCCTACTATTACACCCCCCTGAAGTTAGAATAGTAATTTTTACCCCTACACTATCCAACACTTACCCTACTATTACACCCCCTGGAGTTAGAATAGTAATTTTTACCCCTACACTATCCAACACTTACCCTACTATTACACCCCCTGGAGTTAGAATAGTAATTTTTACCCCTACACTATCCAACACTTACCCTACTATTACACCCCCCTGGAGTTAGAATAGTAAATTTAACCCCTACACTATCCAACACTTACCCTACTATTACACCCCCTGGAGTTAGAATAGTAATGGCATGCGTTGTAATGCCATGCGTTGTAATGGCACCTGCGTTTTAATAGTTGCCTTGTGATGGCATGCGTTGTGAATGTATGCGTTGTAACGTCATACATCCAGCAAAATGTCCACCCAAAACGTCCCACCAGAAGTGAGGATTAACTACCTATCTTCCCTTCACCCCGTGACTGCCTCCCCTAAATCAGCACAGCCAGCTGCGGTGGACCGGGGAGAAGAGCGGGTGAAGCGGACGAAAAAGTTAAAGAGGTAAAAGAAAGAATTTACATACAGCTCAAGAAGTAATACAGACACAGTACAACTCACTAAAATCAAAAGGTAAAAGCGTTAAAAATCGTTAGGTCTGGGGGGGCGTGGCTAAGATGGCGGCCTGACTTGACGCGTTTTCCGAGGCTCCCCGGCCCTAAACCCCTTACCGCCCTTTCAATAGCGGGCAATACCCTAAAATTGTTACAAATACCAGCGCCAAAGGAGCAGCATCGATCCCGGCGCTATCAGCGGGCTGATTGGAAAGACGCCGCCGCCGAGAGACGAGGTGGCCCAGCTCCGGCCTTCACTGGCGCGAAACTGCGGGATGGCGGTAGCGTGAACCCATCGCCCAGGGAGTTCTCCAAGCCTCAGGGCCCGGTGCGGCAGGTGAATCGGACCGCACACGGAGGCCGAGAGCAGCGAACTGCCGGTGAAGACCCCCGGAGCGGCGACTGAGCGGCTGCGGCTCCAAACGGCAGAGACGCGATCTGGCTGGGTCGCGTCGGCGACCAGAGGAGGCCGGGCGGGCTGCCGCAATAACTGAGCCCCCGGCTTCGGGCCTGGTCCGCGAGGGGCAGCGACCGGGCCCTGACTCTTACGCCCAGAGCGGGCGGGCGAACGGACATCGGGGACCGAGGCTCGAGGTGCGGGCATCGGAGGAGAGCCCCTGTGGCCGGCGTGCTAACTGGTGAGGAGACGAGGGAAGGGAGGCAAACCGGCGGCGGGGCAGCAAGGAGTGCCGAGGTCGGCTCGGAAGCCCAGCCAGCCAAGCTGCTGTGTGCCTGCGCCTGGCGGAAGCAGAGACATCCCTGTGGCCGGAGGGTGAGGAGCGTGCCCCCTTGTTTGCGCCAGGCCCTGGACCCAGAACACCGGGAGCGGGCCGGTAACGGAACACTCCGGTGCCCACAAGACGGGGGACAACACCAGCATCAGGCCACACTGGACCATCACGGCGATAGGCTGTAGAGAGCTGGGACTGCACCTGAGGCCCCCTCTGCGGAGGGCAGCGACCGGACCCTGATTCTTACGCCCAGAGCAGGAGGGCGAGCGGACGTCGGGGACCGAGGCCCTGAGTGGGGGTGGCGGAGGAGACCCCCTGTGGCTGGCGTGCTGACTGGTGCGGAGGCAAGGGAAAAGGAGGCGAACCGGCGCAGAGCCAGCAGGGAGGGCCGCGATCTGCACGGAAGCCCAGGCAGGCCAAGCTGTTGGGTACCTGCGCCTGGCGGACGAAGGGACATCCCTGTGGCCGGAAGGTGAGGAGTGTGCCCCTCTGCCTGTGCCAGGCCCTGAACCTGGGACACAGAAGGCGAGCCAGTAACAGAATAATTTGGTTGCCCACAGGACGGGGGTCAGCGCCAGCAACTGTACCACTGGGCCACCGCAGCGACAGGCCTAGAGGGCTGGGGACTGCACTTGAGGCCCCCTCACGCAAAGCGAAACCCCCCCACTGGGAGGACAGGGCTACTCTACGAGATGGGCCCACGCCGCCCTACACCGTCGACCGGAAATGACTCCACGCCCCCAGGCTCCTACATCGGGAACAATGCAAAAATTGGAACTTGCTCCTTAACTGGTGGGGGCGCCGTTCGCAGCCTGACGGGAGACCCCCTGACCGACATCGACTCTGAAGCGCCGACAACATGGCCACCGCGGGACGCAAAGGCAACCACAACATATCGGACATGCTCCACAAAAATGCCCCGAAAGCAGGCGCCGCCTAAGACACCGGTTACCACAACGGGCCCGGACGACGAATCCGCTCCCATCACGAAGGCCTTTCTGGCCTTCCTCTTCAACACCCTGAGGGACGACTTCCAGACCTTGAAGCAAGAGCTAGCGGGTGAGCAGCGAGAACTGCGCAGGGACATGGATGGTCTGGGGGAGCGCGTGGCGGCGGTGGAAGAGGCGGACCAGACCCGCAGCATGGAAGTGGAACAACTCCATCAAGAAATCCTCTGCCTTCAGGACCAACAGGTGGATCTCCAAGCACATTCGGAGGATCTCGAGAATCGTTCCCGGAGGAACAACATACGGGTCCGGTGAGTTCCATTGAAATTGGAAGGGAATAGCATTGTCACCTACCTGCAAGAGCTCTTCCGGGAGATTATCGGGGAGCCAGGTGAATTCGAAATCCGTATTGACCGCGCACATAGGGTCGGCCCGGCGCGCAGGCCACATGTCCCCCCTCCAGATATACTGGCCTTTCTCCCGGACTTCCCTCTGAAGGAGCGCATCTTGAGGGAGGCCCGAGCGCGACAACCGATCACCTTCCGGGGAGACCCAGTGGCCCTCTTCCAAGATCCCTCTGCCATCACCCTGCAGAAACGAAGAGCCTTCAAGGTAGCTACGGACTTCCTAAGAGACAAAGGAGTACCTTACACATGGGGCCACCCATTCCGCCTCATCTTCAAATGGAAGGGGACACTTCACCAGCTCAGATCCCTTCGGGACACGTGCACGGTGCTGGACATTGACCTACCGGAGGGGGCTGACTCTAGGGGGACTTCTCCGCACCCATCGCCGGAAGGGCCGGCGAGACGATCCAGAGACGGTTGGCAGACCGTGCGAAGACGACGTTCTCCTAAATCCTTTTGAAAACCGGACCCCCTTGTGACGGCCCAAGAGCGAGAGGCGGCTGTGCAAGAGGTGGCGGACAACACAGCGTCTAAACAGTAAGTTGCTCCTGTACAAGGGTTTGCCCTCATGCAATTGCCTCACCGGGGGGATGGGGTAAGGGGGCCGACGAGTCGGCCGCTGCCATGTCCTCATCTACTTTGACACTCTACGGACCTGGACTGTGTCCCGATAGGCCCGAGACTATGGGAAAAGTTATGGGGGATTGTTTAGGGGAATATTGTGGGGTGGGTGAGGGAGTTTGGGGGCTAGCGACTGCGATTGGGGAGGAGGGTTGGGGGGGCGAGTTGGGAAAGTTGGATCTGCGGGGGGCGGGAGGGGGGATGGGGGTAAGGTGTTCAGGGGAGGTTAGCTACAGAGGCTCAGGGACCCTCCCGGTGTGGTTCACTAGAGGCAGAGTATACAGGCGAACCTCTAGCGCACATTGCACTCCTTACATGTCCTAATTATGGCGGACTCCGCGTTGAAGGTCCTCACCTTGAATGTAAAGAGGCTTAACAACCCCGTTAAACGCAGGGCTGTCGTGTCTTATTTAGAACACTCCGGCGCAGAAGTGTGCCTACTCCAAGAAACTCATTTGCTACCCAAAGACTGGCATAGAATGCGATCTAAGGCCTTCCCGTTCCAATACTATTCCTCAACACTAGAGAAAAAAGCGGGGGTGGCCCTACTGGTGGCACGTCATTTCAAAGGGAAAGTTGGGGATAAAGTGGCCGAAATTAAAGGGAGATTCTTGGCTTATAACATTCAGATAAGCGGGATGGCAATAGTCGTAGGCTCACTTTATGCTCCAAACTCCAAACAAGAACCATTTCTCAAAGGGGCCCTGGCAGACGCGTTAAAACCTAATACGAAATCAGTGCTGGTGGGCGGAGACACAAATCTAGTAATGGACCCAAACGTGGACAGATCAGGCCATCGCCATGGGTTCGCAGGAGCAATCTCAGTGGAGGGGAGCCAGTGGTTATCAGACATGGGATTTGTAGACCTATGGAGAAAACATCACCCCACCACCCCGGGCTACACCTTTTACTCCCACGTGCACCACACTTACGCCCGAATTGACCACTTTTTCGGAAACACTGACATGACCCCCCTGGTAAATGACGTAGAGGTCCTCCCGGCAGCACTGTCTGATCAAGATGCACTCATGGCACACTTACGAGTTCCTAGGGTCGCGCAACGGAAAGGTAGATGGCGCCTCAATTAAGCTCTCCTCCAACATAATGGAGTGAAACAACAACTCCATGACCGCATTACTGAGTATCTACAGGTGAACGATACCCCAGAGGTCGCCTTTAAAGCGGTAGTGAGAGGGGAATAATCGCTGTAGCCGCTGCGGAAGCCAAAGAGAGGAGGGACAAGCGGCAATCCCTGTCCAGCCAAGCACTTGAACTAGAACAGGCTCATAGTCGAACCGGGGCTCCCCGGGTATGGTGCCAACTCAAAGCAGTTAGGGCCCGACTCACAAGTTTAGACCTAGACAGGGCGTAATACGCAGCCCTGCGACTGCGCCACACTTACTACGTAGGCGGCGATAAAACGGGGCGCTTGCTTGCGAGCAGCCTCAAAGCTAAGACCCTGCGTGCGAAAGTCTCCTCCATTCAAACCCGAGAGGGGCATATCACTCAAGAGGACGACCAGATCGCAGAGGCCTTCCGGGCGTTCTATGCCTCTTTGTAGGCAGCGGAACCGCCTATCGGGCAAACAACGGCTGAATCCTATCTCAACGAGACAGCAATCACACCTCTCGACGAAGCCACCAGGGATTCTCTCGATGATCCCATCAGGACGGACGAGGTCATCTCTGCGATCGCGCGCCTCAAACCGCTAAAAGCCCAGTGCCCTGATGGCTTCTCGGCGGGCTTTTATAAAGCTCTCTGCCCCTTGCTGGCGCCAATATTGACCAGGCTATTTAATTCCTTCCAGGGCAGGGGCTCCATCCCCTAGGACATGCTGGAGGCTGACATCGTGGTCCTCCCCAAGCCGGGCAAAGACACGTCTCAATGCAAGGCTTACAGGCCCATCTCGTTACTCAACCTTGACCTGAAGCTGTTCACTGGCATGCTAGCAGCGCGCTTGGGCACATGTTTGCCGGGCATCATTGAACCGGACCAAGCAGGATTCATCCCGAACAGGCAGTGCGCGGACAACACCAAGCGCCTGCTCCACGTCATTGACAAAGCCCACTTCAATGACTCTGATGCAGTCCTCCTGTCGGTGGATGCCGAAAAGGTGTTCGACAGGGTGGACTGGGGATACCTCAACGCAGTCCTGGCAGGGTTCGGGATGGGCGACCGGTTTCGCACGTGGGTCGCTAGTTGCTACGCTGCCCCGCAAGTGTCAACGGGGTGCGTTCAAGGCCATTAGATATTCAGAGGGGCACCAGACAGGGGTGTCCACTCTCGCCCCTACTATTTGCACTATACATCGAACCACTAGCGCAAAGGGTTCGAGACAATCAGACAATTGTAGGGGTTCGGTTTGGCGGAGAACCGCAGACCATAAGTCTTTACGCAGACGACGTCCTTGCTGCTCTGGAAGACCCCTCGACATCGGTGCCGGCCTTCCTCACAGAACTGGAGGACTTTGGGAGAGTATCGGGGTTCAGGATGAACATCGAGAAATCATTGATCTTGCCCCTGGGGCGGAATGCACGCGTGACTGCGCAAGGCCAGCGACGATACGGAGGTCTTTTGTCCCAGATGTCGCTGCCCTACCTAGGCATCTCCCTGACACCAAGCACGACCCAGACAGTCGAGCAAAACTACACGACTATACTTGCTGACCTACAAAGCTACCTGGGAAGGTGGCGCCGGCAACCACTCTCATGGTTGGGACGGGTGGCAGGAGTCAAAATGACTCTCTTACCGAAAGTCTTATACCTGTTCCAGACCATTCCGGTAACTCCCCCACTAGGCGTGCTCAAAACATTGCAAGATAGCATCAGACAATTTGTTTGGGCCGGCAAACGCTCGTGACTGCGTAGAGACCTGGACACGCGGGCTACGTCGGAAGGCAGCCTAGGGGTCCCTGATCTACTCCGTTATTTCCAAGCGACACAGCACCGATATCTCTTAGAGTGGAGCAGGCCCGAATCGGAAAAAAGATGGTTATTTCAAGACCGAGCTATGGGCCAGATGTTATTGTGGAAGGTCCCATTCCTGAAACGTACGGACAGGCCTTCGTACCTTAAAAAATCGCCCATCATGAGAACAGTGATGCAGGTGTGGGACAGGGTGGCGGGCCCGAGTGGCCTCACCACTTTTCCGTCCCCGATGACACCTCTTTTTGATAATCCGGCCTTCCCACCGGGAATGATCCCCGGGTCATTTCCGCAATGGCGGGCGTCGGAATACAAGGCGGCCGGCGACCTCTTTGATCCTGAGGGCTTCCTGCAAATGCATACCCTACAAGATTATTATACGCTCCCACAGATCCGTTGCTTTCAATACTTTCAGATCAGACATTGGCTTACAGCGGGAGAAGTGCTGCCTCACGTAAGCAGACATCTTACAACCTACGAGAAGTGGCTACACACGAAAATGACAGATAAACAGGCGATCACAGACATATATAAGATACTCAGCCCACCCCCCCTGTTGTGCGGTCAGCAGGTTTAAAACCGATGGGAACGAGAATTGGAACGCTCCTTCACGGACAAAGAATGGCAAGACATATACTTCAGGGCCCATCACACTGCCCGGAATGTAGCCAGCAAGGAATCGGCGGTGAAAATAGCATACTACTGGCACCTTACACCGTCACGACTGCATCAGAGTAATCCGCGCAGGTACCCAACATGTTGTAGGGGATGTGGCCACACAGGGACACTTACTCATATACTATGGGAATGTACGGAGGTGCGGTAATACTGGGAAAGGGTGTTAAATGATATCGATAAACACTTTGAGACGGAGATCCCCCGATTCCCAGCGTACATGCTTCTCGGTCTCCCCAACGCCATCCTGTTTCCTCTCAAATCGCTCAGGGGGAGGCAGATGGGACTGGCTATGGGGGCTGCCACTCAACATATCCTGTCATTATGGGGCACTCAAAGGAAACCCACACACACGGGGTGCTCCATAGACTCTTGTACATCATGCGTATGGAAAAGATACAAGCCTCCCTCACTCAGACACGACACACATTCCTAGACACATGGCAACCCCTGGTCTCTCTCCTATCAGATGAATTTGCTGAAATCACGTGCCCGAAATACCTCAGGGTGCTCCGACTACCAGACGACTTTAGGAAGGACGCAAGGACCCCAGCCTGAACCTCATACTTTCTACATGCCTCAGAAAGCCTAGCAGAAGCTTACCTACCACACCGGGGAGGGGGGACGCGGGAGGGAAAAGGGGAGGAGGGTGGAGGGAACGGGGATTGTATGTTGTTGATGGGATTGTTTCAGGACATTGCAAATCAAGCCGGGGCCCTCACTCGCATTCAAGGACACATTCTATTAAGCAACGGTGAGACTTGCCCCCCGGCGGAAGGGAGGGGAAGACATCTGAAAACGGGGACCCCCTCGAATTATTGTAATGTCCGCTTGTCCTATGTTTGCTATTTGAAACTCAATAAAAAAAAGAGATTTAAACAAAAAAAAAAAATTGTTAGGTCTCAAGTGCCATAGAAGAGCACAAACCGTATGTGGATTCTGCACAAGGACTGCCTCAAACTGACAGTCCGCTGCGCGTCTGCGCCATCCGATCCTAAAATAGGCAGGATCTGTTTCTAAGTGCAGAAGACTAGAGCGTCTTCTAGCAAAATGTCCGCCCAAAATGTCCCACCGGAAGTGAGGATTAACTACCTATCCTCCCTTCACCCCGTGATTCCCTCCACTCAATCAGCACAGCCAGCTGCGGTGGACCGGGGAGAAAAGCGGGTGAAGCGGCCGAAAAAGTTACAGTAGTAAAAGAAAGAATTTACATACAGCTCAAGGAGTAATACAGACACAGTACAATTCACTAAAATAAAAAGGTAAAAGCGTTAAAAATCGTTATGTCTCAAGTGCCACAGGAGAGTATAAACTGCCTGTGGATTCTGCACAAGCGCTGCCTCAAACTAGCTTGCGTGACCTCAAGGGTTATTCTTGTAAGTTCTTCCACCTTTGCTTCCAGAGTCTTTATAAAGCCTTCGGCATTCCTTATTTTTGTATTAGTACAAGAATGGCAGGAGAAAATGGATTTAGCTGGTAAAGAAGAAATTCCTCTATAGCTCTAAAGAAGAAATTCCTCTATAGCTCAATTTCATAATCAGTTAATGAACAAATTAAGCTATTTGTATCAAATGGAAAATCATGAACAGCATTGTATATTTGCTGAACTGAATGATGCCTTTATACAGTAAAAGTTTAGTGCATCTTTCACCAGACACATAATTAGAACGTAGTTGGATAAATTGTTGTCAGGATTATCTATCATTTTTAGGTCGAGCCTCCAAGACCTGTTGTATACATTTTGTGGACTTACAACCCGCCCATCGCTTTTTTATTTGTTACTTGGGATTGTCTTTGAAAATGCATGCTTGCTAGTGGTGAATTCTTCCTCTTTGTCCCTCCTTTTTATCTTTCATTTCTTCCCAAAGATCAGGGACCAAGTATGTATCTTTACGTGTTGGTTGTTTAACTGTCTGTTTGCTGGACTATTTTTGGATTTCTTTCATGCTCGTGTAACACAGTGGGTGTGTGTTTAGCTTCGGCGCAGTAGTTTATTGCATCCTCGCTCGTGCCCCCTCCTTTCCGTTGTAGCTGCCATCCTTTCCGCACCTCCCTCTGATGCTTGTCGCCTTTTTATTTCCATGAAAGACATGCCTCCAGGAGGGTAAATCACGTCTTACTGTCCAATTGTCTGACATTTTGGGTTGATTAATGGCTACGTACTGAGACTTCGCGCTGTGAAGTAAACTGGCTGACGGCCTATGATTAGTAACAAGCTTGTAATATAAAGTTGCTGGAGGCAGAACAGTCACTCTCTTTCTTTCACACAACCCACGTGTGAGGTTAGTTGGGTAGATATTGGACGGGCTGCACGTTAAATAATTCCATGAAAGACATGCTTACAGTAAAGTGACTTCCGTCCTACTGTGCAATTGCCCGACTTTTTGGGTTGATCGATGGATATGTACCAGGACTTCATGCTGTGATGTGCAGCAGCTGATGGCCTGTGACTGGTTAAACGCTTGTAGTAGAACGTTTCTGGAGGTGGCACAGCTGCTCTATTACTTTCACACAGTCCTAGTGTGAAGTTAGTTGGGGAAATATTGGACGGAGCTACACGTTAAAGATACATTGCTAACCGGATGGATGTGGACTTCTAATGGAGTGTGAGGATGCCTCCCGGGCAGCCGTTTGTGCATGGATATGGCTTCCGCATGTCTCACATTTAAGTTGCCTTTGAATGCGACATGTGCTGTGTTCGCAGAGCGTGCTCATAATCGCGAGGGTTCATTGATATCCTGTTTGTCAATATCACAGTGAGGTCATTCTTCCTGCTCGAGGTACAAAGCAGGGGCTCTTATTTGTGGATGTCTCATTGCAGTTGGAGACAGGCCACTTGTCATCAATAACATCTGGTATATGAAAAGTTGGGCACAGTCTTTCTGGGCGAGGCTTTTATTTCATAACCTAGTGACTTCTGATATCTGTAATGTTAATTTTTTTTTATCAAGCTAACTGACTTAACACCTCATATTTTTAATTCGTAACACACAATTAGACAGCTGGATACTGGGGTAGTTTGACGTGGAGCCCAGTTATTAGCGCCTTTACATGTAAATTCGTAACGCAGGCTTTTGACTGTTTCAACAACGAGCCATGTGTGTTTTAGTTATTTGGAGGTTTTCCACGGAGGTAATATTTATTACATTAATTTTCAATTGGTCCTCCAGCCAGGTTTGTTAGCTTTTCCCACATGCAAGCCAGTCATACATCTTGGAGACTGTTTTTGTTTCAAATCCCCTCTTCTACTCCTCAAATTTAGCCATTGATTAAGGGTGGTAGCTTCCAACTCCACCCCCACAACCCCCCCTCCCGCCCCACTGTATGGTGCGTTCACTGACCTAGCGTTTGGAGCCGAATTAGCCAGATTCCAAGAAGGAGCTTCTTACCATCAGTACTAAGCTAACGTGCTTTAAGTTAAGCATGTAATCATCCTAAAAGCTAATGGAGACGTGAAGATCCCAGCTTTTGACACAAGTTCAACTACTGAATTATAGGAACGCTGGGGCAGATTTATCATACTTCAACACAGTGCTATGCAAAAAGACATCTTGCGTAAGGTACAGACAGCAGGAATGTGCCATATTTACAAATATATGGCGCATTCATGCTCTCTGCCTGCTGGGGGAAGGGACGCCTTACTGCACAAAATCAATTGTGCAGTACACTGAGAAAGAGGAAACAACAAGGAGATATAAAGATTCTCCTTGTTGTGCCTCGGCAGGGAAGGCGTACAATTCTGACACATTCACAGGTCTACTAGCAACCATGATCCACCCATGTAACACCCCACCACACAGTGTAATGTAAGGCAGCGACTGGCGCCGGGCTGCTCTGTACCATAGCTACCAGAAGGTTGAGCTCAGGTAAATTTGGTGACTTTAAAGGTTAAGCCTCACTATGGTAGTGATTATTGCTTAAGGTTGGCAGTCACCCACTCCAACTAATAATCTAGTGTCTTACAGCAAGACGATGGATACTAGTGACATGAGGGAAGGGGGGGAACTTTGAAAAGGAATTTCCTTGCAGGCCTTGACACACAAAATCAGCAGGACTGAAGGAGCACTCAGAGCAGCTGTGTGAAGCCTTTTTGAGGTGCAAAGATGCTCTAGGTAAGATGGAAAGTGCCAGTGAAGTATCCAGAAACAACAAAGACACCTTCACTAACCAGTATTCTAAGACCGAAGGAGTTCAGATAGGAGGAGTCTATTAGACTAAAGATGTGTGTGTTGTATGCAGTTTACATGCAACCAACCTTAGTTGTTGCTTCTTATTATAGCCTGGGATTTATACCAAATCTAAGAACTGCTACTGCAATCAGTCTTTTTGCTAAATTTAGGAACTACCCAACAACCTTTTGGTGGACGATAGTCTGCTCAGGCTTCTCTCAGGCTCACTTGTTCTTTGCCTTCTTTATCAGAAAACCCTCCACCCTCTCTTCTTGCACTGAGCAGGTGAGCTTCGTTTCTGAAGCTCTCCGACAGCAGATTTGTAGCAACAGGGCCCTCCACCGTTTCTTCTTGCACTGAGCAGGTGAGCTTAGTTTCTGAAGCCCTCTTACAGCAGATTGTAGCAACAGAGCGTCACTAGAGCCTAGACCTAGTCATGGCCTGGAAGCAAACAGTCACAAAAAAAGGTCCAGTTTCTGGATAAACATCTTTGGGCTGGTGTAAAGGGTTTCTTGAACGTCCAGATGAAGTACACAAAATTGGTCCAAGGGTGGCAGCGTTTATCCAAACTTGAGGGTCCCGTTGAGAATCCAGGGACAATCAGAAGGGGCGATATTTTTTAACTTGAACCACTCTGCCTGTAATTGCCAATTGCATCTTCCCTGGCTTTTCCAAAGCAGACAGTAAACAGATAGAGAAACTGGTATCAATTGGGATGTAGGACTATGTATATTAATTTAGGACCTACTAGACAGGCTCAACTCAAATCTTAGGGTTGCTAGTTATGTCCATCAAACAAGGGAAGTGGGTAGAAGGGGCACTCATGTTCATTGGCAGACAGAAAGTGGAACCAACAGGAAGCTGATGCAGAATGACCTCAGCCAAGCACATACCTTTAAATGTCAGGGCAAGGACATAGGAAGCAATGGACACAAAGGTTGTCACACCGACAGGAGCTGAAAACCTAATGGAAAGAAAACATTAAATTATACAGGTTCACACTCTGTGACCTAACAGACAGTGTGAGGAACCTACACCTCAGCTTCTCCCCACTTGTATTGATTTGGATCTCCTGATTTTTGCATCTTTGCTGTAAATGAGACCCCGTAATGGATGGAATTAGCTTCTGTTAAAAACAGATTTAAGGGGGGCGTGGCTAGGCAAGCCAGCATGGTAGACGTGTGTTAGCTGTGCTCCGTCCAGCCCAATACATATCCTGAATTTATCCTGACTCCCTCTGCCAACCTGAAGCCTTGGGGGAGACGTATGAGCACCTACGGCCGGTAGTGGCGATCCGCCGTGGTTTTCGCTGCATGGTTTGACCGGAGAATGGAGCTGGGGTCCCCAGGAGGAGCAGTCTGGTGCTGGACAGTGGAGCCGGGGCGTGGAGTTCAGTGAGCTCCGAGGGGTGTGCGGAGCCACGGGCGTAGTTGGCCGACATCTCCAGGAACTGAAGTCTGCCCCGTGAGTTCATTTGGCTGTAGCCCCCGCAGGAGGAGATCGAGGGGCGCATCAGCCCGTGGGGGTCCTGAGGCACGGATGGTGCAGAACTGCCGGGGGGTGACCACTGCGCCTCGGCCTGGTCACCCCAATGCTGTCAGCGAGCGCCCCAGCCGCCGCAGGGCCGCCCGCCAAGCCCGCACTCGCTTCCCGCCGCTGCCTGCCTGTGGCCCCGCCCCCCCGCCAACCGATTGGATCCCACGCTCCCGCCTCCCAGCTGACCCGCCCTCCCGGCTCCCTTCTTAAGGGGAACCCGTCTCAGTCTCGGGAGTGACCACTGCGCCTCGGCCTGGTCACCCCAACGCTCCTAGTACCTCCTGCTCCTGCCACCTGCCTCCTGCTGCTGTGCCTGCCTACCTGCTCGCCTACACCTTCAGCGAGCGCCCCAGCCGCCGCAGGGCGGCCCGCCAAGCCCGCACTTGCTTTCCCGCCGCTGCCTGCCTGCGGCCCCGCCCCCCCGCCAGCCGATTGGATCCCACGCTCCCGCCTCCCAGCTGACCGCCCTCCCGGCTCCCTTCTTAAGGGGAACCCATTTCCGTCTCAGGAGTGACCACTGCGCCTCGGCCTGGTCACCCCAACGCTCCTAGTACCTCCTGCTCCTGCAACTTGCCTCCTGCTGCTGTGCCTGCCTACCTGCTTGCCTACGCTGTCAGCAAGCACCCCAGCCGCCGCAGGGCCGCCCGCCAAGCCCGCACTCGCTTCCCGCCGCTGCCTGCCTGCGGCCCGCCCCCCCGCCAGCCGATTGGATCCCACGCTCCCGCCTCCCAGCTGACCCGCCCTCCCGGCTCCCTTCTTAAGGGGAACCCGTCTCAGTCTCGGGAGTGACCACTGCGCCTCGGCCTGGTCACCCCAACGCTCCTAGTACCTCCTGCTCCTGCCACCTGCCTCCTGCCTGCCTACCTACCTGCTCGCCTACGCCATCAGCGAGCGCCCCAGCCGCCGCAGGGCAGCCCGCCAAGCCCGCACTCGCTTTCCCGCCGCTGCCTGCCTGCGGCCCCGCCCCCCCGCCAGCCGATTGGATCCCACGCTCCCGCCTCCCAGCTGACCCGCCCTCCCGGCTCCCTTCTTAAGGGGAACCCGTCTCCGTCTCGGGAGTGACCACTGCGCCTCAGCCTGGTCACCCCAACGCTCCTAGTACCTCCTGCTCCTGCAACCTGCCTCCTGCTGCTGTGCCTGCCTACCTGCTTGCCTACGCCGTCAGCGAGCGCCCCAGCCGCCGCAGGGCCGCCCGCCAAGCCCGCACTCGCTTTCCCGCCGCTGCCTGAGGCCCTGCCCCCTCACCAGCCGATTGGATCCCACGCTCCCGCCTGCCAGCTGACCCGCCCTCCCGGCTCCCTTCTTATGACGCCCCCTCAGCGACCGCGCAGCGGACGCGCGCAGCGGGAGCACCGAATGAGCGCCGAAGTTGCGCCAAAGGTAAGCCCGTCTGCGCCCGTCAGCGCCTGGACCGTGCCCAGTGCCAGGACCCCTAGCGCCCGCAGACTCCAGCCCACCCGCCGGACCTACGACGCCACCGAACTCTACGCACTCAACGCCGGCCGAACCCCGGGTTGCTACCGAGCCACCCCGAGACGCACCCACGGACCCTTCTGCTGCCACTCCTGCAAGTTCGCCTGCATCCGGACCTGCACTACTCTAGCACTGACCAAGACCACGACGCGCAACAGCAGCAGCCACCTCAAGTGCATCCTGCTCAACACCCGCTCCGTCCACAGACACGCCGTCGAGCTCTGGAACCTGCTCGACATCACAGCCCCAGACGTCGCCTTCCTCACGGAAACCTGGATGAACGCCTCCTCAGCGCCCGACATCGCCATCGCCATCCCAGAGGGCTACAAGATCATCCGGAGGGACCGCGTCAACCAGACAGGAGGAGGCATCGCCATCGTCCACAAGAACACCATCCGCATCACGACCAACACCGACGACACCCTCGCACCCGCCGAGCACCTCCACTTCCAGATCCACACCGACCCAAAGACGACCCTCAGAGGCACCCTCATCTACAGACCCCCGGGACCACGCACACAATTCAGCGAAGACATCGCCGACTTCGTCAGCCCGCACGCCCTCCTCTCCGCTGACTACATCCTCCTCGGGAACCTCAACTTCCACCTGGAGAACAACAACGACCGCAACACCACCACCCTGCTGGACAACCTTGCAAACCTCGGACTTAAGCAGCTGGTGACCACCCCCACCCACTACGCCGGACACACACACGACCCCGTCTTCTCATCCAGCAAGGACATCACCTTCAGCCACGCCACCGGACTCCACTGGACGGACCACAGCTGCGTCCACTTCAGCTTCAGAAGGACCACGATCCACCACCACCAGCAACAGGTTGCACGCACAAGCTGGAACAAGATCACAGCCGACCAGCTCGCAACTTCCCTGAGCAAGAACCCACCCACCAGCGCAACAAACCCCAGCGAAGCGGCCACCAACCTCACGAAGTGGATCAGCGACTGCGCAGACGACCTCGCCCCTCTGAGGACCCCGCGTAGCAGACCCGGCAGCAAGAAAGCCCCATGGTTCACCGACGAACTCAAGAGCTCCAAGAGGAACTGCAGAGCCCTCGAGAAAGCCTGGCGCAAAGACCCAACACCTTTGGTGCTGGGCTGCGACTGCGCCCCACCCCCCCTGCAGTGGTCGCTAGTTAAGAAATTGTTTACTGTGTGGGCGGACATACCCGACACACTATCAGTGGTGGGAGGAGACTGGAACGATGTCCTGGATATGGTATGGGATAGGTACAGGATTGGGGGAGGTCCGGGCGGCGGGCAATCCACAAAACTGCATGATATGGTTGCGGGCTTGGACTGGGTGGACACGTGGCGGCGCCTGCAAGGGGACAAACGGGAATACACGTATCATTCAACAGTCCACAAATCCTTCTCCAGAGTGGACTACATTTTCGTTCCCCGAGAAACAGCTGGAAGGGTGGAGTCAGCGGAGATCCTTCAGCGCGAGCTCTCGGATCATTCCCCTGTATCCGTTGACCTCCGGATGGACAAGGGGCGGCAGCCATTCCGCTGGCGCCTCTCGGTGTGGCACCTGCTACAGGATGACTACGGGAGGCACATGAGTGAGGCTATAGCTGATTATCTTGTCGGAATGTGGGATCTGTTTCTAGTGCCAGGATGCTGTGGGAAGCATTGAAGCCCACCCTAAGGGGGTGGATATCGCCTGGTGTGCAGCGGCCCGTAAGAGACTTAGGGCAGAGTTAGTACGGGCCGAGGCAGAGATTGAGGCGCTTGAAAGCCAGAGTTGCGCGGCGGGTGAGGGTCAGGCAGTGGGGCAGCTGCTGCTGGCGCAACAGTCCTATGCAGCCCTCCTGTTGGATGAGGCACGGCAGATTTGGCTGGCAACGCGCAGCAGAATATGTCAGTGGGGCTACAAGTCTGGCAAAATGCTACATCGACTCGGTCAAAGCGCCTTCCATGCTCAGACCCTTCCGGGGATACTCGACGAGGCGGGAGCCCCGATTACGGATCCTAGGGCGCTGGCGGAGAGCTTCGCTGTGAATTATGCGGACCTCTATGCCCCTAAGGAGTGCCTGCCGGAATATGTGGTGCACAAGTTCATAGCTGACTTACCGACTAAAGCAGTGTCCTACGAGATGCACGATCGGTTGGAGCTCCCACTGACGGACGAGGAACTGGGCACGGCCCTGGGTGAGCTCAACTCTGGGAAGGCTCCCGGACCGAATGGGTTCCCCAGTGAATTCTTCAAAAAATATCACCTACAGCAGGCTCCACATTATCGGGCGGCACTGGAGCAGGGTAGGCTCCACCCGGATTGGAGGCATGCGGAAGTGGAGGTATTTCACAAGCCGGGCCCGCACCCGGGGCACCATGCCTCCTACCGTCCCATCTCCCTTCTGAAAGTGGAGGCCAAAGTCCTGGCCAAAGCGTTGGCTAACCGGCTCCTACCCCATATCTCAGCGCTTGTACACCTGGATCAGGCCGACTTCATGCTCCAGAGGGCGACCAGGCACAATATTCGGCGGGCGCACATGGCAATGGTGGTGGTCCGACGGACTGGGGAACAGGCCGCGCTTCTCCTGGCTGACATGGACAGAGCGTTCGGCTCATTGAGTTGGGGCTATCTGTTCACACTACTGCCCCGGCTTAATCTCGGGCCTCGCTTCATGTCCTACCTGATACTCTTATACACCGATTTGACGGCGTCAGTTCGGCTTGCGGGAGCGGTCTCTTCCAGTTTTCTAATACGCGCAGCACCCGGCAGGGTTGCCCCCTTTCGCCATGTTTCTTCGCCTTGGCTATGGAGCCGTTAGCGGTGTGGGTGCGCATTGATGCGCAGCTGAGGGTTTTGAGTGGGCGGAGGGTTGGCGACCTCGGACATCCTCGCCTACTATCAGGCCTCTCATCTCCTGGTCCTGATTGAGTGGTGGTATGACTACAGGGGGGACCAGGCATATGCCTTGGAAAGCTATCTCATGGGGTCCCCAAGCTGCACACTATTCTTTACTCGGCGCAGCGGGTGTGCCATGCCATCGGCCACACAGGTAGTGTTTCGAATTTGGAGACAGGCTCTGTGCCGTATGGGGTGGTGGAATACCCTGACTGGGGAAACCCCCTTGTGGAACAATGGGCGATTGCCCAGCCTCACGACACTACAGGGATTTCGGGGATGGGACAACATTGGTATTTCGACCCTGGAGGATGTTCTAAGGGGCACAACACTCAAGTCCTTTCAGGACCTATTTAAAGAATTTGGCATGCCTCGCTCCCAGTTCTTTCGGTACCTCCAGTTTCGTCATGCATTGTTCCCCAGCCTGGAGGGATTGGAGTCTTTCCCTGAGTTTAATCCACTAGAAGCAAAGGTGTTTATAGGGGATCTGGAGACAAAGAAGATATCCCAAATCTGTCAGTCGCTAGTCACGCATTGCTCCCCTACGCTGCAAAGGCTCCGGGAGACATAGGAGGAGGAGGTGGGCGAGCTAGAGGAGGAGGATTGGAAGGAGGCTCTTGCCGCCCCCAGGAGTGCGGCCATAGCAATGCGCCTCCGTCTCACTCAATTTAAATACTTACAGAGTCTATTTCATTGGGGTCTGGCTTTGGCGGGCGGGACTGATTGCCTCACCGGAGTGCCTCTGCTATAGCAGGGAGGAAGGCACGTTTCTGCATACAGTCTGGTGTTGTGGTTCCCTGGATCGGTTCTGGAGGGGGGTCTTGGCCTGCCTATCGGAAGTGTTGGGGTGGGAGCTCTAACGTATGCCACGGTTTGCTTTGCTGCATGTAATGGAAGGGGTGAGGGCAATGTGTACAAAAGGCATCTGATGCAACTGGGCCTCACATTGGCCAAGAGGAACATAGCTAGGGCGTGGAAAGATCTACGGGCCCGTCGATGACCGTATGGAAAAATGGGCTAGACTTTTGTATGGGATTGGAGCAGCCGATCTTCGTAGCCATGGGGTGCCAGTGAAAACATTATAAAATTTGGAAACGCTGGGCAAATTATAGGGGCCTGTGGCTTGAGCCTCCTGAAGTGACAGAAGATCTTCTGGGGGCGTGATGGATGGGTTGTGTGGAACTGGGGTAGTGGGGGTGGGGGGGCCTGGTAGGTGGGTGTGCATATATAGCTATTTCTCTGTGCATATGTTTTTCTGTGTAGGTAGGACTTGGTGGACTTTGTGTGACTCTGGGGGGAGGGTGTTGGGGTGGGGGGGAGTTGGGGGGTAAGGGGCTGTTGGGAGGGGGGCAGTAGATGTATAAGTATTGCCATGTCATATGTTTGCTTGCTATTGTTCACAAAGAAAAGTCAATTGCCTTACGGCTGATGCAATACTTAATACCGCAGTTGTTTCTGGTGTGCAGAGCCCTGCAACATATGTGCAGTCTGCCAATAAAATGTGTTTTAAAAAAAAAAAAGATTTAAGCTTCAATTGGCAGTGTCCACCTTTTAAAAAGAAGTCAGCTGCTGTCCAACCGAGGCAAGAGGCTCTAAGCTGGCAACAAAGAAACAGGTGTGCACAGACGTGTAGGCTGAGCGAGGAAGGCTGGCTGACTCAGGCTGGTATCTGCACACAGGTAGTCGTGTCACAGATGGGACTCACACTAAATTGTTTATAACCAGCATTGGCCATGTAATTTAATTAGGAAACTAAAGAGAAATGTCCCCTTTCTTTCCGTCTAACGTGTGATCATTATTGATTAACCGTATGTACCCTTTGTGTAAAATCCATTAAAATACAATTCAGGATTGGCTTAATGTAGAAAAACTATTGACATCACGTTTCTATGTTTCCATGCATACTGGTGCTTATAAAATAATAACCTATATATGTTCTTTGATCTATTCTGATTTTTGTGATATTTCCCTGATCCATCCCAATACAAAACAATAAGTCCATTTGAAAAAGAATAGCTTTCTCCTGAGAGGAAGAGGATGGGGAAGAATTTGAAAAAGGTGACTGTCACTTTCAACAAGCTGTGCAATTATTGGCCACTCTCAAACAAGCATAAACATGTATTACTCACTTAGACAAAAGGAGCATAGGCAGGACTCAAGTCCCACCAGGGGTTCTCTTTGAAGTCTTGGGGAAGAAAACAGTTTGGGGTATATGAAGCCAAATTCAGGGTAAAGGTCTTGGTTCTGCAACTTTACATATACCAGAAGGCTGTGCAGGGATGTGGGACAGCAAGTGCGCTAATCGAAGAAAATGTCCTTTTGAGGGAGGAGCGCTATGTGGCATCTGTGCACTGGTTAGGGACATCCACTTTCTAGAACCCTCCCACTTTAAATTTAAATCCCTGCATAGGGACAGAAAGTTTGAGGAAAGTAGAGCTATAGAATATGAAGGGCAGACAAGCTCACCAATGAACCTCTTCTGGAGTGAGAGTGGGGGCGCCATACATAGAAATGTCTACATCCACTACCTCCATCCTCAGACTGAATGTGATTTTCCATCCACCGAGTCAAAAGAACACCTTCAACAAGGAATGCATGGATCTTTTCACCTCTCAACTTATCAGTTTGGACAACACTCCTTGGTGACTTCAACATCCACTGTGGAGGCGAGGGTAAAACCTATGCGGACACTTTGACCTCCTTTCACAAAGACAATAATCTCCAACAACACTGCCAAAAACTCACACATTACAAAGGAGCCATTGTTCATAATCTCCAATTACCCCCGCCTACAGTCATATGACCCCTTTTCAGTCGACTCGTCCGACCACATGCAGATCTCGTTCTCCCTATCTGGCTCTTATACCACAACATTCAGGCAACCCAAGAAAGGGAAAGTATGGTTCATGGACACATCCAACTTGGCACAGAGCCTTCCTATCCTAATTTCGATTACACCTAATCTTAATATGAATGAGCCACTGACAAGTGCAAATCTGCATGAAATCCTTTATTGACAAATGTGCACCCCTGAAGTGAAAATTATTCAGATCAAAACCCTCCAGTCCTTGGTTCTCAAAAGAACTTCATGAAGAAAGGAAGCTTACTAGAAAATGTGAGAAAGAATGGAGACTAGCGTCCTCTCACCTGAGATTAAGCTTCGCAAAGCAAGAAAACAAACACTAAATTCTCAGAGCCAAACCCTCCCATATCGGAACCCCCTGCAACAACTTTGTGGATTTCTTTGATAAAAAAGTAAGCCACATCTATCAATCAATCAATCAATCAAACGCATTTATAGATTGCTCTACTTACCCGCTAAAGTCTCAAGGCGCTGGGGGGAGGAGGGGGGCGCTGCTACTGCTCGAAGAGCCAGGTTTTGAGTTGCCTCCTGAAGGAGAGATGGTCCTGGGTCAGCCGTAGGTAGGTGGGGAGGGAGTTCCAGGTCTTGGCCGCCTGGTAGGAGAAAGATCTTCCTCCGTTGGTGGTTCTGCGAATCCGTGGGACGGTGGTGAGGGCGAGAATGGCGGATCAGAGCTGGCGGGTGGGTGTGTAGAACGTGAGGCGGTTGTTGAGGTATTTGGGGCCCATGTCGTGGAGAGCCTTGTGTGCGTGGGTGAGGAGCCTGAACGTGATCCTCCTGCTGACGGGGAGCCAGTGCAGGTCTCTCAGGTGAAATGCAAAACAACAGTTGATGAACAGAATGCAGAACAATGTCATACACTCACCCCAGTACAGAGATCTGGGCCTAAACCCATCTTTTTTTTGCACTCCACACCACCCCAGTTCAGACATGGCATATGCAAATCAGCCTTGACCCTGTGCCTCATGGGAACAGTCCAGCCCGAACTGCCAAGCCATGTCTTTCCTGGACCAGAATCAAGCATCCTAGGACCGGTTTCTGGCTATCAGCCGTCTTCAGCCAGGATAGCTTGACTCCAGTGGTGTGGAGAGCATGGAACGCACGTCTGAGCATACCCATCACACTCGGGGTAACACAATGTAAAACAACAGTTGATGGACAGAATGCAGAACAATGCCATACATTCACTCCAGTACAGAGATCTGGGCCTAAATCCATCGTTTTTTTGCACTCCACACCACCCCAGTTCAGACATGGCACATGCAAATCAGCCTTGACCCTGTGCCTCATGGGAACAGTCCAGCCCGAACTGCCAAGCAATGTCTTTCCTGGACCGGAATCAAGCATCCTAGGACCGGTTTCTGGCTATCAGCCGTCTTCAGGCAGGATAGCTTGACTCCAGTGGTGTGGAGAGCATGGGACTCGCGTCTCAGGTGGCAGACATGTGGCTGTGACGGGGGATGTCCAGGATGAGTCGTGCAAAAGCGTTCTGTATGCGTTGGAGTCTTTTCTGTAGTTTGGCTGTGGTTTCAGCTTAGAGGGCGTTCCCGTAGTCCAGTCGGCTGGTGACGAGGGCCTGGGTGACCGTCTTTCTGGTTTCGGTGGGGATCCACCGGAAGATCTTTGGGAGCATGCGCAGGGTGTTGAAACATGATGACGAGACAGCGTTGACTTGCTTGGTCATCGTGAGGGAGGAGTCCAGGATGAAACCCAGGTTGCGTGCATGGTCCGTGGGAATGGGGGTGGTACCCAGTGCAGGGGGCCACCACCTGATGGGTCAAGTCTCTCCTCTCTTGAAAAACCGACCTCTTGATCCAGAGAACATGAACAACTACCACCAAGTATCCACATTCCCAATTCTAGGCAAAGTCATCAAAAGTTAGTTAGCATCCCAACTCACTTCACACATTCAAACAAAAAGCCTCCTAGACTCTCTCCAATCAGGTTTCCGCCAATGCCACAGTACAGAAACTGCAATCCCCCAAACAGTTGATGACACCTTTGGAATCCTAGACTTCGGTCCTCCTAAATGTATCCATTGCATTTGACAAGGTCAACCCTCTGAACCTCCTCATACGTAACCAACTGTTGCCTAATTGTGAAAATGGGTAATTCATTCTCGAGAACAGTCATCAAGGGGTCCCTCAAGGCTTGATCCTCTCCCCAACCCCCTTTAACCTCTACCTAGAACTACTATGTGTGATTCTCAGAAACTATGGCATTCTCTTCCACTTCTACACCAACAACACCCAAATTTACATGAAAATCTCAACACATCTAAAACAGAATTTCTTTTGATTTCGCGTCTGAAACCAAAAACTCCAGTACAAGGATGGATAACTAACTTTGCCGCACGGATGGCTGCCCTGCTGTTGTCCAGAGTGCCAGATCACTTGGTATCACCCTTGACACTCATTTCAATCTTCACAGCCACATCTCAGCCATGGCCAAAAGACCATGAGACCAACTGAGGCAGCATTGGGGCATCAGACAATTGATCCTGTAACAAGACCTCAAAACAGTGGTGCAGTCTCATTATCTCCAGACTAGATTATGGAATTGCCCTTCCCACAGACTGTCCCAAAGCTCACCTAGGCCCACTGAGAGCAACACTACATGCAGGGGCATGCTTCGTTTTAGGTCTCAAGATACCTGACCACATTTGGCTACCTGCCCTGATAACCCTCCAATGGCTTCACATAGATGCACAGGCTTAATTCAAAACTGCCTGCATTACCCCCAGGGAGCTGCCGTCTCTTCACCCTCCTATCTAAACGAGAAACTGAATCTCTGTAGCAAATATGGGTTCCAGAAATGCCCGATCCTTGGCCCTGGCACTCCGCCACCTTTAGCTGAGAACAAAACATGAGTCAGTCATTCTATGGTAGTGCCACACGAATCAGGATCTCTCTGCCTCCCTACCTCCACCTAACCACCTGCCTAGTCACCTTCAAAAAGGACCTCATGCTCCTCCTACTGGACAGACACCTTGGTTAATCCCCTCGACCATTCTTAAGTACCCCCTCCACCACGATCGGAACTACTTTCATTATATGACCCCCACCATCTAAATACATGATTGAACTGTGTATGACCGTTGACCAACTGCTGTAATTGTCTCATGTGGTAACACCTACACGCATCTTCCGATGTAAACGTCCGAGTTTAATTATCAGAACTCTCTGTAACCCATGTATCTTGCTACTGTTGTAAAGCGCTCTGATGGGCCATGTACGTGCTATATAAAATTGCAAAAATAAATAAAATAAAGGTGTCAAAACAGGTGCAGATGTACTCCAGCCCAACCTTGGCTTACGTCAAGCACCAACGCACCACATGTGACCTTTTACAGGTACTGGAACCTACTCCAACAGGAAAATAAAATAAAACCAATAAAAATTAAATTAGACTATATCTATTTAGTTATTGATCTATCTGTTTGTTTTAAGGTTAGAAATTATATAGAACTACACATTTTCTATTTTTATTATTGTTTTTATTATTTACACAGATTAAAAAAATGTAATTAACAAAACAATTACGTTTAAATGTTTATTAAAATAATTTAAATTAACTAAACAATTTTAATAAAATTGACACTATAGGATATACATATAAGTGAGGGTGGGATTGTTTTAAAATGATTGCTTTAAATGATTATTTATAACATGAATTAATTTATTAACATGTATTTAAAAATAATTTAAATGAATTAAACAATTTTAAAGAAATGTTCTACATGAGATAAAAATGTAAGTGAGAGTAGGATTGTTTTTAACTTATTGCTTAAAATTATTATTTATAAATTAAATTAATATATTAAAATGTATGATTTAAAACACATTTAATGTAAGGAATCAGCTCGCTGTAGCATTTTTGTTAAAAAGCTAAATGATAACAATAAATAAAAATAATGATTTTTTCATTTTTTTTGCACATTAATAGCTTTAAAGATCAGATCTAAGAATAATAAACGTTAATACATTCTCCTACATTTTACCATGTAAAATATTCTGCCACTAACTTTACTATCGTAAATCCTATGGAGAAGTATACACCCACTTATATGATCGGTGGAGACAAGTAACTCAACACCTACTTGTAAATCTACACTTTGAAATGGTCAATAACAAAAATGTGTGGATTCACACCTAGGTGTAGTATTACATATACACATGAGTAAATATACATGTGCATATTTAACTTTATGAACAGGCCCCCAAGTTATTGGATATCAGAAAGTAATTTACCAATCTTTAATGCATCATTCTGTGTTTTTGAAGTAGCACTATGGAGTAACATTTGAATGTGGGTTTAACACTATCAATTTCTGCACTTTTCTCTGTTACTGACCTGTTTTGTACAAGCATATTCTTCTAGGTTATATCGGGAACAAATGGCGCTAGGTGGCGCACGAGTGGAATGGCGGCATATCTGTGAGGCTCCCGCAGTCAAACTGCGTACACATTAATTATCCGTCATTAAATCCTAAATATAGTGAGAAATTCTGGCTCCCAGCAGTGCAGATTAGTGCGGACAGTCATCGGAGGTCGAGGCCAAGGAAAGCTGCGGCAGCGGAGCTGGTGCCGAGGGCTGATATCTTACAGCGAGAAGTCACAGGAAGCAGTCTGGTAAGCAGCGACGGGCAAGAATTCCAGGCGAGGGTTGGGGCTTCGGTGCTGACGAAAGGCCGTGTGGAGGAGCGGAGAGAGGCCTGCGCGCGGGAGGATTATAACGCCGGAGGGCACTTCCAGACTGACGGCAGTGAGTGCGAGGCGGCGACGCCCGACCTCCACCCCCCCAGCAGCAGAGCTACGCGACCCGGCACACAGCAGAACTATATGGACAAGCGGTACCACACACCCTGGGAGACATTTGACACGATAGCGGCTGGCACAGATCCGAGGCGAGATAAGGGCAGAGAGTGGATGTTACCTAGCCCTGAATTACTGGCAAACGGCAAAATACGAGGAGCTGCACTGAGAGGACGGCAGGCTCACGCTCGGTGACCAGGGACTTCAGGGATATACTCACACAGCAACGGCCCTGCGTCGGCAAAATAAAAAGGCGCGCAAACATGGCGGCTGAGCGCAAATGCTGACTTGCCTCACTGACCACAGACTAATTGGAGCACAATTGCATTAAAGCTCCCATGGACTAAGCTAACGGGCGAAGCAGGGATCACTGGCCACAGGGCGGAGGAGTAGACAAAGCATCAGAGAACCACAGACAGTTTTCATAGAGAGTGTAGTGTGCTACTAAAGCGAGATATTGGGTTATGAATACACGTAGCCTCCTACTGCACGTCTGAGAAAGGCGCGAAAATACGAGAGGAGGAGGGAAGGTTGCCCTAATCCTGCTATATATGACATAGCACAGCTGCTGTGTTGCTGATCATTTGCAAATTGGGATCTACGTGCTGTTGAAGAGAAGCGGAGTTTCGCGAGAGCGGATACCCTGCCCCAACGATACAAGGCGGGGACGACGCAACTGCCGCACAGATTACACAACGGCGGAGGCGGATTAAGGCAACACTGAGAGCAGAGAGTGACCATGGGACGACCAGACGCACGACAACCTCGCCTAACTTTTGAGGCGAAAAAGAATCTTGCAAAGAACGCGCCTGGAGGCGAAGAGGATAGCGCGGCAGATACAGTAGGCGGGGGTGGAGCGAAGGCGTCCAATGACTTGGCTACCATCCTTACTGGAATGAGGCAGGGGTTTGCCACCATTGCTGACAAAGTCGATACACTTTCGACGCGCATGGACAATATAGCGCAGAAACTCGATTGTCATGACACAAGGCTCAAGGAAGCAGAACAGCGCATATCAGATTCGGAGGACGTCACTGCGCAACTTAAAACGGCAATGACGCAAATGGATAAACTAATGAAAATTATAGATGCAAAGAATGAGGACATTGAAGCGCGCAGTCTCAGAAATAATGTACGCATACTAGGAGTGCCTGAAAGTACAAATACTGGTCGAATGGAACTATATATGGAAAAGATGCTAATGGCAATGGCTGGGGAAGAGGCGCTATCCAAACAATTCTTAGTGGAAAGGGCCCACAGATCGTTAGGGCCGAGACCGCGGCCGGGAGCACCTCCGCGGCCTATCATAGCGCGCCTTTTGAACTATCGTGACAGGGACGTGGTGCTAAAAGTTGCAAGGGAGAAATGACAACTTAATTTTGATGGCGTATCGTTTGCCACCATTGCTGACAAAGTCGATACACTTTCGACGCGCATGGACAATATAGAGCAGAAACTCGATTGTCATGACACAAGGCTCAAGGAAGCAGAACAGCGCATATCAGATTCGGAGGACGTCACTGCGCAACTTAAAACGGCAATGACGCAAATGGATAAACTAATGAAAATTATAGATGCAAAGAATGAGGACATTGAAGCGCGTAGTCGCAGAAATAATGTACGCATACTAGGAGTGCCTGAAAGTACAAATACTGGTCGAATGGAACTATATATGGAAAAGATGCTAATGGCAATGGCTGGGGAAGAGGCGCTATCCAAACAATTCATAGTGGAAAGGGCCCACAGATCGTTAGGGCCGAGACCGCGGCCGGGAGCACCTCCGCGGCCTATCATAGCGCGCCTTTTGAACTATCGTGACAGGGACGTGGTGCTAAAAGTTGCAAGGGAGAAATGACAACTTAATTTCGATGGCGTATCGTTCACCATATACCCTGACTTCACATTAAAGGTGCAGGAGGAACGGAGAAAAAACAACGCTGTGAAACAGAAGCTGAGACAGGAGCAAGTGGACTATGCGCTGCTATACCCAGCACAGTTGAGAATCACTTACCAGGGTATGCAAACTATACATGCGACACCACAATCGGTGGAAACATTTTTGAAGACACTGAAGCGCAGAAAAGCTGAATCTGAGGATCAAAATGCACAGGAAGAAGCACTGCTTTCGTATGTAGAATAAGCTGGGAAAGGCAGATGGCATAAACAGAGACACGGCGAATGGATCAAGATACAAGCGCAGAGGATCGCAGAGAGGACGATGCACGGCTGCTTAGTTGTAATGTATAGTTATGCTTATCACAGTGAGCCAATTGTTTGCCGACTAACATAAACAACAGACTGGGACAGTATGTTGGGAGATGGAGATGTGATACGACAGTTTGCTATACTTATGGGTAGGATTTAAAGTATGAAGAAGCTTAGTTGGACAACCTTGCTGGCTCTGGGACACTGCACAGACTGTGCGGAACTCGGAGCACAGTAAGGAACACGGTGTGCCACCTGGGTGAAATCGCCCCGATGGGAAAACCCCAGTTACGTAATGGTTTTGGTATATGCTGGGAGGGGGAGAGGGAAGGGAAGGGAATGTCTGACACGTGTTGGGAGTGTCAGTGGGAGAAGGGAGGGATGGGGAAGTTTAAGTTTACTAGGTTCAGAGAAATGGTAACATATCAGGTACATAACCAGACACAAAGATGCGATGACAGGATAGAGCATGGTGCTTTTGCAGGATTGCTATGGGAAGAGGTAGGCAGGAATAGCTGAGGATGGGACGACACCTTACTTGACAGTAATATCCTGGAACATACGAGGTCTCAACGATGCTAGGAAAGGGAGGAATGTCCTAGCCTACCTGGAACAACAACAGGCAAGCATAGCGTTGCTACAGGAAACGCACCTGCCACCTTGTCCGAGTCATACTTTTGCTAGCAGGTGGGCACAGATTAGGGTGTTTTCTTCCTATTCATCATATGCTAGAGGCACGGTTGTGCTAATTAAGAAGTCGATTCACTTCACCATGCTGGGAAACATAACAGACACCTAAGGTAGATATGTAATTGTGTGGGGAAGAATTGGGACTGATACTGTAACCATTGTCAATTGTTATGCACCAAATGTCGATACATCGGAGTTCTTCACAATACTATGGGGGAAGGTTATAAATATCGGCTCAATGAATGTTATATGGGGAGGAGAGTTCAACGTAGCTCTGGCACCTGGTCTAGATAGGGCTGATGGATGTATGCAATACAATTGCAAGGCGAGAGATGTATTAAAAGGCATAATAGAGGAGGGAGGGCTAATTGATAGCTGGCGTTTTTCACGCCGTGTGCAAAGAGAAGGGACGCACTTTACGTCATACACTGGTACATGGGCCAGACTTGATTATTGTCTCCTGTCCCGAGGACTGAGTACTGATATGGGGAAGGTTATCCATTTAGTCAGGACATATTCAGAGCATTGCCCGGTTTTAGCGCAGATACGAATGCCCGGCTACGAACAGACCCGACCCCCGTGGAGGCTACAGCCCATGGCGCTGCTGGATCAGGTTTTCAAGACAGAACTAGGAGACGAGATTGCTGCGTTCTTCACTCGTAATAAAGGGTCGGTGGAAAGCGTAGAGGTAATATGGGAAGCATTCAAAGTCGCGGTTAGGGGCTACTGCATTTCCAAAAGCTTTGGCGTGCTACGGGACATAAAAGGTACCTTACGCAAATTGGAGCAGGAGTTGAAACAGCTGGAGCTACGGATGGCAAGAGGGGATGATGGGAGACTTCAAAAAGATTTTAGGGCTACACTGTCAAAGTATGAAGAAGAGGCAGCAAGGGAGGCGAAATTTAGAGGTAAACACTGGGTTGCCAGGAGATACTGTGAGGGTGAAAGGCCGGGTCGGGCACTAGCAGAATTCACTAGGAACCCACAATTTGGCACCAACATACTGGAAATTATCGAGAAGGGAGGCGAACTATGCCACGACACCAGAGGCATATTACAAGTGTTCAAGGCACATTATGAATCACTATATTCGACACAGAGGCTAGACGAAGAGGAGGTTGGACCCTTCTTAGATGACATTGCACTGTGCTGGCTCAGTGACTTGCATAGGACATTCCTTAGTGCTCCTCTGGAGCTAGATGAGATTAGGGACGCCATAATGTCACAAAAAAACGGTAAGGCATCAGGTAATGATGGCCTACCTGCTGAATTCTATAAGCAATACATCGATACAATGGCCCCTGTACTTAAGGAGGTCTATGAGGAATCATTAGAGATAGGGATGTTACGAGTGAGGGGCAAGATGGCCGCTGACAGGTTGTGGTGAGGAGTCGCTCCTGACTACCTCCTGGCTATACCCCCTGTAGGCTAAATATTTAGGATGAATCCCTGCTCCCCAGATGGCGCTTGAGATCTGGCTTCGCATAAGTCTGCTGGGATTATCCTTTGTCAGAAAAGTGCTCAATAGAAGATTCGGCTTCTCTTGGCTGCAACTAAAAGCAGCAAGTCGTCTTAGTGGAAAGTATTCTGAAAATAAGATGCCGTTACCACCGCGACCCTCGAAGATAGAAAAGGAGAAGGAGAAGGAAAAAAATAAACCGCAGCCGGACTTTTCCTCGGGCAAGCAGAAGCAGAATGCGGACCCTGGGAAGATCGAGGCAGGATCTGGGTCACAGAGGGCACCGGGGGCCATACGGAAATCAACTGCCCCAGCCCCAGCCTCAACGCCGAAAGGAAAGAAAGCAGAGCTACGCGGCAAGGCGCCGGTACAAGAACGATCTAAAAGCGGCCCCGCGGTAATAATCAAAGAAAGTGCAAGCAACGCGGAAAATCAGGCAGCGGGTCCCTAGGGCAAGAATAGAGACATGGGTATGAGGCAGCCTACCGTGATTGAGGCGTTTACCCCAAAAAACTCTATGCAGCTCGATGGTGGTTCAGCAGGCACCGGAGGCGTCCTCGAGGACGCTGCAGAGGACGCTCCTGCAGACGCTGTTCTGGTCGCTAGGCAACAGCCACGCACTGAGTCAGACCGCGAGGACGGCGGTGATGGCAGAAGCAGAGGCAAAGCTGGAGTTGACAGAGCGAGAGGGGAAAAGGATGGTGAGGCAGCTGTGGATCTCGAGCTGAACATACATGCTGGTAAGGGTCACAGCGATGAGCAGGCTGGAATGGTGATAAACCAACCCCATGATGTAGAATATATGGCTAAAGCTGCAGGGAATGCCGATATGCTTGAAGCCCTTATGCAGGTTGAGGCTGAAATGAAAGCTGGAAAGTCATGGGGCAGCACGGTCAGTTTGGCAAAAAAGGGCAAATCATCAAAGACAGTTGATGTTTCTGAAGGGGCAGAAGGCTCAGTTGAAGGAGACTGTTTTTTTTCAGTTAATGAAGACACGGACGAATCGTTAATGAGTGAGTCTGACACTGAGGAGGACGGAGAGACTACTTCAGGCATGAGCTCATCAGGGAAGGAAAGTACCCAGAAAAAAAGAAGGGTAAAGGGAAGAAAGCATGGGCAAGGACAGGGATCCCCGGCGGGGGGAGGAAAGAAGCTTCTCTGGGACTATTCAGCAACGTCGCAGATGTATGTGGAAGAAAGGGACGCAGGCGGAGTCGCTTCTGATGTAACCCCACTTCCAGCACAGCTGCAAGCTCCCTTGGACATGATCACTAGTACTTTAAAGCAAATGCAGGGGGAGGCTAGAGCTGAAAGTCGAAGGGCAAGGCATGCAACGAAAAAAATCCATAATACTTTAAAAAAAGTCAACAAACTTTATGATGGTATTGTAAGCCGAGTTACGGAGGTGGAGGAGAGGACAGGGAGATTAGAGGATGAGGTGGAAGCCTGGCAGGACTTTAAAGGAACTCAAGAAAAGATAGCGGAAGACTTGCTTTGGAAGATGGAGGAATGTGAAAACCGCCAGCGGTGGAACAACGTTCGCCTCTTGGGAGTGGAAGAAGGGACAGAAGGGCAGAATGTTTTAAAGTTTGTGGTAAATCTCTTAAAAGGAGCATTCCCGGAGTCCGATTGGCAGTGGGAAAAGGAGGTTCAACGAGCCCACAGATTCCCATTCACAGTCAAGAAAGCCAGGGGTGGGGGGGAACAACCACCTCTACACAGAGCTATCCTGATTTATGTAGGCAACTATCTCCTCAGAGAAGAACTTTTGGAAAAAGCAAGGCCAGATAATAGGCGGACATTTGAGGGGACTACCTTCTTCACTAGACCAGATTTCTGCCACGTGACGGTAGAGAGGAGATGGAGGTTGAGAGAGCTTATCAAACCGTTTCAGGCAGTAGGTGCTGAGGCGTATCTGTTATTTCCAGCAAGACTGAAGGTGGTCGTAAGAGGGAAGGTGCTAATGTTTTGGTCGGAGGTTAAGGCTCAGCAGTTCTTGGAAGAGCTTAAACAGCAGAAGAATGGTTGAAGCTCTCAAATGTATGTTATTGGCTTATACACTAAAAAGAAGCACAGAGCACTGTATCTAAGAAAGAAAATAAGAAAGGGAAAGGGGAGGATAGGTATATGGGGGAAAAAGACAGGGGAGTAGAGGGGGGTTGTGGGGGGGGTCAGGGGGTGGCTAGCGACAGCCACGATCTGCAGCGATCACACATAGGTCTTATGGACCTATTTGCCTGTAAAGAGGGGGAGGGGGGTGGGTCAGGAAGGGAGGAGAAGGGGGGACAGGGAGGGTTAAGGGGGTTAAGGGGAAATAAAAAATGTAGAGGAAAAACGGCACAATGTTTAGTACAACACAGGGGTGGACAGTGTAACACACACTTTATTCGGTTATTTCAGCACATTAGTAAGAATAGTAAGAATTTGAATCAGCTGTTTATGTATGGTCTCATAGTCCCCGGGAAAAGTACGATATCCCTTAAATGAGCTGTAGAATTGCCACTATAAATGTTTGTGGTCTGAACGACTCTGCTAAAAGGCTAAGAGTGGCTGCACTTTTGAGATTGCTGAGACTAGATTTAGTATGTCTGCAAGAAACACACGTGGAGGCATCTAAGAATTACCTTTTGGGACAGCTAGGGTTCATGGTTCTGCCCAATTCTAAACAAGGGTCTAGAAATAGGGGGGTAGCAGTTTTAGGCAGAAGTAGAGACGTGGTGGTAATAAGGAAGAAGGAGGATCAGTGGGGTCGATGGGTGATTGTGGAGTTAAGTTTTAAAGGTGACAAATTTACCCTTGCAACAGTCTACGGGTCAACGGAAGACGATCCTGAGGTTTTTCATTACTTGGACGCAGAGCTAGCACACTGGTCAGAACCAATTGTATTTTGTGGAGATTTAAACATTCATGATCCCTCGAGTTCATTCTTACAGGCAGGGGGTCATTACGGAGGTAGGAAGAAGAAAACATATAGGGCTATAGCAGGGCTTGTTGCACATAACTCACTGACTGATCCATGGATTAAGATTCTCCCAAATAAAGACCCCAGCACATTCTATTCAGCTCCCCATAGAGTGCTTGTTAGGCTAGACTATTTTCTGATCTCGGGATCCTTGATCGGGGGGGCACAGATTGAAAAACAACCGCGAGTGGTGTCGGATCATAGCCCTGTTATTCTAACTATTAAAATAGGCCAAGGGGGGAGGAAGGAAGCACAATGGACTTTTGAAAGAGCACTTTTGACGGATGAGGGGTATAGGAGGTATATGGAGGGTTGGATTAAGAGATTCTGGGACATTAACAGAGGTACGGCACCATCAGGAGTGGTTTGGGATGCCTTTAAGGCATGGGTTAGGGGAGAGACCCTAAGCTTCGTACTCTCATCTCAGAAGAAGGAAAAAGACAGAATTAAGGGGATAAATAGTGAATTACTGAAAGCAGAAGAGGAATTGGAAGTAGCTATAGAAGAACAGCTCTCATTGGAACAACATTTACTTAAAATCGTTTCATTAAAAGCCTCAGCAATAGAATATATAGCTAAACAAGCAGCAGACAACTACTTAATTAAGAAAGAAGGAGCATATGAGCTCAGTGAGAAAGTGGGACATTTGCTAGCTGTCCGCACTAGGCAGAGATTGGCAGCTGCGGATATCATGGAAATTAGGGACGAACAGGGGGTTAATATCCAAGACACAGAAGGGGTGAGGGAGGTGTTCAGGCGATTTTATGCGCAGTTATACCAGGAGGGCAGTCTAAGAGAGGTAGAAAAGATTGAAAGGTATTTAAGCGGCATTATTCCGCCTTGTATGGTGGAGAAAGATAAGGAGGAGCTGGAATCACCCTTTCAGATGGAGGAGTTATCAATGGCATTGGGTACTCTCTCTCCTGGAAAGGCTGCGGGCCCGGATCAGATCCTGGTGGAATTTTATAAAACTTTCTTTAGTGCTCTGGGGCCTGATATGTTTGGGGTTATGAAGTTAGCTCAAATTGGAGAGGCAGTACCTGACTCATGGGGCGGAGCTGATATTATGGTGATTTTAAAAAAAGGGAAACCCCCAATTCAACCTGGGTCTTACAGACCGATTACGCTGATGAATGCGGACACTAAAGTCTACTCGAAAATGCTGGCTAAGAGATTAGCAGGGGTTGTCGAGAATTTGGTAGTTTGCTCACAGCATGGGTTTATACCAGGCAAAGGTACTACAGTGCATACAAGGCAGGTGATTACAATGTTCGACGCTGCTGGTATCCTGGGAGACCCTATGGCGGCATTGTTTTTGGATGCTGAGAAAGCTTTTGACAGGGTCCCCTGGGAATATTTATGGCAAACTTTAAGATGGGGTGGCATAGGGGAGCGGTTTATTAAAGCCCTGTAAACATTATATAAGAACCCTAGCGCCAGAATTAGGGTCAACAGAGGACACTCAGTGGCAGTGAAGATAGAAAGAGGAACCAGACAAGGCTGCCACTCATCTCCTCTTCTTTTCGCATTATACTTAGATCCTTTTTTGCGTAGGTTGGAAGGTAATCAGGCGATCCCCCCCAATGAGATTGAAGGGCTGCGTGGCTAAAACCTTGGCTTACGCAGACAATGTGGCTGTGTTGACATCTAACCCAGAGGGAGCTATTAGAGCGGTTGAAGCTGAGGCTCTTAATTTTGGTCAGGTTTCAGGCTATAGTCTAAATACGGCTAAAACCCAAATAGTCTGTAATCAACATGTTGTGGGATGTACGGATCAAAGGGTCACGGGGTCGGCGGTATATTTGGGGGTGATAATCTCAGCGGATCTCGGTACTGTGGTACAGAAGAATATGACCCCCTTGATGAGTATGGTAAAGCTGGACTTGGAACGATTGAATAACCTGCATCTCTCTTTAGTGGGGTGTACGAATGTTATTAAAATGTTAATATTGCCCAAGTTTTTATATTTGTTTAGGGCAATACCCCTTTATTTTGAGGGACAATGGTTTAATACTCTGGAAGCTATACTTAATAGATTTATATGGGCGCAGGGTAAGACCCGTAGAGCATATAGGTTCATGACCCTTCCTAGAGAGAGAGGTGGGTGGGGAGCACCTGACTTCAGGCTATATTATCTGGCAGCCGCGACTCAATACCTTCAAGGGCTGATTGGAGGGGCAGGGCTTGATCAGAGAACGACGGACAGCTCTGATAGGGTTTATGCAGCAGTCTTGGGGGAGGAGGTGGAAAATTGTTTTTTATACTGCACAGAGTTTGGTTATTATAAAAGAACTAGATTCAAGACATTGGAAGCTGGAATTAAGATTTGGACTGCTCTTATGAAGAAAGTGGGTATAGGGAGGTTTAACTGGTATACAAGGTTGCTGAAAAATAGGTCTTTTCCATCTGAAATTTTCGGGGACAGGACAATGGAGGGTTGGGCAGCGAATGGAGTTGTTCAGGTAGGAGATGTGATGAATCTAGGAGGCTTTGTACAGTTTACAGAGTTAATGGAGAGGTTCGGATTAGATAGACGGGATTTCTTTAAATTCCTGCAGATAAGGAGTTTTCTGGGAACGAAGCTAGGTGGACGGACCGGGTTTAATAGAGTGGATATTATGGAGAAGATTAGGCTAGGGGGAGATCGCTCAATACGTAGCTTTTATGCAAGCCTCGTAGAATTAAAGCAGGATGATAGGGATAAGTATGGTTGTAAGTGGGCAGAGAAATTGGATGGAGAAGTTGGATGGTTTCAGGAGGCACTGGACTTAGGAAGAACTATACTTTGCTCTGCGCCATTGCAGTCACAACAATACAAAACTCTGTACTTACTCTATCACACTCCAGCCAGAATAGCGAAGTGGGGCGGCACTACGGGGATCTCGTGCCCACGTTGTAATTCACTAGACGCTGACATAGTACATATGTTTGCCCTATGTCCTCAGCTTTATTCCTTAATCAATGACATAGAGAGATTTTTGGAATCATCCCTAGATATGAAAATCACCCTTAAACCTGCCCAGATACTATTGGGAATAGTAGTGGAGGATACCTTTCTGGAGAGAGACTTCATATTTGTTGCCATGGCTGTATATAGACTCTGTATAGCAAGGGCATGGTTGGATAAGAACCCACCTGGTATGCAAGTATGGCTTGCTAACTTATTGGCAGTGTATAATTTGGAAAAAGCTATATATGCAAGGAAAGGCAGGAGAGGAAGGCAATTGGGGTTAAGAATATGGGAACCTATTAGTAGGTGGCGGGCTGGATTCGGGATATGATGAGATGATACTGTTTTGGGTAACTTCAGTAAGACTGTGCATGGTTTGAAGTACTGTAATGCATATTAATTATAGTAGTAATTTTGATTGTCTTTATTTATTTTTTTTTTTTTCATTATTTAGGATTGTTATGTAGGTACTGGGTGATTTATTAGGTAGTATTCGATTAAGATGAAGTGCTGTAATGCTCTTTTCCAATGTTATGTTCAATACTCAGTTATTTTTAATGTTTGCTAATTATATAGGAAATTGTGTTGCACTGTCTATACATTGTGTTTAATTGGAAAAGAAAAAATATATTTAAAAAAATAAAAGAGATAGGGATGTTACCTTGTTCGATGCGAGAAGTGATCATCACGTCCCTGGTTAAACCCGGGAAGAACCCCTCAGATTGTGATTCATATCGCCTGCTATCCCTAATTAACAGCGACGCTAAAATTTTGGCCAAAGTGCTGGCCACGCGCCTATCCCTTCTAATGACAAAAATAGTGCTTCCGGATCAGGCAGGGTTTGTTCCTGGAAGATCCACGAATCATAGTTTGTGCACCCTGTTTTCAATGATCCAAACCATAGCTCCAGAGTTTCCGGTGGCTGCAGTCTTTTTAGATGCGACTAAAGCATTTGACTCGGTCGAATGGCAGTACTTATTCTCCATATTGCATAGAATGGGGTTTCCTAAAATATTTATTGCATGGATTCAATTGCAATATACTCGCCCTACTGCCAAAGCACTTATCAACGGTCATTTATCTACACCACTGTCAATTACCAGGGGTACCCGTCTGGGGTGCCCACTATCCCCCCTGCTATTTGCTATCGCGCTAGAGCTGCTAGCATGTCGTATACAACAGCTTCACAAAGCCAGCGCATTCAAATGCTTTCAACGTCAAATAGGAATCTCACTATATGCAGATGATCTGACATTATACGTCGTAGACCCCCAAACAAACCTGAATCCAGTGCTGCGCGAATTCTTGGTATTTGGCCGTCTCTCTGGCATACAGATAAATTGGGGAAAGTCGCAAATCTTTCCACTCACTGCCGCAGTCACGGAGTTTCAGCTGGACTACCCGCTGGAGTGGTGTAGTACGGACCTCTGCTATCTGGGAATTCAGGTCTCTAAGTATAGAGAGGAGACGCTCAGACTAAACTATGGCACGGCCATTACCAAGTTAACGGGTAATGTTACCCGTTGGATATCCCTGCCACTCTCCATGGCAGGCAGAGCGTCCCTGATCAAGATGGTAGTACTGCCTCGCTTCCAATACCTTTTCCTCAATGTTCCTTATTACCCAGGCACTTTTTTCTTTAAGACGCTGCGTTCAGAATTGCTCCAACTGTTCTGGGGCGGTAAACAGCCACGCCTAAAGTGGACTGTCATAACGCAACCATACGAGAAAGGGGGGATTTGATGTGCCTGACTTCGAGGTATATTATATGAGCGCACAGGCACACTATGCCTATTACTGGATGGTGCCAACGAGTTGCATGCCACAGCTGGCAGTGGAAGACTGGGTGGCTCGACCGCTGCCCTTGGCTGGCCTCATACATGGCCCGGTGGAGGCTGTTAAGACACCGCTCACCACAGTGACAAGCACGATAGGTGCCTGGAGGAGGATGGCGAAAAAACGACAGCTCAAGTTTTTATACTCCCCACGTATGCCACTGAAGTACCATCCAGAGATGGCACTGCTACAGGAAACTGGATTTCAGGTTATGTGTAGACGCCTTGAGATTGCCACATGGGGGGATCTGTTCTTAAATGGGGAGATTCGCAGCAGGGAACAGATGTTCCAGGGACTGCAGCCCACACCACTAGACATTTTTTACTATGTTCGACTGACACAGGGACTTATGGTGGTCTTGCCAGATTACCCAGGGGAACCTGAGATTGTCATCCCACTGCATGGCATGTTGAGCTCGTTAGATGGGAGGCACACAGTCTCCGGTATCTATGGGGGGATACAAGCCCAAAGTCAGGCAGTTGATAGCACTGCTCGCAGACGATGGAGCGAGGACATGGGTTGCGATATATCGGAGGAGCAATGGGGCTTATTGTTGTGGTACAACTGCCAACATAGCGGTCAGTTGCTGACTAAAGATAATCCACTTTAAGTTTATCCAACGACTCTACTATACACCAGCACTGAAACTCCGGTTTCACTTAGCGACGGATGACAAATGTGCACGATGTAAGGTTGATGGAGCAGGGTGTATGCATTTGGCGTGGGAGTGCCCTGCTGTATGGGAATATTGGACGCAGGTACACGAGGGACTACGAACCATGTTAGGCCACACGTTTGACAGGGATCCACTCATTATGCTATTAGTGTATACCATGCAGATACCTAAGCAATCCAGGAAACTACTTGACATCGCACTACTGCTGGCAAAGCGAAGGGTAGTCTGTCACTGGGGGAGGGGAAGAGCACCGAAATTTAAGGAATGGTTCACGGATTTAACATACTGTCAGGAGCAACATGCAGTTCATGCAGAAACACTGCCTACAGTGATTAGACCCAAAGATATTTGGGGACCCCTTCAGACATACCTAGTAGGTGGATCAGAAGAACAGGGCAGCGTAGAGACAGATGGGGACGTAGAGGTTGAGGTTCAGTAGTTATGTATGTAACCTGTATTCATGGTGCTCATGATATGGGACAGCATGGGGATGATGCTATGCATTAATGCTCTGTGATTACTGGATGTAATATGCTCTCTCCTGATTGATGCACGATGACGATGGAGGTCGTAATGGACTGCTGCTTTGACCTACCGTCATACTGTGATCTGAATGTTTCTCTGACATAGGGCTCATGGATGTCTTCTGTAGTGAAGTCTTGAAATATCTGCAGGCCTCTGGTAGGGAAAGTGCTATGCTAATGAGATTCAATATGTCTGAAATTGTTCTTTGTGACTACCGGAAGTGGAACATCACATATGCTGGACAATACTGATATGTACCTCTGTTTATACTTTGATGCAAAAACTAAAAATAAAGTTATAAATAGGTTATATCGGGAACAAGGTCAGAAGGAAACAAACCAAGGAGCAAACATTACAGCATATCTCATAATCTGCATTCAGACACAAATACCTTCTGCGGAATTGAGCAACACTAGTATGAATACGGATACTAAATCATTTACCGCTCTCTATCTTAACACCAGATCTATTCCTAAACATGCCCCAGAGCTCTGGTGCCTACTGGATAATCAGAAACCTGACATCGGTTTCTTTACGGAAACGTGGTTTCATAGTCAGGCTTCTTCTGATATTGCCACGGCATTTCCTAGTGAATACCATCTGATTAGGCAAGACAGAGCAGGAAAACAAGGGGGAGGCATTGCAGTAGCTGCAAAGGCCCCCTTAGAGGTGACCCGGCTTGACTCGTTTTCTAACGACACGCTTGAAATTTTGATAATTAATATAAAATACAAGACTGTGTCGTTAGGCAGAGCTGGCCTGGTATATAGACCACCGGGAGGAAAATCCGACTTTGCTAACAATTTGTTAGATATCTTAGCCTCTCATGTGTTGGCCACTGATAATTTTATCTTATTAGGTGATCATCATGCAGAGTTACTATATGACACTGATTCTTGTCATTTAATTTCAACCCTGGAAACCCTGAGACTAACTCAAAAGGTACAAGGCCCCACCCACCAAGCGGGTCACTCATTGGATCTAATATTTTCCAATATAACTGATCTAAACTGTGACTCTCCTTTGAAGATGATCTGGACTGATCACTTTTTAATACATTTTAATTTTCCTAAACCTTCCAGGTCATGGACCTCTATTCACAAAGAATCCACTTCTATTCATCCTTGGCATAAATTGACTCCCGAGGCCTTTCTGATGCACTTTAAGCCCCCGGACAATAGCTCTAATAATATTGAAACAAAGCTATTCAATTAGAAATGTTTATTTGCAACACTCTTGACATAGTCATCCCGGAAACTAAAGTCAATTTAAAAAGAATCGCCTCACCTTGGTTTACCGAGACTCTGAAAAGTGAGAAAATGGCCCGCAGATCGGCGGAGAGGTTATGGCGGAAGATCAGAACGCCGGAAAACCGCAAGAATTATATATTAATCCATTTTATCTATATAAAACAAATAAAAGTAGCCAAATCGCTGTATATCACGCAAAGAATAAATAAGGCCTCCCAATCCAGCAAAGAATTGTATAAAATACTTAGGGAATTCACCACCTCACAGGTGGAGCAATCAGCTTTCGCTCCCACCTTGAAGTGGGTGAACTCATTGTCTTCTTATTTTCATAGTAAAATTCAACTAATCTATTCTTCATTCCCTCCTCCCCTTCAAAAAGAGGCTTTAAGTGAGGTGGCCTGCTCCAGTTTTAAGCCCTCTCTTGAAACCACTGACTCTCCTTCCATGACAGAATTTGAACCAACTTCCCCAGCAGAAGTGCTATTGGCACTTAAAAAAATCAAATCAGGATCTCCTACAGATTCTCTGCTTCCACGTAAGTGCAGCTAGCTATTTCCGTTGTTAGTAGATAGTTTGACCAATATCTTCACCACTTCCTTTGATAGTGCTTCTTTTCCTAGCAGCTGGAAGCTGGCTCAGGTCAGGCCGATCCTTAAAAAGCCCAATAGCGACCCTTCCATCTTGTCTAATTATAGACCAATATCTTTACTGCCATACTTCGGGAAGGTTCTTGAATATTTAGTCAACAAACGTGTCTCTTCCTATATTGAAACACATGCACTTCTCGATCCATCGCAGTCAGGATTCCGTGCCGCTCATGGCACTGAAACCGCGGTGATTGAAATAGTGGATAACATCCGACTCTCCTTGGACAGAGGCGAATGAGCTATTTTGGTCCTATTGGATCTTTCCACTGCCTTTGACACCATCATTGTGGATTATCTTAAGGACCGTCATTCCTACGTCAAGATGAATTCCCATGCATCTGTTAACACCCCTCTTTCTGTCGGGGTTCCACAGGGATCGATCCTTAGTCCCTTATTATTTAATCTTTATCTTTCCCCTTTGGCCCAGATCATAAACTCCTACGGCTTCACCACGGTGTCTTACGCAGACGATAAGCAGGTGCTTATCACCTGCAGATCCAATCTCCTGGAAACCTGCACTTGGTTTAAAAAATGCATGGTTCACATCAATAATTGGATGAGTGAAAACAGACTTCAACTCAACTGTAGTAAGACCGAAATCTTGCTATTCGGCAAGGCCAAGACTATCTGGTCCCAGGATTGGTGGCCTCATGATCTAGGGCCTTGCCCAAGAAGCCGTTCGAGATTTAGGCATCGTGCTCGACGGTGCTCTCTCTATGAAATGCCTAAGCCCCATGCTTTTTAATGTGTACGTGGCCCCCTTGGCGGACATTGTAAGAAAATACGGGTTCACCCCGGTGTCGTATGCTGATGACACCTAACTCCTGTTCCCCTTCCAGACCCTCACACCCGCAATTCAAAAATCTTTTGCAGATGGGATGAGAGCAGTGTCAGACTGGATGGCACGAAACTACCTCCAGTGTAATGTAGCCAAGATGGAAGTCATGTTGTTTGGTGGGGCTACTCTCCTATGGTCCCCAGAATGGTGGCCCTTGGAGTTGGGACCTGTTCCCAGCCCGAAACAAGTTGTTAAAAATCTTGGAGTACGTCCGGATCAAGCACTCCTATTCAAAGAACACACCAACCAAGTCACAGGAGCATGCTTCCGCGTTATCGGGCTGTTACGGCGTGTTTTTCCATTCCTGCCCGATAACCATAGGAAAACACTAGTCCAGACATTAGTAATCAGTAGGATGGACTACTGCAATGGCTTGCTTATCATGGCTAATGAGGAACAAATAAAAAAACTACAAGTGGTCCAAAATACTGCGGAGAGGCTGGTTCTTAATGCTCAACCAAGAACCCCCTCTCGTCCTCTTCTTCGCCAGCATCATTGGCTGCCAATAAGGCAACGCATAGAATTCAAGACGTGTTCCATAATACACAAATGTCTGTTTGGCACAGGACCCAAATACTTGAGGGAAAAGTTTGTACCATACATCCCTGAACGCACTTTACGCTCCAGCAGTCATCAGTTACTACAGGTCCCAAGGTTTAGAAGAACCAGACAAGGATGTCGCGCCCTCTCCTACAAAGGCCCTGTTCTCTGGAACTCTCTCCCACCCATGCTGAAACAAATCACCAACCTAGAAGCCTTCAGGAAAAATCTCAAAACCTATCTATTCACTCAGTTTTGAGAAACATTTTTCTGCTACCAGCATATGATCATGTTTGAGTCTATCAGATAGGAGCACAGGCGCGGAGATATCCCTTCGGGAATTGACTCAGGCGCTATATAAGAAAAAGAAAAAAAAAAAAGTTCACGTCAATAAAGTAGCCGGTACGTGTTTCGGAATACTTCGGCAATTGCGAAAAATCTTTAAATGGCTTCCACCCGAAACTAGAAAGCCTCTGGTCCAGGGATTGATAATCAACAGGCTTGATTATGGAAATGCGATGTTTGCTTCCATAAATGAGAGACTGATGACCAAGTTACAAACCATCCAGAGTACGGCTGCGAGATTAGTGTTGGGTTTGCCTCCTGGGTCTGCTTCCAAACCCATCCTTAAAAAGCTGCATTGGCTACCTGTGCGCCAAAGATGCCATTTTAAAATCTTGAGTCTAACCCACAAACTCCTTCGTGGCATCGGCCCCTCTTATTTAGCAAAAAAACTAATTTGGTAGACTCCGTCCAGAGCCCTCCGCTCTAGTTCAAAGTTCTTGCTGTCCCAGCCTAGAGTCCGGACGTCCAGGAATGGATGTGGGTCCTTTTCATATGTGGCCCCTCAACTTTGGAATAAGTTACCTATCCATCTCCTGTCCTTCTCCAATCATTTGGAATTCCGCAGGGGTTTGAAGACGTGGCTCTTTCCCGAATAATAGACTCCTTGTGTACATGTCTCAGCTCTGGTAGGTTGATACCTTTCTCTTGCAAAGCGCCTTGAGACCTCTTTTGGTGATAAGTGCGCTATATAAAAGCATTTGACATTGACATTGACATTGACATACCTGTATGCGCCGAGTCTGGATTTAACTCTATGCTCAGACTGAGGGACTCATCAGTACAGTTCTAATGAGCTGTGGTTTCTTTGATCACGCAGGCAAATATACGTTTCATTATTTAAGGTGCTACTATAAAGCATCAGAGAGCTATCTGACCTGAAGCTGCAAAACAGTATCTGTATGAACATATTCTGTTCATTATGTATGGTTTTTTAACTGTGGTCGCCATACAACTTTTGAAGCATGAATGGCCTTGATATCACCTGCGCTAATAAGAGAGTTAGCGGAAAAGCATAACCATGAAGCATATTATGCAATTAATTATCTTTACTTACTTAAAGGAGGCATTATTCAAAAGAACAAAACTAATAAATAAGTGATCATTTCAGTACAAAATGAATTAATAACTTGAAATAAATATCTTACCAAGCATGTGTAAAATGGAAAAAAGAACAGGAGAACCTCCAAAGTGTTTCTTTGGACAAGAACATTTGAATCCATGACGGAAAGGCATAATGCTTTTATCTGTACCAAAACAAAGAAAAAGTATACAAATCAAGAGACACATATTACATACTTAAAGGTACATCAAGTTATACAAACATTTCACATTTAAAACGCAATATTTTGCATGTAAATAACAGGTTATCCACACATGTAATGATTATTTAAAACACATTTTAAAATTCCTTACTTCCAGTGCTTACAAACCCTTAAGAGATTATTGTATCATATGTTGACAATAACCCTCCATCCATTACTACCTCTTCTCCAAGCCGAGCCTGGTGGCTTAGTGGACTAGTGCATCAACTGTAGGAGCCTGTATTTAACATCATAGCCACAGGTACAAATACTGGCGGATCCACTCAGCCTTTCACCCTTCTGAGGTCAATAAACAATGAGTTGAGTAACAATAAACATCTGTTTTTCAGGGTGAACGTTCTCTTTACAAATACACATGTTATATCATGTTAAGGCTTTCACCCTAGTTAGCATTTACTTACAGGTACTGAAATCAACTAATAAGGCAAAGAAATCAGATGATGGTAACCAGTGGAGAGGTTAAGCCATGTAGGTAAAAAAAATCCCTTTTTCTTAGTAATTTTTCAATACTAACTAGCCAAATATTTTTATACCATGACAGCACTGGTTTGAAAAGATCAATATTGAAGTCGGTCCAATGGTTTCCAATGAAACAAAAGCATGGATTTAAAATGCTCTGCCCGGTGCACACAGCCTTGCAAGGGACAGAAGAATTACTTTTTCAACATTGCCTGACCAAACACCTAAGGTGCACAACGTGTAAAGGGGCGGCCTTTTTGCACAATTAAAGGGGAAGCTCCACACAAAACATATTTTGGGCATTGAATGGCCCACAATTCAAAATCTCAGAATCCGTCACTCATTTTATTTTCAGTCTACATTCTGTTACACATTTCTGACAGTAACAGTGGAAACTTAACACTTGGCAACCACCATCTTTACTCCCTTCGTACTATTATTCTCGGATGCATTTCAAGTGGGACAGTGGAACAGAGGTATTGAATACGATGTACATTATGTGGAACACCATGCCTTGGATGATCGATGATCATGTGCTGCCATCATGTAAGGGAACAGCATCACGCATCGGAGTTCGGTGTCTCAAATTCATGTGAAAAAAATATCATAAGCACTTCAAACCCTACCTTCTAGAATGTTTCTCTCCACTTCCTGGCATCATTTGCAATAGGTGGCAAAATCAGCATAATTATGAACAGCTGACTTTAAATGATAAATGCCACCTTTGTGTCCAGAAATATTCTAGTCCCCTCAAAATTTGCAGAAATATTGCCATTTTAAGGAAACCTTGTCTGAACCCTTTTCCTTAGTAGGTTCAGCCGGATCACCAGCGGTATGCTCCTTAGAAAAATAAAATTGAAAATATGTGGCCTCAATACTCAATAAATACATTTGGGAAAAGAAGATGCTGCACCAAAAACAATAAGGTCCTAGGTTTGGTTATAGCATCAAACAAATGTAAAATCTTTGCTGAAGCTCTCTGCTTTCTTGATGAAAAAACCCACCCTCCTCCTACAGATACTTGACCAGTTCTTCTTCTTCTTAGTCAAAATAAAACAATTGGTTAGAATGCAATCAATTTCCTCTCATCATATCAAAAAGCCCCGTAGGGTATCTCAAGAATCTAGCCACCCCCACAGCATGTTCAGTCTTTATATGGAGTCGTGGGCAATCCTAGTGGATGAGACAGTTGTTTAAACAGGTATCTTCTCCATCAAAGATATTAAACATCTCGTAGCTTATCTCACAAAAATTCTAATATACACCACAAATATATTTACATGTAGTTTTGATTGCAATTTAACATGTATTAAATAAATAACACAACTGGAAGAACACCCGTTATAGATATGGGTTTAGAAGTTAAAAAACCTTGTAGATAGATATAGGTTTAGAATAAAAATCTCCAAACAGAATAAAATACAGCACATAAAACAATGTACAAACTAGTGGTAATCTACATATATTTTCCTTCAGACTACTACATAGGAAGATTTTGATGTAAATAGGCTTGGAAACCCTCTTTTTCAGTTGGATAAGCCTTTGGCCCAACACTCAGGATCCTCACCATTTGTGTTCCTCTTCCTAGCTCTGCAAAAGCTAAAGAATTGCTACTGGTCTATTAGAATGTACTAATCTGAGTTCCGAATCTGAAGGGGGTCATGTACAGGATTTTCCATCACGATATCTGCAACCAACCATTCATGATACAGTGGCATTACCAGCTCGCACCACACCATTTTCAGTGTGTTTGAAGAATGTAAATTAATCAATCAGTCGATCTGTATAGTGCTACTTGTCACCCGTGAGGGTTTCCAGGCGATTGCTGGGTTAATGTCAGGGTATTTTTAAGGGTGTATTGGGAGCCAGTGAAGTTCTCTGATGTGAGGGTAGACATGGGTTCATCATAGAAGGTCAAGGGTGAGTCTGGCTGCTGTGTTCTGTAGTCTCTGTAGGATGTGTGCAGCGACCCCCAAGTACAGAGCGTTACCGTAGTTCAAACGGATGGTGACGGTGCGTCTTGTGCTCTGGGGAAGCCATTTGAAGATTTTTCATAGCATGCACAAAGTGAAGAAGCAAAAGGAGGAGACTGCGTTGATCTGGGATTTCATGATCAGCTTGCTTCCAGGATGATGCTGAATGTTTCTGGTGTGGTCAGATGGGGTGGGTGAAGATCCTAGGTCTAAGAGCCACCAGGAAGCGTCCCAGGGAATGGTGCTGTTGCGAAGATGAGTACCTCTATTTTGTCTGTGTTGAGCTGCAGGCAGTTGTTACTCATCCGGCTGGCAATGCTCGTCATGCACCTGTGGAAGTTGGTTCTGGTGATGGTAGGGGCTTCAGAGAGGGAAAGGATAAAAATTTGCGTCATCTGCGAAGGATATGATGTTGAGTAAACGGGATCTGATGATGTTGGCCAAGGGGTTCATGTAGGTGTTGAAAAGAGTGGGTCTGAGAGAGGATTCCTGGGGGACACCACAGATAATTTCCTTTGGCTCAGAGGTGAAAAGTGGTAGGCTGACCTCCTGGGTCCTTGCAGTAAGGAAGGAGGAGATCCACTGAATGCTTGACCTTGGATGCCGATGTCGTGCAACCTTGTGATCAGCGTATGGTGGGATACAGTGTTAAATGCCTCTGAGAGGTTAAGGAGTATCAGTGCTGTAGTTTCTACACCGTCAAGGAGGGCTCGGATGTCATCAGTGGCTGCAATCAAGGCGGTCCTGGTGCTATGATTGCTGCAGAAACCGGACTGGGAGGTGTCGAGAAGAAGGTTCTGTTCTAGGTGTTTGGTGAGTTGTTTGTTGATGGCTTTCTCAAGGACTCTGGCCAGAAAAGGAAGCAAGGAGATGGGTCGGTAGTACTTGAGTTTGGAGTGGTTGGATGATGCCTTCTTGAGAAGAGGTTTCACCTCAGCATGTTTCTAGTCTTCAGGGAATATGGCCTTAGTTTTCGAGGAGTTGTGCAGGTTGATGATTTTGTGGCTGATCTGGCGGCTCCAGAGGTTGAAGATGTAATAAGGACATGGGTTTGTGGGAAATACTGAGTGAACAGAGTTCATGATGGTGGTGGTATTCTGGAGAGTGAGCTGGCTCCATGTGGTCAGTCTGCAGCTTATGCTGGTTGCAGAAAGGGTTAATAGGTTTGGAAAGTCTGTAGTCGTGGGCTGGTGTTCAAAGGTTTTAAGGATAGTGGCGCTCTTGGAGTGGAAGAAGGTAGCCATGTTGTTGCAGAGTTCCTGTGAGAAGGTGATGCTTTTCTCTGAGGATGTGGCGTTGGCAAATTCCCTGACTAAGATGAAGAGTTCTTTGCAGTGGTTGGAGCTGGATTTAATGAGAGTGGCAAGGGAATTCCTATTATTCTCCTTCAGCAGATGGTGGTAGTGGTTGAGGGTGGTCTTGAATGGGGTGGTCTTGAATGGGGTCCTGTCCGAGATGTCGTTGTTTGCGCACCATCTTCTTTCCAGTTTTTTGCAGTGGGGTTTGCAATTCTAAAGTGGCCTGCCCGGTGGATCTCCTGTGTATGCTGTTATTGATGGGGCGATGCTGTCAGCACTGTTCGTGGTCTAGGTGTTGAAGTTCTTGACACCCGGGTCGAGGTTTGTGGACGAATCCGGGTTGGAGGTGTTGAAGGCATTGGTCCATTGAGTCTCCTGTAATTTGTTCCAGCTGCGGCGGGGGCGCTGGGCACAGTGGGGCAGCAGTTCGTGGGCTGGTAACTTTGAAGTGGACGATGGAGTGGTTGGTCCAAGTGAGTTCAGTGGTGTAGCTGTACTTGATGCAGTTACTCGAGGTGAATATGGGGTCCAGCGTGTGTCCTGCGGGGTGTGTGGAGTTGTGGGCAAGTTGGGTGAGTTGATGTTGCTCATGCTGATGAGGATGTAGATGGTGTTGGCGCCGCTGTTTTTGTCAAGGTAGAAGTTGAGGTAGCCGAGGAATATGTTGGAGTCAATGGCGAGGGGAGCGATCAAGTCGGAGATGAGGTTGCAAATGCTCGGGCACGGTCCCGGTGAATGGTAGACAAGGGTGCCCCTGATGAACGGCTTGCCGCCTGTTTGAAGCCTGAAGTTCCGGTTTTCCCTGGCTGAGGTGGAATTGTCCATGGTGTTAGTGCACTGGATGGGCTCTTTGTGGATGATGGCGATTCCTCCTCCCAGCTTACTTACGCGGTCCTGGTGGTTGATCTTATATTTGTCGGGTACTGTACTGGCGATGTCAGGGCAGACGAAGGGCTGAGCCAGGTCTTGGTGAGAAAGACAGCTTTGGGTGCAATGGTGGTGATGAGGTCCCACAGCTCGGTGGTGTGCTTGACCAAGCTGGTGTTGGGATGCTGGTGCTGTATGGTGTGGTGGGTTTGTGTGGTGTGGGGTGGAGTGCTGATAAATGTGCTGCAGCTGAGTGTGCTATGGCAGGTAAGTTGCAGTGGATGCAGGAAAGGGGGCCTAGCAAAGAGTGTGGGCATGCACAACAGAAGTGTTCGCTAAGACATCTGGGGTCAAGGACACAGAGGTTGGCTTGCCTTTGGCGCACTCACTGTGCACTCGCTGCGCACATCCATTGGTAGTCTGTACTGCGGCCAACATTAGGTAGGTTCTGGGAGGTGGGAGGGACACTGGATGGCGGTAGGCGAGGCTTGCGGGGGGAGGGAAAACGCAGCAATGAGAGCATATTGGACCGAAAAAAGGCAGTAGCGGTGGCAGAAATGTCCGAAAAAACGTGCGAAAACAATTAGAAGGGTAAAAAGAGCCAATCACACAAGATGAAGATGAGGGAAAAAGGAGCAATAACGGGCAAAAGAAATCGGATGGGTGAAAAGGAGAGAGGCACAAGAAATGAAGAGGAAGGCAGAAGGAAGAAGACATGGGAACTACTACCAGAGGAAAAAGAGAAGGGAAGTGCAGAAGGCACAGAGGAGAAATGCTGAACCAAGCAGTCCAGGAGACCATACAGAAGAAGGAAGAGTTTATTACTCATCTTCTCAGCCAAATCCACGTTTCCCCACATTGAAACCACTGAGGCAGCGAGAACACAATGGTAACTGGTTGTACCACTGATGGAGATCGGGAACTCGAAAGATGATGGAATTTAGGTGTTTGGCAACTTATAACCTTTAGACACAAATCGTTAATATATTTAAAACAAGGATTAACTGTGGGACTAGAGAACAGCTATGCAACCCAGTATGTAATATATTGAAGAAATGTGGTTTGCAAGGAGTTTGTATTCATTATAGGGTATTAAATAAGCATGAAGCTACTGCTTGCTATTTTTTGCTACCTCTTAGTTCTTGCTAAAGTTAGTCTAGGACATATGAAACAGAGAACTGTTTCATACCACTAGATGTTGCAAAGTATATCAAAATATAAAAATAAATGGCATTAATCAAAAGTATCTGTACAACTTAACATTTACTTCAAAAGAAGGCCACTTACATTCAACTGTCTGTCGTTTGGCTAACTTTTCAGACATGTGCAATTCAGAATTTTTCTGCATAGGACAAATCCAGATCTATTAAAAACACTTTTTTACCTAGATCTTATACTGATCATCTTAGAAGTAGGTTTCAAGCATACACTGAAAAGTTCACAATGGGCTAATTGTTGAGTATCTAAGATTTCATGTGTCTTCAAACCGGCTGAAAATTGTTCGATTACTTTGCACTGTGTAGTAGTGAAATCTGTCAAACTAAGAAGCTTGTGATGGGGTCTGTCAACTAGTGTGTTGTGCTAACTGCACCAGCAGTGACCAGTTAAGGCAGGCAACCGTTTTGCTGCTTTGTAGACTTCATGGCTGCAGTTGGTAAATGGGGACCAGCACTGCTCCGGCAGCAGCTGGAACTCTTTCATATGAAACCTTTCTACAAGAGATTCATATGACACACTGCTTTCTCTGTACAAACCACCACGCTCTAGGACTCGCTATGAGCCCAGATTTGAAGCATTCAGGAGGTTTTACACTCTAGAAGAGAGATGAAAAAATATCTAGTTCGAAGCTAACTACATCATTCCATCACCCTCGGATAGAACTCAGAATAATCCCCCCTTCAAATACAGTCTACAGATATGGCACAGTCCAACCAGCACACAACGTTCTATGTCCTGGAAAGTTTGAACGGCCTGATGTATGTGTAGCCTGGTTATAATAATAGTAATATCAATCCACATATAACCCTCCTGGCCTGTAATAATACCAATGCCATAACACTCAGTGGTTGAGCAGCCACCTATTGTTCAAACAGGCCGCCTAATAATGCTCTTATGCTGCTTAACCCTCTAACTCTCTCATTGGACAGACCCCCAACAGACCATTTCCATCAACCAGGATTGTACCATTTCACAGCAATAAACAACCCATCACCAACTGAACAGGCATGGAAAAAATGAGGAAATCTGCCACAAACAACTGGCTAATGGAAGACTCTTAATTTAGTTAACCACTCCAGGTCCTAAACAGATGCATGCTTCGACCGCCTCTTAACATGACACAATGATAATCATATTCGGGTGGAGGGTAAAAAGTCCATCCCAAAGATCTCCGTTCCATTTTTTCCTCCCACCTATGTCTGCTCTAGACTATAAACATTAAACTAAATATCTCAGGATGGACAACACAATGCTGTAACCAGATAACTAAATTATGATCATAAGAAATACCCTAAATAGTTCGCAGAGATATTCAAATCAGCCAGTTCACTGAAAACAATACACTCTCTGCCTATCTCTCACACTTCTTCATCACCCAAAGTGATAAACAACCTGCCTCATTATACAATTGCCGCACTTTGGTTGTCATCACACGACACAAAAACACTTCTCACATAAGATCAAAACAAAGCCAGACCACTTCCAAATACACACCTTGCACTGTGTCATGTGCTACCCATGACGGTAAGCTCTCAGAACTCAACATACTGGTAGTAAGAGCTACATAAATGTTACATTGCCATGTCATTTAATAAAATACAATTGGAATATTATAGTAACAGTACACCGCAGAAAAAGGGAATGGGTTCCACGAGAAAACAGAAACTGGATACTGCCACGCCGACTCGTCACTCTGCTAAGTGCTACCACCTAGTCAGATATTTGTGTCATAGTGGATCATCTAAAAACAAGATTACACCTTTGATGTGTCATCAAACTCTCATTGTATACTTCAAGAATATTTTTAAATCTCAATATATGTGGAATACTGCTGAACTTTGATATTCATTGAACTGAAACATAACCAATCTCCAAAAAGTTCATATAACTTGACTTTCAATTATAATCTCTTTTTCTTCTCTGGTAATGCAAATTCCTTGTTTTCCATGTACATCCTCTTTGGGTTCTCACACACAGTCAGGTTGTTTCTGTAACAGAAATAATTCATCACCTTTGAAAGCTATTTTTTTAAATGCTTGGCAACAAGAAACTTTAGCGTTTGAAATTCACATACTTCTCTCCTCATTGGCTCCAGTTCCTCATTGCACAAGGTCGCATGGTACAATCCTCAGACTTTAGGATAATATGTGACTAACAAACGAGCAAGGCTGTAAGCAAAGTAAAGTCTGGTGGAAACTATTTGACTTATTTAAGCCTTGTTGTTAGAAAACAATGAAACGTATATATCACTGACATCATATAGAAACTAGTTGAGATGCTATGGAATTAAATGTAACGCACTGGACAGTGCAAAGAAGGATTTTATCTTGTTCCAAGAGGACACTGATGCTTTCAGTCTCAAAAATGTAAAACACTCCTTCAAAAGAGAGCGCATGTAGTAACGATGTTATTCAACATATACCCAGAGCATACTGCACCACTGAAAAATAATGAAAGAAACTGTGTTACATGACAGAAACAGAGGCTGAAGACCAAGATGGATTTTTGACACAGATGGTCACAAGAATAGACCAAATTAGGGATGTGGATTATCTACAGAATTTTGTTCATAAGGATTCAATCCCGGATGGCTGCAATAAAATAGGTGATAAGGTAGAGGGTGCAGCATATGGGCGTGATAAGCAAATGCTGTTAAACTGCACAGCACAAAATGTCAACTGTTTGAACAGCCCAGTCAATGAAGGAAGGAGCCGCCTTCTCTCAACAAACGGAAACCAGATGGAACCTTAGCAAGCAGCATTCTCAGTTAGTGATGCAGCAACAATACCGGTGAAAATACTGCTTCTAAATGATACAAACAAGGAATCGTTCTATCTAAGTCACAATCAGTCTTACTATGCCTCATAAAAAATGACTGGTATTTATGTTATGAAATGCTGAGAATTGTAGTTTTGACTATAACATTTTCATCATCATAATCTTTATTTGGCAGATGCTGCTATATAAGTATACACGTAGATACAATTCACCTAAAAACATTATAACTAATAAAACCAGTAAAAACCTTACAGCTTTGATAAAAACATTGGAACATTGTATGTGTAACAACTTGAAGAATCGTCATTAGTCATGCTATTTTGTAGTGTGGCCAGAGCCATTGACTTGTATCCAGTAGCATCTCATTAAAAAGGATCAATAAATTAGCGGGTTAGGCTAAAAACCTCCACAAGTCACATAAGTAGCAGCAATAGACAATACGATTTAGATCTCAAAGACCAACACTACTCTGTCTGATTCTCAATACCCCCATTAAAAAACAGGACAAAGCAAACACAATCAAGGGTGTTGTGTCAGATCTAAAAATTCGGGAGGCAACCCTATATTTCCTGATCCTCATACTCCGACTGTTATTTGAATATTGCTGGCAGAAAAATAATATTTGATTGATACATTCTTCCGCCAGAGGACAAAATGGGCAGGTCAAATTTGATTCACTGCCACAGGGCCTCCAGTTGACAGTGAAAGTGTGCAATGGCAGAATCCCAAGACGAAATTTGATGCAGAGGGTTTTTGCCAATAGAGGTTCAATGGAATCCATATACTCTTCCTTACGGAAGTTATCCTTGTATTCCAAAAAAGCTAATGTCAAGGTACCCAGACGTCTTATCCTGCTTGATTCCTCTTCTACATACCCCCAGTACATCCACTTGAGTGCAGCCTTTGTCATACCGTTCCAAGCTCTCAGGTTAGTCCACAGGTGCTCAGACCCCATCAAAGCCAGGAGGGCTTGATATGTCCTAGCCTGGGGCTCCTGTGGACCCCGGGCTGCCAGCGGAGCTCCTCCAAACCCTCCTGGTACATAGCTAGGTCCTCTGAAGTCCATAGCCACCTCCAGTACATCAAAGGTCTAAGAGCTGCTTTTTGCGCAATAGACCTTTGGCCCCGATCCAGCCACAATGGCTGGAGCGGGGTGCTGGTGGGGAGGTTCACCAAAGATCGTATGGATTTGTTCTCACCCACCTCTAGTGTTGTGACCGTCTCATGTTCCTACAGTTCTCCCCCCTGGATGGACCCAACCAATGCTTACAAGTTAAATATGTGGATGGCCGGGGATACAGGTCAAAAACTGGAACCATTGATACCCCTCAAAATTAGCTTTGCATAGTGTTCAAGCTTCAGCTTACACTTTATTATTATTAAACTAATTTGTAAGGCACAGCGAATCATCCCCAAGGGGATCTCTAGGCGCCTGTGGATCTGGATGGACCAACCAAAATTATCCATCAGTGCAAGACCCAAGTATTCAAAAGTATGGAAACTCTCAAGTGGGGGCACCAGTCAGAGATGTATTTTGATGGGTCGAGTGGCCACGGTTAAAAACCATGTACCTGTTTTTTTGGAAATTGATTTCAAGCCCTCTCTGCTCGCAGAAAAGACCAAACGGGTCCAAGAGATTTTGGATGCCTTCAGAGATTTAGATATCAGTAGGGTGTTGTCTGTGAACAGAAAGGCCAGAATCTTCATACCTGCCAGACTCCATATATCATGTTTTGCA